>NC_135235.1:595975087-596633143 GCF_051348905.1 Ranitomeya variabilis | reverse complement strand
ATAACACAGCCTCCTCCATAGAGTATACTGTACCCCCACATAGTATATAACACAGCCTCCTTCATAGAATATAATGTGCCCCCCATATAGAATATAATGTGCCCCCCATAGTATATAACACAGCCTCCTCCATAGAATATAATGTGCCCCCACATATATAACACAGCCTCCACCATAGAATATACTGTGCCCCCCACAGTATATAACACAGCCTCCACCATAAAATATAATGTGCCCCCATAGTATATAACACAGCCTCCTCCATAGAATATAATGTGCCCCTCATAGTATATAACACAGCCTCCTCCATAGAATATAATGTGCCCCCCATAGTATATAACACAGCCTCCTCCAAGGAATATAATGTGCCCCCCAAAGTATATAACACAGCCTCCAATAATGCCCCCCCAATAGTGCCACAGTCCAGTACTCACGTATATATTAAAAAATTAAAAACACACAATCCTCACCTCTCCTCATGCCCCGCACTGCTCCTGGCTCTGGTCTCAGCAGCTGCACTACCCAGGCACCGACACACAGTGGGTGCGCGATGATATGACATCACAGCGCACCCGCAGTGTCAGAGGCAGAGCGGAATGATGGGAGAGAGAGTGTCAGCTGACGCTCTCTCCTCCATCATTTCATTGAACTGTACGGGTGTCTATGATGCCGGTATAGTGCAATGCGGCAGTAGGGAGGGGGGAGTCAGTGCTGGCGGCAGGCGGGCCTCCCTGCCTCGCGGGTCTCATAGCGGCTGCGTGATGTGTCACTAGCTGGGGGCCCCTGGGGGAGCGGAGGACCCTAGGCAGCTGCCTGGTCTGCCTGCCTTTAATGCCGGCCCTGCTGGAAGGTTGATTTGACACAGGATTTCATCTAGCTGAACTAGCTGACAATAAACCACCCAGCTAACTATCTGACTACTTGCAGCAGCAGGAACAGCCTCTCTGCGCTGTTACAGTACACTGAGAAAAATGGAGCAAAAATAACATGTCCGCTTTTTTTTAGTGCATTTGATTTGAGGCCTAGACAGGTAAGCATCTTTGCCTTTTTTTTGGTGTTTTCTCTAGAATAGTGGAGGTTTTTCCTCCTTTTGTGGTTTTTGCTGTTAGAGTAGGACTGGCAAGTGTGAGGACCCGTGACGTGGGTTGCCAGCTTACGTATTGTGGCCATAATATTAACTACCGTAATACCTTACATATTTTGATATGTTCTTTTGCATTTTATTTAATTTTACTTTTTGAAGTGCAGTTGAGCCGAGATAGCTTTGTAAGTTGTGGCCTCTGTTCACACAGGACACAGTACAGTTAGCACTGGGCAGCCCACCACAAGGCAATACTAATAGGCTATGATCCAGATGCTTTGCATACTCTGTGTGAACACTGCCGCATGTAGATTATCTGTTTGCACTGGTGTGCCAGGTGGCCAATCCCTGATTGAAGGCTGACTGTCTCATTTTTTATTACTGGCATTGGCCACTCCTAGGCAGGGCTTATCCCGAGATCACATCATTTAGCGCACCTGCACTTATGAGCACTAGGTGACCCCCCAATATCCGTGACCAATTAGTCAGGGCCGATATAGGCAGTGTACACCGAAAACCCACCCAGAGATTCCTTAGCTCACGCCGCAACGGTACCTTTCCGTGTTTAAACTGTGCTGCATGTTCCAACGTGATTAAATCTGACAACGTGACCCACCCTATAACTGGGAAATCTTTCCCTATCCGTGGATTTTACACGTGTGATTCAAATTTTGTTATTTACGTCATTAAGTGTCCATGTGGCCTTCTCTACGTGGGGGAAACCACCCAACACGCTAGGGACAGGATTGCAAGCCACAAGTCAACCATTAGATGTAATAAAATTTGGCTCCCCCTTCCTGATCATTTTTCTAAGGCTAGACACTCCGTGGCACAATTGAAATTTCAGGTCATTGAGCAGGTACCCCGCCCTAGACGAGGTGGCAATCGTATTAATCAATTGAAGTCCAGGGAGACGTATTGGATATATACGCTAGACACCCTTTCCCCAAAAGGCCTCAATAGGGAAATCGATTGGCAATTTTAAAACACTTGTACTAATTATCTCTGTGCTCTTCCCTTACAGACACGCTGAATACTCCGGTGAGTTCTCCACCTTTCACCCTCTACTTCCTATATAGGATACCCCCCATTTAACATTAACAGGGCTTTATCCATCTCAGCCCACTCTGTACTTATCCAGGGTCCCCATGGCCCTAGTATTCTTTCATACACTGTCCAGATACTTTCACTTTTTACTTTTCCACATATCCATATCGTACCACATTCTTTTGTTTTTCACATTACTTTACTTTTTTGCATACATATACGCCAGGCGCCCGGCCTATCTAATCCACACACCGAAGCGGCCGCTGTGCTCAGCGTCAGTGTCCCCTGGCAACCAGGCTCTCATCATTTCGCTGGCCGCGCATACGCAGTATTAGCTTCACACACCTCAGACGTCACTTCCGGGCCGCAGGTCCTACTTCCGGTACCACGGGCGCGCACATAAGCCTCAGTACCGCCGGTCACGCTACACTGGCACAGCAGGGCGAGGGAGCGCCGCCCATAGATCGCTACATCCAGGTAACTAAGCGCCCCATACTAGGACTCTGCCTGGCCGTTGCCCATATTTCATTAGGTTCCGATTTTCTCTGCATTTACCCATGCCATTGCTTGTTTACAGACCCCACACCTGGGCTCTCATCAGTCCCACCATTGCATCATTAAAACGCCTATAAGGTACAATATATGCTTACCCTATAGTACCGATATGTCCTATGTACCCCTAACATCCCCTTCCCCCCCTCCCTTTTTTACTCTCTCACTTATAGCCACTATTTCTTTACAGTTCATTCTACGTATCCACAAGGATCCTTATCCTCTACTCTATGCGTAATAAAGGTAATAATCTCTCTTTACTCTCCTGCTAGCATAGTCATATGACCTGGCTTCCTTAGCCCTTTGCCTCTTTTCTAAAACAAACTATCTCCTAGCCTTTTTTCCAACAGGCAGTTTACGTCTCCATAGGATATGCATTGTTACTTACGGTTGCTGTTACTTTGTCCTTTTGTTTTTTGTTTTCTGTCTTTTTCCCCTTTTTATCCAGGATGGGTACTACATTGCTTTATGATCTTTATTTGCTATGTGCTCTATATGATACATTGTATATACTTGATTCTTATGTTTTTTTATTTCTGTTTTCTCCTAGCGATTATATGATTAAGGCTCTAGTAGAGCCGAAACTTCATTATTTCCTCTGGTCGCTTTCAAACACGCATTTGTTCACATCATTAATAAATTGTAAATATTGCATTTCACATACCTAGAGTGTGCGGTGTATATATATTCTTCATTGTATTTAGGGCTTTTTACAGCCCATTACACCAGCACCTTGCTCTCTTTAATACCTTGAGTGCGCGCCAATTTTCTTTAACTATTCAGATTTACACTTGGCTGCAGCACCAGGTTGCCCTAATGTCAACTACCACCTTTGCTTATGATACAGCCACTAGCGCCAATATTATTTCTACAGTAACTGGTTCCACTGAATTTCTCAAAACACCAGCTGTGGATTTAAGAACCAGAGATTACGAGAAGACTAAGCGCAAGCTAGTCTCATATGACCTACACTGTACCACACTTGCCAAGTATTACCGTCAAAACAAAATTCCTAGAGGATTGAGGTGTAACCTGCGTCCTACACTGTTCGCAGACAATCCAGAATTTTGTGAGAAATATAAACAAATTCTCAATAAATGCTCACTGGACATTATCATCCTCACTATTGAATACCTCCAGAAGGAAATCACTGAAGTTAGAAAAAATATTCTAGCCATCGAGACCCAGTTAACTACTACCCTTTCATCCACCGAGTGGACTGCTCTCAAGAACAAGACGGACAAGGCCATCACAGAGTTCCAAACAAACCTACAGGAACGAAAGAGACAAAAGTTCCAGCGCGACAGTGAAGACTACTCCAACGACAGGGTGTACAAATGGAGCGAATACACCAACAGTACTCCTTGGCGGCGTCGCAACAAATACAGAAGACCAGGGTCATTCAGCTCCGGCAGCGACTCTTCTACCAGCTCCACCAGACATCATTTTTTAGCCAAGGGCCGCAGAGGGGGACCTCAGCAAACAGACCAACCCGACGAGCGCGGAGAAAGAGTGGTGACCCGCAGCCAGGTAAGCCATCGAACCAGGTGGTTAACATCTCCAGCTACTCCCTCTCCCCGGCTGAACTGACAGTACTGCAGAAAGGATTATCTTTCTGTCCTACACCTCATTGGGATCCATTCCAACTTGAGAAGGACTTACATCGATTTTACAGGACAATCAGACTCAAAACCCATTTTGGCGTCATGCCCGTGGTGGCAGCAACAGCGGGGTCCTCTATACGTACAAATACTGCTTCAGAATTGTCTATCTCCTCTTTAGGGCTTCGGAACCCTAGCACCTTCTCACCTCCCCATTCATATCACGCCGCTGAAACCTTTATTTCTCTTGTGGACCGCGACATCAAATCTCTGTCGCACCAACAGAGACTCGTTTTTTTTCCAACACACACTAACCTAACACTTGAGGAGAAACAGGCCCTTTCTTCACTACGGTCTAATAATACCATTATCATTAAACCTGCGGACAAAGGGGGGGCGACTGTTGTAATGGATCAGTCACTATATCGTGGCGAGGTTCTAAGACAACTCTCTGACACTAACACCTACAAGGTCATCCCTAGGGATCCTACATCTGTGATTTCCAAAAAAATAAATGACCTTACGAAGGTGTACCTTGACAATAGAACCATTGACAACAAAACAGCCAGCTATCTGCAGGACCCCCATCCCATCACCCCGGTTTTTTACATTTTACCTAAAATTCATAAATTCCTCCATAATCCACCAGGGAGGCCGATTGTGGCCTCCACGGACTCAATTCTTTCACCCCTCTCTATCTTTCTGGAAAAAATCTTGACACCTCTCACTAAGACCACCAGATCTTTTATACTGGATACCAGCCAGTTTTTGGAAACAATCAAATGGATCCATCAAGTACCCCCACATAGCCTTCTTGTCACATTAGACGTCAATAGTCTATATACGTCAATAACCCATGAAAAGGGCATTCTTTCCACTAGGGACCTTCTTGAACAGACTGATATGTCTCAGAACGCCATCTCTCTCTGTCTTGATCTCTTGAGAATAGTCCTGTATGAAAATTTCTTTCTGTACGAGGATACCTACTACGTCCAAGCGTGCGGGACCGCTATGGGCTCAAATGTAGCCCCGGCGTACGCTAACGCATATATGAACCACTTCGAATCACATCATGTCTATAACAATGAGATTTTTGTACAGTATGTCCCCAATTATTGTCGGTACATAGATGACATCTTCCTTGTCTGGACGGGACACCTAGCACCCTGGAATCATTTTTTTCCACTCTTAATTCAATTTTCCAAGAACTCCAATTCACCATCCACTCGAATGGGACACAGATAGCCTTCCTGGACACGTTAGTACTAAAAGACGCCAACGGATTCCTCACGACGGATCTTTACACTAAACCCACGGACTGTAACAGCTTACTACTCTATTCCAGCTGTCACCCCATTACCACTAGGAATAGTTTACCTCGCTCCCAATTTAAAAGAGTTTCCCGCATTGTCACGGACCCAGAGGCATGGCAGAATAGACTACAATCCATGGCACAAAAATTCCGAGACAGAAACTACCCTCCTGCCCTTCTGGAACATGAGCTCACAAGATCCTTCAATCCATCTACTACTCCAGCACCACGCTAATCCCAGGAAAGGATACCGTTTGTACACACGCACCACCCATTCATGACCAAAATCTATTCTGTCATCAAGAGGCATTGGCCACTCCTAGGCAGGGCTTATCCCAAGATCACATCATTTAGCGCACCTGCGCTTATGAGCACTAGGAGACCCCCCAATATCCGTGACCAATTAGTCAGGGCCGATATAGGCAGTGTACACCGAGAACCCACCCAGAGATTCCTTAGCTCACGCCGCAACGGTACCTTTCCGTGTTTAAACTGTGCTGCATGTTCCAACGTGATTAAATCTGACAACGTGACCCACCCTAGAACTGGGAAATCTTTCAATATCCGTGGATTTTACACGTGCGATTTAAATTTTGTTATTTACGTCATTAAGTGTCCATGTGGCCTTCTCTACGTGGGGGAAACCACCCAACACGCTAGGGACAGGATTGCAAACCACAAGTCAACCATTAGATGTAATAAAATTTGGCTCCCCCTTCCTGATCATTTTTCTAAGGCTAGACACTCCGTGGCACAATTGAAATTTCAGATCATTGAGCAGGTACCCCGCCCTAGACGAGGTGGCAATCGTATTAATCAATTGAAGTCCAGGGAGACGTATTGGATATATACGCTAGACACCCTTTCCCCAAAAGGCCTCAATAGGGAAATCGATTGGCAATTTTAAAACACTTGTACTAATTATCTCTGTGCTCTTCCCTTACAGACACGCTGAATACTCCGGTGAGTTCTCCACCTTTCACCCTCTACTTCCTATATAGGATACCCCCCATTTAACATTAACAGGCCTTTATCCATCTCAGCCCACTCCGTACTTATCCAGGGTCCCCATGGTCCTAATATTCTCTCATACACTGTCCAGATACTTTCACTTTTTACTTTTCCACATATCCATATCGTACCACATTCTTTTGTTTTTCACATTACTTTACTTTTTTGCATACATATACGCCAGGCGCCCGGCCTATCTAATCCACACACCGAAGCGGCCGCTGTGCTCAGCGTCAGTGTCCCCTGGCAACCAGGCTCTCATCATTTCGCTGGCCGCGCATGCGCAGTATTAGCTTCTCACACCTCAGACGTCACTTCCGGGCCGCAGGTCCTACTTCCGGTACCACGGGCGCGCACATAAGCCTCAGTACCGCCGGTCACGCTACACTGGCACAGCAGGGCGCGGGAGCGCCGCCCATAGATCGCTACATCCAGGTAACTAAGCGCCCCATACTAGGACTCTGCCTGGCCGTTGCCCATATTTCATTAGGTTCCGATTTTCTCTGCATTTACCCATGCCATTGCTTGTTTACAGACCCCACACCTGGGCTCTCATCAGTCCCACCATTGCGTCATTAAAACGCCTATAAGGTACAATATATGCTTACCCTACATAGTACCGATATGTCCTATGTACCCCTAACATCCCCTTCCCCCCCTCCCTTTTTTACTCTCTCACTTATAGCCACTATTTCTTTACAGTTCATTCTACGTATCCACAAGGATCCTTATCCTCTACTCTATGCGTAATAAAGGTAATAATCTCTCTTTACTCTCCTGCTAGCATAGTCATATGACCTGGCTTCCTTAGCCCTCTGCCTCTTTTCTAAAACAAACTATCTCCTAGCCTTTTTTCCAACAGGCAGTTTACGTCTCCATAGGATATGCATTGTTACTTACGGTTGCTGTTACTTTGTCCTTTTGTTTTTTGCTTTCTGTCTTTTTCCCCTTTTTATCCAGGATGGGTACTACATTGCTTTATGATCTTTATTTGCTATGTGCACTATATGATACATTGTATATACTTGATTCTTATGTTTTTTTATTTCTGTTTTCTCCTAGCGATTATATGATTAAGGCTCTGGTAGAGCCGAAACGTCATTATTTCCTCTGGTCGCTTTCAAACACGCATTTGTTCACATCATTAATAAATTGTAAATATTGCATTTCACATACCTAGAGTGTGCGGTGTATATATATTCTTCATTTGGTATTACCGCACCTGTGTAGTCACCATCTTTACTTGGGCCCGCTGCACCATGATAGTGCATTTGATTTGAGGCCTAGACAGGTAAGCACCTTTGCCTGTTTTTTTTGCTGTTTTCTCTAGAATAGCAGAGTTTTTTTTCCTCTTTTTTCCCTCCTTTTCTGATGTCCCCTTTTTATATAGAGAAGTACATGTGACTTCGGCAGCCAATTACAGAAACCCTTGTGTCTGGATGTTGTGGATGGTTTCTGTGCCCTGATTTGCTGCTGGAATCTCCACACATTAAGTTAATTTAAAAAAAATAACAGTCTGCCCCTCCTCTGACCTCTCCCCATCCCCTCCCCTCCCCTCATGAAACAAATACCCCCTGCTCATCATACAGCACCATTATCCTATCTAAAGTCCTAACAATAGCATTAGTAGAAACTTGATCGTTTACCAAACTTTGGCTGAATTTTGCCGATTTTAAGGAAATTCTTCAGGAATCTGAACACAAATCTGAATGTGCAATGTTCGTGACGGATTTCAGATTGTCGAACATTTTTCAAACAACTTCACTCACCTCTGCTCAAGAGAAATTTCTGCAGTTACTTAAATTGACTGTAGATTGCCAAGTCGTGACGGATTACAATGTGCACCCTGTCAGATTCCGCCATCCATTTTCAACTCGAGTTGGTAGTCATGTGACTGACTTCATGTGTGGGATTTGCATTATTGTGGTCTAGGGGATATAGAAAACTACTTTAATACAGGCAGAACTGACTACTACTAGGGCTAACTACCATTAGTGGCAGACAGATATAGGGCCTGTGAGCTGGAGGACCTGGTGCCGAGCGGTACCTTTTTCCCCCCTTCATGCATAAATTCTGATTTCAACTGTATCTGCATTCTCACTATGCAGATACTGTTGAATACAATGGTGCAGGAGGGGTCTTTTAGCACTCTCTTTCAACATTTGGCCTGTGTGTCTGAGATGCAGCACAGCAGGTGCAATGATGTCACTTGATGATGCCTACTGTATGGAATGGAGCAGCACTCCAAGAGAACAGGGGCCAGGTGAGTTTAAAAAAAAATAGACAGTACTTTTGGTGGCTATGGAGGCCTCATTCCTGTATTAAGGAATGTGAGGGTCATTATAATGTGTGTGGGACTTTGATGGCAATCATATTGTATTATGGGGGCCATCAAACTAAATAAGAGTCTTTAGAGGCCATCATACTGTGGATGCAGTGAGGGCATCATACTCTGGAAACATCTTACTGTGGGAGGGGGATGACTGAGTGTTCATCAAAATGTGTGGAGTGGTACTGCTGTATGGCAGCATACTGTGGGGTCATCATACTGCGCATGTGGGGACAAAGTGGGTTGGAGAATTCATTGCGGGATATCATATTGTGTATATGGGGGCATCTATCATACTAAATGAATATCATAGTCCATGAGAACACTATGGGGTTTCAGTAGCAGTACTATTTCTGTGTACATGCCGCAATCCATGTCCCTCTTCCTGTGGTTAATAGGTGGGTGGTGTGCCCTTTCGTGACTGCATCTATGTGCTCTGACCCCCCTACTCCGCTGAATTTTTTTTGGGGGGGAGGTGTCATAAACCACTCTTCGCCACCTGCCTGACGTCACTATTATATCAGAAGGATCACGTAGTGCGGTCTCCCCACTTGCACCAATGTGACGTTCTGCACCCCCTGATACAGTCTTACACAGGTACCCCCTGTCCACATGAAAACCAGGGAGGCACGGGGAGTGTGAGGATGTGGCAGTCGCTGATGTGGCACCACACTTACTCACAACCCTGACAGGATGAGAATCCCCTTTCACTAGCACCAGTGAAACAAAGTGCTGTCTGCCCGGTAGGACTGCTGTTGTGAATTTGCTTTTTGCTCCCTCTAGTGGTTACTAGTTTTTTGACTCTGGTTTTTCTGTCATTCCTTTTATCCGCACCTGGGTCGTTAGTTAGGGGTGTTGCTATATAAGCTCCCTAGACCTTCAGTTCAATGCCTGGCAACGTAGTTATCAGAGCTAGTCTGCTGTGCTCTTGTCTACTGATCCTGGTTCCAGTTATATCAGCTAAGTCTGCCTTTTGCTTTTTGCTATTTGTTTTGGTTTTGTATTTTTGTCCAGCTTGTTCAAAATCTATATCCTGACCTTTGCTGGAAGCTCTAGGGGGCTGGTGTTCTCCCCCCGGACCGTTAGACGGTTCGGGGGTTCTTGAATTTCCAGTGTGGATTTTGATAGGGTTTTTGTTGACCATATAAGTTACCTTTCTTTATTCTGCTATCAGTAAGCGGGCCTCTCTGTGCTAAACCTGGTTCATTTCTGTGTTTGTCATTTCCTCTTACCTCACCGTTATTATTTGTGGGGGGCTTCTATCCAGCTTTGGGGTCCCCTTCTCTGGAGGCAAGAAAGGTCTTTTGTTTTCCTCTACTAGGGGTAGCTAGATTCTCCGGCTGGAGCGTGTCATCTAGAATCAACGTAGGAATGATCCCCGGCTACTTCTAGTGTTGGCGTTAGGAGTAGATATATGGTCAACCCAGTTACCACTGCCCTATGAGCTGGATTTTTGTATTCTGCAGACTTCCACGTACCTCTGAGACCCTCGCCATTGGGGTCATAACAGTTTGCCAGGACAGTATTAAATGTTTAATGCATTGCAGAAGAGGGATTATAAGAAAGAAGATTCTGAGTTTTTTTTTTTTTTCTTTCTTCTTCCCCTTTACCTCAGAGTGGCTATGCTTGCTGCAGACATGAATGTCCAGACCTTGATTACAAGTGTGGACCAGCTGGCTACTCGTGTGCAGGGCATACAAGACTATGTTATCAGAAATCCTAGGTCAGAACCTAAAATACCGATTCCTGAACTGTTTTCCGGAGACAGGTTTAAGTTTAGGAATTTTGTGAATAATTGTAAATTGTTTTTGTCCCTGAGACCCTGTTCATCTGGAGACTCTGCTCAGCAAGTAAAAATAGTTATTTCGTTCTTACGGGGCGACCCTCAGGATTGGGCTTTTTCGCTGGCGCCAGGAGATCCGGCATTGGCTGATATTGATGCGTTTTTTCTGGCGCTCGGTTTACTTTATGAGGAACCCAATCTTGAGATTCAGGCAGAAAAGGCCTTGCTGGCTATGTCTCAGGGGCAGGACGAGGCTGAAGTGTATTGCCAAAAATTTCGGAAATGGTCCGTGCTGACACATTGGAACGAGTGTGCACTGGCCGCTAATTTTAGAAATGGCCTATCTGAAGCCATTAAGAATGTTATGGTGGGTTTTCCCATTCCCACAGGTCTCAATGATACTATGGCACTGGCTATTCAAATTGACCGGCGGTTGCGGGAGCGCAAAACCGCAAATTCCCTCATGGTGTTGTCTGAACAGACACCTAATTCGGTGCAATGTGATAGAAAAACCAGAGTCAAAAAACTAGTAACCACTAGAGGGAGCAAAAAGCAAATTCACAACAGACTGCCACCGGTATGGAAGGTTAAACCGAGAAACGGATGTGTGGATTCATGGATCGAGATAAAAGAGCAGCACAATGTTAAATTATATATTTAATCACCTTAAGGGCACACTATACAATACACTATATACACAATGTTTATACATATACAATAGTATGTGAAGTACAAAAAATATTAGTAGATAGATCATGTCAATTACCGATTTAATGTTCGATCATGTGTGCGCTGGACCACTGGGGGCATGGGCTGCCAACTCGTTTCTAGTTCCGTCGCAACACGTTACTTGACATCGCCCCCACTTTTGAAGTGAACTGCAAGCATAACAGATAGAGAGACCACATGACCTTACACTAGCCTTTATCCCCTTTGGGTCACCCCTCTCCTGCCCTCTGGGTGAAACCTAAATTCTCTCCCCTTGCCTCTATCAGCTAAAAACTTCAAAATCTAAGATGAGTATTAACTACTTAATGGATTTGGTTTTGACGCCGTGGGATCCCACTGTGCCCCTGCTATGAGACAAAACACAACTTTGCTACCTGGCTCCTGCTGGCCATTCTATCTTTCGCTCTACCCTGTGGTGCTAAAATGGATCAAGACCCTGGAAGGCGTTCGCTCTGTTCCACAGATATCGAAAATGTAACCGGTGTGTGACCAGGAGGTATGATAAGTCCATATGCTCCTTATAAAATTATAGCTGACTCAACAATGCAGTTAGCCTGCCTGGTACCCCTTCCTGTAGGAGTTTGGTGGAGGTGTGAATTACTTCTCTGGACCTGAGAAGGCTGCCCCCCCCCCTGCTGAACCAGGTGTCCTGTCACAGCTGCACAAAGGAAGGGGGTTTTATAATCCCATGCCAAATAGGATACAAATGAATGACATTAAATTATATCTTCAATATTCTTTACAGGACAGTGGGCAATATTGACTCTTTCTATGGGGCTCCATTATTTCTATGTATGCCCCTGACTGTGTCACTGTGTCGTACCTACTGCAGTGTTTAGTAGGAAGAGCATGACACTGGGATTATCTCTAGGTGTTGTTTCAATCTCTTTGTCTTGCTTTGCACTAAAGGCCCCGTCTCACATAGCGAGATCGCTAGCGAGATCGCTGCTGAGTCACAAGTTTGTGACGCAACAGCGACCTCCATAGCGATCTCGCTATGTGTGACACGTACCAGCGATCAGGCCCCTGCTGCGAGATCGCTGGTCGTGTCGGAATGGCCTGGACCTTTTTTTGGTCGTTGAGGCCCCGCTGACATTGCTGAATCGGTGTGTGTGACACCGATCCAGCGATGTCTTCACTGGTAACCAGGGTAAACATCGGGTTACTAAGCGCAGGGCCGCGCTTAGTAACCCGATGTTTACCCTGGTTACCAGCGTAAATGTAAAAAAAAACAAACAATACATACTCGCCTTCTGATGTCCGTCAGGTCCCTCGCCGTCTGCTTCCTGCTCTCACTGACTCCCGGCCGTACAGTGAGAAGTGAGAGCACAGCAGTGACGTCACCGCTGCGCTCTGCTCTCGCTGTACGGCGGCTCAGTCAGTCAGAGCAGGAAGCAGACGGCAAGGGACCTGGACACCGAAAGGCGAGTATGTACTGTTTGTTTTTTTTGGTAACCAGGGTAAACATCGGGTTACTAAGCGCGGCCCTGCGCTTAGTAACCCGATGTTTACCCTGGTTACCCGGGTGCTGCAGGGGGACTTCGGCATCGTTGAAGACAGTTTCAACGATGCCGAAGTCGTTCCCCTGATCGTTGGTCGCTGGGGAGAGCGGTCTGTGTGACAGCTCCCCAGCGACCACACAGCGACTTACCAACGATCACGGCCAGGTCATATCGCTGGTCGTGATCGTTGGTAAATCGCTATGTGAGACGGGGCCTTTACTGGAGGTTTCAATTAACTTCCACAAATGATGAATGTTTATGTCCTAACTGCAGTTCCACATGGATTGTTGATCCAGAAAAAGGAAAAACATAAGTTATAACCTTTATATCAGGAGCACACAACATAGACTGATTTAAAGGGGTTTTCCCAAAAACAAAGTTGATTTTAAACAATACTTGGAATAATAATACTTTCCACAATTGGATGTCTATAAAAAATGTTCTTGTGCTGAGACAATCTTAAATATAGGCCCCTGCTATATACCGTGTAATGGGTGTGTCTGACTGTGCAGGAATATAGTCTGAACATACCACAGCTACTGGGCAGGGGAGAAAGCAAAAAAGAGTATACAGACAGGACCGAATGGGATCACAGCTGATTCTTTTCGTGAAATAAAGCATTTCCCTGGCCGTTTTAAAAAAATGTTTAATCTCAAAGAAAGAATTATTTCTGATCACGTGCTGTAATGTCTGTATACTTTTTTGCTTTCTCCCATGCCCATGCGATTTGGTACTAGAAGACCATATTCCATGGATGGTCAGAAACAACCATTGCACAGGGGCACATTTATAAGATTATCTTAGCACAGGAACATTCTTTTTAAACACATCCAATTGTGGAAATTATTATCATTATTACACTGATTAAAATGAACTTGTGTAGCCTTGCGTAGTTTGCATTACATCTATTAATGTTTTTAATATTTTCCTATGGAGTATAGTGCATTGAAAACTTCTGGTGTTGTCATTTCAGGATTTAATTATGACTGGGGATTGTAATCACTAATGCAATACTGGTATAGATAATGAGGAGAGAATGACATGGATGTGTCTGAATTACATTGTATGATATCACTACAGAGAGCTGTAACTGTGTGACTATAAAACAGACAGCAAGAGAAAAAATAACATATTTAGAGGATGCCAGTGTAGCTCCATTGACAGGAGGATAATTGTTAATTTATTGTGGAAAATTGATAATGTAAAGCTGCAATAAGCTATTTACAGTACAATGAGCTGGAAGACATGACTGTTACAAAGCTCTTTGCAAGGAATGGGGAATCGGAAAATGATCTACTGCTTAAAAATGGTTTTTTTAATGTTTTTTTGGCAATGTTTTTCTTGTTTGTTGTTTTTTTACATATAATCTGTATTAAAAATTTAAAAATAGAAGTCTTTCGATTTTCACAATGGTCACTGGAGCTGATTTAGACTCTAACTTCCTTTTGTTTCAGGAAACAACACATGTACATAGCTATAAGAGCCAGATCTCGACTCTGTTTTGTATTGAAGCATCTAATGAACATGTACAAATGTTATTTTGAATAAAGAGGGAGCTGTGATATCGCCTAATGTGATTGGTGGATCTTTTGTTATCTGCTGTGTATAGAGGTGTTGCCTGTCATTGTAATCTTTTTTGTGTGATGATAATGAGCCTGCTGAAAATGCTTTCTGAAAGGACAGGAACTGTGTGGCCAAACAATTCCTAGTGGCTAGTGTGAAAATTGCAAGATAACTAATTTTTTCTTTTTTAAAGCACCACTTCATTTTTTTTTTAATTGCACCGCTGGAGTGGTGCTTTAAATGTAATTCCTTGGTCCCCTGTCTCACATTCACCTGCTGCCGCCTTCATCCTTTTCCAGTGTCGCTCCAGTAGGTTTCCGGAAAAAAGTGATCTGCCAGCAAATCCAATGTTTCATGAATCGCACCGGAGGCCACGTTCCAATACATGTCAATACATGGAGACCGCTAAATTGAATTGTGTGCTCCTCACCTGCTGTAGATCAGAGCTGATGATGATGATATTGGCTACATATATAAACTTGTCTTACTGTATGGATTCCATTGTAAGCATAAGCAGAACATGGAGCATGGAGCAGTTAGCCTGTGTTTCCCCCCCCCCCCCATTCATCCCTACTATCTACTGCTGCCAGTGAGACTAGGCTTCAGTAAGCATTACAGCTATGGTCAACAGTATCTACTTTTATCCTCTATTACAGCAATATAAAACCAAACTACCAAATATTTTGGTTTAGGATACACTTTACTATAAGACATACACTAACTACAGACAGCAGAAAATGAGAAAAGCATTTTTCCTATTGATTAAAACTTCCCTCGTGATTTAAAGTGGAGGGATCATTATCACTAATTTTAATGAACTGGGTAGAATATGGAGATTTATTATTAGCATTTCTCTGCAGCATGTGTATTATACACACAGCTCTGCTACATATGTACAGTACAGACCAAAAGTTTGGACACACCTTCTCACTTAAAGATTTTTCTGTATTTTCATGACTATGAAAATTGTACGTTCACACTGAAGGCATCAAAACTATGAATTAACACATGTGGAATTATATACTTAACAAAAAAGTATGAAACAACTGTAATTATGTCTTATATTTTAGGTTCTTCAAAGTAGCCACCTTTTTATTTGATGACTGCTTTGCACACTCTTTGCATTCTCTTGATGAGCTTCAAGAGGTAGTCACCGGGAATGGTTTTCACTTCACAGGTATGCCCTGTCAGGTTTAATAAGTGTGATTTCTTGCCTTATAAATGGGGTTGGGACCATCAGTTGTGTTGTGAAGAAGTCTGGTGGATACACAGCTGATAGTCCTACTGAATAGACTGTTAGAATTTGTATTATAGCAAGAAAAAAGCAGCTAAGTAAAGAAAAACGAGTGGCCATCATTACTTTAAGAAATGAAGGTCAGTTAGTCTGAAAAGTTGGGAAAACTTTGAAAGTGTCCCCAAGTGCAGTGGCAAAAACCCTCAAGCACTACAAAGAAACTGGCTCACATGAGGACCGCCCCAGGAAAGGAAGACTAAGGGTACCGTCACACATTGAAATTTCCATCGCTACGACGTTACGATTCGTGACGTTCTAGCGATATCGTTACGATATCGCAGTGTCTGACACGCAGCAGCGATCAGGGATCCTGCTGAGAATCGTACGTCGTAGCAGATCGTTTGGAACTTTCTTTCGTCGCTTGATCACCCGCTGACATCGCTGGATCGTTGTGTGTGACAGCGATCCAGCGATGTCTTCGCTTGTAACCAGGGTAAACATCGGGTAACTAAGCGCAGGGCCGCGCTTAGTAACCCGATGTTTACCCTGGTTACCAGCGTAAACGTAAAAAAACAAACCGTACATGCTCACCCGTCGGTGTCCTTCAGGTCCCTTGCCGTCTGCTTCCTGCTCTGAGTGCCGGCCGGAAAGTGAGAGCAGATCACAGCGGTGCTGCGCTCTGCTCTCACTGTACGGCTGCACTCAGAGCAGGAAGCAGACGGCAAGGGACCTGAAGGACACCGACGGGTGAGTATGTACTGTTTGTTTTTTTACGTTTACGCTGGTAACCAGGGTAAACATCGGGTTACTAAGCGCGGCCCTGCGCTTAGTTACCCGATGTTTACCCTGGTTACCCGGGGACTTCGGCATCGCTCCAGCGCCGTGATTGCAACGTGTGACCACAGTCTACGACGCTGGAGCGATGATCATACGATCGCTGCGACGTCACGGATCGTGCCGTCGCAGCGATGAAAATTTCAATGTGTGACGGTACCCTAAGAGTCACCTCTGCTTCTGAGGATAAGTTTATCCGAGTCACCAGCCTCAGAAATTACAGGTTAGCAGCAGCTCAGATTAGAGACCAGGTCAATGCCACACACAGTTCTAGCAGACACATCTCTACAACAACTGTTAAGAGGAGACTTTGTGCAGCAGGCCTTCATGGTAAAATAGCTGCTAGGATACCACTGCTAAGGACAGGCAACAAGCAGAAGAGACTTGTTTGGGCTAAACACACAAGGAATGGACATTGACCAGTGGAAATCTGTGCTTTGGTCCAATTTTGAGATCTTTGGTTCAACCACCGTGGCTTTGTGCGACGCAGAAAAGGTGAACTGATGGACTCTACATGCCTGGTTCCCACCGTGAAGCATGGAGGAGGAGGTGTGATGGTGTGGGGGTGCTTTGCTGGTGACACTGTTGGGGATTTATTCAAAATTAAAGGCATACTGAACCAGCATGGCTACCACAGCATCTTGCAGCAGCATGCTATTCCATCCGGTTTGCGTTTAGTTGGACCATCATTTAATTTTCAACAGGACAATGACCCCAAACACACCTCCAGGCTGTGTAAGGGCTATTTGACCAAGAAGAAGAGTGATGGGGTGCTGCGCCAGATGACCTGGCCTCCACAGTCACCAGACCTGAACCCAATCGAGATGGTTTGGGGTGAGCTGGACCACAGAGTGAAGGCAAAAGGGCCAACTACTGCTAAGCATCTCTGGGAACGCCTTCAAGATTGTTGGAAGACCATTTCCGGTGACTACCTCTTGAAGCTCAAGAAAATGCCAAGAGTGTGCAAAGCAGTCATCAAAGCAAAAGGTGGCTACTTTGAAGAGCCTAGAATATAAGACATAATTTTAGTTGTTTCACACTTTTTTGTTAAGTATATAATTCCACATGTGTTAATTCATAGTTTTGATGCCTTCAGTGTGAATGTACAATTTTCATAGTCATGACAATATAGAAAAATCTTTAAATGAGAAGGTGTGTCCAAACTTTTGGTCTGTACTGTACATATAGACACACACAGCTCTGCTACATGCATATATATACACACACAGCCCTGCTACATTCATATATAGTTACACACAGCTCTGCTGCCTGCACATATAGACACACACAGACAGCGCTGCTACATTGACATTTGTAGACACTAGCAGCTCTAACATTTACACACACACTATACACTACCACGTCTTGCAGTTCCTTCCAGGCTTGTGACTGATCACATCACCTGAAGAGTCCTGGGTCTTGTTGGGTGGAAAGCCCTTTTGCTGCTCTCCGTCATGCAGCCTCTGTGTAAATCGAAGAAGCTTCCTCTCCTGCCCTGCACTAATCACATACATCAGTGAGGGGCAGGAGGAGAGATGGCAGCTCTCTCTGTGATCAGGATGGACCTAGTGTCTGTATTCTCCCCATCACAGGAAGCTTCCTCCTGACTTTAAGATGCACACACTTTTTAGCAAGAGTTTTTCTTGCTAAAAAGTGCATCTTATAGTCTGAAAAATATGATATATCAGAATTATCAGCTATTTAGTGACCATAATTTTCCATGTAATATGTCAATTAGCAGAAAATAATCTTTACATAATCTGCTATAGTCAGTCAGAACCATAACATGTAGTTTATAGTCTATGATTGATGGAACATTGTAAAAATTGTCAAAAATAACATCAATTGGTATCCAAGGCTAGAATGAAAGAACAAAGAGGCCCAAGTGCTTGAATATTACGTGAATCTCTACAGCTCTGTTCGCCCCCCTAATGTCAGAATATGTGGTTCTTAGCATAAATTAACATGCACAAGACCTTTTTCAGGTAGATTCCACCTTAAAAAGCATTAAAATCAGGTAAAAAAAATGATTATAGATATGCAAAGCAATGTCAAAACAAATTGTTGTGCACGTGTTCTGCCTTTTGTCACTTCTCTTAACCACTTCTGGTTTCGAAAGCTGGGAAGTGGCTAAAAGAAGTGACCGGCCCCTTCTTCTGTCAGCAACTATTTTATAGAGGGGATGTACAAAAAAAGACGGAGGCAAAGTAGCCAGAAAAGATGCCGAAAAAGACGTCAGAAAAGATGCTTCGGGGAAAACACCGTTGGCTTCTTCCTACAGCAAAATCTATGAGGGTTCTCTTGAATCTAAAAGATGCCATATGAAAATACATACCCTAGCAACCACGTAAACCAGGTAATCATAGAATGTTAGAGTTGGAAGGAATCGCCAGGGTCATCATGTCCAACCCTCTGCTCAATGCAGGATTCACTACGCCATCTCAGACAGTGGCTAAAGAGAAGGCCACTCATGTCTAGAAATTATATGCAGAATTAAAGGGGCTGTCCACTACTAGGAAGACCCCTTCTTGATCAAATTGTTTGGCCCCATAAAAAAATAAAGCCTATACTCACCTCCTATGCCGGTGCTGTTCCAGCGGTGTCGGCACTCGTGGTCCCGGAGCTCCTGTGCATTGTTGTGACACGTGACGCCGGCACCCAATCAGTGCTGGCATCACTATCCCCGCCTTTGGACAAATCAAACATGAAGAGGAAGTCTAGCCTGCAACTGATTTTGGACTTCCTCTTCCTGCTCAATTTGACAGGAGGTGGGGACAGTAACGCCAGCGCTGATTGGGCGCCCATGTTACATCTCACAACAACAGCATGAGAGGCCCGGGAGATGGCGTGCCAGCACCGCGGGAATGGCGCCGACATGGGAGGTGAGTATACGCTTTATTATGTTATGGGGCCAAGCAAGGGGTATGAGAATAATTTGTCTAAGTAGTGGGCAACTTCTTTAAGTTGGCATGCACATTGTCAGTAGATGACTGTAAGCACTGCACAACATTGGGTTTTGTGGTTGCTCATTATATTAGGTAGTAATTATTGCTGCCTTGATGGTGACCTTTAACACCAGGTACTACATCCAACACACCAAAATAAATAAAAGACAAAGGAAATTTGCCCATTCACAGAAAAAAAAATCAACATATGAATAATGACTTCCTCTAGTGATAGAACATAAAACTTCCAGAACAGGAGTCGTTGTGACCATATTTGACCATATCCATTGATAAATTGTTAGTATTATTGGAATGTCTCAGGAAATTAGAGCAAACAGTAACTATGCATCATATATAAAATATGAGGCAGCTGACACTGAGTTATATGTCACATTAATAGTAGCTGCAAAACAAAGTAAAACCAGACAGAATTCTCAGACTCTGGCAGAATTAACTATACAAACAAAGGAGCATAATAATCCTCATGCAAAGCAGTTTCCATCCCCAGAGCTGGCCTAACTCATAGCAGATGAGGTCATAAATAAGAGTCCTGTCACACACAAATGTGCAAAAACTCTTTATCAGCAAGAGTGCATTGAAAGGAAATGTTAAGAAGGTAAATGCCTTTTAGGATTTAGGATGTTATATGATTCAGTACAAACATTCACATCTAATGTTGCATATTTCTGGGCTGTGTGTTACCCTATCTGTTACCCTAAATATCAAGATCACATTACATGTAGATAAACCTTTCATTCAGCCTAAACATTAATACAAAAAGTGTGGTATCTGTCGCACCATCTCCTGTTGGACCTGTGCATAGAACACTATAATGGACCATTATGTGAATAGACTTACCAGCTCTGACTACCAGGGCACAGAGCAGTCAAAATCGATTTTCCAACTATCATAACCTCTTAAAGGCAATCGATCAGTAGTGCAACCTCTCCAAAATGCATATAAGGAGGTGTAAATCTATCAACACCTTTGTATCTTCTATCTGTTGCTCCATTCCCAAAAAATCAACGTTTTAACTCACAACTAATACGTTAGCGTGAACCTGTCATGTCCGATAACACTACTAACCTACAACTATAGGGTATATTTTCAGGTTAATAGCATTAAGAAGGCGCTGGCTGCAGTATTGAAAGCCCCAGCTTTCAGTCATGCAGGTGTGCTCAGTGCAACTACTGTCACCACTCACAGCACTGTGAGCGGAAGTTATAAGCATGCCCTGGCACTGAGTCACAGCTGGCTATGCACTGATGCACTGTTGTGAGTGGTGACTGTAATTTCTCCCGGCACAGCTACACGACTGAAAGCTGTCGGCTCCCTGGAGGCATAATGTTCATTTTCTCCCATGTGCTACAATTTCAGTACAGCGGTCAGGCACCTTCATAATGCTATTAACCTGCAGATTATTAATCTGCAGATATAGAGTTAAAGTTATCGGACATGACGGTTCCCTTTACGTGCTCTGTGTCATGCTCATGCCCTGACTGGTGGGCGTGAGCTCGGAGGGTTTGTGGCCCCACTGTGCCACAAACCAGACTACCCTGGAAGGGGCGTGACTATGACAGCTGCCTAGGTTTTCACTGGAGCCTCTGACGGTGAGGTCAGGCTTGTGCAGCAGGCAGCTGCTAGGTGCTACTCCAGCGTGGTGTCTGGCTGTAGCTGCTGATCCAACTTGGAGAACAGGAACACTAGGACAGGTGCGGGCATCAGGCAGGACTGGCAGAAGAGCATGGCTGAAACTCAGATGAGTAGGCTGGCACGGCTGAGACACAGGGCTGGCAGGGACACGGCAGAGAACACAGGGCTGGCAGGCACGGCAGAGAACACAGGGCTGGCAGGCACGGCAGAGAACACAGGGCTGGCAGGCACGGCAGAGAACACAGGCTGGCAGGCACGGCAGAGAGCACAGGGCTGGCAGGCACGGCAGAGGACACAGGGCTGGCAGGCATGGCAGAGAACACAGGGCTGGTTGGTGTGGTGTATGAAGGAACAGGTAGGGACCTGTTCACACAGGAGGTGCAGGTACGGAAACAAGCCAGAAGAAAAGGAGAATGAAGGAACAGGTTGGGACCTGATCACACAGGAAGAGAAGTGCAAGACTGCAGATGGGAGCGGAAGAGCAGCAAGAGATAGCGTAGCAACAAAAGCTAAGCAGAGCAGAACCACAAGGAGTGCGGAGAGGAGCTGCAGCAAGAGATTTCTGCAGAAGCTAAGCAGAGCGGAGCCACAAGGAATTTGGAGAGGAGCTGCAGCAAGAGGTTTCTGCAGCAGCAAAGCAGAGCAGAACCGCAAGGAATGCGGAGAGGAGCTGCAGCAAGAGATTACTGCAGCAGCAGAAGCTAAGCAGGGTAGAACGGAGCAGAACCGCAGGAGTGCGGAGCAGAGGTAAAGCCACAAAGGTACAGAGCAGGCAGAGCTGCAAGAGTGCGGAGCATAAGCAGACTGAGAAAACAAGGAAAGACACAACAGGGAAGGAAGCCACAGACAAGGAGACCAAGATAAGACTAAGTTCAGACAAGGAAATGGAACAAGACAAGAAACAAGAACAAAGACACAGGGACCAGGATATTCTGCCTCCTGGAGGGCGGAAAACAAGATCAAGGCAAGGACACAGAGAAAAGCCTCTAGAGAGGGAGTAACACAGAGCAAGGCCTGACAAACTCAGAAGCTAAACACAAACTGAGCTAACACATTGCACAGGCCCAGTCCACTGGGTGGAGCTGCACTAAATACTGGAGGCCTCCTGGCAATTGGTCAGGAACAGACTAGACAGGTGCACCTGTTTCCTATAAGAACCAGAGAGTTCAGGCGCCACCCCCCTATGCACACACCCAGGAAGCATGCAGAGAGCAGAGGAACAGAATATGGTGCTGGCAAGAAACAGAAACCACATCATGGCCTGGAGCAGTGGGTAAGATAGTGTGAGAGATGAGAGGCCATGCCGTGATGCCAGCAGAGTTGTTACACTCTGAATGTGACAGAGCACATCTCAAGCCTCTCCCTTCCGAGCTTGTTTCCTCGCTTGGCACCAGCCTCTTTAGCTTGAGTGATAGCTCATTGTCAGATTTCTTTGTCAGGCATCTGATGTCACACAATAAACTATCAATCACAGAGGCTGGTGCTGTGTAGGGAAACAACCTAGGGAAGGCGGAGGCTTGCTAAGTGCTTTGTCACTCCCAGAGCACTTAACACCTCATTTGCATATGAACTAAAACACAGATTTTTTATTAAGATTACCATAATTACAAATATTTGCCAAATGACAGAATAATGAGAGAAAGAGAGAGAGAGAATGTTTTAAGGAATTTTTATTACTTACTGTAAAGTCAAAAGTTTACATACACTAAGATTACTATGCCTTTAAACAATTCTCGACTGCCCATATGCTGATGTCATGTGTTTGGAAGCTTCTGGTTTTTTTTTGGCAACATCTGAGTTAATTATAGATACACATCTGGATGTATTCTAATGCACACCTGAAACACACTACTAATTTATGTAGCATCAGGGGAAAGTCTCAAGAAATCAGCCAAGATATCAGGAAGAGAATTGTGGACTTGCACATGTCTGGCTCATCCTTGGGTACAATTTTAAGATACCTGAGGGTGCCTCGTTCATCTGTACAAACAATTATATGCAAGTACAAACTAGATGGGACTGTCCAGCCATCATACAACCCAGGAAGGAGACAGGTTCTGTGTCCCAGAGATGAACGTGCTTTGGTCTGACATGTGCTTACTAACCCAAGGACAAAAGCAAAAGACCTTGTGAAAATGATAGCGGAAGCTGGTAAGATTGTGTCAATATCCACAGTGAAATGAGTACTGTATCAACAAGGGCTGATAGGCCACTCTGCCAGGAAGAAGCCATTACTACAAAAGAAAAATAAAAAAGCCAGATTAATGTTTGCAAATGCACACAGGAACAAATACCTTCATTTTTGTAGACATGTCCTGTGGTCTCATGAAGCTAAAATTGAACTTTTTAGGCATAATGACCATCGTTATGTTTGGAGAAAAAAAGGAGAAGTTTGGAAGCCTAAGAACACCATCCCAACTGTGAAACATGGGGGTGGCAGCATCATGTTGTGGGGTTGTTTTGCTGCAGGAGGGACTGATGCACTTCACAAAATAGATGGCATCCTGAGAAAAGAAGATTATGTGGCAATACTGAAGCAGCATCTCAAGACATCAGCCACAAAGTTCAAACTTGGGATGAAATGGGTTTTCCAAATGGACAATGACCCGAAGCATACTGCCAAAATGGTAAAAAAGTGGCTTAAGGATAACAAAGTCAATGTTTTGGTGTCACCATCAAAAAGCCCTGATCTCAATCCTATTGAATATTTATGGCAAAGCTGAAAAGGCAGGTGCGAGCAAGGCGACCTACAAACCTCGATCAGTTACACCAGTTTTGACAGGAGGAATGGGCCCAAATTCCAACCAACTATTGTGAGAAGTTTGTGGAAGGACATCCAAAAAATTTGACCCAAGTCATTCAGTTTAAGGGCAATGGTGCCAAATACTAATGAAATGTATGTAAACGTTTGACTTTGCAGTAAGTAATAAAAATGCATTAAAACATTGTCTCTCATTCTGGCATTTGGAAAATATTAATAATTATGGTGATCCTAATTGACATAAGGCGGGAAAGGTTTATTCTGATTTCATGTCAGATATTGAGAAAAACATACAGATGTGTCTTTTTATATAGTGTATGTAAACTTCTGGTTTCAGCTGCATATAAAAACATGTATTTTGTCCTACAGATTGGTTTACATATTCATAAGAAAAGTGATCAGCAAATAGTTTTAGAAACATTAACCCCTTCCTGACATCCGACGTACTATCCCGTCGAGGTGGGGTGGGCCCGTATGACCGCCGACGGGATAGTACGTCATAGCCGATCGGCCGCGCTCACGGGGGGAGCGCGGCCGATCGCGGCCGGGTGTCGGCTGCATATCGCAGCTGACATCCGGCACTATGTGCCAGGAGCGGTCACGGACCGCCCCCGGCACATTAACCCCCGGCACACCGCGATCAAACATGATCGCGATGTGCCGGCGATGCAGGGAAGCATCGCGCAGGGAGAGGGCTCCCTGCGGGCTTCCCTGAGCCCCCCGCAGCAACGCGATGTGATCGCGTTGCTGCGAGGGTCTTACCTCCCTCCCTGTCTGCTCCAGACCCGGATCCAAGATGGCCGCGGATCCGGGTCCTGCAGGGAGGGAGGTGGCTTCACAGACGCCTGCTCAGAGCAGGCACTGTGAAGCAGCCTGTACTTCTCGCAGATCGGTGATCTGTCAGAGTGCTATGCAAACTGGCAGATCACCGATCTGTATTGTCCCCCCCTGGGGCAAAGTAAAAAAGTAAAAAAAAAAATTTCCAAATGTGTAAAAAAAAATAAAAAAAAATATTCCAAAATAATGAAAAAAAAAAAAAATATTATTCCCATAAATACATTTCTTTATCTAAATTAAAAAAAACAAACAATAAAAGTACACATATTTAGTATCGCCACGTCCGTAACGACCCAACCTATAAAACTGGCCCACTAGTTAACCCCTTCAGTAAACACCGTAAGAAAAAAAAAAAAAAACGAGGCAAAAAACAACGCTTTATTACCATACCGCCGAACAAAAAGTGGAATAACACGCGATCAAAAAGACTGATATAAATATCCATGGTACTGCTGAAAACGTCATCTTGTCCCGCAAAAAAAAAAACGCCATACAGCATCATCAGCAAAAAAATAAAAAAGTTATAGTCCTGAGAATAAAGCGATACCAAAATAATTATTTTTTCTATAAAATAGTTTTTATCGTATAAAAGCGCCAAAACATAAAAAAAATGATATAAATGAGATATCGCTGTAATCATACTGACCCAACGAATAAAACTGCTTTATCAATTTTACCAAACCCGGAACGGTATAAACGCCTCTCCCAAAAGAAATTCATGAATAGCAGGTTTTTGGTCATTCTGCCTCACAAAAATCGGAATAAAAAGCGATCAAAAATGGTCACGTGTCCGAAAATGTTACCAATAAAAACGTCAACTCGTCCCGCAAAAAACAAGACCTCACATGACTCTGTGGAGCAAATGTGGAAAAATTATAGGTCTCAACATGTGGAGACGCAAAAACTTTTTTGCTATAAAAACCGTCGCTGGTTTCACACTTCCGTTTTTGTCTGCAGCGTTTTTTGCACAAAAAAACGCATGCGTTTTTCCCTATATTTAACATTGAAAACGCATGCGGTTTTTTTGTACGCGTTTGGTCGCGTTTTCAAACGCATGCGGTTTTTTTCTGCATGCGTTCATTTTCAGAAATACAACCTGCAGTATTTTCTTGCGTTTTTAAGCACATGCGTTTGTTTGCGTTAAAAACGCATGCATTTTTATCGAAAAAAAACAGAAAACACACTGAAAAGCCACCCACCACCATCAAGGTGATAAAGGGATCCAAACCCTAACCCTAACTCTACCCCTAACCTCACCCCTAACCGTTTAATGAACATTTTCTGACAGTCATAGTGCCACGTATTTCAGTGCCACGTATTTCAGTGCCACGTATTTCAGTGCCACGTATTTCAGTGCCATGTATTTCAGTGCCACGTATCACGTATTTCAGTGCCACGTGTTTCAGTGCCACGTATTTCAGTGCCACGTATCACGTATTTCAGTGCCACATATTTTAGTACCACGTATTTCAGTTGCACGTATTTCAGTGCCACGTATTTCAGTGCCACGTATTTCAGTGCCACGTATCACGTATTTCAGTGCCACGTGTTTCAGTGCCACGTATTTAAGTGCCACGTATCACATATTTCAGTGCCACGTATTTAAGTGCCACGTATTTAAGTGCCACGTATTTAAGTGCCACGTATTTAAGTGCCACGTATTTCAGTGCCACGTATTTCAGTGCCACGTATCACATATTTCAGTGCCACGTATTTCAGTGCCACGTATTTCAGTGCCACGTATTTCAGTGCCACGTATTTCAGTGCCACGTATTTAAGTGCCACATATCACATATTTCAGTGCCACTTATTTAAGTGCCACGTATTTCAGTGCCACGTATTTCAGTGCCACGTATTTCAGTGCCACGTATTTCAGTGCCACGTATTTCAGTGCCACGTATTTAAGTGCCACGTATTTAAGTGCCACGTATCACGTATTTCAGTGCCACGTATTTCAGTGCCACATATTTCAGTGCCACGTATTTCAGTGCCACGTATTTCAGTCACGTTTAGGGTTAGGGTTAGGGGTAGGGTTAGGGTTAGGGCTAGGGTTGGAGGTAAAGTTAGGGTTGGGGCTAAAGTTAGGGTTGGGGCTAAAGTTAGGGTTAGGGTTTGGATTACATTTACGTTTGGATTAGGGTTGGGATTAGAATTATGGGTGTGTCAGGGCTAGGGGTGTGGTTAGGGTTACCGTTGGGATTAGGGTTAGGGGTGTGTTTGGGTTAGGGTTTCAGGTAGAATTGGGGGGTTTCCACTGTCCAGGCACATCAGGGGCTCTCCAAGCGCGACATGGCGTCCAATCTCAATTCCAGCCAATTCTGCGTTGAAAAAGTAAAACAGTGCTCCTTCCCTTCCGAGCTCTCCCGTGCGCCCAAAAAGGGGTTTACCCCAACATATGTGTTATCAGCGTACTCGGGACAAATTGAACAACTTCTTCTGGGGTCCAAGTTCTCTTGTTATCCTTAGGAAAATAAAAATTTGGGGGGCTAAAAATAATTTTTGTGGGAAAAAAAAGATGTTTTATTTTCACGGCTCTGCATTATAAACTGTAGTGAAACACTTGGGGGTTCAAAGTTCTCACAACACATCTAGATAAGTTCCTTGGGAGGTCTAGTTTCCAATATGGGGTCACTTGTGGGGGGTTTGTACTGTTTGGGTACATCAGGGGCTCTGCAAATGCAACGTGACGGCTGCTGACCAATCCATTTAAGTCTGCATTCCAAATGGCGCTCCTTCCCTTCCGAGCTCTGTCATGCGCCCAAACAGTG
This sequence comes from Ranitomeya variabilis, assembly GCF_051348905.1. Taxonomy (NCBI): domain Eukaryota; kingdom Metazoa; phylum Chordata; class Amphibia; order Anura; family Dendrobatidae; genus Ranitomeya; species Ranitomeya variabilis. Next base: position 596,605,601 of record NC_135235.1, on the reverse strand, counting down.
GTTCCCCCCCACATATGGGGTATCAGCGTACTCAGGACAAATTGGAAAACAAATTTTGGGGTCCAATTTATTCTGTTACCCTTGTAAAAATACAAAGCTGGGGGCTACAAAATCATTTTTGAGAAAAAAAAAAAAATTATTTTCACGGCTCTGCGTTATAATCTGTAGTGAAACACTTGGGGGTTCAAAGCTCTCAAAACACATCTAGATAAGTTCCTTAGGGGGTCTACTTTCCAAAATGGTGTCACTTGTAGGGAGTTTCAATGTTTAGGCACATCAGGGGCTCTCCAAACGCAACATGGCGTCCCATCTCAATTCCAGTCAATTTTGCATTGAAAAGTCAAATGGCGCTCCTTCCCTTCCAAGCTCTGCCATGCGCCCAAACAATGGTTTACACCCACATATGGGGTATCAGCGTACTCAGGACAAATTGCACAACATTTTTTAGGGTCCAATTTCTTCTCTTACCCTTGGGAAAATAAAAAATTGGGGGCAAAAAGATCATTTTTGTGAAAAAATATGATTTTTTATTTTTACGGCTCTGCATTATAAACTTCTGTGAAGCACTTGGTGGGTCAAAGTGCTCACCACACATCTAGATAAGTTCCTTAGGGGGTCTACTTTCCAAAATGGTGTCACTTGTAGGGAGTTTCAATGTTTAGGCACATCAGGGGCTCTCCAAACGCAACATGGCGTCCCATCTCAATTCCAGTCAATTTTGCATTGAAAAGTCAAATGGCGCTCCTTCCCTTCCAAGCTCTGCCATGCGCCCAAACAATGGTTTACACCCACATATGGGGTATCAGCGTACTCAGGACAAATTGCACAACATTTTTTGGGGTCCAATTTCTTCTCTTACCCTTGGGAAAATAAAAAATTGGGGGCAAAAAGATCATTTTTGTGAAAAAATATGATTTTTTATTTTTACGGCTCTGCATTATAAACTTCTGTGAAGCACTTGGTGGGTCAAAGTGCTCACCACACATCTAGATAAGTTCCTTAGGGGGTCTACTTTCCAAAATGGTGTCACTTGTAGGGAGTTTCAATGTTTAGGCACATCAGGGGCTCTCCAAACGCAACATGGCGTCCCATCTCAATTCCAGTCAATTTTGCATTGAAAAGTCAAATGGCGCTCCTTCCCTTCCAAGCTCTGCCATGCGCCCAAACAATGGTTTACACCCACATATGGGGTATCAGCGTACTCAGGACAAATTGCACAACATTTTTTGGGGTCCAATTTCTTCTCTTACCCTTGGGAAAATAAAAAATTGGGGGCAAAAAGATCATTTTTGTGAAAAAATATGATTTTTTATTTTTACGGCTCTGCATTATAAACTTCTGTGAAGCACTTGGTGGGTCAAAGTGCTCACCACACATCTAGATAAGTTCCTTAGGGGGTCTACTTTCCAAAATGGTGTCACTTGTAGGGAGTTTCAATGTTTAGGCACATCAGGGGCTCTCCAAACGCAACATGGCGTCCCATCTCAATTCCAGTCAATTTTGCATTGAAAAGTCAAATGGCGCTCCTTCCCTTCCAAGCTCTGCCATGCGCCTAAACAATGGTTTACACCCACATATGGGGTATCATCGTACTCAGGACAAATTGTACAACAACTTTGGGGGTCCATTTTCTCCTGTTACCCTTGGTAAAATAAAACAAATTGGAGCTGAAATAAATTTTGTGTGAAAAAAAGTTAAATGTTCATTTTTATTTAAACATTCCAAAAATTCCTGTGAAACACCTGAAGGGTTAATAAACTTCTTGAATGTGGTTTTGAGCACCTTGAGGGGTGCAGTTTTTAGAATGGTGTCACACTTGAGTATTTTCTATCATATAGACCCCTCAAAATGACTTCAAATGAGATGTGGTCCCTAAAAAAAAATGGTGTTGTAAAAATGAGAAATTGCTGGTCAACTTTTAACCCTTATAACTCCGTCACAAAAAAAAATTTTGGTTCCAAAATTGGACTGATGTAAAGTAGACATGTGGGAAATGTTACTTATTAAGTATTTTGCGTGACATATGTCTGTGATTTAAGGGCACAAAAATTCAAAGTTGGAAAATTGCAAAATTTTCAAAATTTTCGCCAAATTTCCATTTTTTTCAGAAATAAACGCAAGTTATATCGAATAAATTTTACCTTTAACATGAAGTACAATATGTCACGAGAAAACAATGTCAGAATCGCCAAGATCCGTCAAAGCGTTCCAGAGTTATAGCCTCATAAAGGGACAGTGGTCAGAATTGTAAAAATTGGCCCGGTCATTAACGTGCAAACCACCCTTGGGGGTGAAGGGGTTAAAAGGATTTTAAAAATGAATGTTACAAAATACAAGTAATTAGTGTTAATTCATATGCAAATCAGGCTGTAAAGGTATGTGTCCAAGGTCCGTGTGTAACCAAATGTGTAACCAAATTTTCACAGACCGTGCAAAATTCACGGAGACTTGTTTATTTTTCTTAGATGACAAACTTCAAATTTGAGGATAAAAAAGGTTTTGGAGGGATGTATTAAAAGTTAACAAATTGGGTTGGGGAGAACCTCAAATAAACACTCACTGTCAATAACTAAAATGTAACTTTTATTTTTATATTAATGGTAAAAATTGATTTAGACTCTAAAAAATTAGGTCCCTAATGTTCCTAAATTTGTGGTCATTAAAGTGCTCGATTTTTTATACTTAATGGGGAACCCCCCGGGGTGCTAACACCTATTTGACAGAATAGGACATACAAATTTAACGCACTAGTCCCCCCAAAATGTTTCATCGCAATATAGTCTATGGGGGGCTACATTATACTGTATGAGGTGGGCTGCATTATACTCTATGAGGTGGGCTCCATTATATTCTACGAGGGCAGCACCGTTGCTCAGTGGTTTGCACTGTAGCGCTGGAGTCCTGGGTTCAAATCCCACCAAGGATAACATCTGCAAGGAGTTTGTATGTTCTCTCCGTGTTTGCCTGCATTTCCTCCGGGTACTCCAGTTTCCTCCCACACTCCAAACACAAACTGATAGGGAATTTAGATTGTGAGCCCAGTCAGGGACAGTGATGATAATGTGTGCAAAAAACCTGTAAAGCGCTGTGGAATATGTTGGCACTATATAAATAGACTATTATTATTATTATTAGGGTGCTGCATTATAGTCTATGAGGGGGGCTGCATTACATTCTATGTGGGGGGCTGCATTACACTGTAGGAGGACTACATTATATTCTATGGGGGGCTGCATTATTCTCTATGAGGTGGCTACATTATATTCTATGAGGGGGGTTGCATTATACTATATGAGGCCTGCATTATATTGTATGAAGGGGGTACATTATATTCTATGATGGGGCTACATTATATTTTATGAGGGGGCTTAATTATATTCTATGAGGGGGGTTGCATTAAACTATATTAGGGCTGCATTATATTGTATGAGGGGGTTACATTATATTCTATGGGGGGTACATTATATTCTATGAGGATGGCTACCCCAACCCCTGCTATACAGTGGTACAGAAAGTATTCAGATCCCTTTACATTTTTCTCTCTTTGTTTCTGAAAAGCCCGCCAGGGCCGTGGGGCACTCGGTACCGGGTCCAGTACTTAAGGGGACGAGTCATGGCGGCGACCCGGTCCGTGGCCCTGGGCACCCATGTAAAAGGAATATTGATTAAAGTTTATGTTCGTGACGCTACCTGTGGTATTCGGTCAGTAGGGACCGACGCTGCTTAAAGGGGTCCTCTGGGGTGATGGTATGGCAGCTGAATGGTATAACTTTCCACAGCCAGCCAGCGCCAGCCAGGGAGGTAGCTAATTTACTGCTCTGCTCAGCTGGTATCACTCTCCTGTGCCTTTTCTCTCCTGCACACTTTCCACAAGTTGTTCGTTCTTTCTAAGTTCTCTTTCCTCCAGGAGCTGTAGTACCTCAGACTACATGGCCCCTTCAGATCTTCTGACACTCTATGTCTATCTGCCCTCTTCCCTGTCCTCTGACAATCTGACTGAAATATTCCTTTCCCTCCAGACCAGAATGTATTTATAGGGGAGATCATCCTAAACCAGGTTTAGAGCTCCCACTTCTGGCCTGGAGTGTGAAGGTGTTGTATGTATGTGGTTACCTGGTGAAAGATATCCTTCATCACTTCCAAGCGTGACATCACTCTCCCCAAGAGCAAAGCAATGCCACTGTGACGACCAGGACCCTGGGGCATCACATTTCATTGCAGCCATTTGGTAAATTCAAAAAAGTTCATTTTTTTCTCATTGATGTACACTCTGCACCCCATCTTGACTGAAAAAAACAGAAATGTAGTAATTTTTGCAATTTGTTAAAAAAGAAAAACTGAAATATCACATGGTCATAATTATTCAGACCCCCTGCTCTGTATTGAGTAGAAGCACCCTTTTGAGCTAGTACAGCCATGAGTCTTCTTGGAAATGATGCAACATGGATGTGACACCTGGATTTGGGGATCCTCTGCCATTATCCCTTGCAGATCCTCTCCAGTTCCATCAGGTTGGATGGTGAACATTGGTGGACAGCCATTTTCAGGTCTCTCCAGAGATGCTCAACTAGGTTTAGGTCAGGGCTCTGGCTGGGCCAGTCAAGAATGGTCACAGAGTTGTTCTGAAGCCACTCCTTTGTTATTTTAGCTGTGTGCTTAATGTCATTGTCTTGTTGGAAGGTGAATCTTCGGCCAAGTCTGAGGTCCAGAGCACTCTGGAAGAGTTTTTCATCCAGGATATCTCTGTACTTGACCGCATTCATGTTTTCTTTAATGGCAACCAGTCATCCTTTTCCTGCAGCTGAAAAACACCCCCATAGCATGATGCTGCCACCAACATGTTTCACTGTTGGGATTGTATTGGTCAGGTGATGAGCAGTGCCTGTTTTTTTTCCACACATACCACTTAGAATTATCACCAAAAAGGTCTATCTTTGTCTCATCAGACCAGAGAATCTTATTTCTCATATTCTGGGAGTCCTTCATGTGTTTTTTTTATCAAACTCTATGCGGGCTTTCATATGTCTTGTACTGAGGAGAGGCTTCTGTCGGGCCACTCTGCCATAAAGGCCCGACTGGTGGAGGGCTGCAGTGACAGTTGACTTTGTGGAGCTTTCTTTCATCTCCCTACTGCATCTCTGGAGCTCAGCCACAGTGATCTTGGGGTTCTTCTTTTCCTCTCTCACCAAGGCTCTTCACCCACAATTGCTCAGTTTGGCTGGACGGCCAGGTCTAGGAAGACTTCTGGTGGTCCCAAACTTCTTCCATTTAAGGATTATGGAGGCCACTGTGCTCTTAGGAGCCTTGAGTACAGCAGAAATTCTTTTGTAACCTTGGCGAGATCTGTGCCTTGCCACAATTCTGTCTCTGAGCTCCTTGGCCAGTTCCCTTGACCTCATGATTCTCATTTGGTCTGACATGCACTGTGAGCTGTGAGGTCTTATATAGACAGGTGTGTGCCTTTCTAAATCAAGTCATATCAGTTTAATTAAACACAGCTGGACTCCAATAAAGGTGTAGAACCTTCTCAAGGAGGTTCACAAGGAAATGGACAGCATGTGACTTAAATATGAGTGTCTGCGCAAAGGGTTTGAATACTTATGACCATGTGATAGTTCAGTTTTTCTTTTTTAATACATTTTCAAAAATTTCTACATTTCAGTTTTTTTCAGCCAAGATGGGGTGCAAGAGTGTACATTAATGAGAAAAAAATAACTTTTTTGAATTTACCAAATGGCTGCAATGAAACAAAGAGGGAAAAATTTTAAGGTGTCTGAATACTTTCCGGACCCAATGTATCATTAAGATGTGTACTACCTTATATTATACCCTGATATTAGTGTTTTTTACCGCATAATTGGTGGTCTTGTATTTATTTCTATGTAGCTAGAAGAAGCCCAATAATGATTTTCTCTGGTGGGCCCAAGGTGCTCTAGTCCGATGCTGCCAATGAACCAGCACATCCTTACATGAAAAGCCTTCCTTTATTCCAAAATTGTGTCCAATATATTGCAGGTCATCATACAAAAGATCCACCCTACAATTTTATGTCTCGATTGGAACGCTTTCAAATTGGTTTTCCTCAAAGCATTCATCCATACAAGCCCTAATGTGAGTGTTGACAGAGTACTGCAGTATCTCCAGTCACAGTGACATGTCCAGGAAAAGCTTTTTTGGATATTGACACCTGAAAGACATTATCAATGTGTTCTGATCCCTTCTGAGTTTTCTACAAAACAGGAAGTCGTGTCCATTTACATAACCATTGATTACAGAGGGAGATAACGAACAATTGTCTCCTAAATATCACAGATTATCCCTAACCCTGTGGGGTCACAAAAGAAGTCAACCCTGCAGCCTTTGCACATGGAGGAGGGTATTATCCATGTCCCATCAGCTTTCTGCTACTATATTTGGGCTATTATTGTTGTTATTCAGTTTACTGTATTGTGCATCTGCAGAAACTCAACCATTGTGTTCGAATCACCCCAATAGATAAAAACTAAATTCCCGGATGTATAAGAGCAGCATTAAGAACCATTGTTGCATGCCCCATATTCATATGGTGAGCCCCACTTTTTTGCAGAAGACCTTCATATTTTTAATTTAACAATTAATTTTCATATTAAATAAGTGTGGTAAGAAAAGGATGTGCTGAAGACACCTAAGGCCTGATTCATTTTTGCATTTGTGCCTTTTTTTGTCTATTTTTTTTAGTATTTTCCACACGTTTTTTCATTTCTGCCTAATTGTTTATTTCACTTGCACTTTTTCTAAAATCACTTTTGTATGTTTTTTTCTGTTTTGTCTTTCACTATTGTGGACAAGGTTTGGGGTTTGCGGATGATTTCACCTGATTCATCTTTTTTCAAAAGTTGTAAATTATTTGTGCAAGTATATCTCAGTTTTCTGTCCTGCAGCAAAGTTTGCGAAATGTGCAAATTTTTTGCACTAAAAAGTGGCAAAAATGTTGAAGACAAAAATAAAGATTTTTGACATTGCAAAAAATTCATGATCCATGTACACATGTACACTATTTTTAAGAATCAGGCATCAATGAATACCACAAGGCAAAAAAGAAAAACCTTGAAAATTATGAATTATGGCCATAGTTTAAACATTTCCAGTCTAGAAGTATAAAGAGATGAACAAATCTTTTAAAATTTGAATTTGCCAATTATTTGATTTGCGGTGAATAATTTTGCACAAATCTCAAAAACCGTACACTTTGAAATTACTCAGAAAATACAAGTGGGAGACGGGAAAGAGAACCCTGCTGACCGTAATATACAAGTAGTACACGGCACTCAAGGTTCCTTGGTGGTGCACAAGTAAGGTATCCAACCCGTACGTAAACAATAAAGCACTTGGCACTCAGAGATTCATTTGCAAGAGCCGAGCGGCTTCTGGCAACACCGGCCCCTCAGCACCTCGGTACCCCGGACCTGGATCCACTGGCGCCATTCCCTGTAGCGGTCTTTCGCCCTCCCGGTGCGCCCTACTTCTTATACATCCTCCAGGACCCCCGAGGTGTTTTTGCCAGGTCTTTCATATATGTACGTGGGCCTTTGAGGCCTATGCATTGCGCTGTTCTGCCTCCAGTTTCATGAGAGATGTTTCTGATGAAGGTCTTGTGACCGAAAACGTTTAAACACTCTTGAACTGGTTGCACAAATAAACAAAACTTTCACGTTTTTCTTGCAAATGAATCTCTGAGTGCCAAGTGCTTTATTGTTTACCTGCTGACCGTAAGGCCAGGATCACACATATGCAACATACGGCCGAGTCTCGCAGGTGAAAACCGAGCTATGGCGCCAGCACTCCGCACTGGAGCGTGCAGCCGCACAGCAATACATGGAGCTGCACGCTCCGCTCCGGAGTGCCGGCGCCATAGCTGGGTTTTCACCTGCGAGACTCGGCCGTATCTCGCATATGTGTGATCCCAGCCTAAGAATGAGAGAACCCCGCTGACCATAAGAGCTTACACTCTACAGGTAAGAGAGAGGACGCCACTGACCATAAGAGCTTATACTCTACAGGAGAGAGAGAACTACGCTGGTTATAAGAGCTTACACTCTACAGGAGAGAGAGAGGTTCTACTGACCATAAGAGCTTACCCTCTACAAGAGAAAGAGGACTCCACTGACCATAAGAGCTTACACTCTACAGTAGAGAGAGGACTCTGCTGACCATAAGAGCTTACACTCTATAGGAAAGAGAGAGGATGCCACTGACCATAAGAGCTTATACTCTAGAGGAGAGAGAGGACTCCACTGACCATAAGAGCTTACACTCTACAGTAGAGAGAGGACTCTGCTGACCATAAGAGCTTACACTCTACAGGAGAGAGAGAGTACCCCATTGACCATAAAAGCTTACACTCTACAGGAGATATGCAAATTGTCTCTTCAGAGAGGAAGAGGGCTAGAACTCTAGTGCCACCTATTGGAAGTAGCAATCCTAACAGTCAATGTTGACCCTTTAACGAGCCTTGTCACATGACTTAGGATAAAAGCCAAACCAGAATCTCAATTTACAGGAAACAGATTTATTCCAAAGGAGGCACATCTACGTAAGTTCTTTGGGGACCTACTTTCCAAAATGTTGTCACTTGTGGGTTTTTTTCCTGTTTAGGCACATCAGGGGCTCTGCAAACGGAACATGACGCCCGCAGACGATTCCATCAAAGTCTGCATTCCAAAACTTCAGTACTTCCCTTTCGAGCCCCAACGTGTGCCCAAACAGTTTTTTCCCACATGTGGGGTACCAGCGTACTCAGGACAAATTGGACAACAACTTTTGTGGTCCAATTTCTCCTGTTACCCTTGGGAAATTAAAAAATTGAGGACTAAAAGATCATTTTTGTGGGCAAAAAATAGGATTTTTTATTTTCACGCCCGGGCGTTATAAACTTTAGTGAAACACTTGGGGGTTCAAAGTTCTCACCACACATCTAGACAAGTTCCTTAGGGGGTCTAGTTTCCAAATTGGGGTCACTTGTGGGGGGGTTTCCACTGTTTAGGCACATCAGGGGCTCGTCAAACGGAACATGACGGCCGCAGATGATTCCATCAAAGCCTGCATTCCGAAACGTCACTACTTCCCTTCCGAGCCCGGACGTGTGCCCAAACAGTAGTTTTCTCCCACATATGGGGTATCAGCCTACTCAGGACAAATTGGACAATAACCTTTGTGGTCCAATTTCTCCTGTTACCCTTGGGAAATTAAAACATTGGGGACTAAAAGATCATTTTTGTGGGCAAAAAATAGGATTTTTTATTTTCACGCCCGGGCGTTATAAACTTTAGTGAAACACTTGGGGGTTCAAAGTTCTCACCACACATCTAGACAAGTTCCATAGGGGGTCTAGTTTCCAAAATGGGGTCACTTGTGGGGGGTTTCCACTGTTTAGGCACATCAGGGGCTAATCAAACGGAACATGGCGTCCGACCTCAATTCCAGCTAATTTTAGCTTGAAAAAGTCAAATGGCGCTCCTTCCCTTCTGAGCCCTGCCATGCGCCCAAACAGTGGTGTCCCCCCACATATGGGGTATTGGCGTACTCAGGACAATTTGGACTATAACTTTTGTGGTCCAATTTTTTCAGTTACCCTTGTGAAAATAAAAAATTGGGGACTAAACGATCATGTTTGTGGAAAAAATACGTTTTTTTATTTTCACGCACGGGCGGTATAAACTTCTGTGAAGCACTTGGGGGATAAAAGTGCTCACCACACATCTAGATAAGTTCCTTAGGGGGTCTAGTTTCCAAAATGGGGTCACTTGTGGGGGGTTTCCACTGTTTAGGCACGTCAGGGGCTCACCAAACGCGACATGGCGTCCGATCTCAATTCCAGCTAATTTTAGCTTGAAAAAGTCAAATGGCGCTCCTTCCCTTCTGAGCCATGCCATGCGCCCAAACAGTGGTTCCCCCCCACATATGGGGTTTCAGCGTACTCAGGACAAATTGGACAACAACTTTTGCAGTCCAATTTCTCCTGTTACCTTTGGGAAAATAAAAAAATTGTTGCTAAAAGATCGTTTTCATGACTAAAAAGTTAAATTTTCATTTTTTCCTTCAACATTGCTTTAGCTCTCATGAAGCACCAGAAGGGTTAATAAACTTCTTGAATGTGGTTTTGATCAGCTTGAGGGGTGCAGTTTTTAGAATGGTGTCACTTTTGGGTATTTTTTGCTATATAGACCCCTAAATGTGACTTCAAATGTGAGGTGGTCCCTAAAAATATGGTTTTGTAAGTTTTGTTGTAAAAATGAGAAATTGCTGGTCAACTTTTAACCCTTATAACTCCCTAACAAAAAAAAAATTTGTCTCCAAAATTGTTCTGATATAAAGTATTATTAAGTATTTTGTGTGACATATCTCTGTGATTTAAGGGCATAAAAATTCAAAGTTGGAAAATTGCGAAATTTTCAAATTTTTTTCCAAATTTCCATTTTTTTCACAAATAAACGCAGGTAATATCAAAGAAATTTTACCACTATCATGAAGTACAATATGTCATGAGTAGTGTTGAGCATTCCGATACCACAAGTATCGGGTATCGGCCGATATTTGCTGTATCGGAATTCCGATACCGAGATCCGATACTTTTGTGGTATCGGGTATCGGTATCGAAACAACATTAATGTAAAAATGTGTAAAAGAGAGAATTAAAATAAAAAATATTGCTATACTCACCTCTCCGACGCAGCCTGCACCTTACCGAGGGAAGCGGCAGCGTTCTTTGTTTAAAATTCGCGCTTTTCTTTCCTTACGTGAAGTCCCGGCTTTGTGATTGGTTGCGTCGCAGTCACATGGGCGACGCAACCAATCACAGCAAGCCGTGACGTAATTTCAGGTCCTTAAGGATTTTAAAATTACGTCCCGGCTTTGTGATTGGTTGCGTCGCAGTCACATGGGCGACGCAACCAATCACAAGCCGTGACGTCACGGGAGGCTGGACACGCGCGCATTTTAAAATGCGCGCTTGTCCAGCCTCCCGTGACGTCCCGGCTTGTGATTGGTTGCGTCGCGATCAACCAATCACAAGCCGGGAGGCTGGACAAGCGCGCATTTTAAAATGCGCGCGTGTCCAGCCTCCCGGCTTGTGATTGGTTGACCGCGAAGCAACCAATCACAAGCCGGGACGTCACGGGAGGCTGGACAAGCGCGCATTTTAAAATGCGCGCGTGTCCAGCCTCCCTGCTTGTGATTGGTTGACCGCGAAGCAACCAATCACAAGCCGGGACGTCACGGGAGGTTGGACAAGCGCGCATTTTAAAATGCGCGCGTGTCCAGCCTCCCGGCTTGTGATTGGTTGACCGCGAAGCAACCAATCACAAGCCGGGACGTCACGGGAGCTTGGACAAGCGCGCATTTTAAAATGCGCGCGTGTCCAGCCTCCCGGCTTGTGATTGGTTGACCGCGACGCAACCAATCACAAAGCCGGGACGTAATTTTAAAATCCTGAAGGACCTGAAATTACGTCACGGCTTGCTGTGATTGGTTGCGTCCCGGCCACATGGGCGGCACGCGACCAATCACAAGCCGGGACTTCACGTAAAGGAAAGAAAAGCGCAAATTTTAAACAAAGAACGCTGCCGCTTCCCTCGGTAAGGTGCAGGCTGCGTCGGAGAGGTGAGTATAGCAATATTTTTTATTTTAATTCTTTATTTTACACATTAATATGGATCCCAGGGCCTGAAGGAGAGTTTCCTCTCCTTCAGACCCTGGGAACCATCAGGGATACCGTCCGATACATGAGTCCCATTGACTTGTATTGGTATCGGGTATCGGTATCGGATTGGATCCGATACTTTGCCGGTATCGGCCGATACTTTCCGATACCGATACTTTCAAGTATCGGACGGTATCGCTCAACACTAGTCATGAGAAAACAATGTCAGAATTGCCAAGATCCATTGAAGCGTTCCAGAGTTATAACCTCACAAAGGGACAGTGGTCAGAATTGTAAAAATTGGCCCGGTCATTAACGTGCAAACCACCCCCGGGGCTTAAGGGGTTAACGAGCCTTGTCACATGACTTAGGATAAAAGCCAAACCAGAATCTCAATTTGCAGACACTGTGTTTCGGGGTACTGCCCCTCTTAGTCTGTGTTGTCCCGGATTATTGCCCCTTCAGCATGTATGACACCACAGTGTATGTACTAGGAGAGGTGAGATTATTATTATTATTTATTATTATAGCGCCATTTTTTCCATGGCGCTTTACATGTGAGGAGGAGATCTACCTGCTGTTGTTGGGGTGGGTGATACGAGGATTTCCATGTGCCGCTTGTCTCATTGTTTGTTGATTTTTCATTTCTTTTCATTATTTGTCCTTTTTGTGCATTTATTGCTTCATCTAATTGTACAGAGCTGCGGAATATAGTGCTTCTATAAATAAAGGCTATGTGTTTGCTTTTATTAAAATGATTAACATAACAATTACTAATTTCTTGGAAACCTCATTCACACGATGTTTCCAGGGTTTGCAGCTAGTAGATGAATACAGAGGTTTTCTCACTGTAATTTTCTCACTACACTGGTGATTTATTTAGGATATGGCATCTTTAAAAGCGAAGTATAACCTTTCCATTTGTGTATGTTTCTAGCTTCTTGTAGACTGGTGGTGTGGTGTTGGCTACATTGTTTTTCACCCCCCAAGAGAATGTCCATATATAATGGAATGCAGCTCACCTCTGTGTGTGAGGAAAGCAAAAACAAATTGGAGAATCTGCTACTAAAATAAACATTGAAGGCTGCCTACAGATGCGGACTATCCTTACACAGACATAAGATAGCTGGGGGACTGAGGGACAGTTCTAACCTTCCCCAAAAACTGACACAACCTCAAGTGACAGAAGGAGATAAGTCGCTGCCGGATGCATCCGGTGCCACTTATCTTCTTGGGAATAAAAGTTTGGCAACGTTAAAATGAAAACAATACTTGGTTTTCATGAAGACAAGAGTGACATATAAGGTTAGACAACATGTTGAAACTTCTAGCAATACAGCTGTATGGAATGTAATTCTGCTACCTGAGGTTGTGTTTTCTGATTCAGTATGATGGTTATTTACATAGATGATGCAAAAAATTGTATATAGTACAGCAGAAGTATGCATTCCTGCATATCTGAAAATCTGCTATTCAGGGGCTTAACTTAAAGGGAATCTGTCAGTAGGATCAACCCTCCTAAGCTGTCTATATGAGCATGCTGGTCATAGCAAGATGAATAAAGTGATGCCTTGGTATTTGTGATCCAATATTTTATTCCCGAGAAATCCACATTTTTCTACTATGTAAATGAGCTGTTAAGACCTATGGGCTGGACGTAGATCTCCCTAAAAATCTCCTCCAGATCTTATTTTAGAATCATAGAATCATAGAATGTTATAGTTGGAAGGGACCTCAAGGGTCATCATGTCCAGCCCCCTGCCCAATGACAGATTCACTAAACCACCACAGACAGATGTCTGTCCAGCCTCTGTTTGAAGACTTCCATTGAAGGAGAACTCTCCACCTCTCGTGGCAGTCTATTCCACTCATTGATCACCCTCACTGTTAAAAAGTTTTTTCTAATATCTAATCTATCTTTTCCCTTTCAGTTTCATTCCATTGCTTCTCGTGTTTATTATTATTATTATTATTTATTTTCATAGCACCATTTATTCCATGGCGCTTTACATGTAAAGGGGCAATTATAGACAAGTACAATAAACATGAGCAAAACAAGGCACACACAAGTACAGGAGGGAGGACCCTGCCCGAGAGGGCTCACAGTCTACAGGGATGGGTGAGGATACACTAGGAGAGGGTAGAGCTACTTGTGCGGCGGTTCAGCAGACTAAGGATCACTGCAGGTTGTAGGCTTGTCGGAAGAGGTGGGTCTTCAGGTTCTTTTTGAAGATTTCAGTGGTAGGCTGATGTGTTGGGGTAGAGAGTTCCAGAGCATAGGGGAAGCACGGGAGAATTCTCGTATGCGGTTGTGGGAAGAGATAAGACGGGAGTAGAGAAGGAGTTCTTGAGAGGATCGAAGGTTGCGTGTGAGTAAGTAACGGGAGACCATGTCACAGATGTATGGAGGATACGGGTTGTGGATGGCTTTGTATGTCATAGTTAGGGTTTTGAACTAGAGCCTCTGTACAATAGGAAGCCAGTGTACAAATGAGAATAAGGATGATCCCTCTACACTGTGACATCCCTTTAGATATTTGTAGACAGCTATTAAGTCTACTCTTCTTTTTTGCAAGCTAAACATTTCCAGATTACTTATCCGTTCCTCGTAGGACATACTTTGCATTCCGCTCACTATCCTTGTAGCTCTTCCCTTGTACACAGTATTCCAGATGAGGCCTGACCAATGAGGAGTAGAGGGGAATAATTACTTCATGTGATCTAGACTCTAGGCTTCTCTTAATACATCCTAGAACTGTGTTTGCCTTTTTTGCTGCTGCATCACACTGTTGAGTCATGTGCAGGCTGTGATCTATTAGTATACCCAAGACTTTTTCACACGTGCTGTTGCTTAGTTCTATTCCTCCCATTCTGTAGATGCAATTTTCATTTTTCTTGCTCAGATGTAGAATCTTGCATTTCTCCTTGTTAAATAAATGTTAGTGGCTGCCCATTGTTCACGCTTCTCTAGATCCTTCTGAATCCTTTCTCTCTCTTCTCTAGTGTTAGCTATTCATCCTAGCTTTGCGTCTGCAAATTTGATTAATTTACCTTCAGTCACCTTATCTAGATCATTTATAAAAATGTTAAACAACACTGGGGCCAGGACAGAGCCTTGTGGTACTCCACTTTAAGCACTCTTTCAAATGGATGTGCAACCATTTTTTACCACTCTTTGGGTATGATTACTGAGACAGTTATGAATCCACCTAACCGTAGCTTTGTCAATCCCATACTTGGTCATTTTTTCAATAAGGATAGTATGAGATACTTTATGAAATGCTTTGTTGAAGTCGAAATATACTATATCTACCGCATTTCCCTTAAAACCGCATTTTAAATTAAAATTGGTTGTTACTAGTGTGAAAAATGTAGATCAGTAGAGCAGACAGTCAGTTATTACATGTCTCACACTGTTAATGCCCCTTTTCTTTTATAATAAGCTCGGGAGGCAGATTCTTAGGGAGATCTATGTCCGGCCCATTGATCTTAAGAGCTCATTTACATATTAAGAAAAACGTGGATTTCACTGGAACACGGGATTGCAGATATCAATGTATCATTTTCTTCAGCTTTCTATGACCCACATACCCATATGGTTGGCTTAGGAAAGGTGATCTTACTAACAGATTCCCTTTAAAGTTTCTGGGCCCTAATTCTAAATTTTTAAGGGTATGCGCACATGGAGTTTCTTTTTCCAAGGCATATTTCATTTACGAAAGCAGTTTTCAGGAGTTTTTGAAGCATTTTGGTGAAACATTTATTTTTTTGCAGCCTGTCTAGTTTAGAGCATTTCCCATCAGGTGAGGCTTCAATGTAGTCATTTTCCTTTTTCCCATCATGTGTTTTACAAAATCCGAAGCGGAAAAAAATCAACTGAAACAACTGAACATATGATCAGCAAAGCGTTTTTACAATAGAGATGAATAGGAAGATTCTTTCTATTGTTTGTTGATTTAATTTTTAAGCATTGTTTGGGGGGGCACGGACTCTGTCCAAAGGGCTCCTCAAAAACCTCTGTGTAGATCTACCCTTAGTTTCTGCTCACACGGTCTTTTAGACACTGGCATACCCACATAATTTTTGAAAGTAGAATATGATTCAGGAAAACGCTGGTGGAGTTTTCATAAGGCGTTGTCTTTGGTGCCTACTGAGTCATTTTTACGGAGGTTTTGCCACCAATGTCTTTTGTTTGTAATTCTATGCAAAAGATAGTGGCGCCTGAAGAATGCTCGGCCACTTCCTTTAGCCACTTCATGGTTTTTCAAGCCTAAAGCAGCTAAAAGAAGTCCTTGTGACAATGCTGTGCATATATGTTCATTCTTTTTGGGGAAGGTTTAACGCCTTTTCATGTGGTTTCCAGATGTTGTGTTTATACAACCTACATCTTCTTTCATGTAATTTCTTTTTAATGCTTATAAAAAATGCTATTCTAGCATTTTTATCTGCCATTCTTCATTTTCGCAGCATGGTGGTTCAGTGGTTAGCCAATCCCACCAAGAGCAACATTTGCAATGAGTTTGTATCTTCTCCCGTGTTTCGAGAACCCAAAGGAAACCCACACAGTTTCCTCCCACACTCCAAACATATACTGTAGGGAATCTAGATTGTTAGCCCCAATGGGGACAGTGATGATAATGTGATAAAGCACTGTGGATTAATGGTGCTATATAAATACATTTGTAACACTTATAACAAGCATTTTTCTGTTGTCTTCCAAGACCTGTTAAAAAACTATTACAAAACCCCCCACTAAACTGCAACACAATTAGCCTAAAAAGCTCCCCTGCTCATCTACTATATGACATATATAGTACTGCCATCTTCTTATGTGTCACTACAACCTGTAGAACCTGGGGGGCTTGGTGCAAGCTCTATGGGGCTCATAATACTGTATGGAACATTATATGGGGCCCATTATACTGTATGGAGGACTATGTGGTGCCCATAATACTGTATAGAGGACTATGTGGTGCCCATAATACTGTATGGAGGACTATGTGGTGTCCATAATACTGTATGGAGGACCATGTGGTACCCATAATACTGTATGGAGGACTATGTGGTGCCCATAATACTGTATGAAAGACTATGGTGCCCATAGTACTGTATGGAGCACTATATGGGGCCCATAATACTGTATGGAGAACTATGTGATGCCCATAATACTGTACGAAAGACTATGTGGTGCCCATAATACTGTATGGAGGACTATGTGGTGCCCATAATACTGTATGGAGGACTATGTGGTGCCCATAATACTGTATGTAGGAATATGCGGTGCCCATAATATTCGATGGATGACTACATATGAGGAAAATTACTTTGTAAATTCTTCCTAGTTGTGAGACTCTCCTGAATATTAAGGTTATTGGGGTTTTTTTAGGGGGGGACAAATAGAACTTCTGCTATGGGAGCCCCATGATTTCTATTTATGCCCCTGACTACATCTAAACCCTTTTCCACATATATCAGTGCTTGTAAGTTCTTAACCAAGTTGTCAATATTATTGGATTTAAAATAACAACTTTTTTACATTTTTTACAACTTTTTTGGAACAAGTAGCATGGATAGAGAGGAATGAATGCCATACAGTATTTCATGATCCATCCGTGATCTATGTAAAGAAACATTGATTATTAGATGGGAGGATTATTTACAACAGAGAAGAAGTTAGAACATAACGGTGGTGGGTAAGTGAAAAGGCCAGTCCTAATGAGATCTCGAGGATGTGGACTATGCAGAGCACATAATTGTTAGCAGGCTGTAAAACATTTGAGGATGGCAGAAATGATCAAATTTGACCTTTGCGGGTCAAACTAAAACTAAATATTTTTGTCACAGCTCCCTCCCTAATTTAAGTCAACAACAAAACCCGAGGCATCAGATGAACGTCCATAATACACACACTGTTTCCTTTAGACAGACAATAACGCGGCCTAAACATTCCTCGGCCCTAAATACTTTCATCTGCTCGGATTGAAAGACAAATAAATACGAAAGGATTTTACATTCACAGCATGAAAAGTATAAGAGTAATTCAGTGGAAACGAGACGATAAGAATAATAGTCGTTTAGGAGATAACATTATGTTTTTGTGTTATACTTTGTCTCAATTTTAATAGAAATTAAAAAAAAAAGTTTTGTTACTTTGTGTAAATATTTATTTTTTATTTTTATCACGGGACTAAGTCAGATGAACAATATTTTAGTTGCAGCGCCTCCTGTGACTCTCCATCACATAGGTTTCCTCTGTTCATCCAGCACTTGTAATCAGGAGAAATCTGTTGAGAATGGCCCGGTGGGATTTCATTTTGACATTGTATTTTCTTTAAACGCGTTTCTTTAGGTGAAAATAAAACCACTTAAATGCACAGGGGGAAATGTGCCTCAGTGACAAAACAAATTTGCCACAAATCATTTTACAAAAGAACAGCAGGACTCAGCAGAGAGCGGACGGACTGTTGCCATTCATCATTCATTTGTTTGGAATTCTCCACCCTTCTCCTGCCATGTTTAATATCTAATTGGCATTCTGACACTTTAGAACAGTCCACATCTGCTGCGAAGCTGGACGTTGGGGGCCTTTTCAATGCTGCGGTCACCCTCAGCTCTGGATATTGGAGTGGAAATGCAGTGAAGACTTTACTTGGGCGCAGCTCACCTTCTGTACAATTCCCGACAGCTGGTTTGTAAAAAGAAATAAAAATGAGAGGGCCGGATAGCAGTTCATTGAGGCTTTGTCACCATACATGAAATGTCCCCCCACCCTCATTGTACCACAGTGATAAACAGCCAATACAAGGACTATTTTATATGCTCAGATAGGGCGGAACTGAAGTGTACTGGAATAATCAAGGGCAAACCTGGCTGTCCGAGGCGGTAGCTTTACAACAGTTCACTATATAAGGACGGCAGCTGGGTGATCCGTTTATAATAAAGAAAAAAATGCTAAAAAAAAATAAAGGAAATATGTTACATATCAGATTCGATATTTATTTATTTATGCACAATGTACCGTGAATATTTTTATTTCCAAAAAATGACCGGAGTGATACCTTTTATTAGATAACCAGAAAAAATGATATTTGCAAGTTTTCAGAGCACAGAGGCTTGCTTCTTTTTCTTCAGGCAGGTTTACAAAATTATAATATTTTTTTATTGGACAATTGTTTATGCACAACATTATTTTGTCACCAGTAGGGCACTAAATTGTCTTAAACACAAAAAAAGGGGTACGGGCACACGTTGAGCATAATTAGTAGCAGATATTTCTGCATTTAAAATAAGAAAAAAAAAATCGCTGGCCATTTTTTACGTGTTTTTACGTGAAGATTGTAGGCGTTTTTGCTTGCATTCTTGCCCCCCCCCCAGTCATTTGAATGGGTGAAAGAGAAAGAATTGACATGCTGCAGATTTGAAAACAAAAAAATGTTTCGATGCTTCAAATCCGCAAGGAAAAAAATAAGTTGCGTGTGCATGAGAGTTTAGAAATTTCAATCACTTTGCTAGTACTATAAGTGGACAAAACCTAATACAGAAATAAAATGAACATATACCCTGCCGTAAGTAAGTAAAAGTGCATATAAATAACATAGGGTACTAAATAAACATTATTTTTGATAAAATAAAGTATAAAAGCCATCCCACCAGCAACAAGGTGTACCCAATCGGGACGGTCCTATCCTTTAGTATTACAACCTTACCATGTGTCAAAAATGAGCTCAAGGTGAATAAGGGCCGGAGCCGGACAATGGACACCCAGCAATGGGAAGTCGTATAAACATAATGCCAACATCAAAGAAAGGGAGGCCATGTCCTTGTGTGCACGAACCTAAAGCAAGGCCAAAACAAATGAACTGGAGTATAAGTTGGTATACATGCAACGTGCAGGAACATGTTCACACTGACCATTAAACAGACAGTAAATAAAAAGCACGATTGCTTTTTATTTATTTACAGCAGGGTATATTTTCATTTTTTTAATCTTAGGTTTTGCTTGTTTAATGGCCAAAAATGCACTGGAAAAAAATTGCCGTGTAAACAAGCCCAAATGGCATAATTTTGCAGGAAGTTATTAAACCTATCGATATGTTTTTAAATGGGTTGTCCAGGACTATTTAATTTTAATACTATGGGTCTGTGAACTACCAGGCAACTAGTTGTTAACTACCTGTTTGTTGTACCTAGCCCTAATCCCTGTCGGCACAGACCTCTACTGCGGCTTCCACCGACGTCATGTCGACAGAGCAGCGATTTCTCTTCTACTCTGCTCTGTTGATGGGGCGTGACTGCTGACATCATGCTGATTGACTGTTGGCTTACCTGCTGCCTAACTGCAGAAAGCCAGCTGTCAATCGGTATGACATCAGCAATCGTGCCCTCTCACCAGAGCAGAGCGGAAGAAGAAGAGCTGCTCTGATGATGTGGAGGAGCTGACTTGCCAGAAGGAGAATTCGGTGACCGCTCTGAATCGGCACAAGGTAGAAAAGGCAGATAGTTTCCTCTGTTAGCAACTCTGTTCTTTTTTCGCCCCATAGTAAAAGAAATAGTCCTGGAAAACCCATTTAAAGTGTGAAGAACCGGAAGAAAATTATTTAAACATGAGTAGAACATATAGACTCCATGCAGACTTTTCCTTGGTCTAATTTAAACCTAGTACCCCAGATCTCCAAAAGCATGTAAAATATACATGGATATATTAGTATATGGATACACAGTGAGGATTTTGCAAGTTTTCCCACCTACAAAGAAAGGAGAGGTCTGTAATTTTTATTGTAGGTACGCTTTACCTGTGAGAGACAGAATCTTACAAAAAATACAGAAAATCACATTGTATGATTTTTACATGATTAATTTACATTTTATTGCCAGGAATGAGCATTTTATACAACAGAAAACAGAACTTAATATTTGGTACAGAAACCTTTGTTTGCAATCACAGAGATCAGACATTACTTGTAGCTCTTGACCAAGATTGCACACACTGCAGCAGGGATTTTGGCCCACTCCTCCATACAGATCTTCTCCAGATCTTTCAGGTTTCGGGGCTGTCGCTGAGCAACATTGAGTTCTAGCTCCTCCAAAGAATTTCTATTGGGTTCAGGTCTGGAGGCTGGCTAAGCCACTCCAGGACCTTGAAATTCTTCTTACGGAGGCACTCCTTAGTTGCCCTGGCTGTGTGTTTCGGATCATTGTCATGCTGGAAGACCCAGCCATGACCTATGTTCAATGCTCTTACTGAGGGAAGGAGGTTGTTGGCCAAAATTTCGCTATGCATGACCCCATCCATCCTCCTTTGAATACGGTGCAGTTATCCTGTCCCATTTGCAGAAAAGCACCCCAAAATGTATGATGTTTCCCCCACTATGCTTCACAATTGGGATGGTGTTCTTGGGTTGTACTCATCCTTCTTCCGCTAAACATGGCGAGTGAAGTTGATACCAAAATGTTCTATTTTGCTGTTGTCTGACCACATGACCTTCTCCCATGCATCTTATGGATCATCCAGATGGTCAATGGCGGACTTCAAATGGGCCTGGACATATGCTGGAGTGAACAGAGGGACCTTAATCCATGATGGTGTAGTATATTACAATAGTAATGTTTGAGACCGTGGTCCCAGCTCTCTTAAGGTCATTTACCTGGTCCTTCCATGTAGTTCTGGGCTGATTCCTGACCTTTCTCAGAATCACCCTTACCCCACGAGGCGAGATCTTGCATGAAGCCTCAGACCAAGGAAGATTGACAGTCATCTTGTGTTTCTTCCATTTTCTAATAATTGTGCTAACAGTTGTAGCCTTCTCTCCAAGCTGCTTGCCTGCTGTCCTGTAGCCCATCGCAGCCTTGTGCAGGTCTACAATTTTGTCCTTGTGTCCTTAGACAGCACTTTGGTCTTGGCCATGGTGGAGAGGTTGGAGTGTGATTAAGTGTGTGGACAGGTGTCTTTTATACAGGTAACAAGTTCAAATAGGTGCAATTAATTCAGGTAATGAGTGCAGAGTAGGAGGGCTCCATAAACAAAAAGTAACAGGTCTGTGAGAGCCAGAACTCTTGCTGGTTGGTAGATTATCAAATACTTATTTCATGTAATTTAATTATTTAAAAATCATACAATGTGTTTTTCTGTCTCACACAGTTGAAGTGTACCTGCGATAAAAATGACAGACCTCTCCATTCTTTGTAGGTGGGAGAACTTGCAAAATCGGCAGTGTATCAAATACTTATTTCCCTCACTCTATTATTATCATCTGGCATAAAGCAAGTGTGCCCACATATATGAGTATATAACAGGCTCTAGCATGATGAGTTTATGGTATTTGGTACTAAAAAAAATAAACTAATGTATTCTAAATAAATCTAATTTCACTGTACAGATACCTAAAAGTATTAGTTATGAGTTTTACAATTTGTTAAAAAGTTTTTGCCAACTACAAGGGCTAAGGCAGATGGACACAGTTGTCATGTCGCTTTTAGCCATCTGCAACTCAGCAGTGCCCCCAGAGAATGGTTCTTCCTCAATAACCCTCCCTCCCAGCCCCTGGCCATCCAGCTGCTGTAGAACTACAGAGCCCAGCATTTCCAGATGTTTGTCCAGTTATATTGTCATATCCCATTGCCATCTTTGTGTACTTTTTTTTTTTCAATAAGTTGCACAATTTGAAAGGTGGAAGCCACGATCTGTCTGTGTTTGTTAACTATCCCGAGTTTTTTGGGACTGTCCCAATTTGTCAGAAAGCCATCGATGATAACGATGTCCCATAATGTCATATACAGTGATTTCTCTTCTGATCTCCTGCAGTTGGGTATGGCACAGGTTGGCGGGGGCAGGATATATCCAAACACTTTCAGTATTGTCCCACTTAGAAATTCCTCCCTCCATACACTAAATTCCTGCTTTTGTTCCCTTCCTAGCACATGTAATGAATGGAGCCCGGGCCTTTTGTTTGCGCAGCGGACGATAACATTGGTAAATGATGGTCATTTTTTTTTATCCTCTTTGTGGAAGAGTTAAAAAAAAAAAAAGAAACATTTTGGAAAATAAAATGAGCTCATTCGTCAAAGTCTTACGGTGGGAAAAAAGGAGCGTGAATAAAGAGAGGGAATCTCGCACATTTTTATGTCCCCTTGGTGGGTCTTTAGAGGTATTTTGCACCTAAAGTTTACACTTAGCAACAGTACAACAATAAACTTCACATTCCAGCCCCCGCCGATGATAAAACTGTGCCCGAACTCACACCTTACTGATACTGAGGTCAGTGGGATGCGTGGTGCACTGTGTCGGGAATTGGTGCACCGGTGGCAGTCATTGGAGAACATTGTGGCAAGACTATTTGCAAATTTTTGTGTCTGCTGATATTTAACAAATGTATTTTATTTATTTTATGTATTTTTATATCAACTTTGCAAAATTTAGGGGTGGTCGTACTGTGATAACATGTCCATGTGTTAATGACCCCCTGCTTAAACTCTGATCCGAGTTTGACCCGAGCATCAGTTTACTGTGGCCCGATTCTCTCGGATGAGAAAACCGTAGCAAAGGTGAGGAGAAGATGGAGAACAAGATTTCTCCAGCTTCTCCTTTCTTGAGTCCGCGGAAATTGGATGTAATCCGAGTGCAGTCCAATGTTTCCCATAGACTTGGGAGCGCTTGATCCGCACCGGATTTGCAGAGCCGTTCACAGCATGCTGCGATTCGTTTTTTTAATGCCAAATCGGCCTGTGACAAAGAACGCAGATCTGCTCTGCCCCATATTATAACATTGGTCTGAGTGCTGTCTAGGATAGATGTCAGCGAGTCCTTAGCCTAGGGTGGGGGAAGGGATACCAGGACACGTGACTTGGGTACAAGGCGGGCGGCTAACAAACCACTTTGCCTTGGTCAAAGTACAACTGAATTTTTTCCCCAGGTGAAGGCCGAACTACGGTACAATGACCAGTGCAAATACAAAGATAAAAAAAGTGATGGAAACGTGGAACTGCAGGAGAATGACATCATGTGAACCTCCATAACTGGTTTTGCAGCATTTTTGCATGGCCCTATTTCCAGCCTGAGCTTATGTTGCCAAATATTTTTTGAGACATTTTACAGTAAATTTTTGGCCCATGAAAGTCATTAGTTGTTGTCAAAATATGCTTATTCATTTCAGCAAAACATTCCTTCTTTTTTTCTTCCCCTGCTGGCAGAAAATGGTAGATAAATGCTTTTGTATGAGTATATAGTTGGATATGTCTGGGGCATACAATTGGCAGAACATTGAAAAATGAACTGGCTAAAAGTAATTCCCAAATGTGGTGTGAATTGAGGCTGAAGATCCAAATATATGGTACATTTGAAGGTTTCGGAAAACCCCTTTGCTCTGACTGATGTTTGATAGAAAAAAAAATAAAGACAGTGTTTTAACTCACCCTCCCCCGGTCCAGTGATGAGTCTACACTGCTGTTCCCGATGCCTGTTTTTGTCTGCAGCACCGAAGTCACGTCAACAGCATTGCCGCCAATCAGTAAGGCTACGTTCACATTAGCGGCGGGCGCCGCAGCGGCGCCGCATGCGTCATGCGCCCCTATATTTAACATGGGGGCGCATGGACATGCGTCGCACTTGCGTTTTGCGCCGCATGCGTTGCTGCGGCGCCCGCGTCCGGGCGCAGAGGACGCAGCAAGTTGCATTTTTGCTGCGTCCAAAATCAGTTAAAAAAAGGACGCATGCGGCGCAAAACGCAGCGTTGTGCATGCGTTTTGCTGCGTTTTTGTTTGCGTTGTGCGCTGTGGCGCCGACGTTGCGGCGCACAACGCAAATGTGAACGTAGCCTTAGTTATTGGTTGCAGTGCATTCGATGAGATATCAGCACCGCAGAAAATAACCGACACTGGAAGCAGTGGACCTGGGTAGGGTGAGTAAGGCGCAACTTGTATTTTTCTTTCAAATAAACTGAACTTGGAGTAGTGGTTTTCTGGAACCTCTTTCATGTACATTTTTGATTATTGCCCTTGTTGGAGCTTGAGCAACACATTAAAATACACTTATTTGACACTAACTGCATCTTCTATGGGGTCACGAAAATCATTGTTTGTTAAAAGCACATGCCCTCATCTAAACAGGAATGTGATGCCTGCAATAAGGGAATCTATGAACATGCCAGCTCATTTGTATGAAAAGCATTTACTTTGCTCCAAAAAACCATATAAAGGTAAAAAGTACAGTGTGTTTATTTCACCTCTTAGGCCGGGATCACACATGAGCATAGCAATACATGGAGTCGCAAGCTCCGCTCCGGAGTGCAGGTGGCAGGGCCGGAGATTGCCATGCGAGACTCGGACGTATCTCGCTCATGTGTGATCCCGGCTATACTGTGCAAAGGTTTTAGGCAGCTGTGAAAAAAGGCTGCAAAGTAAGAATGCGTCTAAAAATTGATATATATATTTTTTTCATCAATTAACAAATGCAAAGTGAACGAACAAAAGAGAAATCTAAATCAGATCAGTATTCGGTGAGTCCACACATTTGCCTTAAAAGCTACAATATATCAGTTTTTCTAGGCACTCTATAGACAGTTTATTAAGTAACTAGGCAGGGTGGGTATTCCAAACATCTTGGAGAAGTAACCACAGATCTTCTGCGGATATCACTTGTGCAAATCCTTCTGTCTCTTCATGTAATCCCAGACAGACATCAATCACCCTCTTCCCTGATGGTGTTGTATGATGGATAAGTAGCTGTAATTCTCAGCATTGAGGACACAATTAATAATGACCAAATTCCAAATTTAATTTGCTGAAGTGCAGCCCCAATCTTGCAGGATCCTCCATTATGCTTCATGTTCATGCAGACACTTATTATTGTATCACTTTCCAGGCCTTCAGCAAACAAACCACCATCTGTCACAGTCAAATATTTCATATTTTATCCCAAAGTACCTGATGACATTTCCTGCAAATTCTTCTATTAAGGCTGGGGTCACACTTGCGAGTGCAATGCGAGAAACTCGCATCAATACCTGGAACAGCCGCCGGCACTGGGGACCTGAGTGTGCGGCTGCATGTATTTCTATGCGGCTGAGCGCTCCGGTCCGAACCACTGGCGCAGTGCCGGGTATTGAGGTGAGAGACTTGCGTGAGTTTCTCGCATTGCACTCGCAAGTGTGACCCCGGCCTAAGACCACTTCTGGCTAGACTACTCCAAACAATAGATGGGTGTAGCTGGGTCCCCCTGGTTGCTGCCAGTTCTGAGTTGATGGCACTGCTGAACATCTTCAGGTTTCAAAAGGAAGAAAGCACAATATGTCTCCATCTACTGCACTAAGTTACCTTGACTGACCACTGCCTCCATGGTCCTCAAAATTGCACATTTCTTGGTGTCCTTAATGCTGAGAAATACAGGCAGATACTTATCCATCATCCAATACCATCAGGGAGGCTTCTGATTTGTTTCCAATGTAAACTGCAGCAGAACAAATACAGCAAAAATACAGCCAATGTCATTAAGAATTGTCTTCAGTGTAAAGAAGAACAAGGAGTCCTGATGATACGGCCCCCACAGAGCCCTGATCTCACCATCATCCAGTCTGTATGGGGGTTACATGTAGGATCTGCCCAAGCGACATTAACAGAAGATCTGCGGTTAGTTCTCCAAGATGTTTGTTACAGCCTTCCTGCCAAGTTCCTTCAAAAACTGTGTGCAAATACAAATGTACCTAGAAGTGATGCTTTGATCCTGTTTTAAGGCACCAAATATTGATTTGATTTATATTTATGTTGTTTATTCACTTTTGCCTGTTGTGAATTGATAAAATAAACTATTAACGCTTCTATTTCTTTTTTATTTATGAAAGCATTCTCATGTTGTAACATTTTTCCATACCTGCTTAAAACTTTGGCACAGTACTGTGTATATACATAGAAAGAGACAGGAATATAGATTTGTATTTAATATCATTTTTATGGTGCTACAACTTTTGCGGTGTCATTTTGAAGCAGGCAAATTTAGGGTCCAGGTCTCACCCCGTTACAATGCCCTTGTAGGCACCCTCCATGTATTCCCTACTGGGGCCACCTGCCTGTACCTCGATATTCTGAAAACTAATCGAAAAGGTAAAAACAAGTAAGAATAAATGAGCTGATTACCCTCAGAGTTGTTATAATCTTCGGCCTCGTCTATCCTGTTTTACAACAAACCTAACTTGGGAAATGCATTTTATGTCTTTATGGTTTGAACAGGAAACTCATTATATGTTATCCGGAAAGCTTAACAGCAGCACTCTAATATGCAGGAAAACTTAATGAGATACTAATCAAGATGAAATCACATTTTTCTGCTTTTTGACATTTTTATGTCTTTTTCACATTTTAATACTGGTCACAATCACTGCAAAATAGCGTGTGCTTATTTTTTGCTTGTTAATTAAAGCATTTCACTAGACGCCTCTTGACCAAGCGTTGTTTGGTTTGGTTTTTTTTGCTTTTTCAGTTGAGAAATTATTTTATATTTCAGATTTTTGCAAAAAATATATATCTTCTACTGTTCTTGATGGCGTACAGTTCATGTAAATGACACCTAGCAAGACATAATAATTACCAATTTTGGGGGTTATTTCAGAGTCAAAAGTATGTTTTTCGATACATTGTTCACAAAGTAAGAAAAGAAAACTGTAGTCACCGCCAAACTGAACCTGTGCACCCCCAATAATTATGTCCATCTTGAAATGCCGCCAAGATTTTACTTTTTTTGTTACATGCCATTTACATTTGTAGATAATCAATTCTTTGAAGTGTACCTGTCGTTTCAGATAACTTTTTAGAATATGCTGCTATGTGTTTGCACATGAGCTATAATAAT
Source organism: Ranitomeya variabilis (assembly GCF_051348905.1). NCBI lineage: Eukaryota > Metazoa > Chordata > Amphibia > Anura > Dendrobatidae > Ranitomeya > Ranitomeya variabilis. The sequence continues at coordinate 596,578,089 of NC_135235.1, read as the reverse complement.
AATAATCTTTACTTATATAGCGCCAACATATTCCGCAGCGCTTTACAGTTATACTGTTTCAAACACAAAAGTCATAAGTAAAAACGTTAACAATACAATAATTAAAGCGAAATAAGACGACCCTGCTCGTGAGAGCTTACAATCTACAATGAGGTGGGGGAGATACAAAGTACAGGTGTGTATTTACAATGATGTATTTACAATGATGGTCCAGCCATCTTTAGGGGGTGGGGGATAGATGGAAGTAGTGAATGGGCTACACACACACATAAAATGACTGATTAGGGAACGTAATAGGCCGCTCTGAACAAATGTGTTTTGAGGGAGCGCCTAAAACTGTGCAAATTGTGGATGGTCCGACTCCTAATATCTTGGGGTACAGCATTCCAGAGGATTGGCACAGCACGTGAGAAGTCTTGGAGTCGGGAGTGTGAGGTAAGGATTAGTGCAGAGGTTAGTCGAAAGTCATTTGCAGAGCGCATCGATCAGCTAGGCTGATAGGCAGAAATGAGGGAGGAGATGTAAGGGGGTGCCGCACTGTGGAGAGCTTTGTGGGTGAGAACAAGTCCTATAATGAATAGGCAGCCAGTGTAACGACTGGCGAAGAGCGAGTCTGAGTAACGATTAGCCTGATGGACGACCTTGGCTGCTGCATTAAGGATAGACTGGAGAGGGGAAAGGCGAGTAACGGGGAGGCCAATTAATAGGGCGTTGCAGTAGTCCAGGCGGGAGTGGATCAGGGTGACAGTGAGGGTTTTTGTTGTTTCCATGGTGAGAAAAGGGACGGATTCTAGAGTTGTTCTTTAGGTGTAAGCGGCACGAGAGGGCAACAGATTGTATATGGGAGGTGAAGGAGAGATTAGTGTCAAACATAACACCCAGACAGCCCACCTGCTGCCGGGGTGTTATTATGGTGCCACCCATGGAGAGGGAAATGTCAGGTTTAGGGAGGTTAGTAGACGACGGGAGTAGAAGAAGTTGTCTCCTACATTTTTCACCAATTTTGCCTTCTGCAGGCTTTATCTCTTACTTTCAGTTGTTTCTGAGCTAGTTTGTGAAGCTGAACTGCTTCAGTACACAGGATGAAAGGAATGTCTGCTCTTTCTCTGTAACATACTGAGCAGTGTGACTGTGACTCCAGCGCCGAAATGAAATATGTTTGCTAGAACCGCAGCACGATCTGCCTGGTCTCTCATTGTGCTGAATACTCACTCATCCTGCCAAATCTCTGCTCATCAAGTTTAATAGGCTCTGTAATGATGGTGAATGGGGAGCTCAGGATGCAGATGGGAGGGAATAAAGTGGCTCATAAATGAAGAAAGTAGCAGAATTCTCTGATAAGGTATATTACAAAGTTTCCTATATTTGCTTATTTTGTTGACTTATGCAAAGTTTGTTTAAATGACAGCATCCATTTAACCCTTTTACGACCTTGGGCATATCCATACATCCAGATTGGCTGGTACATACCAACTTGGACTTATGGATACGTTATGGCAAATTTGCAGTCACAGAGGCTGTTCACGTGTAATCACCGCTGGGTGTCAACTGATTCTGACAGCTGACACCCAGCACTCAGCGCATGAGGGGTGCCGGCAGTTTAACCTGCTAAATCAGGGGTGGTGAACCTCATGCCCCAGGGCCATTTACAGCCCTCGATGACCTTTTATCAGGCCCCCGAGCAGATTCTCAGGGACCGCATTCTTGGGCAGAGAGGTATATTTTGATAACCAGCTCATTAATTTCTTCTTCCTCTGTTAGCACACATACACAGTGTTCACTACTGATCACTGAAGGGCATGCAATGAAAGATTACGTCCTGACACCATTGCCAGAGTCAGGATATACTTTGTGGGCGGAGTTTGTACGACCCCCGAAGGATGGTATAAATATCCAAATGGCCCTTGGCAGAAAAAAGATTCCCCACCCCTGCGCTAAATGCTACAATTGAAATCGATCCCAACATTTAGCATGCAGAGGGAGACAGCCCCACTTCTCTCTGATAGGCGCCACCGCAAAGTCATCGTGAGGGGCTGAATATTGCCATGATGACTCCTCATGTCGACATCCGGGTCACCAGAGCTAGCAAACTTGCTCAGACATCATGCTCAGAACACGGTGTAGCAAGGTTACCTGTCAGTGAGGCGCTGACAGTTTGCATAGCATAGGTATGCTCCTGCTTTGCTATGCTTTACAAGCGATCAGACTGTGAAAAGTCCCATAGTGGGACAAAGTACAAAAGTAAAAAAAAAGTGAAAAGAAAATTGTAAAAATATAAAAAATAAATAAACCACAGAATAAGAAAAAATGTATATATTGTATCCATAAATAAATATTTTTGTTAAAAAAAAGGTGCACATATTTGGTATTGCTGCGTCCGAAAAGACCCAACATGTAAAACTGTCCCACTATTGAATCTCTTTTGTGGACATCACAAAAAATAAAAATAAAACACTAGGCAAAAACGATGCTTTATCATCATGCCGCCAAACAAAAAGTGGAATAAAACGTGAATATAAAATGAATGTGAATAAAAATGGTATAGCTGAAAACTTCATCTAGTCCTGCAAAAAATAAGCTGCAATACAGCTCCATCCGCGGAATAAAAAAATAAAGCAATGCAAAAATAATGATTTTTTTCTATAAAATAGTTTTATTGTGTAGAAGTGCCAAAACATAAAAAAATATATAAATGTGGTATCGCTGTAATCAAACTGACCCGAAGAATAAAACTGCCTTATCAGTTTTACTACATGTGCAACAACATACTAAACAAACAATAAAAACTATTCCTGAATTGCTGGTCTTTGTTCATTCTGCCTCCCAAAACTCGTAATAAAAAGTGATCAAAAAATGTGTGTTCAAAAATGGTACCAATAAAAATGTCAACTTGTCCTGCAAAAACAAGCCCTCACATGACTCTGTTGGCCAAAATATGGAAAAACTATAGCTCCCAAAATGTGGCATCAAAAAGGATATAGCTGAACAGAGGTAACTCTGCTGCCTCATAGTGAATGGATCCTTCAGGGGTTTCATCTTAATTGCGTCACTACATACAGGGGCTCTGTATATGGAGTCTGCAAATTATTCTAGGAAAATTTACTCTCCAAGAGGTAAATAGAGCGCCGTCCATTCCAAGTCTTGCCGTATGGCTAAGCAGCGCTGTACAGCCACATATAGGGTATGCCTACATTCAGCAGAAATTTTTACCCATTTCCCCATGTGAAAATGTAAAATCTGGGGCTAAAACAAAAATTTGGTGGTAAAAATGTAATTATTTTTTTTTCACTGCCCAATAGTATAAAATTCTGTGACCCACCTGTGATGTCAATATGATCACTGCAGCCCTTGATGAATTGATTGAGAGGTGTAGTTTTTAAAATGAGGTCACTTATGGGGGTTCTACTGTTCTGGCACCTCAGTGGCTCTACCAATGTGACATGGCATCCTCAGACTAGTACAGCAAAATCTGCACTGTACTATTGAGCCCCTTCCCTTCTAATCTTTGCATTGTGCTGCAAAAGTAGTTTTCGACCACATATGGGATATCAGCCTACTCAGGAGAAATTGCACAACAAATTTTGTGGTCCAATTTCTCCTGTTACCCATGTGAAAGTAAAAAATTTGGGGCTAAAATAATATTTATGTGGGAAAAGATTTGTTTTTTTTAATTTTTATGGCTCAACGATATAACCTTTTGTGAAGCACCTGGTGGTTCAAGGTGCTCACTACACATCTAGATACATTACTTGAAGGGTCTAGTTTAAAAATGGGGGTCATTTGTGAGAGTTTCCATTGTTTAGACACTTCAGGGGCTCTCCAAACGCGACATGATGCCCACAGACCATTCCATCACAGTCTGTGTTTCAAAACGTCACTGCTACCTTTCTGAGCCTTGCTGTGCACCCAAACAGTAGTTTTACCCCATATATGCAGTATCTAGGTACTAAGGAGAAATTTCCCAACAAATGTTGAGGTCAATTTTCTCCTGCTACCCTTGTGAATATAAAAAAATTGTGACTAAAAGAATATTTTTGTGGGAAAATGTGATTTTTTTTTCTTTATTTTTACGGTTCTACGTTGTAAACTTTAGAAAGCGCCTGAGGGTCCAAGCTGCTCACCACACATCTAGATAAGTTCCCTGAGTGGTTTAGTTTCCAAAATGGTGTCACTTGTGGGGGGTTTCCACTGTTTAAGCATATGAGGAGCACTCCAAACGCGACATAGCGTACGTTAATTATTCTAGCATATTTTGCATTCAAAAAGTCAAATGGCGCTCCTTCCCTTCCAAGCCCTGCTGTGCACTCAAACAGTGGTTTTCTTCCACATATTGAGTACTCAGGACAAATTGCACAACTAATTATATGGCGCAATTTCTCCTGTTACCCTTATGAAAATGCAAAATTTGGGGCTAAAAACATTTTTGTGGGGAAATTTTGATTTTTTTTTTATTTTCACTCCTCTACGTTATAAACTTCTGTGAAGCACTTGGGGGTTCAAGGTGCTCACCACACATCTAGATAAGTTCCATGAGGGGTCTAGTTTTCAAAATGGTGTCACTTGTGAGCAGTCCATTACTAACATGTAGAACTGATGTCACCAGACAGTACAAAGGTGACATCAACCCCAGAAATATGAACCACCGCCACAGGGTAAGTGGGAAGGGCCGGGCACAGCCACTTTTCTGTGGGAGCCGCAGGCTGCTATTTTAAGGGCTCCTACTCACTTACGAGCAACTCGGATGAGTCTCGCATGTTAAAACCTGGCTCTGCTGCCAGCACTCAGATCGGAGCTCGCGGCCGCATAGGAATACATGCAGCCGCACGCTCCACTCCTCTGTGCCAGGTGCAGTGACGGGCATTGCCGTGCGAGACTCATCCGAGTCTCGCGCAAGTGAGTAGGAGCCCTTAGGCCGGCGTCACACTCAGCGTATGAAAATACGGTCCGTTTTTTACGGCCGTAATATGCAGAAATGTTCCCAAAATAGTGATCCGTATGTCATCCGTAGGCAGGGTGTGGCAGCGTATTTTGCGCATGGCATCCTCCGTATGTAATCCGTACGGCATCCGTACTGCGATATTTTCTCGCAGGCTTGCAAAACCGAGATCTAATGGATTTATGTGCTCAAATGTTTGTTAAAACATATATAGAGTATATATATATATATATATATATATATATATATACATATATGTCATTGAGACACACACACACATATATATATATACTGTATTTATATTTAATTCAGCGCGAGATATGTGAAAAGCCGGTAATTCAATTGTCAGCTTTTTCTTTCTCTTTCACAAACCCGACATGATATGAGACATGGTTTACATACAGTAAACCATCTCATATCCCTTTTTTTTTTTTTTTTGCATATTCCACACTACTAATGTTAGTAGTGTGTATGTGCAAATTTTGGGCGCTGTAGCTTGTAAAATAAAGGGTTAAATCGCAGAAAAAATTGGCGTGGGCTCCCGCGCAATTTTCTCCGCCAGAGTGGTAAAGCCACTGACTGAGGGCAGATATTAATACCCTAGAGAGGGTCCATGGTTATTGCCCCCCCTGGCTAAAAACATCTGCTCCCAGCCACCCCAGAAAAGGCACATCTGGAAGATGCGCCTATTCTGGCACTTGGCCACTCTCTTCCCACTCCCGTGTAGCGGTAGGATATGGGGTAATGAAGGGTTAATGTCACCTTGCTATTGTAAGGTGACATTAAGCGAGATTCATAATGGAGAGTTGTCAATTATGACACCTATCCATTATTAATCCAATAGTACGAAATTCGGATCCGAAATACGGTGGAGAAAATATCGGATGATGGGAGCTGAACCATAGATTAACATTGGGCCGAGTGCTATGCGATTTTTTATCGCATAGCACTCGTCCGTATTACGGTCTAGTGTGACCCCGGCCTTAGGCTGAGACGAGCATGAGAACACCAGCCCCTAGCTGTCAGCTTTAGCTTGGCTGATTGTCAAAATTGGGGAGGACCCCATTCTGTTTTTTAACTTATTCATTTAAATAATTTAAAAAAACTGCATATGGACCCCTGGTTATCAAAAATGCAAGTTACCTCCCGTAATTTTTTTTTTTAAATTATTATTTATAGCGCAATTGATGGGTCAATTGATGCCACTTTCCTGGTGTTTGCTCCTAATTTGAGCTGTTTTGGCAGCTTTTTGGCGCCCCTGAAGGTGTTGTCTCTGTATTTGGTTTTGCTTGCCATTGAATTCAACAGGGTTCGGATATGTTCATCGAACCGTTTGCCGAGCATTTATTTATTTTACTCATTTATATAGCACCATTAATTCGCCAGCGCATTACATACATTATAGCATAGGGAAACTTGAAAGGGTCCCTCGTCTCTAGTGTCCATATCTCTTAACTACATCATTTGTGAAGTTGGTGGCCATCGTTTTGGATAATAACTTGTTTGTGCATCCCAGACCTTCATGTAGACCATGTAAGTATCACAAATCACATTTTGGACTGTGCACAGATACTTTTCCAAAGCAAATTTTCAAAAATGTTCCATTTGACATGGATATATATAGGGCCTAAAAATCATTTTTACAATTGGGTATCGTTGCACATTTTGCAACGTTCGCCTTCGATAGCCTCTGTGCTGCTCTGTCTGCAAAATGGGTTAACTGAGAATCCATCAGTAAGAGCTCATTGTGATGGTCTGACAGTGAGTATATAACTCTTTTATCTGTTTTTTACTGAGTTCCTGACAGATAATTTGTGATTAGTGATGAGCAACCATGCTGGGATAAGGTGTTATCTGAGCATGCTCGTGTGTTGACTGAGTGTCTTTGGCATGCTCAAAAAATATGTTTGAGTCCCCGCAGCTGAATGTCTCGTGGCTGTGTCTACACATGCAGAGATTGCCTGTTTGTTAGGTAAGGCTGGTTTCACACTTGCGTTTTGATCTGCAGCGTTTTAGCGCTAAAAAACGCATGCGTTTTTTTCCTATACTTAACATTAAAAAACGCATGCGTTTTTTAGCGTGCGTTTTGACGCGTTTTCGGCAACGCATGCGTTTTTTGACGCGTGCGTTCATTTGCAGAAATGCAACCTGTAGTAATTTCTAGCATGCGTTTATTCGCGGCAAAAAAATGCATTGCTGTCTATGTAAACGCATGCGTTTTTAAACACATGCGTTTGCTTGCGTTAAAAACACATGCGTTTTTATAGAAAAACACAAGAAAAAACAAGGAAAAACAAGAAAAAACAAGAAAACCCTAACCCTAACCCTAAACACAAGAAAAAACAAGAAAACCCTAACCCTAACCCTAAACACAAGAAAAAACAAGAAAACCCTAACCTAACCCTAGGGTTACTAGGGATCCTAACCCTAACCCTAACCCTTAGGTTAGGATCCCTAGTAACCCTAGGGATCCTAACCCTAACCCTAGGGATCCTAACCCTAACCCTTAGGGTTAGGGTTACGATCCTAACACTTAGGGTTAGGGTTAGGATCCCTAGAGTTAGGGTTAGGGTTAGGGGTAGGGTTAGGGTTAGGATCCCTAGGGTTACTAGGGATCCTAACCCTAACCCTAGCTATTTCTGTTTTTAGTGGGTTTTCTAGTTGATTTTGATGATTGGCAGCTGTCACACACTTCTCAGCATGCGTTTAAAAAAACGCCGCGTTTTTTTCTGTATGCAAAAACGCATGCGTCTAAAAAACGCGGCGTTTTGCCGCGTTTACATTTGTTTTTTCACCACATGCGTTTTTTTTAAAAACGCTGCAGATCAAAACGCAAGTGTGAAACCAGCCTAATCCCTACATGTGATGCGGCTGTCGATCATCCCTGAGACAGTCAGCTGCGGGAACTCAAACATATTTTTCGAGCACACCGAAGACACTCGGTTAGCACTTGAGCATGCTCAGATAACACCTTATCCCAGCGTGTTTGCTCATCACTATTTGTGAACACAGATCATATAAAAGGTAAATGTGTAGGTAAACAAAGAGCATGTAAAAAGCAAACTGTACAATATTTTTTAGTAAAACTCTATTGCAAAAGTTATTTGTAGCTCCAAATACATGCAGTTATGTAAATTATTTTTTTTTACCGAAAGTTGAATAATCCCTTCAGTACTAGATGAATGTGTGCCCTAACCAAAGCTATCTGCCACTGTGCTACCAATACTGGATGATATGCCCTTAACAAAAATGGAAACCACTGAAGCTGAAAAAAAAATCCATACTGTGAACACAGCCTTATTCCGGTTTCTAGCACCATGGAAAAAGATTGCTCTCAGTGGGAAAAACAAGGTATCTTATCTACAAGATTACTATTTTGTTTTTCGCACTGAGAGCAACCTACTTTAGCAGTGATGCCCCCAATTCCTTCTCACAGTGGTCTCATTCTGACATCCGATTTTCACATACGAGTGTTATGTGTGATTTTGTGATGGTCTTTGGGGCCACTCACACGTCCATGATTTTTCGCAGACTGTGCGGTCCCCAGATATTTGGGCAGAGATGTCCGATTTTGAGGGTATGCAAGTGTATGGGTCTGTGAAAAAATCATAACAAAGAAAAACGGACTGATTTTATGGATCACACTTTGATCAGAGTTTGTCCAGAATGTGATCCGAGTGCCATCTGATTTTCAGGAATTGTGAAAAAGGAGCAGGTGGAGAATTTTTTTTTTCTCCACGTACATGAAAAACGGATGCAACTCGGATCACGCTCCGATCAAAGTGTGATCCCAAAAATATTGATCCCTAGGTGGAAAAATCGGGCGTCTGAATGAGGCCTTATGTACAGTGCGGGAGGTGCTGTAGCTTTGCGGTTAGCACCATTTCCTGCTGCTCCATGGTTCCTCTGCAGGCAGAGCAGCACCTGCATGAAGTTTGCATGTTCTCTCCATGTTTGCATGAATTTCCTCGAAGATCTGTAGTTTCCTCCTGCAGAGAGTGTGACCTTGGGTTTAGGGAAATTAGACTGGAGATGGAACAATTGACTGTGGGACAAACCTTGGGGTTATATCAACGACTGATACTAAATATGATGGGAGAGTATTATGGATTGCACATTATTAGGAGAACATGTATCACTAGCGTAGACCTGGCAGATGGGACCTTGACAGGTATTAATCTCCCACCTTAGGTTCAGCGCAGGTCCAGCAGCACAATGGCCGCAGTACCGCTAGCCGCTGTGTTCATGCACTGTCCAGTGCAGAGTTGTGGGGGATGTTAACTTATCTGCTCCCAGTCTTTTATACATTGAATCCTCTACAGTTTCCCTCCGCTTCAGTAAGCACAACAAACCAAAGTCCCTTTGAACCTAATGAAATCAGAGGACCATCACAATCCTTTTGAAAGGATTTCAGTTTTTGCAGCCTTTTGCCTCTGTTGTCCACAATGCTCTATGCTACATGCTCATATAATGCCTAATTCCTTTTTCTTTTTTTTTTTATTCTTTTTTTTTTTTCTAATGTGAATATCCATTTGGCTGAATTCATCAACCATATGTGGAGTCTTTTGTCATTTGCTTCATTTTTTTTTCAATTTCTAAATCCTTTTTAATTATCTCACTCTTTTAGAAGGAAATATTTGGATTGTGTCGCCCTCTCAAAACAAAACTTTTTGGAGTCAAAAGAGAAATATTCAGTAATACTGTGAATATAAGAGGAAATCATTTACATGAGGTACAAGGACAAAGCCCTCAACGTCACCATTCTGTAGGTACAACAATCTTGTATCAACACTTTTTTTCTAAGAGTATTTGTCATTTATTATTTATTTACCAATATCATCAATAATTAAAAAAGGGTTCCTGATATTTTTTAGTAGCTAAACCTGTGCAAATGTGTGTGTACGGTAGTGTAAGACCTCATTCAGACACCAGTTTTTTTGCGTATGGTAGGAAAGCAGGAGGTAAGGCAGAAATGTATCGGTAATGTACGGTAAGCTGTACCAGCAGAACAAGATTACTAATTAATCTGCTCTGCAAAGAGAAATGTGCTAGAGTCAAACAAAGACGTGTTTCTTTGGTGAACACATTTAATACAAGTGCGAGCTGCTGCTGGAAATATCGAGGATACATAAAATATAAAATACTGTGCCACATGCATCCAAGCGGCTACCAGAGAGCGTGAACCCCTACAGTACTCAAAAACAAAGTGTACTGTTCTCTAAAATGTCCTTATGACTTTATAATAAGTTTTTATTTTTCAATAGATTGACTAGGAGTGCACAAGAAGCTGCATAGGCAAAGTGATTATTACATTTTGCCTTTCATGCATTTACGCACATGATATCTAAGGCTATGTTCACATGTCCAGTAATCATCCAATAAAACGGATCCAACAGCAATCCATTGACACAAAAAGTTATACAAACACAACTCTTCTGTCCGGCTAAAAAATAACATATTTCTATGAGGCTATGTGCACACGTTGAGGATTTGACTGTGGAATTTTCTGTGCAGATTCTGCATTTCTTGGCAGAAAACACAGGTCAGAATCTGTGCATTTTTTGTGCGGATTTGCTGTGGATTTTGTGTGGATTTCATGCGTTTTTACCCCTGTGGATTTCTATTATGGAATGGGTGCAGAAACGCAGCAGATCCGCAAAAAAAATTGACATGGTCCTTTTTTGAATCTGCTGCGTTTTCCATGCAGAATTTTCCGCACCATTAGCACAGCATTTTTTTTGGCCATTGATTTACATTGTACTGTAAATCACTTGGGGATCGGCAGCGTTTCTGCGTGGGAAAAAAAGCTGCAAATCCGCAGGAAATCTGCAAAGTGTGCACATACCCTTACTTGATCTGGGTTTTTTTAACATTGAAGAGTGAAGACTATGGAAAACTGATCCGTTAAATAGCCATCTGTTTTCTTCCATTTATAACTGATCCAGTAAGCAAAAAACGGATCCTTTTCAAATGAAAACAAAACAGATGGCAAATAACGGATCTGTTTTCTATTGGCTTCAATGTAAAAAAACAAAACAAATGGATCGAGCTGAAATTAGTTTTTCAGTTGTGTATAACTATTTTGCCAAAGGATTGCTGCAGGATCGGTTCTAGCAGATGATTACTGGACATGTGAACATAGCCTAAAGAATGATTACTGGTCGGACCTCTGCCTATCACTAGAGTGGAGTCCTAAGGCCGGAGACACACTGGTGCGAGAGACGGCCGAGTCTCGCTGGTTAAAAGCAAGCTGTGGCACCTGCATTCCGGAGCTGAGCGTGCAGCTCCATGTATTGCTATGGAGCCGCACGCTCCGCTCCGGAGTGCCGGTGCCACAGCTTGCTTTTAACCAGCGAGACTCGGCCGTCTCTCGCACCAGTGTGTCTCCGGCCTAAGTCACTATTTGTTCACACTGTGCAAGAAATTACTAAATTATCAGCTGGGGTCACACGGGCGAATGTTCTCTCCTCCGAAAGAATTGGATCGATTATGGTAATGACGCTCTGATCAAACTCTGATCCAGACTGTCAGATGTTTTATCCGGATTAGGGAATCGTAGCACAGGTGAGGAGAAAATGGAAATCTAAAATGTCTTCATCTTCTCCATTTTGTGAGCCTGTAGAAATCAGATTGCACTCAGATGTCATTCGAGTGCAGTCCGATGTTTTCTACGCACCCATAGACTTAAGTTGGTGAATGGCTTCCGCTTTTGTATTAAAAAACTGATTTGGGCAGTGAAAAAAATCAGCACAGACCTGTTAAATGAAATTGGTCCGATAAAAAAATTGGATAGAACTCGTCCGATTAATACGGTGGTGTGAGAGAGCCTTTTTATGTAAAGTTTGTTGCCAATGTTAATTTTAGAGCAGATCTAAAGTCTGAAATTTTGTAAAATATTTTTTAAAATATTTGGAATCTGTGCATTTGTGCTGGTGTACACTTGTTTCCTTGTGGGATACACACCTCGCATTGATACGGTGTCGGCACATCACACTCTAAGGCTACGTTCACACGATCCTTTTTTTCATCCTTTTTTTTTCAGGTCCTGTTTTGAAAAACCGCAGCTAAATTCAGCGCTGATTTTAGCTGCGGTTTTTGATCCTTTTTCTTCTGCGGATTCCACTGCGGGTTTCCAAATGCAGTTTCCTATTGGTGCTGCTGGAAACCCGCAGCGGAATCTGCAGAAAGAAGTGACATGCTACTTCTTTTTTCTGCAGGCAAAACCGCTGCGGATTTGCCTGTGGAAAAAAGGATCGTCGGCACAGCGGGTCCTTTTTTCCATTGGGTTACATTGTACTGTAACCTACATGGAAAACTGCTGCGGATCCGCAGCAAAAACCGCACCGTGTGAACATAGCCTAAGATCACGGTACGTTGAGATTATTTTTTTGACTGGGGAGACGTGTCTCGCAAACATTGAGAAACCCTGACCTGGAGGACATCATGTCACCTCTAACTGAGCTGGTAGCCGAGCTCTTAACTGGTTTATAGCTGTGGAATACTGGAGCAAGTAGATTTAGAAATGTTCTAAATATTTATTTCTGGGCTTTGGCTAAGTTATGGCCGGACGGTAAGACAGGTGTGAGGCCTCAGCTGCACTCCATCTGTTTATTGGCTTTGGTGGAGCCTCTGCCTACATCTCAGGTCCAGCAGGAGAGCGGCGTCTGTGCAGCATCAATGGCATCTGGAGAACATCATCTTCCTAAATGTTTGAGATGCGTGAAGCCACTGTACATGATCTGCACCCAGAAGGCCAAAGCTGATGTAATAAATGGGAACACACACTGTATGGATGGTGGGGGACCCAAGAAAAATCGGGAATCTCGGACGAGATGGCATTCTGTGAATGAAGAGACAGAGCAGAGCGTTATCTTCTATTTGACAGAACTCATTAATGATCTGATAACAGATGAATGGATGGATCTAGTTACAATTTTGGAAATCCCAAGAGTTACAAACCTTTGTGGTAGGAAGTGTACAACTAATCAGCCTACCCGGGTCACATCAGTCCTAGCAATGCCTGCAGAGAATGAAGAATAAGAAAAAAAGAACTCTTCTCTGGTCTCAGTTGTCCCTTCTATTTCCTATATTGAGAATATAGCGCCCCCTGTCTTCTGCTTTGGTCACTTCATAGAAACTATTATTATAATATTCATTTATAAAGAAATAATTGTGCTATGCATGTCTAATTATTCACCAATGGATCCAAGTGCAATGCCGTTTATCTGCAGAACACAAAAATCATGATATCTATTCATTTCTATGTGTTAAAACTCTGCTTTTTTCCCCTTTGACAATTAAAATATTGACGAGTTTAGGTCTTTGCAGAGAAAACATTTGAGGCATCGGATATTGTCAGTACCGAGGACAGGACCTAATGTTAATTCTGCCGTCACAGTGCCATCATTATACATTATCATTCTCCAAGCCTTGCATGTCAACATGAGGAGACTTATAAGCCATGCATGCGCCTCTGGGAAATTAAATATTCAATTTGTCTCGTCAGAGAGGAAGAGGACTAGAACTCTAGAGCTTATTGGAAACAGTGATCCTAAAAGTCAATATCAACCCGTCAATGAGCCTTGCAATATGACTTAAGATAAAAGCCAAAACCAAAATCTAAATTTGCAGACACAGTGTTTCGGGGTACTGCCCCTCATCAGTGCAAAGTACAATGCAAATTGCCTATTCAGAGATGAAAATGACTTAAATAATAGGTGGTGCTAGAGTTCAAGTTCTCTTCCTCTTTGATGAGACAATTTAATTTCCCAGAGGAGCATGCATGGTTTTTAAGTCTCCTCACTCTGACAGGCTTGACATGTTACTCTCCACAAGGAGAAATGTTAGGGTATGTGCACACGTAGGTGGGATCTCTGCGGATTTTTCCGCACCTGTTTTTGTAAATCCGCAGGTAAACCGCACTGCGGATTACCTGCGGATTTACTGCGGAATTACAGCGGATTTACCGCGGTTTTTGTGTGGATTCCACTGCGGTTTTACACCTGCTGATTCCTATTATGGAGCAGGTGTAAACCGCTGCAGAATCAGCACAAAGAATTGACATGCTGCGGAATAAACAACGCTATGTTTCCGCACGTTTTTTTCCGCAGCATGTGCACTGCGGATTTTGTTTTCCATAGGTTTACATGGTACTGTAAACTCATGGAAAACTGCTGCGATTCCGCAGTGTCAAATCTGCTGCGGATCTGCAGCAAAATCTGCAGCGTGTGCACATACCCTTAGGCCGGCCTCACAGTAGCGAGTTTTACGGACGTATGAGTGCCTAAACTATGTCCGTAAAATACGCATTACACACGGCCCAATGATTCTCTATGGCCCAGCTCCTATCTGCCGTATATTACGCATGCGTAATATATGGTCTTGTACGGCCGTAGAAAATCGCAGCATGCTGCGTTTGTCACCGTATTGCGCAAAAAAAATCACCAATGAAAGTCTATGGGGGCGAGAAAAATACGGATTCCACACGGAACAGCAGTGTGACTTGCGAGAAATACGCAGCGGTGTTAGTGAAAAGCCGGTAATTCAATTGCCGGCTTTTCATTTCTCCTTCACAAACCCGACATGATATGAGACATGGTTTACATACAGTAAACCATCTCCTATCCCTTTTTTTTTTTGCATATTCCACACTACTAATGTTAGTAAAAAATTGGCGTGGGCTCCCGTGCAATTTTCTCCGCCAGAGTGGTAAAGCCAGTGACTGAGGGCAGATATTAATAGCCTAGAGAGGGACCATGGTTATTGGCCCCCCCCCTGGCTACAAACATCTGCCCCCAGCCACCCCAGAAAAGGCACATCTGGAAGATGCGCCTATTCTGGCACTTAGCCTCTCTCTTCCCACTCCTGTGTAGCGGTGGGATATGGGGTAATGAAGGGTTAATGTCACCTTGCTATTTTAAGGTGACATTAAGCCAGATTAATAATGGAGAGGCGTCAATTATGTCACCTATCCATTATTAATCCAATTGTATGAAAGGGTTAAAAAAACACACACATATTATTAAAAAGTATTTTAATGAAATAAACACACAGGTTGTTTTAATATTTTATTGCTCTCTCAATCCACCTGAAGACCCTCGCTCTGAAAAATAATAAACCAACAATATGCATACCTTCAGATGTCCTATCACGTCCCACGAAGTAAATCCATCTGAAGGGGTTAAATCATTTTACAGCCAGGAGCTGTGCTAAAGCACTCGCTTGTGCCTGTAAACCCCGGGTACTGAAAGGAAAGCAGGATGATCTGTAGTTACCTTGAGTTGCGGTGATGCGCCCTCTGCTGGATGTCCTCATGAACTGGAGCCTTGGAAAAGTTCCCACGCTCGAGTTCATATAAGGACAAAGGGGATATGAGATGGTTTACTGTATGTAAACCATGTCTCATATACTGTCGGGTTTGAGAAGGAGAAATGAAAAGCCGGCAATTGAATTACCAGCTTTTCACATATATCGCGCTGAATTAAATATAAATACAGAATATATATATATGTGTCTCAATGACATATATATATATATATATATATATATATATATACACTGTATATATGTTTTAACGTACATTTGAGCACATAAATCCATTAGATGTCGGTTTTGCAAGCCTGCGAGAAAATATCGCAGTACGGATGCCATACGGATTACATACGGAGGATGCCATGCGCAAAATACGCTGACACACCCTGCCTACGGATGACATACGGATCACTATTTTGGGGACTTTTCTGCGTATTACGGCCGTAAAAAACGGACCGTATTTACAAACGCTGAGTGTGAGGCCGGCCTTAGGCTGCCATCACACTAGCAGTATTTGGTCAGTATTTTACATCAGTATTTGTAAGCCAAAACCAGGATGTAAAAATACTGACCAAATACTGAACATGTGACGGCAGCCTTATCGTTAGACCCCTTGTAGAAGGGTGAAATCAACAGCAAAATCTGCCCACCATACATGTGCATTTTGTTGCAGATTAACCACTGAAAAATCGGACCCTGTTGTCAGAATTTAATAAAGAAATACATGAACTAGAAAATAATTTAGAACTAATATGTTTATGAAGCTTACTTTACTTTTGTGTTTGTGATTCTTTGCATTACTTTAGTTTACTTTAGTTTTAATACAGGTATAAATGCACGCAATTGTGTGTAGCCGCTATATCCTTTATGTTTACTGGTAAATTGGATAAATATAGTGTGAATTAATTCTATATTTCTTTATTAAAGCCACATTTACACGTAACAATCATCATTGTCATTTCCTTGTTCCCAATTCTACCTTCAAAACAAATACTGCCCAGTCTAACACCCCCCCCCCAAAAAAAAAAAAATCAATGATAAAAAAATTATAATTTATTATTCATCACACAAAATCATCACCTAAAAATCTTTTGCAATTTCTAGATGTATCTCTAAATGCTATCAATGATTTGGAAACTAATGATCGTTCGTCAGTGGTTTGATACATTTTTGTCTGAT
The DNA here is from genome assembly GCF_051348905.1 of Ranitomeya variabilis. NCBI lineage: Eukaryota > Metazoa > Chordata > Amphibia > Anura > Dendrobatidae > Ranitomeya > Ranitomeya variabilis. The sequence goes on along the minus strand of NC_135235.1, from coordinate 596,561,663 downwards.
TTTTCCATGTCCGTGTGTTATAACACCATTTGAAAAATGGAATATGTTTCATGCATTTCAGTTGTGTTATTTGATGGAATAATTTATTTTTGTTTTGCAGGATTTTTTTTAGTACATGAGTCTTCTTAGTGATTTTGAAGCCTTACGTTCCCACGTATTTGGTGAATTTGGTGAATTTTTTGCAGCATTTCTGCACCTATTAGGAACTTTTTTTAATTGCGTTTTTGAGTGTTTTTATTGTGTTTTTGATGCTGAAGTTTTTGTTTCCGTTTTGTATGTCGAGTTTTTAATTAAGCTGCTTTTTTTTTATATTTCCTGGTATTTTGTTTTAGAAAACCTTTATTGATTATGTGTGGAAATGCCCTAAACATGCATATGCATTTCTTACTTGCAGATTTTCGGTATCCAAGGGTAAAAGATGCACATAAAACTCAGCATACCCACAAGAGAAATTGACATGTTGCGGAATTGAAACACGTCGCAGGTCAGATTACGCTCCATAAAAAGCACAGTGGGCAAGCGATTTTTATAGATCCTGTCGATTTTGCTGGAACTATAAGACGCAGCATTTTTTGTGCAGAAAGCATACATAGCATCAAAAACACACCAAAAACTATTTGTGGGAACTTAACCCTAAAGGGAAGCCTATAAGAAAGTGTAATACTGCACTAGAAAAGTAATCACAAAAGCTGCAAAATCTTCTCGATCCCATTAAACTTTGCATGAACACTTTCCAGTGTTTTGATCTAGACTTCATAGTAACATTTCCAAAGAAGAAGATGACACAACTGAAAACGCTTCAAAACGCCGTGTGTGAGTCCCGCCTGTATCGGGTCACCTGTGGTCTGCAGGATCATGTTATTTTATCCACTTGAATTCTCTGGAAGAACCTGTATTGGGAAAACAGAAGGACAAGCAAACACATTAATGTAAGGCATAATGAATGTGCGTCATTGTTTGGGAAGCTTTGTTTTGAAATGAAGACATGGTGATACCCCGACTTAATTATATGTGTGTATGACTCATCTACTCGCAGCTGTTGGCTGCAATAGATAAACTCTGGACATTCCTGGAGGGTTTGTTTTGCCAGGGTGTGGCGCTAGTGGGGGAATGTTAACAAAAAAAATAAAATGAAAGCATCCACCACCTTGCTGAGGCCGGACACTGACGCAAAGCCCCATTATTTTATTGTATCATGTATCAGACTCTTCTAGTTCAGAAACCTGTAAATAAGTGTTTCTCAACTCCAGTCCTCAAGAGCCACCAACAGGTCATTTTTCAGGATTTCCTTAGTATTGCTCAGGTGATAATTTCATCACCTGCTCAAGCATTAATTCCATCACCTGTGCAATACTATGGAAATCCTGAAAACATGACCTGTTGGTGGCTCTTGAGGACTGGAGTTGAGAAACACTGCTGTAAAGGAACGTACAGAGATGAGATGATGGATACTAGTTATTTGTTTCATTATAGTTATATGTAAGAAAAGAACAAGACAGGAGAGATAAGTCAATGAACCCTCGTAAATGACCACAAACTCTTACAAAAGTTTAATCCTTTTATTTATGAATATAGAGATGATCGAATTGATGCAAATCAAACTCAACTCAAATTTTATGAAATTCACAAGTCCCTGCAAAGTTGAACAATTAGCAATTTTATTAGCTCAAATTTCCATAAAAATGACAAGTTGCACATTGCATAAGTTTGGATCAGTCTCAGAAGGATGTTATGACGTCAGGCGTGACCCATAATGATGTGCAGCTATTACATCACACGAAAGCTCATTACATCACAGGGCAGACAATCAGGAGGGACTATCTTAACTTGTATTTAAGCTGAGGCAGGGAATGCAGCAGCCATTATAGGGTGATTTAGGATAATGAGGTCGGAAATTACAGCTCAGGAAAATGAATTGGAAGAGCCCTAAACCAATGGATAAATATTTCAGACAGCAATGACTTGTACTATTACAGCAGTGAAGAGATGACTGTAGTAGTTTGTGAACAAGTCCAGATTCACAAGAGCATATAGCTCTCATGTGAGAGCATCAGGTTGATTATGCAAATGACACTGCTCAAACTCTGTGCTCTGATTCTCTTGCTTGAGAGTATTGCAGTACAGGTCCAGAGAAGACAGAGAAAGTAATTTCACCATCTCCTTCATTGCCGGAGTCTGTGGTAATCAAATTGCACTTGTTTAATTTATACGCTCCTGTGAGCGAGCCCTAAGGCCGGGATCACACATGCGAGAAATACGGCCGAGTCTCGCATGTTAATACCCAGCATTGCCGCTGTCACTCAGGAGCAGACCGTGCAGCTGCATGTACTGCTATGCGGCCGCACGCTCCGCTCCTGAGTGACGGCGGCACTGCAGGGTATTAACATGCGAGACTCGGCCGTATTTCTTGCATGTGTGATCCTGGCCTAATACTGAGATTCAATTAAAAGAGGGGGGGAGAAAGAAATAAGGGTATGTGCATACGCTGCGGATTTTGCTGCGGATCCGCAGCGAATTGGCCACTGCAGATTCGCAGCAGTTTTCCATGCGTTTACAGAACCATGTAAACCTATGGAAAACAAAATCCGCAGTGCACATGCTACGGAAAAAAATGCGCGGAAACGTAGCGTTGTTTATTCCGCAGCATGTCAATTGTTTGTGCGGATTCTGCAGCGGTTTACACCTGCTCCATAATAGGAATCTGCAGGTGTAAAACTGCAGGTGGAATCCACATAAAAACCGCAAAAAAAATGTGGTAAATCCGCAGTAATTCCGTAGGTATTCGACAGTGTGGGTTACCTGCGGATTTACCAAAATCAGACCGGAAAAATCAGCAAGACTTTCCGCAACGTGTGCACGTAGCCTTAGAGAGGTGTCAGCAGTAGTGCCATACTCGGGAATAGCTGGCATCTGTCCTACTGCATTTAAATTACAATTACACATATTTATTTCATTTTAATGCACTAGAAAGCAGCAACAAGTCAGCATAATATTTTTCATAGACGAAAAATCTGAAATTATTGTCAGATGGTGTGCTTACTTGTCACAAGCGACTGTCCTGAATTTTTGTATTTCTTGTTGTATTTTTTGTGAAGGGGTAATAATTTATTTTTTGACAACCATACCATCCACCTTTCATGTCTCCCCTTTTCCTCAGATTGTAAACTTGCGAACAGGGCCCTCATTCCTCTTGGTATCTGTTTTCATCTATGTGTTTATTGTTATGCTGTAATGTCTATTGTATGTTCAAGTCCCCTCTAAAATGTAAAGTGCTGCAGAATATGTTGGCGCTATAGAAAAAAATTAATATTATTATTAACCATAAAGGCCACACTACCTATACTGCAGTCTGCTGCTTCATTTTGCTTTCTGTACATGTACTTAATTATGTTATGTCCTTTTTGGCAAGGGCTGAATAATAGATGTTGAAAAGATTTTCAAAAGTTAATGTTAGAGTTATACAAAATGTATGGTAATATAAAAAGTGGCAATGGATAGAGTAGTGTAAAAAAAAAAAAAAAACACCACAGCTAAGAACCTGGGATCCACTAGCACCGGTAGAGGCAAACGTATTAATGGGGAGAAAGCAAAGGCCGTTATGGAATATATAACATATCAGTCATCCTAGCCACAGCAGGATAATGTTACCTCTGACAGTAACACAGTCAGTTTAAGTTAATGTTCTGCACAGGATGGGCAAACTGATCACAAATCATGCAGTGGGATAATTTTTGGATGATTTTTTTAATGTAAAAAATATTTTAAAAAATTCAGTGAGCTGTGTTATGAAATGGACTGTTGTGTCATTCTGGGTTACCATCTAATTCTATAGTGATTTCTATGATTGACATTAGTAAGGCTGTGTTAACGTTAAAGGGATCAGGGTTGAATAAAGGGGTTGAATATAGGCTTTACCCTAACTGAGGAAAGCTCAGTCAGGGGGCAGAGGTTACAGTAGAAGAAGAAATTTAAAAAATTGGAAAAAAATAAACAAAAAAAGTTAAAAAAAATAAATGCAGTAAAAAAAATTACAAAAATTTAAAAATGAAATTTGAATGGTCCCTTTTTCCTTCATTAAAAATAAAGAAATTCAAATAAAAAACATATTTAAAAACCTAGTATCTACATACTCTAACTCTATAGATTACATCACCATTTTTTTTAGGAACCACATCACATTTGAAGTCACTTTGAGGGGTCTAAATGAACATTTAACCTTTTTTCACAACAAATTTACTTTAGATCCAATTTGTTTTACTTTACCAAGGGTAACAGGAGAAATTGGACCCCAAAAGTTGTACAATTTGTCCTGAGTATGCTGATACCCCACATATGGGGGTAAACCACTGTTTTAGCGCATGGCAGAGCTCGGAAGGGAAGGAGCACCGTTGGACTTTTCAATGCAAAATTGGCTGGAATTGAGATAGAACGCCATGTCGCGATTGCAGAGCCCCTGATGTGCCTAAACAGTGGAAACCCCCCACAAGTAACACCATTTTGGAAAGTAGACTCCCTAAGGAACTTATCTAGATGTGTGGTGAGCACTTTGAACCCCAAGTGCTTCACAGAAGTTTATAATGTAGAGCCATAAAAATAAAAAATCATAATTTTTCACAAAAATGATTTTTTGCCTCTAATGTTTTATTTTCCCAAGGGTAACAGGAGAAATTGTACAACAAAAGTTGTTGTGCAATTTGTCGTGAATACGACAATACCCCATATGTGGGGGTAAACCCCTGTTTGGGCGCATGGCAGAGCTTGGAAGGGAAGGAGCGCCGTTTGACTTTTCAATGCAAAATTGACTGGAATTGAGATAGGACGCCATGTCGCGTTTGGAGAGCCCCTGATGTGCCTAAATAGTGTAAACCCCCCATAAGTGACCCCATATTGGAAACTAGAACCCCCAAGGAACTTATCTAGATCTGTTGTAAGAAAGTTGGACCCCCAAGTGTTTCACTACAGTTTATAACGCAGAGCTGTGAAAATAAAAAATATTTTCTTTTTCCACAAAAATGATTTTTAGCCTCCAGTTTTGTATTTTCCCAAGGGTAACAGGATAAATTGGACCCCAAGAGTTGTTGTCCAATTTATTCTGAGTACACTGATACCCTATATGTGGGGGGAACCATCGTTTGGGCACATGGCAGAGCTCAGAAGGGAAGGAGCGCCGTTTGGAATGCAGACTTAGATGGAATGGTCTCCGGGCATCACATTGCGTTTCCAGAGCCCCTGACATACTTAAACAGTAGAAACCCCCCATAAGTGACCCCATACTGGAACCTAGACCCCCAAGGAACTTATGTAGATGTGTTATGAGAACTTTGAACCCCCAAGTGTTTCACTACAGTTTATAACGCAGAGCCGTGAAAATAAATAATCTTTATATTTCCACAAAAATGAATTTTAGCCCCCAGTTTTGTATTTTCCCAAGAGTAAAAGGAGAAATTGGACCCCAAAAGTTGTTGTCCAATTTGTCCTGAGTACGCTGATACCCCATATGTGGGGGTAAACCACTGTTTGGGTGCATGGCAGAGCTGGGAAAGGAAGGAGCACTGTTTTACTTTTTCAACGCGGAATTGGCTGGAATTGAGATCGGACGCCATGTCGCATTTGGAGAGCCCCTGATGTGCCTAAACAGTGGAAATTGTTGTGAATTCTGCTCTTGGGTTCCCTTCGGTGGTTGTTGGTAGTAATGCAGTTGTCCCTGGGTTGCAATCCTGGGCAGGTGTCCCTGCTGATTGCAGCTCTGACTGGGATATTTAGGTGTGCAGGATTCATTAGCCTGTTGTGAATTTGGATTCTGGGCTCCCCCGGTGGCTACTGGTGGAATTGAACTTGTGACATCATCTTCCCTGTTCACCTGTTCTGATTAGATCTGGGTGTCGCTATATAACCTGGCTTCTCTGTTAGATGCTTGCCGGTCAACAATGTTATCAGAAGCCTCTCTGTGCTTGTTCCTGCTCCCAGACATCTACTAGATAAGTTGGACATTCGTCCATGTTTTGTTTTGTATTTTGGTTCCAGTTCACAGCTGCAGTTTCGTTACTGTGTCTGGAAAGCTCTTGTTGATCAGGAATTGCCACTCTGGTATTATGAGTTAATGCCAGAGTCCTAAAGTAATTTCTGGATGTGTTTTGTTAGGGTTTTCTACTGACCATGAAAGTATGCTTTCTGTCTTCTGCTATCTAGAAAGCGGACCTCAAATTTGCTAAAACTATTTTCCTGCTGCGTTTGTTATTTCTTCTAAAATCACCGCCAATATATGTGGGGGGCCTCTGTCTCCTTTTTTTGGGCATTTCTCTAGAGGTGAGTCAGGTCTTATATTTCCCTCTGCTAGCATTATTTAGTTCTCCGGCCGGCGCTGGGCATATAGGGATTAAAAGTAGGACATGCTACCTGGCTACTTCTAGATGATGCGGTAGGTTTAGTTCATGGTCAGTACAGTTACATCTTCCAAGAGCTTGTTCCTATAGAGGCTATGCTAGTTCTCTGGCCATGGAGATCATGACAGTTTGACCGGCCCACTAAAGGGTTAAAATCCTTGGCTGAGAAAGGAGAGAAATAAGAAGTCTGCTGAGAGTTTTTTTTTTTTTTTTTTTTTCTCTGTGCTCTTAATTGGATCACTTGCCAGTCTGTCTATGCTGCAGTCTTTCTTTTTTTTCTCTCTCCTTATAATCTTTGAATGGCTTTGTGTTCACCTGTTAATAATGGATCTTCAGAGTGTAACTGCAGGTTTGAATAACCTCACCACGAAAGTACAAAATTTGCAAGATTTTATTATTCATGCTCCGGTATCTGAGCCGAGAATTCCTTTGCCGGAATTCTTCTCAGGGAATAGATCTAGCTTTCAGAATTTTAGAAATAATTGTAAGCTATTTTTGTCCCTGAAATCTCGTTCTGCTGGAGACCCTGCACAGCAGGTTGGGATTGTGATTTCCTTGCTCCGGGGCGACCCTCAAGACTGGGCTTTTGCATTGGCACCAGGGGATCCTGCGTTGCGCAATGTGGATGCGTTTTTTCTGGCCTTGGGCTTGCTGTATGAGGAACCTCATTTGGAACTTCAGGCAGAAAAAACTTTGATGTCCCTATCGCAGGGGCAAGATGAAGCTGAAATTTACTGCCAAAGATTCCGTAAATGGTCTGTGCTTACTCAGTGGAATGAGTGTGCCTTGGCGGCTACTTTCAGAGAGGGTCTCTCTGATGCCATTAAGGATGTTATGGTGGGGTTCCCTGTGCCTGCGGGTCTGAATGAGTCCATGACAATGGCCATTCAGATCGATAGGCGTCTGCGGGAGCGCAAACCAGTGCACCATCTGGCGGTGTCCACTGAGAAGACGCCAGAAAGCATGCAGTGTGATAGAATTCTGTCCAGAAGCGAGCGGCAGAATTTTAGACGGAAAAATGGGTTGTGTTTCTATTGTGGGGATTCTACTCATGTTATATCAGCATGCTCTAAGCGTACTAAAAAGCTTGATAAATCCGTTTCCATTGGCACTTTACAGTCTAAATTTATTTTGTCTGTGACCCTGATTTGCTCTTTGTCATCTATTACTACTGACGCCTATATCGACTCTGGCGCCGCTTTGAGTCTTATGGATTGGTCCTTTGCCAATCGTTGTGGGTATGATTTAGAGCCTTTGGAAACTCTTATTCCTCTGAAGGGGATTGACTCCACCCCATTGGCTAATAATAAACCACAATACTGGACACAAGTGACTATGTGTATTAATCCGGATCACCAGGAGACTATTCGTTTTCTGGTGCTGTATAATCTACATGATGATTTGGTGCTGGGATTGCCATGGCTGCAGTCTCACAACCCAGTCCTTGACTGGAGAGCTATGTCTGTGTTGAGCTGGGGATGTAAGGGGACTCATGGGGACGTACCTTTGGTGTCCATTTCATCATCTATTCCCTCTGAAATCCCTGAGTTCCTGTCTGATTATCGTGACGTCTTTGAAGAACCCAAGCTGGGTTCACTACCTCCGCACCGTGAGTGCGATTGTGCTATAGATTTAATTCCGGGTAGTAAATACCCAAAGGGTCGTTTATTTAATCTGTCTGTGCCTGAACATACTGCAATGCGAGAATATATAAAGGAGTCCTTGGAAAAGGGACATATTCGTCCATCGTCATCTCCCTTAGGAGCCGGTTTTTTCTTTGTGTCAAAAAAAGACGGCTCTTTGAGACCATGTATTGATTATCGGCTTTTGAATAAAATCACGGTTAAATATCAATACCCATTGCCGTTGCTGACTGATTTGTTTGCTCGCATAAAGGGGGCCAAGTGGTTCTCTAAGATTGATCTCCGTGGGGCGTATAATTTGGTGCGGATCAGGCAGGGGGATGAGTGGAAAACCGCATTTAATACGCCCGAGGGCCACTTTGAGTATTTGGTGATGCCTTTTGGTCTTTCTAATGCCCCTTCAGTCTTCCAGTCCTTTATGCATGATATTTTCCGCGATTTTTTGGATAAATTTATGATAGTGTATCTGGATGATATTCTGATTTTTTCGGATGACTGGGACTCTCATGTCCGGCAAGTTAAGAGGGTTTTTCAGGTTTTGCGGTCTAATTCTCTGTGTGTCAAGGGTTCTAAGTGCGTTTTTGGGGTTCAGAGAATTTCCTTTTTGGGATATATTTTTTCTCCCTCTTCCATTGAGATGGATCCTGTCAAGGTTCAAGCTATTTGTGATTGGACGCAGCCCTCTTCTCTTAAAAGTCTTCAGAAATTTTTGGGCTTTGCCAACTTTTATCGTCGATTTATTTCTGGTTTTTCGGATGTCGTTAAGCCATTGACCGATTTGACTAGACAGGGTGCTGATGTTGCTAATTGGTCCCCTGATGCTGTGGAGGCCTTTCAGGAGCTTAAGCGCTGTTTTTCTTCTGCCCCTGTGTTGCGTCAGCCTGATGTGACTCTTCCTTTTCAGGTTGAGGTCGACGCTTCTGAGATCGGAGCTGGGGCAGTGTTGTCGCAGAAAAGTTCTGACTGCGCCGTGATGAGGCCTTGTGCCTTCTTTTCCCGTAAATTTTCGCCCGCTGAGCGGAATTATGATGTTGGGAATCGGGAGCTTTTGGCCATGAAGTGGGCGTTTGAGGAGTGGCGCCATTGGCTCGAGGGGGCCAGACATCAGGTGGTGGTATTGACTGACCACAAAAATTTGATTTATCTTGAGACCGCCAGGCGCCTGAATCCTAGACAGGCGCGCTGGTCATTATTTTTTTCTCGGTTTAATTTTGTGGTATCGTACCTACCAGGTTCTAAGAATGTTAAGGCGGATGCCCTTTCTAGGAGTTTTGAGCCTGATTCACCTGGCAACTCTGACCCCACAGGTATTCTTAAGGAGGGAGTTATCTTGTCAGCCGTTTCTCCAGACCTGCGGCGGGCCTTGCAGGAGTTTCAGGCGGATAGACCGGATCGTTGTCCGCCTGATAGGCTGTTTGTTCCTGATGATTGGACCAGTAAAGTCATCTCTGAGGTGCATTCTTCTGCGTTGGCAGGTCATCCTGGAATTTTTGGTACCAGGGATTTGGTGGCAAGATCCTTCTGGTGGCCTTCCCTGTCACGAGATGTGCGAGGCTTTGTGCAGTCTTGTGACGTTTGTGCTCGGGCCAAGCCTTGTTGTTCTCGGGCTAGTGGATTATTGTTGCCCTTGCCTATTCCTAAGAGGCCTTGGACACACATCTCGATGGATTTTATTTCAGATCTGCCTGTTTCTCAGAAGATGTCTGTCATCTGGGTGGTGTGTGACCGTTTTTCTAAGATGGTTCATTTGGTTCCCCTGCCCAAATTGCCTTCTTCTTCCGAGTTGGTGCCCCTGTTTTTTCAAAATGTTGTTCGTTTGCATGGTATTCCTGAGAATATCGTTTCTGACAGAGGAACCCAATTTGTGTCTAGATTTTGGCGGGCATTTTGTGCTAGGATGGGCATAGATTTGTCTTTTTCGTCTGCTTTTCACCCTCAGACTAATGGCCAGACCGAGCGGACTAATCAGACCCTGGAGACATATCTGAGGTGTTTTGTGTCTGCTGACCAGGATGATTGGGTTGCTTTTTTGCCATTGGCGGAGTTCGCCCTCAATAATCGGGCCAGCTCTGCCACCTTGGTTTCCCCGTTTTTCTGTAATTCGGGGTTCCATCCTCGATTTTCCTCCGGTCAGATGGAATCCTCGGATTGTCCTGGAGTGGATGCGGTGGTGGAGAGATTGCATCATATCTGGGGGCAGGTGATGGACAATTTAAAGTTGTCCCAGGAGAAGACTCAGCTTTTTGCCAACCGTCACCGTCGTGTTGGTCCTCGGCTTTGTGTTGGAGATTTGGTGTGGTTGTCTTCTCGTTTTGTCCCTATGAGGGTCTCATCTCCTAAGTTTAAGCCTCGGTTCATCGGTCCGTATAAAATATTGGAGATTCTTAACCCTGTTTCCTTCCGTTTGGACCTCCCTGCATCCTTTTCTATTCATAACGTTTTTCATCGGTCGTTATTGCGCAGGTATGAGGCACCGGTTGTGCCTTCCGTTGAGCCTCCTGCTCCGGTGTTGGTTGAGGGTGAGTTGGAGTACGTTGTGGAAAAAATCCTAGACTCCCGTGTTTCCAGACGGAGACTCCAGTATCTGGTCAAGTGGAAGGGATATGGCCAGGAGGATAATTCTTGGGTCACTGCATCTGATGTTCATGCCTCTGATCTGGTTCGTGCCTTTCATAGGGCCCATCCTGATCGCCCTGGTGGTTCTGGTGAGGGTTCGGTGCCCCCTCCTTGAGGGGGGGGTACTGTTGTGAATTTGGATTCTGGGCTCCCCCGGTGGCTACTGGTGGAATTGAACTTGTGACATCATCTTCCCTGTTCACCTGTTCTGATTAGATCTGGGTGTCGCTATATAACCTGGCTTCTCTGTTAGATGCTTGCCGGTCAACAATGTTATCAGAAGCCTCTCTGTGCTTGTTCCTGCTCCCAGACATCTACTAGATAAGTTGGACATTCGTCCATGTTTTGTTTTGTATTTTGGTTCCAGTTCACAGCTGCAGTTTCGTTACTGTGTCTGGAAAGCTCTTGTTGATCAGGAATTGCCACTCTGGTATTATGAGTTAATGCCAGAGTCCTAAAGTAATTTCTGGATGTGTTTTGTTAGGGTTTTCTACTGACCATGAAAGTATGCTTTCTGTCTTCTGCTATCTAGAAAGCGGACCTCAAATTTGCTAAAACTATTTTCCTGCTGCGTTTGTTATTTCTTCTAAAATCACCGCCAATATATGTGGGGGGCCTCTGTCTCCTTTTTTTGGGCATTTCTCTAGAGGTGAGTCAGGTCTTATATTTCCCTCTGCTAGCATTATTTAGTTCTCCGGCCGGCGCTGGGCATATAGGGATTAAAAGTAGGACATGCTACCTGGCTACTTCTAGATGATGCGGTAGGTTTAGTTCATGGTCAGTACAGTTACATCTTCCAAGAGCTTGTTCCTATAGAGGCTATGCTAGTTCTCTGGCCATGGAGATCATGACATTAGCCCTTGCCAGTTGTCCATTATTCTTGGAGGTTTTTCATCTCTGTCTGGTTCCTCCTGCCCTGCTCCCAAATCAGCAAAGATAAGTGTTTGGTTTTGTTTCTGCAGCACACATGCTGTGTGCTTTACAATTCAGTACTATTCAATGTTTTTTCTTGTCCAGCTTTGACTGTGTTTGGATATTACAGTCAAGTTGGATTCTCAGGAGATGCAGATATACATTCCATGTCTTTAGTTAGATGGTGGAATTTTTGTATTATCTGCTGTGGATATTTTTAGGGTTTTAATACTGACCGCTTAGTATTCTGTCCTATCCTTTCCTATTTAGCTAGCGTGGCCTCTTTTGCTAAATCCTGATTTCTGCCTGCGTGTGTCTTTCCTCTAATACTCACAGTCAATATTTGTGGGGGGGCTGCCTATCCTTTGGGGTTCTGCTCTGAGGCAAGATAGAATTCCCATTTCCATCTATAGGGGTATTTAGTCCTCCGGCTGTGTCGAGGTGTCTAGGATGTGTTAGGTACACCCCACGGCTACTTCTAGTTGCGGTGACAGTTTAGGGTTTGCGGTCAGTACAGGTTCCACCTACTCCTGAGAAAGTCTCATGCGGCTCCAAGGTCACCGGATCATAACAGTACAACTAGCCAACAATGAGTTAAATGCATCTCAGAAGAAGGGAAGAAAGAGCCATTTTTTTTTCTGTAGCCTGCTTTGTCTTTTCTTCCCTCTTTTTCTCTGGGTGGCTGAGGAGTCTTGTGCTAGCATGGATGTTCAGGGATTAGCTTCTCGTGTAGACCAGCTTGCTGCTAGGGTACAGGGTATTTCTGATTATATTGTTCAGATTCCAGTTTTAGAGCCTAAGATTCCTACTCCTGATTTGTTTTTTGGGGACAGGTCCAAATTTTTGAGTTTTAAAAACAACTGTAAACTGTTTTTTGCTCTGAGACCTCGATCCTCTGGTGATTCCATTCAGCAGGTTAAAATTGTCATCTCCCTGCTGCGTGGTGATCCTCAGGATTGGGCATTTTCCCTGGAATCTGGGAATCCGGCCTTGCTTAATGTACACGCCTTTTTTCAGGCTTTAGGATTATTATATGATGAACCAAATTCTGTGGATTAAGTGGAGAAGACCTTGTTGGTCCTGTCTCAGGGTCAAGAAGCGGCAGAATTGTATTGTCAGAAATTTAGAAAATGGTCTGTGTTGACTAAATGGAATGATGATGCTTTGGTGGCAATTTTGAGAAAGGGTCTTTCTGAATCCGTTAAAGATGTTATGGTGGGGTTTCCCACGCCTTTCGGTCTGAGTGATTCTATGTTTCTGGCCATTCAGATTGATCGGCGTTTGCGGGAGCGCAGAACTGTGCTGTGGCGTTGTCCTCAGAGCAGATGCCTGAGTCAATGCAGTGTGATAGGATTCTATCTAGAAAAGAACAACAGGGATTCAGACGTCAGAATAGGTTGTGTTTTTATTGTGGCAATGCTTCTCATGTCATTTCAGTCTGCCCTAAGCGTACAAAGAGGATCGCTAGTTCATTTACTATCAGTACTGTACAACCTAAATTTCTGTTATCTGTGTCCTTGATCTGCTCATTGTCATCATTTTCTGTCATGGCGTTTGTGGATTCAGGCGCCGCCTTGAACTTAATGGACTTTGAGTTTGCCAGGCGTTGTGGTTTTCCCTTGCAGTCTTTGCAGAACCCTATTCCTTTAAGGGGCATTGATGCTACACCTTTGGCTAAAAATAAGCCCCAGTTCTGGACACAGGTGACCATGTGCATGGCGCCAGCCCATCAGGAAGATTGTCCATTTCTGGTGTTGCATAATTTACATGATGCTATCGTGCTGGGTTTTCCGTTGTTGCAGGCACATAATCCTGTGTTGGATTGGAAGTCTATGTCTGTGACTAGTTGGGGATGTCAGGGGGTTCATAATGACGTTCCTTTGATGTCAATCTCCTCTTCTTCCACTTCTGAAATTCCAGAGTTTTTGTCTGATTTTCAGGATGTATTCGATGAGCCCAAGTCCAGTTCCCTTCCACCGCATAGGGACTGTGATTGTGCGATTGACTTGATTCCAGGCTGTAAGTTTCCTAAGGGCCGACTTTTCAACCTGTCTGTGCCGGAACATACCGCCATGCGGAGTTATGTTAAGGAGTCTTTGGAGAAAGGACATATTCGGCCATCTTCTTCACCGTTGGGAGCGGGATTTTTTTTTGTTGCTAAGAAGGATGGCTCCTTGAGACCCTGTATTGATTATCGCCTCTTGAATAAGATCACGGTCAAGTTCAAAACCCTTTACCTCTGCTTTCCGATTTGTTTGCTAGGATTAAGGGGGCTAGTTGGTTTACGAAAATTGACCTTCGGGGGGCATATAATCTTGTTCGTATTAAGCAGGGTGATGAATGGAAAACTGCGTTTAATACGCCCGAAGGCCATTTTGAATACCTTGTGATGCTATTCGGGCTCTCTAATGCTCCATCTGTTTTTCAGTCCTTCATGCACGATATCTTCCGGACTTATCTTGATAAATTCATGATTGTATATTTGGATGACATTTTAATTTTTTCCGATGATTGGGAGTCTCATGTGAAACAGGTCAGGATGGTATTTCAGATCCTTCGTGATAATGCTTTGTTTGTGAAGGGGTCTAAGTGTCTCTTTGGAGTGCAGAAGGTTTCTTTTTTGGGCTTCATTTTTTCTCCCTCATCTATAGAGATGGATCCGGTTAAGGTTCAGGCCATTCATGATTGGATTCAACCCACATCTGTGAAGAGCCTTCAGAAATTTTTGGGCTTTGCTAATTTTTATCGCCGTTTCATTGCTAACTTCTCCAGTGTGGTTAAACCCCTGACCGATTTGACGAAGAAAGGCGCTGATGTGACGAATTGGTCCTCTGCGGCTGTCTCTGCCTTTCAGGAGCTTAAACTCCGATTTACTTCTGCCCCGGTGTTGCGTCAACCGGATGTTTCTCTTCCGTTTCAGGTTGAGGTTGACGCTTCTAAGATTGGGGCAGGGGCCGTTTTGTCTCAGAGGGATCCTGTTGGTTCCTTGATGAAACCGTGTGCCTTCTTTTCCCGTAAGTTTTCGCCCGCTGAACGCAATTATGATGTCGGCAATCGGGAGTTGTTGGCTATGAAGTGGGCGTTTGAGGAGTGGCGACATTGGCTCGAGGGAGCTAAGCACCGTATTGTGGTCTTGACCGATCATAAAAATCTGATTTACCTCGAGTCTGCCAGGCGGCTGAATCCTAGACAGGCTCGGTGGTCCTTGTTTTTTTCCCATTTTGATTTCGTGGTCTCGTATCTTCCGGGTTCTAAGAATATTAAGGCTGATGCCCTCTCTAGGAGTTTTTTGCCTGATTCTCCTGAGGTCCTTGAACCAGTCGGCATTCTGAAAGAAGGGGTGGTCCTTTCTGCCATCTCCCCTGATTTACGACGGGTTCTTCAGGAATTTCAGGCTGACAAACCTGACCGCTGTCCAGTGGGGAAACTGTTTGTTCCTGATAGATGGACTAGTAGAGTGATTTATGAGGTTCATTGTTCTGTGTTGGCTGGCAATCCTGGTATTTTTGGTACCAGAGATTTGGTTGGTAGGTCCTTTTGGTGGCCTTCTTTGTCACGTGATGTGCGTTCTTTTGTGCAGTCCTGTGGGACTTGTGCACGGGCCAAGCCTTGTTGTTCCCGTGCTAGTGGGTTGCTTTTGCCTTTGCCGGTCCCTGAGAGGCCCTGGACGCATATTTCTATGGATTTTATTTCTGATCTTCCGGTTTCCCAGAAGATGTCTGTCATCTGGGTTGTTTGTGACCGCTTCTCTAAGATGGTCCATTTGGTGCCTTTGCCTAAATTGCCTTCCTCTTCTGATTTGGTTCCGTTGTTTTTTCAGCATGTGGTTCGTTTGCATGGTATTCCGGAGAATATTGTGTCCGACAGAGGTTCCCAGTTTGTTTCTCGGTTTTGGCGGGACTTTTGTGCTAAGCTGGGCATTGATTTGTCTTTTTCTTCCGCATTTCATCCTCAGACAAATGGCCAGACCGAGCGAACTAATCAGACTTTAGAAACTTATCTGAGATGCTTTGTGTCTGCTGATCAGGATGATTGGGTGGCTTTCTTGCCATTGGCTGAGTTTGCCCTTAATAATCGGGCTAGTTCGGCTACCTTGATTTCGCCCTTCTTTTGTAATTTTGGTTTTCATCCTCGTTTTTCTTCGGGGCAGGTTGAGCCTTCTGACTGTCCTGGTGTGGATTCTGTGGTTGACAGGTTGCAGCAGATTTGGGCTCATGTGGTGGACAATTTGGTATTGTCTCAGGAGGAGGCTCAACGTTTTGCTAACCGTCGTCGGTGTGTTGGTTCCCGGCTTCGGGTTTTGGATCTGGTCTGGTTGTCTTCCCGTCATGTTCCTATGAAGGTTTCTTCCCCTAAGTTTAAGCCTCGCTTTATTGGTCCTTATAGGATTTCTGAAATTATTAATCCGGTGTCTTTTCGATTGGCCCTTCCGGCTTCTTTTGCTATCCATAATGTCTTCCATAGATCTTTATTGCGGAAATATGTGGTACCCGTTGTTCCCTCTGTTGATCCTCCGGCCCCTGTGTTGGTTGATGGGGAGTTGGAGTATGTGGTTGAGAAGATTTTGGATTCTCGTTTTTCGAGGCGGAGGCTTCAGTACCTTGTCAAATGGAAGGATTATGGCCAGGAGGATAATTCTTGGGTTTTTGCCTCTGATGTCCATGCTGCTGATTTGGTCCGTGCCTTTCATCTGGCTCGTCCTGATCGGCCTGGGGGCTCTGGTGAGGGTTCGGTGACCCCTCCTCAAGGGGGGGTACTGTTGTGAATTCTGCTCTTGGGTTCCCTTCGGTGGTTGTTGGTAGTAATGCAGTTGTTCCTGGGTTGCAATCCTGGGCAGGTGTCCCTGCTGATTGCAGCTCTGACTGGGATATTTAGGTGTGCAGGATTCATTAGCCCTTGCCAGTTGTCCATTATTCTTGGAGGTTTTTCATCTCTGTCTGGTTCCTCCTGCCCTGCTCCCAAATCAGCAAAGATAAGTGTCTGGTTTTGTTTCTGCAGCACACATGCTGTGTGCTTTACAATTCAGTACTATTCAATGTTTTTTCTTGTCCAGCTTTGACTGTGTTTGGATATTTCAGTCAAGTTGGATTCTCAGGAGATGCAGATATACATTCCATGTCTTTAGTTAGATGGTGGAATTTTTGTATTATCTGCTGTGGATATTTTTAGGGTTTTAATACTGACCGCTTAGTATTCTGTCCTATCCTTTCCTATTTAGCTAGCGTGGCCTCTTTTGCTAAATCCTGATTTCTGCCTGCGTGTGTCTTTTCTCTAATACTCACAGTCAATATTTGTGGGGGGGGCTGCCTATCCTTTGGGGTTCTGCTCTGAGGCAAGATAGAATTCCCATTTCCATCTATAGGGGTATTTAGTCCTCCGGCTGTGTCGAGGTGTCTAGGATGTGTTAGGTACACCCCACGGCTACTTCTAGTTGCAGTGACAGTTTAGGGTTTGCGGTCAGTACAGGTTCCACCTACTCCTGAGAAAGTCTCATGCGGCTCCAAGGTCACCGGATCATAACAGGAAATCCCCCAATTCTAACTCCAACCCAAACCCAAACACACCCCTCACCCTAATCCCAACCATAACCATAACCTTAACCACACCCCTAATGCGAACACGCCCCTGTTGTGAATTTACCTTTTGGCTCCCTCTAGTGGTTACTAGTGATTTGACTCTGGGAATGTCTGCCATCCCTTGTATGCTCACCTGGGTCGTTAGGTCAGGGGTGTTGCTATATAAGCTCCCTGGACCTTCAGTTCAATGCCTGGCAACGTTGTAATCAGAGCTAATCTGTTGTGCTCTTGTCTACTGATCCTGGTTCCTGCTAGATTAAGCTAAGTCTGCTTTCTTGCTTTTTGCTATTTGTTTTTGTTTGCATTTTTGTCCAGCTTGTACATAATCTGTATCCTATCCTTGCTGGAAGCTCTAGGGAGGCTGGAGTTCTCCCCCCGGGCCGTTAGACGGTTCGGGGGTTCTTGATTTTCCAGTGTGGATTTTTGATAGGGTTTTTGTTGACCATATAAGTTATCTTACTACATTCTGCTATTAGTAAGTGGGCCTCTCTTTGCTAAACCTAGTTCATCTCTGTGTTTGTCATTTCCTCTTACCTCACCGTTATTATTTGTGGGGGGCTTGTATCCAACTTTTGGGGTCTATTCTCTGGAGGCAAGAGAGGTCTTTGTTTTCCTCTTCTAGGGGTAGTTAGTCCTCCGGCTGGCGCGAGACATCTAGCGACCAACGTAGGCATGTTCCCCGGCTACTTCTAGTGTTGGCGTTAGGAGTAGATATATGGTCAACCCAGTTACCACTGCCCTATGAGCTGGATTTTTGTACTTCGCAGACTTACTTGTTCCTCTGAGACCCTCGCCATTGGGGTCATAACAGTTTGCCAGGCCAGTATTAAATGTTAAATGCATTGCAGAAGCGGGATTATAAGAAAGAAAATTCTGAGTTTTTTTTTCTCTTTCTCATTTTTTTTTCTTTTCCCCTTTACCTCTGAGTGGCTTGTGTTTGCTGCAGACATGAGTGTCCAGACCTTGATTACAGGTGTGGACCAGCTTACTGCTCGTGTGCAGGGCATACAAGATTATGTTATCAGAAATCCTAAGTCAGAACCTAAGATACCGATTCCTGAACTGTTTTCCGGAGACCGATTTAAATTTAGAAATTTCAGGAATAATTGTAAATTGTTTTTGTCCCTGAGACCCTGTTCATCTGGAGACTCCGCTCAGCAAGTGAAAATTGTTATTTCTTTTTTACGGGGCGACCCTCAGGATTGGGCCTTCTCGCTGGCGCCAGGAGATCCGGCATTGGCTGATATTGATGCGTTTTTTCTGGCGCTCGGTTTGCTTTATGAGGAACCCAATCTTGAGATTCAGGCAGAAAAAGCCTTGCTGGCTATGTCTCAGGGCCAGGACGAGGCTGAAGTGTATTGCCAAAAATTTCGGAAATGGTCCGTGCTGACCCAGTGGAACGAGTGTGCATTGGCTGCAAATTTCAGAAATGGCCTTTCTGTAGCCATTAAGAATGTGATGGTGGGTTTTCCCATTCCCACAGGTCTGAATGATTCCATGGCCCTGGCAATTCAAATCGACCGGCGGTTGCGGGAGCGCAAAACCGCAAATTCCCTCATGGTGTTGTCTGAACAGGCACCTGATTTAATGCAATGTGATAGAATCCTGACTAGAAATGAGCGGAAAATTCATAGACGCCAGAATGGCTTGTGTTACTACTGTGGTGATTCTACACATGTTATCTCAGCATGCTCTAAACGTCTTACTAGGGTTGTTAGTCCTGTCGCCATTGGTAATTTGCAACCTAAATTTATTCTATCTGTAACTTTGATTTGCTCACTGTCATCGTATCCTGTCATGGCGTTTGTAGACTCAGGTGCTGCCCTGAGTCTGATGGATCTGTCAATTGCCAAGCGCTGCGGTTTTGTTCTGGAGCCATTAGAAAATCCTATCCCTCTTAGGGGTATTGATGCTACGCCTTTGGCAAAAAATAAACCGCAGTTTTGGACACAGGTTACCATGTGCATGACTCCCGAACATCGGGAGGTGATACTTTTTCTTGTTCTGCATAAGATGCATGATTTGGTTGTTTTGGGTTTGCCATGGTTACAGACCCATAATCCAGTCTTGGACTGGAAGGCAATGTCGGTGTCAAGTTGGGGCTGCCATGGAATTCATGGAGATTCCCTGCCCTTGTCTATTGCTTCTTCTACGCCTTCGGAAGTTCCGGCGTATTTGTCTGATTATCAGGATGTCTTCAGCGAGTCTAAGTCCAGTGCACTGCCTCCTCATAGGGAATGTGACTGTGCAATAGATTTGATTCCTGGCAGTAAGTTTCCTAAGGGGAGACTGTTTAATTTGTCGGTACCTGAACATACCGCGATGCGTTCATATATCAAGGAGTCTCTTGAGAAGGGGCATATCCGTCCTTCTTCTTCCCCTCTTGGTGCGGGATTCTTTTTTGTGGCCAAAAAGGACGGATCTTTGAGGCCTTGTATTGACTATCGGCTTTTAAACAAGATCACTGTCAAATTTCAGTATCCTTTGCCGCTGTTGTCAGACTTGTTTGCCCAGATTAAAGGTGCCAAGTGGTTCACCAAGATAGACCTTCGTGGTGCGTACAACCTTGTGCGCATTAAGCAAGGCGACGAATGGAAAACCGCATTCAATACGCCCGAAGGTCATTTTGAGTACTTGGTGATGCCATTTGGGCTCTCTAATGCACCTTCAGTTTTTCAGTCCTTCATGCATGACATTTTCCGGAAGTATCTGGATAAATTTTTGATTGTTTATCTGGATGATATTCTGGTTTTTTCTGATGATTGGGACTCGCATGTGGAGCAGGTCAGGATGGTTTTTAAGATTTTGCGTGAAAATTCTTTGTTTGTTAAAGGCTCAAAGTGTCTCTTTGGTGTACAGAGGGTTCCCTTTTTGGGGTTCATTTTTTCCCCTTCTGCTGTGGAGATGGACCCAGTCAAGGTCCGAGCTATTCATGATTGGACTCAACCCTCGTCAGTTAAGAGTCTTCAGAAGTTCTTGGGTTTTGCTAACTTCTACCGTCGTTTTATCGCAAATTTTTCTAGCGTTGTTAAACCATTGACGGATATGACCAAGAAAGGCTCTGATGTAGCTAACTGGGCTCCTGCTGCCGTGGAGGCTTTCCAGGAGTTGAAACGCCGGTTTACTTCGGCGCCTGTTTTGTGCCAACCTGACACCTCACTTCCCTTTCAGGTGGAGGTGGATGCTTCGGAGATTGGGGCAGGGGCCGTTTTGTCGCAGAGAGGCCCTGGTTGCTCTACTATGAGACCTTGTGCCTTTTTCTCCAGGAAGTTTTCGCCGGCAGAGCGAAATTATGATGTGGGCAATCGGGAGTTGTTGGCCATGAAGTGGGCATTTGAGGAGTGGCGTCATTGGCTCGAGGGTGCTAAGCATCGTGTGGTGGTCTTGACTGATCACAAAAATCTGATGTATCTCGAGTCTGCTAAACGCCTGAATCCTAGACAGGCCCGCTGGTCATTGTTTTTCTCCCGTTTTACTTTGTGGTCTCGTATTTACCAGGTTCTAAGAATGTGAAGGCCGATGCTCTGTCTAGGAGCTTTGTGCCTGATGCTCCTGGAGTCGCTGAACCTGTGGGTATTCTTAAGGAAGGAGTTATCTTGTCAGCTATTTCTCCTGATCTGCGGCGTGTGTTGCAGAGATTTCAGGCTGGTAGGCCTGACTCTTGTCCATCTGACAGATTGTTTGTGCCTGCTAAATGGACCAGCAGAGTCATTTCCGAGGTTCATTCCTCAGTGTTGGCAGGGCACCCGGGAATTTTTGGCACCAGAGATCTGGTGGCCAGGTCCTTTTGGTGGCCTTCCTTGTCAAGGGATGTGCGGTCATTTGTGCAGTCCTGTGGAACTTGTGCTCGAGCTAAGCCTTGCTGTTCTCGTGCCAGCGGGTTGCTCTTGCCCTTGCCTGTCCCGAAGAGACCTTGGACACACATCTCTATGGATTTCATTTCTGATCTTCCGGTGTCTCAGGGCATGTCTGTCATCTGGGTGATATGTGATCGTTTCTCCAAGATGGTCCATTTGGTTCCTTTGCCTAAGCTGCCCTCCTCTTCTGATCTGGTTCCTGTGTTCTTCCAGAACGTGGTTCGTTTGCACGGCATTCCTGAGAATATTGTGTCGGACAGAGGATCCCAGTTTGTTTCCAGGTTCTGGCGATCCTTTTGTGGTAGGATGGGCATTGATTTGTCGTTTTCGTCTGCTTTTCATCCCCAGACTAACGGACAAACGGAGCGAACTAATCAGACTCTGGAGGCTTATTTGAGGTGTTTTGTCTCTTCTGATCAGGATGATTGGGTGACCTTCTTGCCGTTGGCAGAATTTGCCCTTAATAATCGGGCTAGTTCCGCCACCTTGGTTTCGCCATTTTTCTGCAACTCTGGTTTCCATCCTCGTTTTTCCTCGGGACATGTGGAGCCTTCTGACTGTCCTGGGGTGGATTCTGTGGTGGATAGGTTGCAGCGGATCTGGAGTCATGTGGTGGACAACTTGAAGTTGTCACAGGAGAAGGCTCAGCGTTTTGCCAACCGCCGCCGCGGTGTGGGTCCCCGACTTCGCGTTGGGGATTTGGTATGGCTGTCTTCTCGATTTGTTCCTATGAAGGTCTCCTCTCCCAAATTTAAGCCTCGCTTCATTGGTCCTTACAGGATATTGGAAATCCTTAATCCTGTATCCTTTCGCCTGGATCTTCCGGTGTCGTTTGCCATTCACAACGTATTTCATAGGTCCTTGTTGCGGCGGTACGTTGTGCCTGTGGTCCCTTCTGCTGAGCCTCCTGCTCTGGTGTTGGTTGAGGGCGAGTTGGAGTACGTGGTGGAGAAGATCTTAGATTCTCGTCTCTCCAGGCGGAGGCTTCAGTACCTGGTCAAGTGGAAGGGCTATGGTCAGGAGGATAATTCCTGGGTGGTCGCCTCTGATGTGCATGCGGCCGATTTGGTTCGTGCCTTTCACACCGCTCATCCTGATCGTCCTGGTGGTCTTGGTGAGGGTTCGGTGACCCCTCACTAAGGGGGGGGTACTGTTGTGAATTTACCTTTTGGCTCCCTCTAGTGGTTACTAGTGATTTGACTCTGGGAATGTCTGCCATCCCTTGTATGCTCAACTGGGTCGTTAGGTCAGGGGTGTTGCTATATAAGCTCCCTGGACCTTCAGTTCAATGCCTGGCAACGTTGTAATCAGAGCTAATCTGTTGTGCTCTTGTCTACTGATCCTGGTTCCTGCTAGATTAAGCTAAGTCTGCTTTCTTGCTTTTTGCTATTTGTTTTTGTTTGCATTTTTGTCCAGCTTGTACATAATCTGTATCCTATCCTTGCTGGAAGCTCTAGGGAGGCTGGAGTTCTCCCCCCGGGCCGTTAGACGGTTCGGGGGTTCTTGAATTTCCAGTGTGGATTTTTGATAGGGTTTTTGTTGACCATATAAGTTATCTTACTACATTCTGCTATTAGTAAGTGGGCCTCTCTTTGCTAAACCTAGTTCATCTCTGTGTTTGTCATTTCCTCTTACCTCACCGTTATTATTTGTGGGGGGCTTGTATCCAACTTTTGGGGTCTATTCTCTGGAGGCAAGAGAGGTCTTTGTTTTCCTCTTCTAGGGGTAGTTAGTCCTCCGGCTGGCGCGAGACATCTAGCGACCAACGTAGGCATGTTCCCCGGCTACTTCTAGTGTTGGCGTTAGGAGTAGATATATGGTCAACCCAGTTACCACTGCCCTATGAGCTGGATTTTTGTACTTCGCAGACTTACTTGTTCCTCTGAGACCCTCGCCATTGGGGTCATAACACGCCCCTAACCTGAACACACCCCTAAACCTAATCCCAACCATAACCCTAACCACACCTCTAACCTCATGACATCTCTAACCCCAGCACACCTCTAACCCCAACACACCCCTAACCCTAATCCCAACCCTAACCACACCCCTAACCCTGACACACCCCTAACCCTAATCCCAACCATAATCCCTACCGTAAACGTAATCCAAACCCTAACGGCATCTCTAGCCCCAACCCCAACCTTAGCCCCAACCCTAACTTTAGTCCCAACCCTAACCCTAAATTTAGCCCCAACCCTAACCCTAACTTTAGCCCCAACCCTAACCCAAGCCCTAACCCTAGCCCTAACCCTAATGGGGAAAATAGAAATAAATACATTTTTTTAATTTTATTATTTTTCCCTAACTAAGGAGGTGATGAAGGGGGTTTTGATTTACTATTTATAGCGGGTTTTTTAGAGGGTTTTTGTTTGGCAGCTGTCACACGCTAAAAGATGCTTTTTATTGCAAAAAATAGTTTTTGCATCACCACATTTTAAGAGTTATAATTTTTCCATATTTTGGTCCACAGAGTCATGTGAGGTCTTGTTTTTTGCGGGATGAGATGTTTTTATTGGTACCATTTTCGGGCACATGGAC
The DNA here is from genome assembly GCF_051348905.1 of Ranitomeya variabilis. Lineage (NCBI taxonomy): Eukaryota > Metazoa > Chordata > Amphibia > Anura > Dendrobatidae > Ranitomeya > Ranitomeya variabilis. Next base: position 596,538,135 of record NC_135235.1, on the reverse strand, counting down.
ATTTTTTGATCGCTTTTTATTCCGATTTTTGGGAGGCAGAATGAACAAAAACCAGCAATTCATGAATTTTTTGGGTGGGGCGTTTATACCATTCCGCGTGTGGTAAAATTGATAAAGCAGTTTTATTCTTTAAGTTAGTACGATTACACCGATATTTCATTTATATCATTTTTTATGTTTTGGCGCTTTTATACAATAAAAACTATTTTATGTTGCTTTATTCTGAGGACTATAACTTTTTTATTTTTTCGCTGATGATGCTGTATGGCAGCTTGTTTTTTGCGAGACAAGATGACATTTTCAGTGGTACCATGTTTATTTATATCCGTCTTTTTGATCGCGTGTTATTCCACTTTTTGTTTGGCGGTATGATGATGAAGCATTGTTTTTTGCCTCGTTTTTTATTATTTTTTTTACAGTGTTCACTGAAGGGGTTAACTAGTGGGACAGTTTTATAGAATGGGTTTGTTATGGACGCGGCGATACTAAATATGTGTACTTTTATTGTTTTTTTGGTTTTTTTTTTACTCAAAGAAATTTATTTATTGGAACAATATTTATTTATTTTTTTTCTTTATTTAAGAATTTTAAAAAATATATTTTTTACACATGATTTTTTTTTTTTTACATTTTTACCTAGTCCCAGAGTGGGACATCACTACATATTGTCAGATCGCTGATCTGACATGGTGCACAGCACTGTGTCAGATCAGCGATCTGACAGGTAGTGCTGCAGGCTTGCCGGTGCCTGCTCTCAGCAGGCGCCGGCAAGCCACCTCCCTGCAGGACCCGGAAGGAGCCCCGCGGCCATCTTGGATCCGGGGCCTGCAGGAAGGAGGAGGTAGGAGACCCTCTGAACAACGTGATCACCTTGCGTTGTTCTGAGGGTCTCAGGGAAGCACACAGGGAGCCCCCTCCCTGCGCGATGCTTCCCTATACCGCCGGAACACTGCGATCATGTTTGATCGCAGTGTTTCCGGGGTTAATGTTCCGGGAGCGGTCCGTGACTGCTCCTGGCACATAGTGCCGGATGTCAGCTGTGGTAATCAGCTGACACCCGGCCGCAATCGGCCGCACTCCCCCCCGTGAGCGCGTCTGATCACGTATGACGTACTATTCCGTCCATGGGAATTAGGGCCCGGGTCACATGGATGGAATAGTACATCTAAGGGCAGAAAGGGGTTAAACTTCTGATTTGTTTTCTCAACATCAAATTAAATATAATCATTCAAGTTTGGTATTGACGTAATCGTACTGACCATGGCAAATCGTGATAACAGGTCATTTTTTATTATGCAATGAATTCTGCAAAAATTGAGGATTTATGTTAACTCGCTGCATATTTATATTGCACTGTGGGGACCCCATTTCAATTTTCAATCTCGGTATTATATTGCAGTCACCAACAAAATATATCTGCACTGTGATCCTAAACTTTGGCCTCCCTTATCCTTTTGCAAACACCTAGAAGGGGAGGAAAGGAGTGGTATGCACAGATCCTGCCCACATTTATTGCAGTCGTAATGCGAGCCAATGGTATTTTCATGACCAATATCAGCAGCTGCTCCCCCTAGTGCTCAAAGAGATGCTGTCATCAGGATTTTATATCCTAAACTAAAGACATTACTTTCTTCTAGAAATCAGTTTTTCTGTTTTAGAGAAATCCATAGTAAGAGTTGTAGGTTGGCCCAGAATTTACAGCTCTCCTGCTTCTTTGCCTTTATCCTGCTCACTGCCTGCCTCCTGTCACTGATCAGTCACCGAAACTCCAATTTTTGAGAATTTTTGTGGCACTTTTTGCTGCATTTTTGAATGAGGATTTTTTGTGTGATTTGTCTACATAATTTGCTTAATAAAGTTAATTTGTCACGAAAAATGTTGTGAAAACGCTTAGTTGCATTTTTGCACTTTTTCATTACTTTCCATGGGAGAAAAAAACCACTGCAAAACCGTTGAAAGAATGGTCATTCTACAGATTTTACAAAAACGCTAACGTTTTTCAATTCAGTCAGAAAAAAACAAATGTGTGCATGAGATTTCTTAAATCTCATAGCTTTAGCTGGTGCTGTAAAAAACTGCTTTTAATTTGCATTAAAAAAAGCTGCAGAAAAACGCAACGTGTGAGCATAGTCTTAGAGTAGGTTCACATGTAGATTTTTTTGTTGATATTTCTAAAACTGAAAATCTGTTTGATACATCTTATTGGGGTTGTTTCTTCAGAGTTTGCATAGTTTCTTAAGCCCCCATACACATACTGTCTCTGGAGGTGCCAGCTGACTGATGGGGTAGATATGTTGATCAGGCATTGTCTGTACATAGTGATTCAAGTTTATTGTGCTAAGTACTGCTCATATAAGAGGGTGGTGGCCCACCGGAGGATTCTCCTGTTCTGCCATGGGCTAGTCCAAGCCTGAGCATGTCTGATTTTGGACTTCCCGTCACATTGTTGTTTCTGAGATAAGCCGCTGACCGATGTGCCGGTTGGCCTCCTCATAGAACCAGCCAACTCTCCTGTGTATGGGAGAGTTGGCTGAGATGGCTTGCGGCTGAAGCATCGTTTGGTTGACAGCCTTCCAGATCTGTGGAACAACTATCAGAAGAAAATCTGCAATAATACATCTATGTGCATTGCTCATGTGATTGTACTCTCAGCCACGTGCCCATGTTCAGTATTTGGTGAGTTTTTTACCTCAGTATTTGTAAGTCAAAACCAGGAGTGGGACAATCAGAGGAAAAGTATAATAAAAACGTGTAATCGGTTCTGCATTTTTTCACCCACTCCTTACAAATACTGAGGTAAAATACTGACCAAATACTCAACGTGTGCACGTGGCCTTAGTGTTTCCATTTCCTCTTATGAAATAAATAAAACTTTGAATTTGATAAACTGCTACATGGGAACATTTCCTAAGAATTTCAACCATTAGGAAAGGTTCTGGTCCACTAGCCATAGCGCAGCATAGCGCCATTCTGTCCGCAGGTGTGATAACCATTCAGCTGGTGACAATTGGCTGCTGATATTATGAGGAGGATCCCGGAAGCTGAAGGTTCTGCTCACTGCAGGCGCGGGTAATTAGTCTTGTAATTGTGGAATGACAGGAATTTGTTTGTGCTCTGGCTCTATAGACGACAAATCCTTTGAGCTCAGTAATTATGCCGGTCTTAGTGAGAACATTCACGTAACGTGCTTATGCTGTAATCCATTCCAAAAATACAGCCACTTAGCAGGCAGTTTGCAGTGGTGGCCTGGTAATGAGAACTGAGTCTTTACTGCATCCAAAAGTGTTTTTTTCTGTCACCTTCCAAAGTATTTATATCCACATACGTATAGTTCTTTTAAAGACAAGTCCCTCCATATCTTTACATAGCCAGTCCATTCCAGTCCGCCATTACTGAGAAATCAGCGTATGAATGAACAATTAAATAACTAAAATATGCAAAAGCCTGAAGTGCTTTCAGCCCATGGCAGCTCCCCTGAAGCCTCTGTCATTCCAGCTCTGCACCCCGCCCAGTGACGCCTCCTTTTGCTTGACTGACAACTCTTTTGCTGTGTGACTTCAAGCAAAGAAGCCGTCAGACAAGCAGGAATCTACGTTCTAGTGATTTGTAAGTGCTTTTCAGCTACATTCTCACGATGAGCATTTGGTGAGCTTTTGATGTTGCTGATTTTTGCACCATTTCTGCACCTATTAACACACCACTATTAATGTTCGGTAAGTAAATTAGGTTGCTTAAATTTTCTCATGCATTTTTATCTCATTTTTGACTTTATTGTTTTTGTCTCTTGTTTTATGTCATGTTTTAAAAAAAGCAACTTTATTTTTGATACTTTCTGGTATTTTGTTTTGACAACTTTTTTGATATAGTCATTTCTGTATTACATGCGATTTTTATGCATTTCTGCCATGGAAACACACTAAGAGCGCTTGTGTGTTTTTTACCTGTGGATTTTCCGCATCTAATGCAAGTCTATGGGAAAAATCTGTGCATAAATCTCAGCATACCCACAAGACAAATTGACATGCTGCAAATTCACAAAAATAAAGCACAGTGGGAGGGAGATTTCTATAAATCCCATCCAGTTTGCGAAAATAGGCAGTGTCAACTCACCAAAAACTCATCATCATGTGAACACAGTCTAGAGATATGTTCACATGCTGGCATTTTTACAGCATTTTTTGGTTTACAATAAACTTTTTTCGTGTTTTTTTTTCAGTGTTTTTATTTATGTTTTTCACCCATTCATTTGACTGGCTGAAAAGCGCTGGAAGAATTGACATGCTCCGTCTTAGCGAAATGCAGCAGGGCTCAAAATTCACAATGGTAAAAAAACAAGTATGTGCATGAGATTTCAGAAATCTTATTGTTTATGTAGAAACTACAAAACACTGCAGATTTAACTCACCAAATACGCTATAAAACAAAAAAACGCACTCCATGCGCAGCATCAAAAACTCAACAAAAATTCATCGGTGGAACTTAACGTTTTTGAAATGGACCAGATCAAAATCAGTCTGAAAAAAAAACATAGTATCTACATACTCTAACGCTATAGATTTGTTTGGGTAAATTATAGTGCTGGAATTGATATTGCTAGATATGTAACCAATTAACATATGTGACCAAAGACCTGAAGCAAAGCATGAAAATTTTCTGGAATTGTTTGCATCGTTCTTTCTCCTCTTTCTTGGGCAGCATCCTAACATAATGGGCTGCACGCGTCTTTGAATGCAGGCCTGAATTTGTCACGGGGACTGAATGGCTTTACTATGAGACCTGATAGTTCCTAGTTACCACTTTCCTATGATCATTTCATCCCGTCATGTGGTCGGCACCCGTTTTTTTTTCCTTCAACATCTTATTCTTCAAAGTAATACCAAAAACATTTGTTTTCTACATTTCCAGAACTTCAGATCTGACCCCTGCAAGTGTGTTACTTTATTTAATTGTCCTGCACTTTATTACTGACCTTAAACAGTCCAAGTAACTCATTCCAGGAACTGATATTTCTGCTGACCCCTCAGGGCTGTGTTAATGCAATCAGGAATAGTAAAGTCAGAGCAGGACCCCAAATCAAAGGGCAAGGGAAAGCTTGGGATAAATTACAGCTGTTATAAAGAAATCACCTTTTCACCTTGCCCGTTATATTCTTTTCAGTTTACAGTCATAATTCAGCAGCACCTACAACATTTGTCATTAATAAACATACCCGAGTGAACATGGCTGATGGATTAACAAGTCATGTGGACGGAACATTGACCATGGGAGATATGTAACATAAGCCGGGGACCTGGTCAATTTAATTTCCTTCTTATATTGGCATCCAAGAACATGTTCAATTAGCAAAGCAAAGTTATACTAGTGTTAAAAGTGGATGTAGTATAAAGGAACAAAACAAATCTGTGCGTACTAAATCATGAAATGGAAGTAGAAAGTGACTTTCTTCATAAATATATATATGTATATATATATATGTTCTACCTTGCATCATTTTAGTTTTCTGAATACAGCCTGCCTCATTCAGATGTCAATTTTTCTCACATGAGATTGATCAGACTGTGGTCGAAGTGTCCGACCCACAGACTTGCATTGCCAGTTTTGATCCGAAACGCAGATCAAAATTTGTCTTGTCTCTCCAATTTTCCGCAGACCACTCGGTCAACAAAATCACGGCCATATGAATGGCCTAATAGACTGTCACAGGTATGAGTTCTATCTGTGAAAACCATAAATAGCACTCATGCAAGAATATCGGACATCTGAATAAGCTCTAATATGGGGAAATTTTCATTCTGGCTTGCCCACATTCAGACTACGCTCACACTAACTTCTGAGGAATTGTTCAATTTTCAATCATTTTTTCATCTGTATTAGTTGAAAAACTGTAGGAGGAACAAAAGTGTACAAGACCATTGGGTGATACTCCTTTGGGTGCAAAGGAAAGTTAAAGAAAGGTGCTCACCTGATCAGGTGGTGTGCAGGTACAACTCCTATGAATGCCTAAAAATATCAGCCGCCGCTGCCTTGTGTCTGGGAGATGATCTCCTCCGAGATAGTTGACCAATTTATACAATGACACATTATCGGGCTGCGCAGCTGTAATGAAGAATTCTTAGGACCAAGATAAGTTGAACGGTTTTTGTTTCCACAACGTACTGTATTGTCATACATATCTGTTTTTTGCAATCAGCAGTTAATAAAATTTATAAGATCAATTACAGTTTCTTATGTTAAGAATTGCCATGTATGCAGTATGTAAAAATCAGATGCAGTATGGTTGATCCGTATGAGATCCGATTTTTTTTTTCTGCACACCCACAGACTTGTTCTCTCATGCCAATTCCGCATGAGAAAATAATCACAGATGTGAACTGGCCCATAGAGTAACACTGAGCCGAGTGCTATGCGATGTTTTATCACATACCGTAGCACTTGGCCGTATTGTACGGTAGTGTTACTCCGGCCTTAGACCAGGTTTAGTGGAGCGTATGAAAGATCATTCGATTTCCATCCAGAAAATATGAACGATTTTCATTTGTATTATCATCCTTATGGTACTTTTGTATAATCCTTATGTCAGCTTTTTACAGCCATTTGCCATCCGTTTTTATACATCAGCAATGAATATTTTATACATCAGCAATGAATACAGTTTACAAGAGCAAAGTGTCCTATGTTAGTTGCAATGTATCAGATGCTACCCGAGAATTAAAAGTTTACTACACCGGAAATTTGCTAACTAGCTGTTGGGGAGAGCTGTGTGCTAAAGTAGCAGGAGTATCATATTTGGTGATTTGGGGTAACCTATAAGATCCAAGCTTGATTCCCTGTACTACATCTTGTACGTTTTATGACCTTGTTCATACATCCATGTTTATTTATATTTTCAGACCTGAAAATCACACTAATGATGTAAACTGACTGATAAATATCAGCTGAAGAACACTCATGAAACTCATTTTATTGCGTGCCAGAGAAATCACTGACTTCTGAACGAGCCGCAATACTGCATGCCCAATACTGAGTCTACTTATTTAAATGTAGGATCTGGCTATAGTTTTGGTGATATTCTAATCTTTAATGGCCTATGTTTTCCACTGGGGTTTGTAACCAAGATAAAGTATTAATTTTCAAAATTTTTGTGCGGTTCCAAAAAAAAAAAAGCAAGACAAAATGAAGGCCTCATTTACCTCATGTGGTGAGTATTATTGATAAAAGCCCTTTTGCAACTGATTCTTTCTGTGAGGTAAAATTTTTGCTGCTTGTTTTTAAAGATGTTTTACCTTATAGAAAGCAGCATCTGTGATCCCATGCTGTCCTGTCTGTATCCTCTCTTTTGCTTTCCCACCTGCCCAGGAGCTGTGCTATAATCAGACTACCGTATGTTCCTGCTTGGTCAGACAAAGCCATTACACAGTACATAGCAGGTATTAACAGGTACGCGTATGCAACAGCACAGACAATGTGGAGACAGTCGTACTTAAACAAGTATTTATTTAGCTAACACAAATATCTATCTATATATGACATATGTAGGCGTGGTGTAAAGGGTAACAGTAACAACCACCCGAGCATATCATCCCATTAAAGCATATATCAGTCTAGTCCAGCGAGATGTGTCAGATACGTTAAATCAAATTACTAGGGGAGAGTTAAGGGTACTGTCACACAGTGCAATTTTGATCGCTACGACGGTACGATTCGTGACGTTCTAGCGATATCGTTACGATATCGCAGTGTCTGACACGCAGCAGCGATCAGGGATCCTGCTGAGAATCGTACGTCGTAGCAGATCGTTTGGAACTTTCTTTCGTCGCTTGATCACCCGCTGACATCGCTGGATCGTTGTGTGTGACAGCGATCCAGCGATGTGTTTGCTTGTAACCAGGGTAAACATCGGGTAACTAAGCGCAGGGCCGCGCTTAGTAACCCGATGTTTACCGTGGTTACCAGCGTAAACGTAAAAAAAACAAACAGTACATACTTACATTCCGGTGTCTGTCCCCGGCGTCTCAGCTTCTCTGCACTGTGAGCGCCGGCCAGCCAGAAAGCGAGCACAGCGGTGACGTCTGACGTCACCGCTCTGCTTTCCGGCCGCTGTGCTTACACAGTGCAGAGAAGCTGAGACGCCGGGGGACAGACACCGGAATGTAAGTATGTACTGTTTGTTTTTTTTACGTTTACGCTGGTAACCAGGGTAAACATCAGGTTACTAAGCGCGGCCCTGCGCTTAGTAACCCGATGTTTACCCTGGTTACCCGGGGACTTCGGCATCGCTCCAGCGCTGTGATTGCACCGTGTGACCGCAGTCTACGACGCTGGAGCGATAATCATACGATCGCTGCGACGACACGGATCGTGCCGTCGTAGCGATCAAAATTGCTTTGTGTGACAGTACCCTAAGGTTCACAAGAACCTTTTGACTTCTCCTGGCTGCCCCATTGTGGCATCAACCAACTCAATCTTATCTCCTGTCGCAATCAGACTAGAAAAAATCCTAACCTCATATACTGTATCCCTAGTATTGATTCATATCTCAAGGACACCACTGATTTCCTTCAATCTATATGGTTCATTGGTAATATAATCAGGGATAGTGAGATAGTGACTTTAGACGTTAATAGTCTATATATCAGTATTGAACATCAGCAGGGTATACAAGCTGTTTCAATGTTTCTCAACCGTTACACTACCTTCACGGAAGACCAGACACAATTCTGTATAGATTTGCTTACCTTAATACTTACCAAAAACTTCTTCCTATTTGAGGATCAGTTTTATCTTCAGAAAAGGGGCATGTCCAAGGTGGTCAAATGTGGCGCCACCATATGCTAGCATATTCATAGCTTCCTTTGAGACCTCACACGTTTACAATCATCCCCTCTTTCCAACTTACGTTTTATATTTAAAGAGATATATACAATATCTTTCTTATCTGGACGGGGAATGAAGATACTTTGCTGAACTTCTTTGAGCATATTAACAACTACACCCCGGGTCTGACATTCTCAATCCAATATAACAATCACTCCATTCATTTTTTGGACACCACGGTCTATCTCCACCAATGGGACCTTGGACACTGAGCTGTATGTTAAGCCCACCGATAAAAACAGCCTCCTCCACTATTCAAGTTGTCATCCCCAACATAAAAAGCGGGCCCTTCCCAAATCCCAACACCACCTTATACAACGCATTATCTCTGACGATCTAACCCGTGTCAAAATACATAAAGAAATGAATATTAAATTCCGAATGAGGGGCTACCCAATGGATCTATTGGACACATCATTCTCATTAACCACACCGAACCGTAGCGGACAGCGAGTGGCAGTGGCTTTCATCAGCACATACCACCCTTTCAGTAAACGTTTTAACCAATGCATCTTGAGACATTGGTCCTTATTACAAAAATGCTATCCTAACGTAACTGAATTTATGTGTACACCATTTCTTTGTTACAAGTGACCATACAACATCCGTGACCTTTTGGTAAAGGCTGATGTTGGCTCTAAGAAATCCAATCTCACACAACGTACTCTTGCTCCACCATGCAGAGGCACTTTTCCCTGCCTGGGTTGTTTACAATGTTCAAACGTTACCAAAGGAAATTCCTTCACCCACCCAGCTCGGGCAAACGGTACACACTTAGGGGTCACTATACTAATCCTCCTTTGTAGTCTTATTAAGTGCACATGCGGTCTGAGACTACCCAACATATCCAAGACCACATTTCTCAACACAAGTCCACCATTAGATGCAGGCAGACCCATTTACCAATCCCAGTCCACTTTATTTCCAGAGGCCATTCCATCTTCCAGTTAAGATATCAGGTTATTGATCACATGCCCCCTTCTAGAAGAGGTGGTGATTGAGTACAGAGACTCAACTTTTGGATTCATACTTTACAAACTCTGACTCCTAAGGGCCTCAATATGGCTTTTTAAAGAACCTTTCTCTGACTCTGGTATTATTAAGGTTGAAGGAAGACTTTAAGTCTGTGTCCATCATCTTTGTTGGCCTTTCATGTTTATTGTTTATTGGTATTCCATGCCTATATATTTAAGTGGAATTTCACTTCATAGTTAACATGTATTAACTCTCTTTTTCTCTCTAGATCCTGCAGTAGACATCGACAGGTACACTTCTCCATCTTTTTTTCTTTCCCTCCTCTTTGGTTCCTCTCCTCTCCTGTTGTGAATTCTGTTGTGGGTTATGCTCTTGGGCTCCCTCCGGTGGTTATAAGTGGTAGTGCTGCTGTTTGTCCTTCACAGCAGTCATCAGGTGCTTCCACTTTGGACGGGACTATTTAGTCTGGCTTCACTAGTGAGTGCCAGTTGTCCATTGTTTTTCTGGAGGATTCACATCTCTCCTTGGTTTCTCCTGCTGGATTGTCCAAATCATCAAAGATAAGTCCTGGCTTTGTTTTTGCAGTCCACATGCGGTGGACTTAATAGTTCAGTGAATTGCTATGTTTTTTCTTGTCCAGCTTTGTCTGTGTAAGGATTTATTCAGCCAAGCTGGAAGCTCTGGAGTCGCAGAGTTACCCTCCATGCCTTTAGTTAGATGTGGAGATTTTTGTATTCTCTGTGGTGGATTTTTGTAGTATTTTAATACTGACCGCACAGTACTCTGTCCTGTCTTTTCTTTCTAGGTAGCGTGGCCTCCTTTGCTAAATTCTGTTTTCAGTCTGCGTTTGTAATTTCCCTCTCCTCTCACAGTCAATATTTGTGGGGGGCTGTCTTTCCTTTGGGGATTTTCTCTGAGGCAAGATACTTTTCCTGTTTCTTTCTTTAGGGGTAATTAGTCCTCCGGCTGTGACGAGGTGTCGAGGGAGTGACAGGAACATCCCACGGCTACTTATAGTTGCGGTGTTAAGTTCAGGGTCTGCGGTCAGTATAGAGGCCATCTACTCCAGAGCTCGTCCATGCTGCTCCTAGGCCACCAGATCATAACAGTACAACTGGCCAACAATGAGTTAACCGCATCTCAAAAGAAGGGAAAGAAAGTGCTGAGCCATTTTTTTTTCTGTACTCTGTTGTGTTTTTTTTTCCCTCTTCACCTCTGGGTGGCTCAAGAGTTAGGCGCTGACATGGATGCTCAGGGACTTGCTTCTCGGGTGGATCAACTTGCTGCTAGAGTACAGGGTATTTCTGATTATATCGTGCAGACTTCTGTTTTAGAGCCTAGAATTCCTACCCCCGATCTGTTTTTTGGGGACAGGTCCAAATTTTTGAGCTTTAAAAATAACTGTAAACTGTTTTTTGCTCTGAAGCCCCGTTCCTCTGGTGATCCCATCCAGCAGGTAAAAATTGTCATTTCTCTGTTGCGTGGCGACCCGCAGGATTGGGCATTTTCCCTGGAATCTGGGAATCCGGCCTTGCTTAATGTAGACACCTTTTTTCAGGCGCTTAGGTTATTGTATGATGAACCTAATTCTGTGGATCATGCTGAGAAAACCTTGTTGGCCCTGTGTCAGGGTCAAGAAGCGGCAGAATCATATTGCCAGAAATTTAGAAAATGGTCTGTGCTTACTAAGTGGAATGAGGATGCTTTGGCGGCAATTTTCAGAAAGGGTCTTTCTGAATCTGTTAAAGATGTTATGGTGGGCTTCCCCACGCCTGCAGGTCTGAGTAATTCTATGTCTCTGGCCATTCAAATTGATCGGCGCTTGCGTGAGCGCAGAGTTGTGCACACTATGGCATTGTCTTCCGAGCGGAGTCCTGAGCCTATGCAGTGTGATAGGATTGTGTCTAGAGCTGAACGCCAAGGATTCAGACGTCAGAATAGGTTGTGCTTTTACTGCGGCGATTCTGCTCATGTTATTTCTGATTGCCCTAAACGTGCCAAGAGAATCGCTAATTCCGTTACCATCAGTACTGTACAACCTAAATTTCTGTTATCTGTGACCCTGATCTGCTCATTATCGTCATTCTCTGTCATGACATTTGTAGATTCAGGCGCCGCTTTAAATTTGATGGACTTAGAATTTGCCAGACGTTGTGGTTTTCCCTTACAGCCTTTGCGGAGTCCTATCCCTTTGAGGGGTATTGATGCTACACCATTGGCTAAAAATAAACCTTAGTTTTGGACACAGTTAACCATGTGCATGGCGCCAGCTTATCAGGAAGATTGTCGTTTCCTGGTGTTGCATAATTTGCATGATGCTATTGTGCTGGGGTTTCCATGGTTACAGGTACATAATCCGGTGTTAGATTGGAAATCTATGTCTGTGACTAGTTGGGGTTGTCAGGGGGTTCATGATGACATTCCTCTGATGTCAATTTCCTCCTCCCCCTCTTCTGAAATTCCTGAGTTTCTGTCAGATTTCCAGGATGTTTTCGATGAGCCCAAGTCCAGTTCCCTTCCACCGCATAGGGACTGTGATTGTGCTATTGACTTGATTCCAGGCTCTAAGTTTCCTAAGGGCCAACTTTTCAACCTGTCTGTGCCTGAACATGCCGCCATGCGGAGCTATGTAAAGGAGTCTTTAAAGAAGGGGCATATTCGGCCATCTTCTTTTCCATTGGGAGCAGGTTTTTTTTTTGTTGCCAAGAAGGATGGCTCGTTGAGACCCTGAATTGATTATCGCCTCTTGAATAAGATCACGGTCAAATTCCAATACCCTTTGCCTTTGCTTTCTGATTTGTTTGCCAGGATTAAGGGGGCTAGTTGGTTTACTAAGATTGACCTTCGAGGGGCATATAATCTTGTTCGTATTAAGCAGGGTGACGAATGGAAAACTGCGTTTAATACGCCCGAGGGCCATTTTGAATATCTTGTGATGCCATTCGGACTCTCTAATGCCCCATCTGTGTTTCAGTCCTTCATGCATGATATTTTTCGGAATTATCTTGATAAATTCATGATTGTATATTTGGATGATATTTTGATTTTTTCAGTTGATTGGGAGTCTCATGTGAAACAAGTCAGGATGGTATTTCAGATCCTTCGTGATAATGCCTTGTTTGTGAAGGGGTCTAAGTGCCTCTTTGGAGTACAGAAGGTTTCTTTTTTGGGCTTCATTTTTTCTCCATCATCTATGGAAATGGATCCGGTTAAGGTTCAGGCCATTCATGATTGGATCCAGCCCACATCCGTGAAGAGCCTTCAGAAATTTTTAGGCTTTGCTAATTTTTATCGCCGTTTCATTGCCAATGCCAACTTCTCCAGTGTGGTTAAACCCCTGACCGATTTGACGAGGAAGGGCGCTGATGTAGCTAATTGGTCCTCTGAGGCTGTTTCTGCCTTTCAGGAGCCTAAGCGCCGATTTACTTCTGCCCCTGTGTTGCGTCAGCCGGATGTTTCTCTTCCTTTTCAGGTTGAGGTTGATGCTTCTGAGATTGGGGCAGGGGCCGTTTTGTCTCAGAGGAATTCTGATGGTTCCTTGATGAAACCGTGTGCCTTCTTTTCTCGAAAGTTTTTGCCTGCAGAACGCAATTATGATGTCGGCAATCGTGAGTTGTTGGCTATGAAGTGGGCATTTGAGGAGTGGCGACATTGGCTTGAGGGGGCCAAGCACCGTATCGTGGTCTTGACCGATCGTAAGAATCTGATTTACCTCGAGTCTGCCAAACGGCTGAATCCTAGACAGGCCCGATGGTCCCTGTTTTTCTCCCGTTTTGATTTTGTTGTCTCGTATCTTCCGGGTTCTAAGAATGTTAAGGCTGATGCCCTCTCTAGGAGTTTTTTGCCTGATTCCCCTGGGATTCTTGAGCCGGTTGGCATTCTAAAGGAGGGGGTGATTCTTTCTGCCATCTCCCCTGATTTGCGACGGGTTCTTCAGGAGTTTCAGGCTGATAAACCTGATCGCTGTCCAGCGGGGAAACTGTTTGTTCCTGACAGATGGACTAGTAAAGTGATTTCTGAGGTTCACTGTTCTGTGTTGGCTGGCCATCCTGGGATTTTTGGTACCAGAGATTTGTTTAGTAGGTCCTTTTGGTGGCCTTCTTTGTCACGGGATGTGCGTTCTTTTGTGCAGTCCTGTGGGACTTGTGCGCGGGCCAAACCTTGCTGCTCCCGCGCCAGTGGGTTGCTTTTGCCTTTGCCGGTCCCTGAGAGGCCTTGGACGCATATTTCTATGGATTTTATTTCGGATCTTCCTGTTTCCCAGAGGATGTCTGTTATCTGGGTGGTCTGTGACCGGTTTTCTAAGATGGTTCATTTGGTACCTTTCCCTAAATTGCCTTCCTCTTCTGAGTTGGTTCCGTTGTTTTTTCAGCATGTGGTTCGTTTGCATGGCATTCCGGAGAATATTGTGTCCGATAGAGGTTCCCAGTTTGTTTCTAGGTTTTGGCGGTCTGTCATGGTTCCCAATGGCAAGGGAACGTCAGAGAACTTAAATAACAGACTAGCTCTTGGGTGATGGAATCTCGAGCTGACCGTGAGCTAAACCTACCACACAACTAACAGTGGCCGGTGGACGTGCCTACGTTTTATCCCTAGACGCCCAGTGCCAGCCGGAGAACTAACTAACCCTAATAGAGGAAAAAACAGACCTGGCTTACCTCTAGGGAAATTCCCCCAAAAAGGAGACAGAAGCCCCCCACATATATTGACGGTGAGTTCAGAGGAAAAGACATACGCAGTATGAAGGTAGGTTCAGCAAAGCGAGGTCCGCTTACTAGATAGTAAGAAGATACAAAAGGGAACTTCACGGTCAGCTGAAAACCCTATTAAAATACCATCCAGAAATTACTTTAAGACTCATGTGTCAACTCATGACACCGGAGTGGTAATTTCGGCCCACAAGAGCTTCCAGCTACAGAAACATAACATAACTGTGAACTGGAACAAAAATGCAAACAAACTTAGGACTAAGAGTCCAACTTAGCTGATAGTAGTCTAGAAGCAGGAACATGCAACAGAAAGGCTCTGGTTACATTGATGGCCGGCACTAGAATAACTGAGCAGCAAGGCTAAATAGGATACTCCCACATCCTGATGAAAACAGGTGAACAGAGAAAAGTGAAGCACACAAGTCCAGTACCACCAGCGACCACCGGGGGAGCCCAAAAACCAAATTCACAACAGTACCCCCCCCTCAAGGAGGGGGCACCGAACCCTCACAAGAACCACCAGGGCGATCAGGATGAGCCCTATGAAAGGCACGGACCAAATCAGAGGCATGAACATCAGAGGCTGTCACCCAAGAATTATCCTCCTGACCGTAGCCCTTCCACTTGACCAGATACTGAAGTTTCCGTCTGGAAACACGGGAGTCCAAGATCTTCTCCACAATGTACTCCAATTCACCCTCAACCAACACCGGAGCGGGAGGCTCAACGGAAGGCACAACCGGTACCTCATACCTGCGCAATAATGACCGATGGAAAACATTATGGATAGAAAAAGATGCCGGGAGGTCCAATCGAAAGACGAAGACGAGGACCAACACGACGACGGCGGTTAGCAAAATGCCGAGTCTTCTCCTGGGACAACTCCAAATTGTCCACCACCTGTCCCCAAATCCGATGCAACCTATCCACCACAGTATCCACTCCAGGACAATCCGAAGACTCCACCTGACCAGAAGAAAAGCGAGGATGAAACCCCGAATTGCAAAAAAAAAGGAGAAACCAAAGTGGCAGAACTAGCCCGATTATTGAGGGCAAACTCCGCCAATGGCAAAAAGGCAACCCAGTCATCCTGATCTGCAGACACAAAACACCTCAAATAAGTCTCCAAGGTCTGATTAGTTCGCTCAGTCTGGCCATTAGTCTGAGGATGGAACGCAGACGAAAAAGACAAATCAATGCCCATCCTAGCACAGAACGCCCGCCAAAATCTAGACACGAACTGGGTCCCCCTGTCAGAAACGATATTCTCCGGAATACCATGCAAGCGAACCACATTTTGAAAAAACAGAGGAACCAACTCGGAAGAGGACGGCAACTTAGGCAAGGGCACCAAATGAACCATCTTTGAAAAACGGTCACACACCACCCAGATGACAGACATTTTCTGAGAAACAGGGAGATCAGAAATAAAATCCATAGAGATGTGAGTCCAAGGCCTCTTAGGAATAGGCAAAGGTAACAACAATCCACTAGCCCGAGAACAACAAGCTTTGGCCCGAGCACAAACATCACAAGACTGCACAAAAACTCGTACATCTCGAGACAGAGAAGGCCACCAGAAGGACCTAGCCACCAAATCCCTGGTACCAAAGATTCCGGGATGACCTGCCAACGCAGAAGAATGAACCTCCGAGATGACTCTACTGGTCCAATCATCAGGAACAAACAGTCTACCAGGCGGGCAACGATCAGGTCTATCCGCCTGAAACTCCTGCAAAGCCCGTCGCAGGTCTGGGGGAACAGCAGATAATATCACCCCATCCTTAAGGATACCTGTAGGTTCCGAATCACCAGGGAAATCAGGCTCAAAACTCCTAGAAAGGGCATCCGCCTTCACATTTTTAGAACCTGGTAAGTATGAGACCACAAAATTAAACCGAGAGAAAAACAACGACCAGCGCGCCTGTCTAGGATTCAGGCGCCTGGCAGACTCAAGATAAATCAAATTCTTGTGATCGGTCAATACCACCACCTGATGTCTAGCCCCCTCAAGCCAATGACGCCACTCCTCAAAAGCCCACTTCATAGCCAAAAGCTCCCGATTACCAATATCATAATTTCGCTCGGCGGGCGAAAATTTTCGAGAAAAGAACGCACAAGGTCTCATCACGGAGCAATCGGAACTTTTCTGCGACAAGACCGCCCCAGCTCCGATCTCGGAAGCATCGACCTCAACCTGAAAAGGAAGAGTAACATCAGGCTGACGCAACACAGGGGCGGAAGAAAAGCGGCGCTTAAGCTCCCGAAAGGCCTCCACGGCAGCAGGGGACCAATCAGCAACATCAGCACCCTTTTTGGTCAAATCAGTCAAAGGTTTAGCAACATCAGAAAAACCAGTTATAAATCGACGATAAAAATTAGCAAAGCCCAAAAATTTCTGAAGGCTCTTAAGCGAAGAAGGTTGCGTCCAATCACAAATAGCCCGAACCTTGACAGGATCCATCTCAATGGAAGAGGGGGAAAAAATGTACCCCAAAAAAGAAATCTTTTGAACTCCAAAAATACACTTAGAACCCTTCACACACAAGGAATTAGCCCGCAAAACCTGAAAAACCCTCCTGACCTGTTGGACATGAGAATCCCAGTCATCCGAAAAAATCAAAACATCATCCAGATACACGATCATGAATTTATCCAAATATTCCCGGAAAATGTCATGCATAAAGGACTGAAAGACTGAAGGGGCATTTGAAAGACCAAAAGGCATTACTAAATACTCAAAATGGCCCTCGGGCGTATTAAATGCGGTTTTCCACTCATCCCCCTGCTTAATTCGCACCAAATTATACGCCCCACGGAGATCAATCTTAGAGAACCACTTAGCCCCTTTTATTCGAGCAAACAAATCAGTCAGCAGTGGCAGAGGATACGGATATCTGACTGTAATTTTATTCAAGAGTCGATAATCAATACACGGCCTCAAAGAGCCATCTTTTTTAGATACAAAGAAAAAACCGGCTCCTAAGGGAGATGAAGAAGGACGAATATGTCCCTTTTCCAGGGACTCCTTAATATATTCTCGCATAGCAGCATGTTCAGGTACAGACAGATTAAATAAACGACCCTTTGGAAATTTACTGCCCGGAATCAGATCTATGGTACAATCGCAATCTCTGTGAGGAGGTAGTGAACCAAGCTTAGGCTCCTCAAAAACATCACGATAATCAGATAAAAATTCCGGAATCTCAGAGGGAATAGATGACGAAATGGAAACCAAAGGTACGTCCCCATGAGCCCCCTGACATCCCCAGCTTAACACAGACATTGCTTTCCAGTCAAGAACTGGGTTATGAGATTGTAACCATGGCAATCCGAGCACCAAAACATCATGTAGATTGTACAACACAAGGAAGCGAATCGTCTCCTGATGGTCTGGATTCATACGCATAGTCACTTGTGTCCAGTATTGTGGTTTATTACTATCCAATGGTGTAGAGTCAATACCCTTCAGAGGTATAGGAACTTCCAGAGGCTCTAGATCAAACCCACAGCGCCTGGCAAAGGACCAATCCATGAGACTCAAAGCGGCGCCAGAGTCGACATAGGCATCCGCGGTAATTGACGATAATGAACAAATCAAGGTCACAGACAAAATAAACTTAGACTGTAAAGTGCCAATTGAAATAGACTTATCAACCTTTTTTGTACGTTTAGAGCATGCTGATATAACATGAGTTGAATCACCACAATAGAAGCACAACCCATTTTTTCGCCTAAAATTCTGCCGTTCGCTTCTATTCTATCACATTGCATATTTTCTGGAGCCTTCTCAGAAGACACCGCCAAATGGTGCACAGGTTTGCGCTCCCGCAAACGCCGATCAATCTGAATAGCCATTGTCATGGACTCATTCAGACCTGTAGGTGCAGGGAACCCCACCATAACATCTTTAATGGCATCAGAGAGACCCTCTCTGAAATTCGCCGCCAGGGCGCACTCATTCCACTGAGTAAGCACAGACCATTTACGAAATTTTTGGCAGTATATTTCAACTTCATCTTGCCCTTGAGATAGGGCCATCAAGGTCTTTTCAGCCTGAATCTCTAAATTAGGTTCCTCATAAAGCAACCCCAAAGCCAGAAAAAACGCATCCACATTAAGCAACGCAGGATCCCCGGGTGCCAATGCAAATGCCCAGTCTTGAGGGTCACCCCGCAGCAAGGAAATCACTATCCCAACCTGCTGTGCGGGATCTCCAGCGGAGCGAGATCTCAGGGAAAGAAATAATTTACAATTATATTTGAAATTCAGGAAACGAGATCTATCCCCGGAGAAAAATTCTGGTATAGGAATTCTAGGTTCAGATATAGGGGCATGAATAACAAAATCCTGTAAATTTTGAACCTTCGTAGCAAGATTATTCAAACCTGTAGCCAAACTCTGAGGATCCATTTTAATCAGGTGAGATCAGAGCCATTCAAGGATTAGAAGGAGAGAGAGAGGCAAAGGCTGCAATTAGAGCAGAAATGCAACTGAGTCAACAATAGAGCAAGCTCAGAAGAAAAAAAAAAAAAAAAAAATCTGCAGACTTCTTTTTCTCTCCTTTCTTCTGCCAATGGTTTTAACCCTTGGCCGGCCATACTGTCATGGTTCCCAATGGCAAGGGAACGTCAGAGAACTTAAATAACAGACTAGCTCTTGGGTGATGGAATCTTGAGCTGACCGTGAGCTAAACCTACCACACAACTAACAGTGGCCGGTGGACGTGCCTACGTTTTATCCCTAGACGCCCAGCGCCAGCCGGAGAACTAACTAACCCTAATAGAGGAAAAAACAGACCTGGCTTACCTCTAGGGAAATTCCCCCAAAAAGGAGACAGAAGCCCCCCACATATATTGACGGTGAGTTCAGAGGAAAAGACATACACAGTATGAAGGTAGGTTCAGCAAAGCGAGGTCCGCTTACTAGATAGTAAGAAGATACAAAAGGGAACTTCACGGTCAGCTGAAAACCCTATTAAAATACCATCCAGAAATTACTTTAAGACTCATGTGTCAACTCATGACACCGGAGTGGTAATTTCGGCCCACAAGAGCTTCCAGCTACAGAAACATAACATAACTGTGAACTGGAACAAAAATGCAAACAAACTTAGGACTAAGAGTCCAACTTAGCTGATAGTAGTCTAGAAGCAGGAACATGCAACAGAAAGGCTCTGGTTACATTGATGGCCGGCACTAGAATAACTGAGCAGCAAGGCTAAATAGGATACTCCCACATCCTGATGAAAACAGGTGAACAGAGAAAAGTGAAGCACACAAGTCCAGTACCACCAGCGACCACCGGGGGAGCCCAAAAACCAAATTCACAACAGCGGTCCTTTTGTGCTAAGCTGGGCATTGATTTGTCTTTTTCTTCCGCATTTCATCCTCAGACAAACGGCCAAACCGAGCGAACTAACCAGACTTTGGAAACTTATTTGAGATGCTTTGTGTCTGCCGATCAGGATGATTGGGTGGCTTTCTTGCCATTGGCCGAGTTTGTCCTTAATAATCGGGCTAGTTCGGCTACCTAGGTTTCACCATTCTTTTGTAATTCTGGGTTTCATCCTCGTTTTTCTTCAGGGCAGGTTGAGTCTTCTGATTGTCCTGGGGTGGACTCTGTGGTTGACAGGTTGCAGCAGATTTGGGCTCATGTTGTGGACAATTTGGTGTTGTCTCAGGAGGAGACTCAGCGTTTTGCCAACCGTCGTCGGCATGTGGGTTCCCGGCTTCGGGTTGGGGATTTGGTCTGGTTGTCTTCTCGTCATGTTCCTATGAAGGTTTCTTCCCCGAAGTTCAAGCCTCGGTTTATTGGTCCTTATAGGATTTCTGAGATTATCAATCCAGTGTCTTTTCGTTTGGCCCTTCCAGCCTCTTTTTCCATCCATAATGTTTTTCATAGATCTTTGTTGCGGAAATATGTGGTGCCCGTGGTTCCCTCTGTTGATCCTCCCGGTGTTGATTGATGGGGAGTTGGAGTATGTTGTGGAGGAGATCTTGGATTCTCGTTTTTCAAGACGGAGGCTTCAGTATCTTGTCAAGTGGAAGGGTTATGGCCAGGAGGATAATTCTTGGGTTGTTGCCTCCGATGTTCATGCTGAGGATTTGGTTCGTGCCTTCCATTTGGCTCATCCGGATCGGCCTGGGGGCTCTGGTGAGGGTCTGTTGTCCATTGTTTTTCTGGAGGATTCACATCTCTGCTTGGTTTCTCCTGCTGGATTGTCCAAATCATCAAAGATAAGTCCTGGCTTTGTTTTTGCAGACCACATGCGGTGGACTTAATAGTTCAGTGAATTGCTATGTTTTTTCTTGTCCAGCTTTGTCTGTGTAAGGATTTATTCAGCCAAGCTGGAAGCTCTGGAGTCGCAGAGTTACCCTCCATGCCTTTAGTTAGGTGTGGAGATTTTTGTATTCTCTGTGGTGGATTTTTGTAGTATTTTAATACTGACCGCACAGTACTCTGTCCTGTCTTTTCTTTCTAGGTAGCGTGGCCTCCTTTGCTAAATTCTGTTTTCAGTCTGCGTTTGTAATTTCCCTCTCCTCTCACAGTCAATATTTGTGGGGGGCTGTTGTGAAATTGGATTCTGGGCTCCCCCGGTGGCCACTTGTGGAATTGAACTTGTGTGCATCATCCCCTCTGTTCACCTGCTCCTATCAGGATGTGGGAGTCGCTATATAACCTTGCTCCTCTGTCAGTTTCTTGCCGGTCAACAATGTAATCAGAAGCCTTCTGTGCTTGTTCCTGCTACTAGACAACTCCCAGCTAAGTTGGACTTTTGTCCTTGTGTGTTTTTGCATTTTGTTCCTGTTCACAGCTGCTGTTTCGTTACTGTGTCTGGAAAGCTCTTGTGATCGGAAATTGCCACTCTGGTGTTATGAGTTAATGCTAGAGTCTTAAAGGAATTTCTGGATGGTGTTTTGATAGGGTTTTCTGCTGACCATGAAAGTGTCCTTTCTGTCTTCCTGCTATCTAGAAAGCGGACCTCGATTTTGCTAAACCTATTTTCATACTACGTTTGTCATTTCATCTTAAATCACCGCCAATATATGTGGGGGCCTCTGTCTGCCTTTTGGGAAAATTTCTCTAGAGGTGAGCCAGGACTGTCTTTTCCTCTGCTAGGATTAGGTAGTTCTCCAGCTGGCGCTGGGCATCTAGGGTTAAAAAACGTAGGCATGCTACCCGGCCACTTTTAGTTGTGCGGCAGGTTTAGTTCATGGTCAGTATAGTTTCCATCTTCCAAGAGCTAGTTCTCATATATGCTGGGCTATGTTCTCTCGCCATTGAGAATCATGACAGTTTGACCGGCCCAAAAAAGGGTTAAATTACTGGCTGAGAAAGGAGAGAAAAAAGAAGTCTGCTACAATTTTTTTTTTTTTTTTTTTTTTCCTCTAGTTCTGAGTGTGCTCTTAATTTAATCACTTGCTAGTCTGCCTATACTGCAGCCTTCCTCTCTTTCTCTCCTTCTAATCCTTGAATGGCTCTGGGTTCACCTGTTTCAAATGGATCTTCAGAGTGTAGCTACAGGTTTGAATAATCTCGCCACAAAGGTACAAAATTTGCAAGATTTTGTTGTTCATGCACCTATGTCTGAGCCTAGAATTCCTTTGCCTGAATTTTTCTCGGGGAATAGATCTCACTTTCAAAATTTTAAAAATAATTGCAAATTGTTTTTGTCCCTGAAGTCTCGCTCTGCCGGAGACCCTGCACAGCAGGTCAGGATTGTAATTTCCTTGCTCCGGGGCGACCCTCAAGACTGGGCTTTTGCATTGGCACCAGGGGATCCTGCGTTGCTCAATGTGGATGCGTTTTTTCTGGCCTTGGGGTTGCTTTATGAGGAACCTCATTTAGAGCTTCAGGCGGAAAAGGCCTTGATGTCCTTGTCTCAGGGGCAAGATGAAGCTGAAATATACTGCCAAAAATTCCGCAAATGGTCTGTGCTTACTCAGTGGAATGAGTGCGCCCTGGCGGCGATTTTCAGAGAAGGTCTCTCTGATGCCATTAAGGATGTTATGGTGGGGTTCCCTGTGCCTGCGAGTCTGAATGAGTCCATGACGATGGCTATTCAGATCGATAGGCGTCTGCGGGAGCGCAAACCTGTGCACCATTTGGCGGTGTCTACTGAGAAAACGCCAGAAAATATGCAATGTGATAGAATTCTGTCCAGAAGCGAGCGGCAGAATTTTAGACGAAAAAATGGGTTGTGCTTCTATTGTGGTGATTCAACTCATGTTATATCAGCATGCTTTAAGCGTACTAAGAAGCCTGACAAGTCTGTTTCAATTAGCACTTTACAGTCTAAGTTTATTCTATCTGTGACCCTGATTTGTTCTTTGTCATCTATTACCGCGGACGCCTATGTCGACTCTGGCGCTGCTTTGAGTCTTATGGATTGGTCCTTTGCCAAACGCTGTGGGTATGATTTGGAGCCACTGGAGGCTCCGATACCTCTGAAAGGGATTGACTCCACCCCATTGGCTAGTAATAAACCACAATACTGGACACAAGTGACTATGCGTGTTAATCCGGATCACCAGGAGGTTATGCGCTTTCTGGTGCTGTATAATCTACATGATGTTTTGGTGCTGGGATTGCCATGGCTGCAATCTCATAACCCAGTCCTCGACTGGAGAGCTATGTCTGTGTTAAGCTGGGGATGTAAAGGAACTCATGGGGACGTACCTTTGGTTTCCATTTCATCATCTATTCCCTCTGAGATTCCTGAATTCTTGTCTGACTTTCGTGAAGTTTTTGAAGAACCCAAGGTTGGTTCACTACCTCCGCACCGGGAGTGCGATTGTGCCATAGACTTGATTCCGGGTAGTAAATACCCTAAGGGTCGTTTATTTAATCTGTCTGTGCCTGAACACGCTGCTATGCGAGAATATATAAAGGAGTCCTTGGAAAAGGGACATATTCGTCCTTCGTCATCTCCCTTAGGAGCCGGTTTTTTCTTTGTGTCTAAGAAAGACGGCTCTTTGAGGCCGTGTATTGATTATCGACTTTTGAATAAAATCACGGTTAAATATCAATATCCGTTACCACTGCTTACTGATTTGTTTGCTCGTATAAAGGGGGCCAAGTGGTTCTCTAAGATTGATCTCCGTGGGGCGTATAATTTGGTGCGAATTAAGCAGGGGGATGAGTGGAAAACCGCATTTAATACGCCCGAGGGCCATTTTGAGTATTTGGTGATGCCTTTTGGTCTTTCAAATGCCCCTTCAGTCTTCCAGTCCTTTATGCATGACATTTTCCGCGATTATTTGGATAAATTTATGATTGTGTATCTGGATGATATTCTGATTTTTTCGGATGACTGGGACTCTCATGTCCAGCAGGTCAGGAGGGTTTTTCAGGTTTTGCGGTCTAATTCCTTGTGTGTGAAGGGTTCTAAGTGTGTTTTTGGGGTTCAAAAGATTTCTTTCTTGGGATACATTTTTTCCCCCTCTTCCATCGAGATGGATCCTGTCAAGGTTCAGGCTATTGGTGATTGGACGCAACCCTCTTCTCTTAAGAGTCTTCAGAAATTTTTGGGCTTTGCTAACTTTTATCGTCGATTTATTGCTGGTTTTTCTGATGTTGTAAAACCATTGACTGATTTGACTAAGAAGGGTGCTGATGTTGCTGATTGGTCCCCTGATGCTGTGGAGGCCTTTCGGGAGCTCAAGCGCCGCTTTTCTTCCGCCCCAGTGTTGCGTCAGCCTGATGTTGCTCTTCCTTTTCAGGTTGAGGTCGACGCTTCTGAAATCGGAGCTGGGGCGGTGTTGTCGCAGAGAAGTTCCGACTGCTCCGTGATGAGACCTTGTGCTTTTTTTTCCCGTAAATTTTCGCCCGCCGAGCGGAATTATGATATTGGGAATCGGGAGCTTTTGGCCATGAAGTGGGCTTTTGAGGAGTGGCGTCACTGGCTTGAGGGGGCCAGACATCAGGTGGTGGTATTGACTGACCACAAAAATTTAATTTACCTTGAGTCTGCCAGGCGCCTGAATCCTAGACAGGCGCGCTGGTCGTTGTTTTTCTCTCGGTTTAATTTTGTGGTGTCGTACCTACCGGGTTCTAAGAATGTTAAGGCGGATGCCCTTTCTAGGAGTTTTGAGCCTGACTCCCCTGGTAATTCTGAGCCCACAGGTATCCTTAAAGATGGAGTGATATTGTCTGCCGTTTCTCCAGACCTGCGGCGGGCCTTGCAGGAGTTTCAGGCGGATAGACCTGATCGTTGCCCACCTGGTAGACTGTTTGTTCCTGATGATTGGACCAGTAGAGTCATCTCTGAGGTTCATTCTTCTGCGTTGGCAGGTCATCCTGGAATCTTTGGTACCAGGGATTTGGTGGCAAGGTCCTTCTGGTGGCCTTCCCTGTCACGAGATGTGCGAGGCTTTGTGCAGTCTTGTGACGTTTGTGCTCGGGCCAAGCCTTGTTGTTCTCGGGCTAGTGGATTGTTGTTGCCCTTGCCTATCCCGAAGAGGCCTTGGACGCACATCTCGATGGATTTTATTTCGGATCTGCCTGTTTCTCAGAAGATGTCTGTCATTTGGGTGGTGTGTGACCGTTTCTCTAAGATGGTCCATCTGGTTCCCTTGCCTAAGTTGCCTTCTTCTTCCGAGTTGGTTCCTCTGTTTTTTCAAAATGTTGTTCGTTTGCATGGTATTCCTGAGAATATCGTTTCTGACAGAGGGACCCAATTCGTGTCTAGATTTTGGCGGGCATTCTGTGCTAGGATGGGCATAGATTTGTCTTTTTCGTCTGCTTTCCATCCTCAGACTAATGGCCAGACCGAGCGGACTAATCAGACCTTGGAGACATATTTGAGGTGTTTTGTGTCTGCGGATCAGGATGATTGGGTTGCTTTTTTGCCTTTGGCGGAGTTCGCCCTCAATAATCGGGCCAGCTCTGCCACCTTGGTGTCCCCGTTTTTCTGTAATTTGGGGTTTCATCCTCGATTTTCCTCCGGTCAAGTGGAATCTTCGGACTGTCCTGGAGTGGATGCCGTGGTGGAGAGGTTGCATCAGATTTGGGGGCAGGTGGTGGACAATTTGAAGTTGTCCCAGGAGAAGACTCAGCTTTTTGCCAACCGCCGTCGTCGTGTTGGTCCTCGGCTTTGTGTTGGGGACTTGGTGTGGTTGTCTTCTCGTTTTGTCCCTATGAGGGTTTCTTCTCCTAAGTTTAAGCCTCGGTTCATCGGCCCGTACAAGATATTGGAGATTCTTAACCCTGTGTCCTTCCGTTTGGACCTCCCTGCATCCTTTTCGATTCATAATGTTTTTCATCGGTCATTGTTGCGCAGGTATGAGGTACCGGTTGTGCCTTCCGTTGAGCCTCCTGCTCCGGTGTTGGTTGAGGGTGAGTTGGAGTACGTTGTGGAAAAGATCTTAGACTCTCGTGTTTCCAGACGGAGACTCCAGTATCTGGTCAAATGGAAGGGATACGGTCAGGAGGATAATTCTTGGGTCACTGCCTCTGATGTTCATGCCTCCGATCTTGTCCGTGCCTTTCATAGGGCTCATCCTGATCGCCCTGGTGGTTCTGGTGAGGGTTCGGTGCCCCCTCCTTGAGGGGGGGGTACTGTTGTGAAATTGGATTCTGGGCTCCCCCGGTGGCCACTTGTGGAATTGAACTTGTGTGCATCATCCCCTCTGTTCACCTGCTCCTATCAGGATGTGGGAGTCGCTATATAACCTTGCTCCTCTGTCAGTTTCTTGCCGGTCAACAATGTAATCAGAAGCCTTCTGTGCTTGTTCCTGCTACTAGACAACTCCCAGCTAAGTTGGACTTTTGTCCTTGTGTGTTTTTGCATTTTGTTCCTGTTCACAGCTGCTGTTTCGTTACTGTGTCTGGAAAGCTCTTGTGATCGGAAATTGCCACTCTGGTGTTATGAGTTAATGCTAGAGTCTTAAAGGAATTTCTGGATGGTGTTTTGATAGGGTTTTCTGCTGACCATGAAAGTGTCCTTTCTGTCTTCCTGCTATCTAGAAAGCGGACCTCGATTTTGCTAAACCTATTTTCATACTACGTTTGTCATTTCATCTTAAATCACCGCCAATATATGTGGGGGCCTCTGTCTGCCTTTTGGGAAAATTTCTCTAGAGGTGAGCCAGGACTGTCTTTTCCTCTGCTAGGATTAGGTAGTTCTCCGGCTGGCGCTGGGCATCTAGGGTTAAAAAACGTAGGCATGCTACCCGGCCACTTTTAGTTGTGCGGCAGGTTTAGTTCATGGTCAGTATAGTTTCCATCTTCCAAGAGCTAGTTCTCATATATGCTGGGCTATGTTCTCTCGCCATTGAGAATCATGACAGGGGGCTGTCTTTCCTTTGGGGATTTTTTTCTGAGGCAAGATAGTTTTCCTGTTTCTTTCTTTAGGGGTAATTAGTCCTCTGGCTGTGACGAGGTGTCAAGGGAATATAAAATAAAACCTGGCACTCAACTTTATCAACTGGAAATATATTTATTATCAGCAACAAAAAACGTTTCGGTCCCGAACTGGACCTTCATCAGTTACTGAAAGTGCAAATCAAACAATATACAAAAATATGAAATAATGTACAAAAACAGACAAATTGAAATAAACAAAGTATATACAAAGTGGGACCTCCAGTATGCATAAGATATGGCAAAATAGCTATACAGATAATGCAAAAAACATTCAGAACCGTCCAATACTGGCACAATACTAGCTAGAGTGGTGGATGGCTTAATATATTGAGAGTGAGAGGAGAGTTACATACCGTGCTATGAAGGATATGTGCGAGAAACATGCCCGTATGAGCAGATGATAATTAATATTCTGAAAATAAAGGTTCGAATATATAAGTAATAGGCCAGGGAGTGTAATGATGGAAAAAGAGCAGGACATACCCATAAGGAAGTAGATAGTTAACCTATGTAGGGCTTTGTGGACAAAACACCTGCTGGGTATAAGGTGTGAAATAGGTTAAATAAAGGCCATCAGTATACGTGACCGGCGAGTGTGAAGGGTAGCACTTTCCAACACCCACACACAGGCAAAAGTTTCC
The DNA here is from genome assembly GCF_051348905.1 of Ranitomeya variabilis. Taxonomy (NCBI): domain Eukaryota; kingdom Metazoa; phylum Chordata; class Amphibia; order Anura; family Dendrobatidae; genus Ranitomeya; species Ranitomeya variabilis. The sequence continues at coordinate 596,510,567 of NC_135235.1, read as the reverse complement.
AGATTAAAAACTACTACACGTGTGAATCGTCATTTGTCATCTACCTCATTAAATGCCCATGCGGCCTGTTATATGTTGGGGAGACCACACAATCTGTGCGAGATAGAATATCTAAACATAAATCCACTATTCGTGGCAATAACCTGCTTTTGCCAGTACCTCATCACTTTTCCACCCACGGTCACACCATTTCACAGCTGAAATATCAAGTCATTGATTCAATTCCATCACAACGACGAGGAGGGGACAGGATTGCTCTCCTAAAAAAACGTGAAGCGTTCTGGATACATACCCTTGAAACCCTATCACCGAAAGGGTTAAACAGGGATTATGACGTGCTGGCCTTTATTTAAATCAGTACTTAATCTCAATATCTATCTGCTCTGCCTCTTTTGCCTTATTATGTACTAATTACTCCATTTTCTGTTGTTTTAGAATCGCCTGTATTGACCTTTGGATCCAGAACCCTCCTACTTGGCACTCACTATAACCTGACGGCTCACCCTCTATCCACCTGCACTGATTCAGCGTAATTAATGTATTGTTACCTCCCTGGAATTTTTTTCGTCCTTAAGGTTCCGCACCAACGTGCTCTTGTGTGTGCGCATATTAACACGTGGATGTGGGTAGGAACACATGTGTGTATATAGGCGTGTGTCTACACATATACATGCACTATGTACCAATCACCGTCCCCCTAGTGCATTCCTCCATACAGTTCACTATTCTAACGGGCCACTTTACATCTTTACCCATACACATAGTGTATATTTCTCCTGACTATGTGCTATCACACTTGGCACATCGCCGCTTTGTGTTAGGGAACATAGCCTTCCATTAGGCAGGCCCCTGAGTGTGACACGCAAGCGCTTCTTGGAACGCACCACCATGTTGGTTATGTCGTTCCTCCTCCTATTAGCCACGCCCCTCAGTGTGACACGCAAACGCAGCCCCTTGGAACGCACCACCATGCTGTTTTTGTCGTTCCTGGCCCCAACTGTCATCACTGCGCGCCGGACACGCCCACTTCCGGTTAGCGGTACACTGGCGCTCTAAGGCAACCTGCATATATAGCACATCACCAGCGTTCATGGCGACAGACCAGCGGTAGACACCGCGTCAGCCACGCTGTTCCAATACGGTAAGGTAACCCTTCACACTCGCCGGTCACGTATACTGATGGCCTTTATTTAACCTATTTCACACCTTATACCCAGCAGGTGTTTTGTCCACAAAGCCCTACATAGGTTAACTATCTACTTCCTTATGGGTATGTCCTGCTCTTTTTCCATCATTACACTCCCTGGCCTATTACTTATATATTCGAACCTTTATTTTCAGAATATTAATTATCATCTGCTCATACGGGCATGTTTCTCGCACATATCCTTCATAGCACGGTATGTAACTCTCCTCTCACTCTCAATATATTAAGCCATCCACCACTCTAGCTAGTATTGTGCCAGTATTGGACGGTTCTGAATGTTTTTTGCATTATCTGTATAGCTATTTTGCCATATCTTATGCATACTGGAGGTCCCACTTTGTATATACTTTGTTTATTTCAATTTGTCTGTTTTTGTACATTATTTCATATTTTTGTATATTGTTTGATTTGCACTTTCAGTAACTGATGAAGGTCCAGTTCGGGACCGAAACGTTTTTTGTTGCTGATAATAAATATATTTCCAGTTGATAAAGTTGAGTGCCAGGTTTTATTTTATATTGTCATGGTGTTGGAACCTACCTGAGCACCATAAGAATAAAGGCAGTGCACACGTTTTTCATTTGAGGTGTCAAGGGAGTGACAGGAACATCCCACGGCTACTTATAGTTGCGGTGTTAAGTTCAGGGTCTGCGGTCAGTATAGAGGCCACCTACTCCAGAGCTCGTCCATGCTGCTCCTAGGCCACCAGATCATAACACTCTCCCCCTTTTTTCCTTATTAGCTCTTTCCTCCTTTTACCTTTTCCTCCCATTTTTTACCTTCTCCCTTCCCTTAACCATTCTTCCCCTTATAAATAAGGCTTTAAATGCACGCCCAACACACTGTATATGCGCTATCCCGCTCTAAGTGCCCTTACTATATTTACCACCGTGGTTTAGCCACGCAGGCGCACTCCCATTTTGCTGAACTATTCGCCGGCACACAGGCACATTTCATCTTTTGCTTTTCCTTTGGCTTTTTCCGACTACCTCCGGCTCGCGCATGCGCAATTGACATCTAACCCCGCTCCCCGAAGACCCAGAAGTGCACCGGGCGTTCACCACCGTATGTACATAAAAGGACACACGCAACAAACTACACACCATGGTGACCTGAATGCTGCAGCATGGACTTCTGCGATCTTACACTATACAGGTAAACTGACTTCAGTATGTTCCATTACCTATATCTTCTACAGCCCTCTTTTGAATGTATCTCCCTTTTTTGTATAGTACTTAGGCACATGTATATCTCTCACAGCTTCCAGTGATGGCCACATATTATTTTTTAAGTCATTCCATCAGCTTGTTTTTCTACTTTTTATACTAATTTTTTCTAATCTTTTCCACTGAGTACCATTCCTTTACAACTGTAAGAGCAATAGTCTCTTTGAGCATGCTAGCTGTCACGTGTGCTATTTAATTAATATCTCATACAGCTTTCAGTGATGGCCACATATTATTCTAGATGGTGGCCCGATTCTAACGCATCGGGTATTCTAGAATATGCATGTCCACGTAGTATATTGCACAGCCCACGTAGTATATTGCCCAGTCACGTAGTATATTGCCCAGCCACGTAGTATATTGCCCAGCCACGTAGTATATTGCCCAGCCACGTAGTATATTGCCCAGTCACGTAGTATATTGCCCAGCCATGTAGTATATTGCCCAGTAATGTAGTATATTGCCCAGTGACGTAGTATATTGCCCAGCCATGTAGTATATTGCACAGCGACGTAGTATACAGCACAGAGCCACGTAGTATACAGCACAGACACGTAGTATACTGCCCAGTCATGTAGTATATTGCCTAGTCACGTAGTATATTGGACAGTCACGTTGTATATTGCACAGTCACGTTGTATATAGCACAGAGATGTAGTATATAACAGTATAACAGAGCCCACGCAGTATGTAACACAGCCCATGTAGTATATAGCAATGTGGACACTATATGCGTGGTTAAAAAACACTTAAAATAAAAAATAAACATATACTCACCTTCCGAAGGCCCCTTGAAGTCCTGGCGCCGGTGTGCGGTGCACGCGGCAGCTTCCGGTCCCAGAGTTGGTATGAGCGCAGGACCTGTGATGACGTCGCAGTCACATGGCCGTGACGTCATGGAAGGTCCTTCTCGCATAGCATCCTTGGCACCGGAACCTGCCACTTGCACTGCCGAGGACAGCGGGTGACATCGGAGGGTGAGAATAACCTTTTTTTTTTTATTATTCTTATTTGTAACATTAGATCTTTTTACTATTGATGCTGCATACGCAGCATCAATAGTAAAAAGTTGGTCACACAGGGTTAATAGCTGCGTAACCAGAGTGCGTTACACTGTGAGGGCTGACTGGAGGGGAGTATGGAGCGGGCACTGACTGCGGGGAGGAAAGAGTGGCCATTTTGCCGCTGGACTGTGCCCATCACTGATTGGTCGTGGCAATGGTCGTGGGCGTTTTGCCACGACCAAATCAGCGACTTGGATTTCCATGACAGACAGAGGCCGCGACCAATGAATATCCGTGACAGACAGACAGAAAGACAGACAGACAGATAGACGGAAGTGACCCTTAGACAATTATATAGTAGATTTTTTATGTCATTCCCTAACCTTATTTTTCTACCCTTCTTACCAAGGCATTTTTCTAATAATTTTTTTCATGGAGTACCATTTCTTTTCAAACATAAGAGTGATAGTCTCTTTGCGCATTCTTGTTGTCACTAGTGCTATCTAATTAATATGCCTATGTCATATTTATGCATCTGTCTATTATAATGCAGTTTTTGATCTGTTTATAATATTTATGTTTTTCATACACAGATATCTCTTGAAAAAGGCCATGAATAGGCTGAAACTTTGATAATGTTTATATCTGTATTCCCTTGGATCTGATTTACTCTTTGCTATATGAAATAATAAAATTTAATTTTTTGGAGTGCCAAAGTTTACTGTTTATTGGTGAACAATAACAGTAGAATAAAATATGGAACAATCAGAACAGAGCAATACAATTAAACAGGGTATCTACAGCGACATATATACAGTTTGCACACTGTTCTTTATGTTTACAGTTAAGGAATTGTTATCGTAAGTGTTATGTAGTCCTAATGCTGCAAACGGGCGTCACTCTTACTACTAGGCCCATCACCGTTCTCTTTCCTCTAGGCAGTTCAAAATGTCACACAGGGCCCTAACGGGGTGGAAGATATTACCCGCTAGGCTGCAAGTTCCAGATAGGTGAGTTGCTTGGTGTACGGTACACTTTTCACACTTACCAGTCCACCTTTGTTCACTGAAGCATGACCAGGTCCTCACTCTGAACTGTATGTCTACGCTGGGCCCATCCTGGCATATATGTCCCCTATGCTGGTATATACTGTATGTCTCCCATTCTGGTATGTATGTCTCCCATCCTGGGTCCATCCTGGCATATATGTCCCCCATCCTGGTATATACTGTATGTCTCCCATTCTGGGTCCATCCTGGCATATATGTCCCCCATCCTGGTATATATTGTATGTCTCCCATCCTGGTATGTATGTCTCCCATCCTGGGTCCATCCGGGCATATACAGTAAGTACCCCACCCTGGTATATACTGTATGTCTCCCTTCCTTGTATATATATGTCCTCCATCCTGGGTCCTTCCTGGTATATATGTCTCCTGTCCTGCTGTTGTTCGTTAATGCATAAAAAATTAAACAATTCTTCTCACCTTCTTCTTCCGCTCCCACGCCGCGTGGTGTCCGATTCTGTAGCCGGCAGCTGACTTCAGTGTGTAAGCGATGGGCAAAGCATGACTTCACTGCCATGCGCAGCCAGTGACTTGGATGCATATCCAGCTGAAATATGTGCTGGTGTCTGCGGGCCGCCCCCCTCCTGCATGGGCCTAGTTGTGGTTGCACCCATCGTTACGACACTGGAGACATCGCTGTTGGCTAAAAGAGCACATTCCTGTGCTGAAATACTTTGTGCTGCTGGAAACCTCTCAGTCTACGATCTCCTACTTTTCTCTATTGCCTTTCAAATATCGACACATTGCTCCTGTTAGACACAGCTCGGACCAATGTAATAATACACCCAGATTGTTGAACATTTGATCTGATTAGCACCTTTGATGTTTTATATGTTTTTTTTGCCTAAAATTCAGCTATGGACATCAAAAACTGATAAAAAAAAATGCTGATATTAAAATAAAAGACGTTAGAAAGATTTCAAACACCCCTGCCTTTTGTCTATTTTCTACCATCACCTTCTTTATCTCACTGTCCATACTGGGATATTTCCAGTCGGAGATTTGTGGTTTTCTATCTTTGATTTTGGCTGTTGTGACTGTAATGAAGGCGTTTGCTGCTGCGGCCTCTCGTTCCCCCTTCTGCGAGGTGCTTGCAGTAACACAGGGTTAAAATCTATTCCTTGTCATAAAACCTTTGATAGGTTTAAGCCATCTGGTCACATTGAAAGAAACTCATAAAAAGACCCTATTCCTCCCCCCTTCTCCAATTAAGGTCAGAGGTCATTTTCTTCTTTGGGTCAAGGGGCCTACAAGGATTTTCTGTGTATGAAGGTTGTACAAAAAACTTGTCAGGAAGGATTATTGACAAATTATTGGACATTCCTGTTAAACAAGCTGCAGTGTGTAAAACTACAGAAGAAATTAAATTATTCACAGCGTAATGGGTCCTGACCGATCTGTACCCGTTCGTCATGTTATTAGATTTGATTCTTCATCTATCAGTATTAGGCCTCATTCAGACATCATTTTTTTCTCATGTACGAGACAAAAGGGACAGTTATTTTGATCAGAATTCGATCAGTTTTTTTCGTGCATAGTGAAAAATAAAACATTTCTCCACCTTCTCCTTTCTGAGTGCATGAAAATCGGACAGTACTCACATGACATCCGAGTACGGTCTGATTTTTTTTCACAGACCCATAGACCTTGCATTGTTAATTTCGATCTGACCCTCAAATCATAATTGGACATGTCTGTGTTTTTTTTTATTTTTAACCCCTTAACGACCGCCGATACGCCTTTTAACGGCGGCCGCTAAGGGTACTTAATCCACAGCGCCGTTAATTAACGGCGCTGTGGAAAAAGTGAATAGCGCCCCCCAGAGTCAGATTTTCTCTGGGGTCTCGGTTGCCGAGGGTAGTCGAGACCCCAGAGAACATGATTCGGGGGGTTTTTACCGACCCCCGAGTTGCGATCGCCGGTAATTAACCGTTTACCGGCGGTCGCAACAAAAAAAAAAAAAAACGCGATTTGCCGTTTAATTTCTCTGTCCTCCGATGTGATCGCACATCGGAGGACAGAGAAATGTGGTCCCCGATGGCCCCCAATAGCCCCCCAATACTTACCTACCTCCCCCGGTGCTCCTCGTGTCTCCCCATGGGCGCCGCCATCTTTTTTCCGGGAAAAAATGGCGGGCGCACGCGCAGTGCGCCCGCCGCCCGGCACCCGGATGTTCTTTGGGGTCTCGGCTGCCGGGGGTAGCCGAGACCCCAAAGAACATGATCGGGGTCGGTTTGCACCGACCCCTGCTTTGCGATCGCCGGTAATTAACAGTTTACCGGCGACCGCAAAAAAAAAAAAAAAAAAAAAAAAAAGCGATCAGTTATTTCTCTGTCCTCTGATGTGATTGCACATCAGAGGACAGAGAAATAGGGGGATTCGGGGACCCTATCATACTCACCCGGAGTCCCTGGGTCCTCTTCTGTCTTCTCCTGCCAGCCGGCTTTTTCATCATGGCGGGCGCATGCGCAGTGCGCCCGCCATCTGCTGCCATCTGCCGGCCGGCAGGAGAAGACAAGTTGGGGCTAAAATTAGGGTTAGGGTTAGGGTTAGGGTTAGAGTTAGGGTTAGAGTTAGGGTTAGGGTTAGAGTTAGGGTTAGGGTTAGGGTTAGAGTTAGGGTTAGAGTTAGGGTTAGGGTTAGGGTTGGGGCTAAATTTAGGGTTAGGGTTAGGGCTAGGGTTAGGGTTAGGCTACTTTCACACTAGCGTTTTTTGGCATCCGTCGCAATGCGTCGTTGGAGAAAAAACGCATCCTGCAAAAGCGCTTGCAGGATGCGTTTTTTCTCCATTGGCTTGCATTAGCGACGCATTGCGACGGATTGCCACATGTCGCATCCGTCGTGCGACGGATGCGTCGTGCTTCGGCGGACCGTCGACACAAAAAAAACTACATGTAACTTTTTTGTGCGACGTGTCCGCCATTTCCGACCGCGCATGCGTGGCCGGAACTCCGCCCCCGCCTCCCCGCACCTCACAATGGGGCAGCGGATGCGTTGAAAAAACAGCATCCGCTGCACCCGTTGTGCGGCGCTTACAACGCTAGCGTCGGTACGTCGGCCCGACACACTGCGATGGGCCGAGTACGACGCTAGTGTGAAAGTAGCCTTAGGCTTCTTTCACACTTGCGTCGGTACGGGGCGGTCGCAATGCGTCGGCCCGATGTACCAACGCACGTTGTGAAAATTGTGCACAACGTGGGCAGCGGATGCAGTTTTTCAACGCATCCGCTGCCCAGTCTATGTCCTGGGGAGGAGGAAGCAGAGTTACGGCCACGCATCCGCGGAAATGGCGGACGCGACGTACAAAAAAAAGGTTACATTGAACTTTTTTTGTGACGACGGGGGCTAAAGTTATGGTTAGGGTTGGGGCTAAAGTTAGAGTTGGGGCTAAAGTTAGGGTTAGAGTTGGGATTAGGGTTAGGGTTTGGATTAGGGTTGGGATTAGTGTTACGTTTGGGATTAGGGTTGGGATTAGGGTTAGGGTTGGGATTAGGGTTAGGGGTGTGTTGGATTTAGGGTTTTGATTAGGGTCATGGTTAGGGTTGAGATTAGGGCTGTTTTGGGGTTAGGGTTGTGATTATCGTTAGGGTTGTGATTAGGATTATGGATCGGGTTGAGATTAGGGTTAGGGGTGTGTTGGGGTTAGGGTTGGAGTTAGAATTGGGGGGTTTCCACTGTTTAGGTACATCAGGGGGTCTCCAAACACGACAGCCAATTTTGGCTAAAAAAGTCAAATGGTACTCCCTCCCTTCTGAGCTCTGCCGTGCGCCCAAACAGTGGTTTACCCCCACATATGGGGCATCAGCGTACTCGGGATAAATTGGACAACAACTTTTGGGGTCCAATTTCTACTGTTAAACTTGTGAAAATAAAAACTTGGGGGCTAAAAATCTTTTTTGTTGGAAAAAAATATATTTTTTTATTTTCACTACTCTGCATTATAAACTTCTGTGAAGCACTTGAGCTTTCAAAGTTCTCACCACATATCTAGATAAGTTCCTTAGGGGGTCTAGTTTCCAAAATTTGGTCACTTGTGGGGGTTTCTACTGTTTAGGTACATTAGGGGTCTGCAAACGCAACATAACGCCCGCAGACAATTCTATCAAAGTCTGCATTCCAAAATGGCGCTCCTTCCCTTCCGAGCTCTGCCGTGCGCCCAAACAGTGGTTTACCCCCACATATGGGGTACCAGCATACTCAGGACAAATTGGACAACAACTTTTGGGGTCCAATTTCTCTTGTTACCCTTGTGAAAATAAAAAGTTGGGGGCTAAAAAAATCTTTTTTGTGGGAAAAAAAATATTTTTTATTTTCACTACTCTGCATTATAAACTTCTGTGAAGCACTTGGGCATTCAAAGTTCTCACCACATATCTAGATAAGTTCCTTGGGGGGTCTATTTTCCAAAATGGGGTCACTTGTTGGGGGTTTCTACTGTTTAGGTACATTAGGGGTCTGCAAACGCAACATAACACCCGCAGACAATTCTATCAAAGTCTGCATTCCAAAATGGCGCTCCTTCCCTTCCGAGCTCTGCCGTGCGCCCAAACAGTGGTTTACCCCCATATATGGGGTACCAGCATACTCAGGACAAATTGGACAACAACTTTTGGGGTCCAATTTCTCTTGTTACCCTTGTGAAAATAAAAACTTGGGGGCTAAAAAATCTTTATTGTTAAAAAATATATATTTTTTATTTTCACGACTCTGCATTATAAACTTCTGTGATGCACTTGGGCATTCAAAGTTCTCACTACACATCTAGATAAGTTCCATGGGGGGTCTAGTTTCCAAAATGGGGTCACTTTTGGGGGGTTTCTACTGTTTAGGCACATCAGGGGCTCTCCAAACGCGACATGGCGTCCGATCTCAATTCCAGTCAATTTTGCATTGAAAAGTCAAATGGCGCTCCTTTGCTTCCGAGCTCAGCCATGCGCCCAAACAGTGGTTTACCCCCACATATGGGGTGTCGGCGTACTCAAGACAAATTGTACAACAGCTTCTGGGGTCCATTTTCTCCTGTTACCCTTGGTAAAATAAAAATTTGGAGGCAAAAAGATCATTTTTGTAGAAAAAATGCGATTTTTTTATTTTCACGGCTCTACGTTATAAACTTCTGTGAAGCACCTGGGGGTTTAAAGTGCTCACCACACATCTAGATAAGTTCCTTAAGGGGTCTAGTTTCCAAAATGGTGTCATATCTGGGGGGTCTCTACTGTTTAGGCACATCAGCGGCTCTCCAAACGTGACATGGCGTCCGATCTCAATTCCAGCCAATTCTACATTGAAAAAGTAAAACGACACTCCTTCTCTTCCAAGCTCTGCGGTGCGCCCAAACAGTGGTTTACCCCCATATATGGGGTATCGACGTACTCAGGAGAAATTGCACAACAACTTTTGTGGTCTAATTTCTCCTGTTACCCTTGTGAAAATAAAAATTTGGGGGCAAAAAGATCATTTTTGTAGAAAAAATGAGATTTTTTATTTTCACGGCTCTACGTTATAAACTTCTGTGAAGCACTTGGGGGTTCAAAGTGCTCACCACACATCTAGATAAGTTCCTTAAGGGGTCTAGTTTCCAAAATGGTATCACTTGTGGGGGGTTTCCACTGTTTAGGCACATCAGGGACTCTCCAAACGCGACATGGCATCCGATCTCAATTCCAGCCAATTCTGCATTGAAAAAGTCAAACGGTGCTCCTTCACTTCCAAGCTCTGCGGTGCGCCCAAACAGTGGTTTACCTCCACATATGGGGTATCGACGTACTCAGGAGAAATTGCACAACAACTTTTGTGGTCTAATTTCTCCTGTTACCCTTGTGAAAATAAGAATTTGTGGGCGAAAAAATCATTTTTGTGAAAACAAATGCGATTTTTTATTTTCATGGCTCTACGTTATAAACTTCTGTGAAGCACTTGGGGGTTCAAAGTGCTCACCACACATCTAGATAAGTTCCTTGGGGGGTCTAGTTTCCAAAATGGTGTCACTTGTGGGGGGTTTCCACTGTTTAGGCACATTAGGGGCTCTCCAAACGCGACATGGCGTCCGATCTCAATTCCAGCCAATTCTGCATTGAAACAGTCAAACGGTGCTCCTTCACTTCCAAGCTCTGCGGTGCGCCCAAACAGTGGTTTACCTCCACATATGGGGTATCGGCGTACTCAGGAAAAATTGCACAACAAAATTTGTGGTTAAATTTCTGTTTTTACACTTGTGAAAATTAAAAAAAATGGTTCTGAAGTAAAATGTTTGCAAAAAAAAGTTAAATGTTCATTTTTTTCTTCCACATTGTTTTAGTTCCTGTGAAGTACGTAAAGGGTTAATAAACTTCTTGAATGTGGTTTTGAGCAGCTTGAGGGGTGCAGTTTTTAGAATGGTGTCACACTTGGTTATTTTCTATCATATAGACCCCTCAAAATCACTTCAAAGGTGATGTGGTCCCTAAAAAAAACATGGTGTTGTAAAAATGAGAAATTGCTGGTCAACTTTTAACCCTTATAACTCCCTAACAAAAAAAAAATTGTTTCCAAAATTGTGCTGATGTAAAGTAGACATGTGAGAAATGTTATTTATTAACTATTTTTTGTGACATATCTCTCTGATTTAAGGGCATAAAAATACAAAGTTTGAAAATTGCAAAATTTTAAAAATTTTCGCCATATTTCCATTTTTTTCATAAATAATCGCAAGTAATATCGAAGAAATGTTACCACTAACTTGAAGTACAACATGTCACGAAAAAACAATCTCAGAATCAGCGGGATCCGATAAAGCGTTCCAGAGTTATAACCTCATAAAGTGACACTGGTCAGAATTGTAAAAATTGGCTCGGTCATTAAGTACCAAATTGGCTCTGTCACTAAGGGGTTAAACGGACCACTCAGTCAGAGGAAAAAAATCAGACATGGAAAAAGTCCCATAGACTATCACAGGAACAAGTGTTAGCCGTGAAAACCAAATATGGCACTCGCACAAGAATAACTGACGTCTGAATGAAACCTTAGGTTTTATTCAAACTGTGATTTTTCTTGTTTGCGAAAAAAACTTTCTGATATTTATTGTATTTTTATTTTTTCACAAACACATAGCCTTGAATGAGTGATTTTGATTCATGACTTGGATCAAAAACAGGCATGTTTCTGGGATTTTATAGCAGACACATGGTGCTTAAAAAAACATGAACATGTGAACAGTTCCATAAACTGTAATGGGCATGCATTCTATCCATGAAAAGAAACAGAACACATGTAAGGGGGTGGAAAGCAGAAGATGAAGTTAGTCAACATTCCACAGCACTCACAAACAAGTGCAGCCATCTGCTGATTGAGCCAAAAACACAGGAACTGAAAGATGGGGAGAGTATTCCTGGAGGGAAGAGCTTGAAGAGGACACCGGGTTAGGTGACAGCTCTGCCACAATTGCTAAATGTAAAAGTTCGGGATGGCGAAGCGCAAACTCAGTTGGCACCAAGATGTGAGAAGGGGAGGACGCATGTGGTAATCCCTGAAGTAGAGTCACCTGAGAGTGACTGGATACCAGAGCAGGCGAGATATCGACATCAAGCATCGAAGTCCAGACTTTGCCTTTCAAGACCCAATGTCCAGACTTTGCCTGTTAAGCCTCAACGTACAGACTTTGCCTGTCAAGACCCAACATCCAGACTTTGCCTGTCAAGACCTAATGTCCAGACTTTGCCTGTCAAGACCCAACATCCAGCCTTCGCTGATCAAGACCCATCATCCATACTCTGCTGGTCAAGCATCGAAGGTTGGACGCTAATCTTTGACAGGATGGAATATCTGTCAAGCTGAGGAGAAGTCTGGGTGAATTGGGCCATTAACTCCAGTATAGATGTACGGTACAGGGTGTGTTCTGTGGACAAATGAAACAAAAATAGAGCTTTTTGGCAATGCAAAGCAACAGTTTGTTTACAGACGGTGCAATGAAGCTTATAAGGAAAAGAACACCCTACCAACAGTTAAGCATGGTGGACCGTCCATAATGCTTTGGGGTTCCTTTGCTGCATCTGGTATTGGAGGCCTTGACCGTATCACATGAATCATTAAACCTGAGATTTTAGAGTGAAATGTCCTACCCAGTGTAAGAAAACTTGGTATGAGTCAAAGATTATAGGTCCTCCAGCAAGACAATGACCCAAAACACAAATCCAAAAGAAAACAGGAATTGTTGAAAAAGAAAAAATAGACTGTTTTAAAAAGGCCAGCAATGAGTCATGACCTCAATCCCATTGAAAGTCTTTAGGGTGAGCTGAAATCTGCCATTGGGAAAAAGAACCCTGCAACTATTCAAGAGCTTGAACAAACTGCAAAGGAAGAGTGGGAGAAAGTACCAGCTGAGCAGTGCAAGAAACTTATAGATGGCTACAAGAAACTTTTGGAGGCCGTCATCAATGCCAAAGGGTGAGCAACCAAGTATTAATTAGGGGTGCCCTTATTGCTGCACATGCTGTTTACTTTGTTTCTTCTTTAAAATTGCAACATGTAAGTTGAAAAACAATGTTTTATTATTGTATTATTTTGAACCACTAATTAAAAAATCCTGAGGATATACAGGTGCTTCCCACAAAATTAGAATATAATAAAAAAGTTAATTTATTTCAGTTGTTCAATTCAAAAAGTGAAACTCGTATATTATATATTACAAACGGAGTGATCTATTTCAAGTGTTCATTTTTGTTAAGGTTGATGATCATGGCTTATACCAATGAAAACCCAAAAGTCATTATCTCAGAAAATTAGAATAATTAACAAAAAACACCTGCAAATGCTTCCTAAGAGTTTAAAAAGGTCTCTTAGTCTGTTACAGTAGGCTCCACAATCATGGGGAAGAATGCTGACTTGACAAATATCTAGAAGGCACTGATTGACACACTCCACAAGGAAGGTAAGCCACAAAAGGTCATTACTAAAGAAGCTGGCTATTCACAGTGTGCTGTATCCAAGAAAATTAATGGAAAGTTGAGTGGAAGGAAAAAGTGTGGTAGAAAAAGGTGCACAAGCAAATAGGATAACTGCAGCCTAGAAAGGATTGTTATGAAAAAGCCATTCAAAAATTGGGGGGAGATTCACAAGGACTGGACTGCTGCTGGAGTCATTGCTTCAAGAGCCACCACACACAGATGTATCCAGGACATGGGCTACAAGTGTCGCATTCCTTCTGTCAAGCCACTCATGACCAATAGATAACACTAGAAGCGTCTTACCTGGGCCAAGGAGAAAAGAACTGGACTGTTGCTCAGTGGTCCAAAGTGTTGTTTTCAGATTAAAGTAAATTTTGCATTTAATTTGGAAATCAAGGTCCCAGAGTCTGGAGAAAGAGTGGAGAGGCACACAATCTAAGCTGATTGAGGTGTAGTGTGAAGTTTCCACAATCAGTGATGGTTTGGGGAGCCATGTCATCTGCTGGTGTAGGTCCACTGTGTTTTATCAAGACCAAAGTCAGCGCAGCCATCTACCAGGAAATTTTATAGCACTTCATGCTTCCCTCTGCCGACAAGCTTCCTTGAGATGGAAATTGTCAAAAGCACCAATACCTGGTTTACACTGTGTGCAGAATTATTAGGCAAGTTGTATTTTGACCACATGATACTTTTTATACATGTTGTCCTACTCCAAGCTGTTCAGGCTTGAGAGCCAACTACCAATTAAGTAAATCAGGTGATTTGCATCTCTGTAATGAGGAGGGGTGCTGTCTAATGACATCAAAACCCTCTATAAGGTGTGCATAATTATTAGGCAACTTCCTTTCCTTTGGCAAAATGGGTCAGAAGAGAGATTTGACGGGCTCTGAAAAGTCCAAAATTGTGAGATGTCTTGCAGAGGGATGCAGCAGTCTTGAAATTCCCAAACTTTTGAAGCGTGATGATGAACGAACAATCAAGCGTTTCATGGCAAATAGCCAACAGGGTCGCAAGAAGCGTGTTGGGCAAAAAAGGCGCAAAATAACTGCCCATGAATTGAGGAAAAACAAGCGTGAAGCTGCCAAGATGCCATTTGCCACCAGTTTTGCCATATTTCAGAGCTGCAACGTTACTGGAGTAACAAAAAGCACAAGGTGTGCAATACTCAGGGACATGGCCAAGGTAAGGAAGGCTGAAAAACGACCACCTTTGAACAAGAAACATAAGATAAAATGTCAAGACTGGGCCAAGAAATATGTTAAGACTGACTTTTCAATGGTTTTATGGACTGATGAAATGAGAGTGACTCTTGATGGGCCAGATGGATGGGCCAGAAGCTGGATCAGTAAAGGTCAGAGAGCTCCACTCCGACTCAGACGCCAGCAAGGTGGAGTTGGGGTACTGGTATGGGCTGGTATCATCAAAGATGAACTTGTGGGACCTTTTCGGGTTGATGATGTAGTGAAGCTCAACTCCCAGACCTACTGTCAGTTTCTGGAAGACAACTTCTTCAAGCAGTGGTACAGGAAGAAGTCAGTATCGTTCAAGAAAAACATGATTTTCATGCAGGACAATGCTCCATCACATGCCTCCAACTACTCCACAGTGTGGCTGGCCAGTAAAGGTCTCAAAGAAGAAAAAATAATGACATGGCCCCCTTGTTCACCTGATCTGAACCCCATAGAGAACTTGTGGTCCCTCATAAGTGTGAGATCTACAGGGAGGGAAAACAGTACACTTCTCGGAACAGTGTCTGGGAGGCTGTGGTGGCTGCTGCACGCAATGTTGATCGTAAACAGATAAAGCAACTGACAGAATCTATGGATGGAAGGCTGTTGAGTGTCATCATAAAGAAAGGTGGCTATATTGGTCACTAATTTTTGGGGGGTTTGTTTTTGCATGTCAGAAATGTTTATTTCTAAATTTTGTGCAGTTATATTGGTTTACCTGGTGAAAATAAGCAAGTGAGATGGGAATATATTTGTTTTTTATTAAGTTGCCTAATAATTCTGCACAGTAATAGTTACCTGCACACACAGATATCCTCCTAAGATAGCCAAATCTACAAAAAAACCACTCCAACTTCCAAAAATATTAAGCTTTGATATTTATGAGTCTTTTGGGTTGATTGAGAACATAGTTGTTGAACAATAATAAAAATAATCCTCTAAAATACAACTTGCCTAATAATTCTGCACAGTGTAAAAACAACAGTATCACTGTGCTTGATTGGCCAGAAAACTGGCCTGACCTTATCCCCATAGAGAATCTATGGGGTATTGTCAAGAGGAAGATGAGACACCAGACCCAACAATGCTGATGAGCTGGAGGCTGCTATCAAAGCAACCTGGACTTCCATAAGCCCTCAGCAATGCCACAGGCTGATCGCCTCCATGTCACGCCGCATTGATGCAGTAATTGATGCAAAAAGGAGCCCCGACCAAGTATTGAGTGCATTTACTAAACATACACTTCAGTAGGCCAACATTTCGGACTTTAAAATCATTTTTCAAGCTGATGTTATAAAATAGTATTTTTCGCTTTGTAAGACGCTCCGGATTATAAGACGCACCCCAAATTTTGAGGAGAAAAATAGGAAAAAAACTTTTTTTAATAAAATGGTTGTGCTTCTTATAATCCATGCGTCTTATTGCTTACCGAGGATGGTGGCTGCGGAGAAGCGGGGTCCCAGGGTCGCTGCTGGAGGAGGCAGGAGAGGAGCGTTGCAGCAGGCTGCAGGCTGGGATGAGGGGGTGTGCAGGTGTCCTGTGCTGTGGGGGGCTCCTGTGCTGCGGGGGGGTCCTGTGCTGTGGGGGTGTCTCCAGTTATGCTGGCATCTCTGATGCTGCAGGGGGGGCTCTGCCGACATTTTGTGAAAGGCCAGAGCCCCCCAGCAGTTCATCGATGCTTTCCTGTGCGGTGGACTTTGGGAAAATGGCCACCGGGAGGCGGTGCATGCGCAGATGGAGATCTCGGCACCAAGATCTTGGGAGATGAGATTTCAGTGCTGAGATCTCATCTCTCGAGATATTGGTCCTGAGATTTCCATCTGCACATGCGCTGCTTCAGGCAGCCATTTTCCCAGAACCACTGCACAGGAGGAATCCACGGAGCTGCCAGGGGGCTCTGACCTTTCACGAAATATTGGCAGAGCCCCCCTGCAGTGGCGGACACCCTAAGCAGCGGCGGACACCCTGAGCAGTGGCAGCAGACACCCCCTCATTCCAGCCTGCAATGGTACCGGTAAGTGGTACATCCGCATTGTAAGACGCACCCCCATTTCCCCCCCAAATTTGGGGGAAAAAGTGCGTCTTACAAAGCGAAAAATCTGGTATTCTAATTTACTGGGATAATGACTTTAGGGTTTTCATTGGTTGTAAGCCATAATCATCAACATTAACAGAAATAAACATTTGAAATAGATCATTCTGTTTGCAATGACTCTATATAATACATGAGTTTCACTTTTTGTATTGAAGAACTGAAATAAATTAACTTTTTGATATTCTAATTTTGTGAGAAACACCTGTAACTTTGGTACATTTCCATTGATTTCTAAAAATATTGTACAGTCTATGAAAAAATGAAGGTGTGCCAATAATGGTGAGCAGGACTGTTTGTGAAAAACGGACATGTAAATGGGACCTTACACATTAATTAGAGGAAGGCCAGATAACTTGGCAGATATTGCTGCATAAGTCGATACAAATCATACCCAATGGGACATGATAGATACAAAATGGCAAATATTCTGGATTGTAAAATTGGACCAGAGCACAGCAAGTTACCTAACTGCATCTTCAATACTTCCATATAAGAAAAGAATGTAACCATGACACTGGCAGCTTTATTTTTGATAGTAAAATTGTGATTACGGTGATGTGGTCACAGTTTTACGACTGTAGCCTAAATCAGATAATTTCTTCATTAGTTCTTGTGAAATTCAACATCCTATTGCAGCTCTGTGGTGAAAACAAATGCTGGATTATCCGGATTATGGGTAGACCGGATAGCACTTAGCATATTTTTGGACTTTCTCTCTTTATTTGTGTGAGGAAGAGTTTGCTTGTAATTTGATAAAATGACTGCAGTGCAGAAGTGTAACTTTAAGGAAAACCTAAACTTTCCCATTTTTTTTGCTAATTCTATCCAGCAGTGAAAGTGATTCAACTTTGCAAATCACTTTCATCTAAGAGGCCTCTAAATCATTGCTTACTCCTTAATCTACTTGTCCAGCTTTTCTGTACTCCATTGTTGTGCACTAGAAGTACGAATGCTGGCAGTGGAGGTCTTTTACGAGTATACTTGCCCCCTGGAAGGTATTCAGTGCTTCCGTAGATCGTGCTGAGTGTTCTGCATAAGCCCTACTACATTGTGAGTATCCTGCCTTTAGCAGTAACTCCATTCACACTTAAGTTTTTCACGTACAAGTGTTATCTGTGTTTTTCAGGGATAGTATGGTACCTGTAATAGTCTATGGAGCTGTTCACACGTAAGGCTACGTTCACACTAGCGTTGTGCGCCATTGCGTCGGCGACGCAACGCACAACGCACGCAAAAACGCGTCAAAACGCACGCAAAAACGCTGCGTTTTGCGACGCATGCGTCGGTTTTTGCCGAAAATCGGACGCAAGAAAAATGCAACTTGTTGCGTTTTCTTGGTCCGACGCTTGCGGCAAAAAAGACGCATGTGTTGCACAACGCAACAAAAAAAACCGCATGCGTCCCCCATGTTAAGTATAGGGGGCGCATGACGCATGCGTCGCCGCTGCGTCGCCGACGCAAACCCGACGCACATTAGCTTAACGCTAATGTGAACGTAGCCTAAGTGATTTTTTTTTTATGGACCCAGTGGTCAGTGCAAAATCGCGGACACATGTCCAATACTGATCCGAGTGTCTGATCAAACTCGGCAATGAAAGACTATGGGTGCGTGAAAAAAATTGTCCATCGAAATACTGTTGATTCTTTACTGACTGATAGGAGAAGGTGGAGAAATGTTTTTTCTCATCAGTGAAAAAATTATGAAACTCGGCATGTTTTTATTGTACATCAAAATAATTGACGTCTGAATGAGGCCGCACTGCACTGCCAGCTCTTGAACCCATAGAACTGAGTTATTCACCCACTGTGGCCCACATTAATTAAAGGGGTCATCAGACTAATAATATTTATCACCTTCTCACAGGATAGATGGTAAATATTTAATCACTGTGGATTCAATCAATGGGACCCATGGGTTAAATGTTCCTGGTGAGAATGCAACGATAGTTCACTAGTGACCACCACACACTCATTGTCTATAGGCGCGATGATCACAACTTCACACCGTTTGCACCCCATAGAAGAGAATTGGAGTGAGGGTCATGCATGGGCATTACTGCTCTATTTACATGGAGGACAATCATTCTAGCCCCACTGGTCAGACTCATAGAATCATAGAATGTTCGAGTCGGAAGGGCCCTCCGGGGTCATAGTATCCAATCCCCTGCTCAATGCAGGATTCACTAAACCATCTCAGACAGATATCTGTCCAGCCTCTGTTTGAAAACTTCCATTGAAAAGTATAATGTTACAGGGTATATATACTAGATTCCTTGATAAGGCGTTGATCCAGGGAACTAGTCTGATTGCCGTATGTGGAGTCGGGAAGGAATTTTTTTCCCCAATGTGGAGCTTACTCTTTGCCACATGGTTTTTTTTTGCCTTCCTCTGGATCAACATGTTAGGGCATGTTAGGTTAGGCTATGGGTTGAACTAGATGGACTTAAAGTCTTCCTTCAACCTTACATTGAAGGAAAACTTACCACCTCTCATGGCAGCCTGTTCCATTCATTGATCACCCTCACTGGCCAAAAGTTTTTTCTAATATCTAATCTATTTCTTCCCCATTTCAGTTTCTTTCAATTGCTTATCATGTTTCTATGTGCAAATGATAATAATGATGATCCCTCTACACTGTCAACAGCCCTTCAGATAATTGTAGACAGCTATTACTGTATTTTCCGGCGTTTAAGATGACTTTTTAACCCCTGAAAATCTTCTCATAAGTCGGGGGCTGTCTTATACGCCGGGTGTCGTCTTATACAGCGGGTGCGGAGCTCTGCGTTCGCGGCATATGGTGCTGGGAGCGGTCCCGATGACGACCTGCCTCACCGGGAAGGTGTAAGTGAATCAAGTATGCCCTTGTATCCTATTACCTCCTTCTTTCACCCGTCTGGCCCACCGTTCTCTGCCTCTGAAGTCTTCGGAGGATGGAAATTAAGCCGCTCCTTCTCTTTCACCCATCTGGCCCGCCCTTCTCTGCCTTTCAAATCTTGCGGGGATGGAAGTGAAGCGGCGCAGGCAGGCATGTGCGGCTAAACGGCCATCCTCTCGAGATTTGAGAGGCAGAGAAGGGCGAGCCAAATGGGTGAAAAAAGGAGCGGCTTCATTTTCATCCACTGGAGACTTGAGAGAAGGAGAAGGGCAGGCCAGACAGGTCAAAGAGAAGGAAGTAATAGAATACAAGGATCGGCTTGATTCACTTACACCTTACTGGTGAGGCACGTCGTCATCAGGACCGCTCCCTCCACCATATGTGGCGACCGCAGAGCTCAGCACACGCCGTATAAGACTTATACGGTGAGTATATCCCAAACTCTATATTTTAAATGCAAAAGTTGGGGGTCGTCTTATACACCGGAAAATACAGTAAGTTTCCCCTTGGTCTTCTTGTTTTGTTCCTCGTAGGACATACTTTGCAGTCAGGTCACCATCCTGGTAGCTCTTTTCTTGAACTTTCTCTAATTTTCTAATGTCTTTTTTAAAATGTGGTGACCAGAACTGGACACAGTTGTCACTGGGTTACCACTACAGAGAGGAGCCAGAAGACCACAGCATCTGATTGCTCCTACTCCTGCACTGAAAAGAAGCACTTCACCTTCTTTTAAATGGTGTAAATTTCTTTTGGCAGAACAGGGGTTAATCGGCCATGTTGACAGCTCTGGGAGTTAGGACTCTCAGCTGAGCACGGTTAGCCACTCCTATCCCCTATATAATCTAGGTCCGGAGTGACACACATCATCAGAGCTAGCTTTTGCTGCATAACTGGGAGGATAGGAATTAGTGGTTATATGAGAATGCATTTGGTGGATTTATCAGTGACTCTTGCTTGATTTAGTAAGTGTGGTAATTCCCTTACCTTCTCCAACTTTGGTTTTTGCCCATCCTCCACTCCCCAGTGCATTCTTCTGTTATATGTGAGTGAATATTTGTATGCCTGGTATTTTCCATTGCCCCTGTTCCTGTTCTCTGGTTCGTCTGGTTGGTGTACTGTGTTGCACAGCTTTTCCCCTCTTCCCTGGGTGGGGGAAGGTACAGAGAAAGGGCGGATTCAGGAGATAAGGCAAGGTATGTGGCCCCGGCATCTTCACCTTCAGAATTAACCCAGGGAACAGGGAGAACTAGGGTGCCCCCTAGCGTTAGGGACAGGGAAGGTACACATGGTCCCAGGTCACCCGACAACCAAGTCGTGACAACAGTATTTCCAGATGAGGCCTGACCAAGGAGGAGTAGAGGGGGATAATCAATTCACGTGATCTAGACTCTGCTTCTCTTAAATTGACTCACATAATTATATACAGTACGTACAGTATATAACTTTTCCTGGCTATAAATATTACTGGTGCAATAACCCTTTTAAGTACTTTGCACAAGTTTTTAGTGTAGAATTTTGTAGCAGCTCACGACAATTGCGAAAACTAAGTGATATACGGTAACAATTAGATGTGGTCTCTATGGAGTGAAATTAAAAATAAAGTTCCCACAATGAGTTTTTTCTGACTTTTTTCCCATTGTGTTTTTGCAGCAGAAAAAAATACAGTGTTTTTCATTACCAGCAAAGTGAATAACATTTCTAAAATCTACTGCACATGCTTGTTATTTTTTTTTTGCAAATTGTATATCAATTCTTTCAGCGTTTTTAAAGAGATTTTCAGTCATTCAAATAAATGGGAAAAATTGCAATGAAAAACGCTTGTAAAAATGTGGCAAAAATACACCTAAAGTACCATCCCTATGTCATGCGTTTTTAACAGATCCATTGAAATTGATGACATTGGAAACTGTATTTTGCCTTTTATTATTTATTAAATTGTTCAAGTAAAAACCAGAAACGTACAGATCTCATAGCGCTGTAAAAAAACCCACTTATGATTAATACAGATCACAATTCTTTCTGGATGAAAAACTGACATTTTCCTGAATTTGGCCTCTGGGGAGTGTTCACTGATGTCCATGTACAAATTCATGCTAGAGGAGTGGAGCGCAGAGCACTGACACTCGGATCACACTCGCAGCAGAGCTGGAGCCGAGGGTCATTAGCATATCACATCGGATGCTCTTGCATAGGATGCCATACGCTGGTGTGATTCCAGCCGAATGGTGAGACACATGCCACACTGCTGTTGTATTTTTGTTTTGGTCAGAATAACTCATCTAATGAAATAAATTGCATTAAAATTATTTTGATGCACTAGTTTAAACTTTATTTTTGTTATATTTCTTAAAAATAAAAAAAAAACTTATTTCAAGGAACATTATATAATTTTGATAGCGGTGTCAGTCAGAAATGTTGGTGATGTTAAAGTGTCTGTCCAGGCTTGGGGCTTAAGTCTGCAGTCACACTATGTGAATGCAGACTTGTGAAGCTTCTCCGTGTGCACAGTGCGTGCTATCAGGATTCTCCGGTGCTGGAGCGGGTGGTCATGTGATCACAAGTATGCGATTTACATACTTCTGGCCACATTTGGCTAGAAGTGTGCAGCCTTGCTCAAGGCTGCGCACATCTAGTTGGCAAGTGACTGCATGTATGCAAATCACATACTTGCGGTCAGGTGCCCCCCCCCCCCATCAGGCACAGCTGAATCCTGACCTTGCACACAATGCACACTATGAGAATTTACAAGTCTGTAGTCACATAGAATGACTGCAGATTTGAGCCCCAAGCCTGGACACCCCAGTAATACAGAATAATATTGTTTGCCTTGTAACACTTTTTACCACTGAACACCTAACTCTATTGCTAGGGGTGCCATTAATTTAGCAGGGAAAGTCTGCAATATTTAGGTACTTGGTAATTATGTAATTGATATTGTATTATTATACAGTATGTAAAGGTGCAATTCCCACAAACTAAAGTCAGGGCTTTGGATAACATCCTTTTCTTAGGAAGGTCCCACTAAATCTCCCAAAAATCAGCTGTAATCCAAGATGCAACACCCAGCAGCAAATGTTTAATTTTCCTGCAGTGCCTCTGTAGGAGAAATAAAGTATTACACAATTCTCAATGAAATATCTATGTGTGCATTAAAGAGTCCTCCAAATTAAAAAAAAAGTATTTTTAAAGCCACGGTGATAAGGCTTCAAAAATCAGGAAAATTACGCAACTATAAAAACTAAAAAATCCCTAATAATGTACTTCGTTTTTTTGGTTTCTAAGGTTGTTTCTTAGTAGTGTCCATGCACCGTAACATCGCACCTTGAAGCAGTCAATTAAAGCTACATTATCGGGGGACGAATTCTCACATTTGTTTTGCCTATAAACCTTTATTTTCACGGCATTTCTATAAGAACAAAGCCAGGAAACTTTCCGAGTCTCGTATTCTGTAGATCTGTCAGAACATTTGATTTTCCTTTTCTAAGAAGAAATTAAAGAGTGAAATGAAAATATATTAACATAATAGAGTTTTGCTATTTTGACTTCCTTTATCTGTGGGAAGGAGTTCGCTGCCAGATAATCATTTGCATGCTTCAGTGAATTTAAAAAAATCTGCATGAATGGAAGATTCGAGCAACTGAGTGTCATATTTCTGGGGAAGGATAAACTGCCAGTGTGCCTAGGAAGGACACATCCTAAGTCTGTATGCCCCATTAAACTTTGGAAGGGAAAGGGGTTTTGCCAATTAATTTCTATCCGCCAACAATGCGACTGAATTAGTGACCTGGGATTTCGGTTACAGATGAGTAGAAAGTAATACTTGTGCCCGTGATGGAGCGGAAGATCAGGGAGAGGTCATGTGACCGGTGGTCTGGTTGATCAGCCGTTTCTAGCAGGTGCGCTGTACACTACCCAGAAAATTGGAGATGAGAGGGGGCATCTGCAGAATTTAACCTTTTCAATACTAGAGGATGTGGAAACTTTCTACATAATATAATAAGTGTTAAGGCAGGTAGGATGTTGGTAGATTAAAGGGATTTTCCAGTTTTAGGCAAATCATAGGGTTCTGAATGTTATAGTGCTTGCTAATGAGTGGAGGATGAGCTCCTGATGATTGACAGTTCGGACCAGCAGCACGGTTGCGATGCTGGGCCAAACTGTGCATTATTCCATGCTGCAAGCAGATGCGTACTATGGATTTTCCCTTCGGGAAAGAGCAGCGCTTTCTGAGCATAGTAAAATCGTAATAATGTGACCATTAAAAGGAAAGTCTCTCACCTGATAGGGTTATACAAGTGAGGCACAACTCCATATACGCCTATGAGAAAAGCAGAAAAGCAGAGGGTTGCTGTAGGAAAATCTTCCTTCAGACTGAGCATGATTAGGAGTAGAAAATCCAGCCCTGCCATATGTAAAGAGTGAATAATCAGCCAAAAATGATGAAAAATAAATAAAAACGTATTAAAACACTTGTGATATGTAAACTCCCGGCCACATTCTGACTAGATGTGTTTTCACAAACTTGCAGTAATAGGACGCATGGTCTCACCGCCAGCACCGGAGAATGCTCACAGCGCGTGATTTTTGTTAAACGCATGGACAATCCCTTCATAATGGTTGTCCGGGACTTTGGTTATTTTTTCCTATGCAGCTTAGAATCTATAGGCAGGCAATTGCTAACTACCTGCCTGTTCTGCCCTTCAACAATCTGTCTCGGCCCAGGAAGCGACTCTCCTGCTTCATTTTCCCTCACGTCAACAGAGTAGCTCTTTCTCTTCTGGTCTGCTCTATCATTGCTGATGTCATGCTGATTGACAGCCAGCTCCCCACAATTCAGAGCGGAGCCGGCTATCAATCAGCATGACATTGGCAGGGATGCCATGTCGACAGAGCAGAGCAGAACAGATAAAGCTGCTCTCTTGATATCACACTACTGGAACAATGAGAATTGCTGGCAGGAGCAGCCCTTGACTGCTCTGAGCTGGCAGACATCGTCGTTGGGTAGAATAGGCAGAAAATTAGCAACTACCCGCCTGTAAGTTAGCCCCCTAGTAAAAAACCCTAAGGTTCCAGATAAACCCCTTAACACCACTGCTTCTAAGGCTATGTGCACATGATGTTTTATAGACGTAAGCGCATCCTCATAGTTTTTGAAGCAGAAGGCGCTTCGGAAAACAGCGGCGGCCTCCAGCAGAGTCCATATGAAGAATGGACCAGTCACTTCTTCTAGTCCATTCACTGCTTTCGAAGTCTGAATCAGTTAAAAGAAGTTACAAAAGACTAAGAGTATGCACATCTAGTTATTTTTACATTATAGCTCTTATGTTTATTCTTTTTTTTTTTTTTTTTTTTTTTTACACATTTTACCATTCTTGTAGGTGATTACCAGGCAGAATCCACTTCAAAAAGACCCCGTGTGCACAAACCCTAATTAATAGCTTTCCATCTAGGAACTTAGCAAAAAAGGTCTAAAAGTTCTGTAAAGGTGAATGAAGAAAATGCTATATCCTGAGTGTATTATCAATTGTCTTGAGACATAAATCCCATTGACAGCTGCGCGGAGTCTGTGACAATGTGTCAGCGGACGCCAGCCTTGTTTATTTCTGTCCCCAGCTCATTGCTGATGACAATATTTTGCATTTCTATGTTAGTCACAAAAGGCTAATATCCTGTTCAGAGGTGATTTGTAAGGTTTGTATCAAACCTATTAAGAGCAGATCTGCTTCTTTTTACTGAAGAAGAAGGTGTTTGTCAGATTACAGGAAGAGGAATGCTCTAAAGCTTGTTTAGTATGACAATGGAAACATTGTGACTTGTTTTCCCCACATGGAGACCAATGAACATTTTTTGTGCATGGCCCCAGGCAGCGCGGTGGAGAATCTATAGGAAACCTACAATGGTATCCTGCAGTCATCGGCAGGATCACAATCAGACTGTTTAACAAAACTCTATGATGTCTCACTAATATCTCATAGACCTCGCTGTGCCCTAATCTCCGCTATTCACCCTAAACTCATCTCTAACTCAGCTGAATTGTGGTCACAGCACTTACTTGTTAAATCATCATTGTCATTCCAGCCCTTAGACCCCCCAGGACCATACAGTCCATTACTCAAGCTCAAGGGATGCAGTGATTTCACATGAAACAATTTATGATCATCCTGATTTATTTTTTGATAATTATTAAAATTTTTAACTTTTATTTATTTATAGCCTCAACATATACTGCAGCGAAGTACAGAGATTATAACTATTGTAAGATAGAGCTTACTGCATGTGTTGGGGGACACTCGCTTAGCAACGGGATTCAGTCACACAGGCACCATTTTCTCCATTAAACAGTCCATGTAGTTTATTTGCATGTCACAAACCGCCATGTTACACATCACACACATATACACTCACCGGCCACTTTATTAGGTACACCTGTCCAACTTCTTGTTAACACTTAATTTCTAATCAGCCAATCACATGGCGGCAACTCAGTGCATTTAGGCATGTAGACATGGTCAAGACAATCTCCTGCAGTTCAAACCGAGCATCAGTATGGGGAAGAAAGGTGATTTGAGTGCCTTTGAACGTGGCATGGTTGTTGGTGCCAGAAGGGCTGGTCTGAGTATTTCAGAAACTGCTGATCTACTGGGATTTTCACGCACAACCATCTCTAGGGTTTACAGAGAATGGTCCGAAAAAGAAAAAAAATCCAGTGAGCGGCAGTTCTGTGGGCGGAAATGCCTTGTTGATGCCAGAGGTCAGAGGAGAATGGGCAGACTGGTTCGAGCTGATAGAAAGGCAAAAGTGACTCAAATCGCCACCCGTTACAACCAAGGTAGGCCTAAGAGCATCTCTGAACGCACAGTGCGTCGAACTTTGAGGCAGATGGGCTACAGCAGCAGAAGACCACACCGGGTACCACTCCTTTCAGCTAAGAACAGGAAACTGAGGCTACAATTTGTACAAGCTCATCGAAATTGGACAGTAGAAGATTGGAAAAACGTTGCTTGGTCTGATGAGTCTCGATTTCTGCTGCGACATTCGGATGGTAGGGTCAGAATTTGGCGTAAACAACATGAAAGCATGGATCCATCCTGCCTTGTATGGAGCATCTTTGGGATGTGCAGCCGACAAATCTGCGGCAACTGTGTGATGCCATCATGTCAATATGGACCAAAATCTCTGAGGAATGCTTCCAGCACCTTGTTGAATCTATGCCACGAAGAATTGAGGCAGTTCTGAAGGCAAAAGGGGGTCCAACCCGTTACTAGCATGGTGTACCTAATAAAGTGGCCGGTGAGTGTAGTTCATAGTACATGGCTTCCTTCATTTCACAGACTCTACACCCACCAGTCCTCTTCTGACCAGTTCCTGGGGTTGTCCGTGAGTCGTATCAATGTCTCTACTCACATAGCATGACATTAAGTTGCAGTCTCTAAACACGCCAGACCTCACTTCATCCAGTTACCGTGGGAGACCACACAGTTCGTAAACATCCATGGAACATCATAGGCACTAACAGTCTGTTCCACTGGCAGATACTCGTCTGCCTATAACCCCCTTTATCTGGAGGTGCCTTACAGGAGCTCCTGCTCCACACGCTGACTCCTTGTCAGTCCTCTCTCCCAGGAAAGCTGCCTAACTGGGATCACCGTCCTGGACAATGCCTTGCTCACCAGGCCACCCGACAGTTCCAGACCCACAGTAGGACGGTAGCTTCCCCAACACAGTAGCCATCACAAGCTCTGCAGGACAATGGCCTCACCCCGTGCTCTTCAGGAATCCGGTCCTACTCCAGGACCTTCCAACACAGAGGCCATCCAGGTCCACGGCCTCTCCCGGTGCTATTCAGGACATCCATCCTACTCCCAGGACCACCCAGCACACAGGCCTTCAGGTACGCGGCCTCTTCATGTTCTATTCAGAGATCCGGTCCACACATAGGACCTCCCAACACACAGGCTTTCAGATCCATGGCCTCTCCATGTGCTCTTCAGGAATCCAGTCCTACTCCCAGGACATTCCAACACACAGTCCATCCAGGACCATTCAGGTCCATACATTCTCACCATGTGACCAGACCTCAGTCACATTATATCACTGTAGCCACCCTCATAAGTGGGAGGTGTGTGGTTAGTCAGACCCGCCAATCTCCGACTAACCCTGTAAGCCTCCCTTATTATAAACTACACAAACACTTGTGGGAATACAGGTCCCAGAACAACATTACAGAGAATCTCCTCTGTGACACATACCCGCCATTCATAGTGACGCCAGTCACCGTCTTATTATTACAGTTACACCTGCGACTGCCATGCACTCCCATGCATTTGTCCACAAGTCTGTCGTTAGGTGAACATTCACAGTTAACTCCGTTGGTCAGGGCATGCGTGTTGTTATGAGACATGTGCTGGAGTAAGGCAGGGACGGAACATCCCAAACAATTGTGTCGGATGCGGATCGAGTACCGAGAGATGTATGCTGCCATGAGGTTGCGGTAACCCAAAGTGTCCTCAAGCCTAAACTGCAACATATCCATGGCAATCAGTCTGTAAATATGACCTTTTAATGTTTGGGCCTGTGGCTGCTATTTTCTGTGCATTTCAAGACCTTGGGTAGGGACAGATGACTGCTGCGCGATAATGAAGTGGATGTGGCTGCTGAAAAAAAATTTGCCTCATCACTGAACATAATGTTCTGTGGAAACTAAGGGTCCTGTTCCAATTTTTGTTTTGCCCATTCTGCAAATTCAGAGCGCCAATCTGGCATCAGTCGAACATCCCTTCGGTGGATATTAGCCACTCACAAATGACACCCTTACCATATCCAGCTGCTGCAGCATCTCAACGAGGATGACCAAGATTGGCACGCTGAATTTGCAGAATGGGCAAAACAAAAATTGGAACAGGACCCTCAGTTTACACAGAACATTATGTTCAGTGATGAGGCAAACTTTTATGGGTGGGCCATTTATATGGATACACCTAAATAACATGGGAATGGTGACAGTTTTCTTGCATAGGGTGTCTTGCATTGAAATCTGCTGCAATGACCCAGGTACTGCGTTCACCAGACATCAACACAATTTCTATCCGTTTCTCATGTGTTAACCTCTACGACATGTCAATGGCTGTAAACAAAGAGAAACTTGGAAATAACACATGAAAGAATGAAGTTGCATTAAAACCAAGCACACCATTGTTTTTCTTGTGAAATTCTCAATAAGTTTGATGTGTCACATGACCCCTTCCCATTGGAAAAAATAAAGTTGGACCCAAAATGGCTTACTTCAAAATGGCCACCATGGTCACAACCCATCTTGAAAAGTTTCCCCCCTCCCATATACTAATGTGCCACAAACAGGAAGTTGATATCACCAACCATTCCCATGTGTATCCATATACATGGCCCACCTTATACACAGTAGCGAAGGATCAGCAATTGCACAGTCACAGACGCACTTAGCGCAGGTAACACTGGTAGACAAATCCAAAGTGCTGGGATAGTCTTCACCCACTTCCCATAAGGAGGGTGGCTTTACAGAGCCCTTCCCAGACTGCTATTGTAGTGTAGCTGGCGTCTGGTGACGCAGACGATGCTAAAAGTCAGGGTAGCAGAATAAGTCTTAAGTTAGCAGCATTAAACTAAAATGAAAGAAAAAGGGAACCCAAAACAAAAGCTAAGGAAAAAAGAACCAGAAAAGACTATAAGCAACTGCTGAGAAGCAACCTGAACTTCACCATAAAATAAGGGAACTTAAGAAGCAGCACTGTACTGCAAAGGACCAGGCTTCAAATAGCCAGCCCAATGCTAAAGGTAAAAATCATGTTTTAGGCTGATTCATCAATAGTGACTTTTAGAAGAGTTGCACAATTTTAGCAGAAAATGTACTCCGGTCCTTCCTCCTGAAATTATTTTATGTACGTCTGAGGTTTTTTTTGCAAATGTTGTTACATTTTAGCGGAACGTGCTACTTTTTACCTTAAAACGAAGCAAAAAAAGTTAACGTAAAATAATGAGCATTTTTGATTTTGCACAAAATTTAGAAACCATATGCGCCGTGTTGAAGAATTAGAAACAAAAAAACATTAACAAATATCACAAGACAAAAAAAGAAAAGTGACTTATAACAATGAAAGTGATGAATCCGGCTCAGTGACTTTATGCAATAACATTATGAAATGTTAACTGAGACTTGGAGACAAGAGAAAACCACACATGTCCCCAACTATAAATACATTCCTGGTAACTTGTACATATAACTCATATGTGTGACTGAATGTGGTCAGAACTGTACAAGAGCCCAGCACAATGACTTGTACCCTGATTTAAAGAAACTACACACCAACTGTCTCATGTGCTCGGAGTAGTTTGTCATTTCGGCTTCTGTGTAAAGCAATGTTTAGTGAGTTAAGTAGACTTAAAAATATCTGTTCTCAGCAGCACATCGTCCATGTAAACAAGTGATGTGCGGTCGATAATATGATATTTTATGCACTGTAACAATGCTACTCACTTGGGAGCGATGTGAGGCATCACAGGAACCGATTCTACTTAAACATGTAGTTGGTTTATTTCACGCCTCATAAACCGCATCACAGGAAATCTTATATACAGTCCTTGTCTAGCACAAAGTGAAACAAAGTAATCAGTTGACGCAATAGTACAGGTTTGCCTGTATGTGTTAGGGTATGTGTCCACGTTCAGGAAACGCTGCGTGTTTGACGCTGCGTTGAGCCGCAGCGTCAAACACGCAGCGTCCAGATGTTACAGCATAGTGGAGGGGATTTCTTGAAATCCCGTCTCCACTATGCATTAAAAGACGCATGCGGCACACCCGAGAAAACAGACATGCGGCGTGTCTTTTAAGAACGCAGCATGTCCTTACAATGCGCAAACAACGCAAGAACAACGCAGGTGACCTGCCAGTGACCTCAGGTGCAGATTTGGTCAGGATTTTACCTGCATAAAATCCTGACCAAATCCTGATGCAATCCTGAACGTGGACACATACCCTTAAGAGTCCAGTTTCTTAGTCCTTTAGTAAAGATACACAATCCTGGAGGTCTGCACACCTCCACACACAGAACCTTGTGTGAGACAAACAGGCCCTATTTTACTATGTGACCCACTCCCAGGTGTGGAGATATGGTGAGCAGCTGTCCCACCCAACTCTTCAGCTGCTCACATTAAACTCGGCCCTGTCATTGCCGATTAACCTTCTCAGCACTATGTGTGCTAGAGCATTACTCCAGTACAGTGTTCATTTTAGGACATGATCACATATCAAAGTCAAACATCAGAAATACTCTTTCTGATGAACACTGTACTCCAGGTTTACATCACCTTTGTGATACATATCTCGCATCCACTATGTGTCTGGCAGCCACCTTACAGCACACACAATTATGATTTTAGCCATCGTTCTATTTGCATAGTGTTCATTGGACTGTGTATATGCAGCGCCCCAGAGTCCTGGTCGTTGCAGTACTGATGCTCCGCCGCTAAAGGGGGCTATGGTACGTCTGATGGCACTGAAGGAGTTCACCGGACCAGGTATCACAGACACCAATACACTTCACAGTCTGGCCTCCAGGGGGAGCTAAGGGTGCTATGTATTAGGCCACTCCTCACAATCTGGTAAAACTGGGGGATAGGAAGTTAATCAGAAGCTGACTGGGTTGGAACCAGGCAACATCCTGTGGCAGAGGGTGTTGCAGGGGAAGATTCAGGGGGGTCCCTGTCAGGGGTGGGATCCTGACAGAGGCCTAGCGAACAGAAAGAACGTTACGGGACCGCGCCTGCACTTCATCGCGGCGGTACCCCAAGAAAGGACAAGAAGCGAGGTTTATTGTGCTGAGTGAGAAACGAGATCAACACAACAAGGAGAAACACCAGTAGGAGTCGTGCTGTAAGACGAGGCAACATCCTACTGAGGCGCGTAGCCGGTGGCCGGAAACGCCGAGGAAGTATTGAGCTCCAGGCCTTACTTCAAACCTACGGCAGGACAGTCAGTTCTAGGCGGGCTGTCTCACCCAAAATCACCTAAGCAGACACAGGGGGCAACATTTGGAGAGGAGCGACTCTAGGGTCCCGGAAGAGCTCCGAGCCTACCCATCATACGGGTGCATCTTAGCCATATCATCTGGGGGGACGAAGAAGAACATCATCATCGAGTTGTGAGGGAACTTCAGAAACAGACACAACAGTTGTGGGGACTATCCCGTAAGCACAGCAGGGAAGGACCACAACACACAAGCGCTAGAAGGTAGGCACAGATTTCCACCTGCAAAGGGAACTCTGGAGGTGCCATCGGACCGGCCGGACTCCGGTAGCCCGGTTGACCGTATTCCGGACTGAGGATCCTGAAGCCTTCAGTAAAGAGGTAAAGAGACTGCAACTTGGTGTCCTCGTTATTCACCGCGACCTGCACCGCACCATAACATCACATTCCCAACTGTCACTGGACGCCCCTCAGCAGGGTCACGGACCGGGCCTAGCCACCGTGACAACCCCAGGACTGAGACACAGAGGCCCGGTACCGGTTACCCCTCGGCCCTGCGGCAGTGGGGGCACTCCATATATAGGTAAAAAAATGACCATTGATAGGCTATATACAAATATTTTAATGGCGGTATTCGGCTTGACTAAATGGATCTTAAAAGGAAACCTCATCATTAAATTCATACTGCCCAAAACCACAGGCAGGATAAATCAGACACTGCGATTGCAGCCAGGTAAGTTTCACCCTGAAACACAACAGCTTTTCAAACCTACTTTGAAAAGATGGCTAAGACCCCTTTCACACATCAGGTTTTTGCCGTCAGGCTCAATCTGGCGATTTTTGAAAAAAACGGATCTGGCGAAAGCTGCTGCTGGATCCGGATTTTTCTCATAGACTTGTATTAGTGCCAGATTGCACCGGATGGCCTCACGTTTCATCCATCTTTAAAAAGTGTTTGTCCAGCGTCTCGAAAAAAACGTACAAAGTTATGTTTTTTGTCTGCGGAGAAAAAACGGATTTGGCACTTCCGTTTTTTTGCTAGAATAGAAGCCTTTGGGCTCCAGAAAGCACCGGATCCGGCAAATGACGAATCTGGTGCCAGATTCCATTTTTTTCAACTGAGCATGCTCCAATACAGTTGGCCAGCCCCCAATTAATAAACAGATATAAAGCCTGCCATTTACCAGCCAGCAAGACACAGACCTGCCATCAGAGCTGAACCTGCCGCCAGAGCTCAACCTGCCACCAGAGCCAGAGCTGAACCTGCCACCAAAGTCAGAGCTGAACCTGCCAGAGCCAGAGCTGAACCTGCCACCAGAGCCAGAGCTGAACCTGCCACCAGCCAGAGCTGAACCTGCCACCAGCAAGAGCGGAACCTGCCACCAGAGCCAGAGCTGAACCTGCCGCCAGCCAGAGCTGAACCTGCCACCAGCAAGAGCTGAACCTGCCACCAGAGCCAGAGCTGAACCTGCCGCCAGCCAGAAATGATCCTGCCACCAGCAAGAGCTGAACCTGCCACCAGAGCCAGAGCTGAACCTGCCACCAGAGCCAGAGCTGAACCTGCCGCCAGCCAGAGATGAACCTGCCGCCAGCCAGAGATGAACCTGCCACCAGCAAGAGCTGAACCTGCCACCAGCAAGAGCTGAACCTGCCACCAGAGCCAGAGCTGAACCTGCCGCCAGCCAGAGCTGAACCTGCCACCAGAGCCAGGGCTGAACCTGCCGCCAGCCAGCCAGCAGCCAGCTACAGCTATAGCCACAGCCAGCTACAGCCACAGCCAGCTACAACCACAGCCAGCTACAGCGACAGCCAGATACAGCCACAGGCTGATAGCAACCTGCGGGTCTGGGAAGGACATTGCTCCCCACTGCGGTCTAGGGCACACTATTCCAGTGTGATTCATCCCCTGATATTCTATTCAGATAAGTGGTGTATGAATTATTATTTAAGTATGTCTCCTGATGAACCGTTCTCGGGGAAACACGTCGAGATGAACATACTTAGTTTTTAAGTGTATTGGAGTGTTGTTACTAAGAACATGCTTAATGTGGAATTGTATTGAATCGTCACTAAAGTGATTATTACTGTTTTTGCACTAGTTGCCTGGTACCCATATTTATACATATATGTATCCGTTTGTTAGGATGTATTAGGGCCAGACGACGTGAGCGGGGGTGCCATTTGTGCAGGATTGTAGGGTGCCAACCCCTGCAGACAGGTAGGGTGTATCTAGGTACAGTGTATATTTCCCAACAATTATATGAAGTATGTGCGTGCAATAATCATCGAGTGTGCGATACCATTGGTATTAATAAGCGCACTTGTTTGCACAGGCCATTGGAAATATGCGCAATAATCAATAAGTGTGCGATATTTTCAACATTAATAAGCACGCTATTTTGCACTGGCCAATGTGCAATATATAAGCACATTATCTATCGTGATGATTCTATGTATTTGTCTGAATTGGATGGTCTGCTCTTTGATCTTTTTTTTTTTCTGCACGACAGGGCCTACTAGGGCTAGTTAGGGAGAGCCTACGTTGAGCGGGGGCACCATTGCGCAGGACTTAGGGTGCCAACCTCTGCGGCAAGGTAGGGCACAGACAGTTGGTGTAAGAGGGATTTTGTGCACCCTGTATCTTTGCAGCCAAACAAAGGATGTCTTTTAGGTTGTGTGTGTTGTATTTTTATCTTAAATATTAATAAATGTTAAGTTTTATTGTGGTTACTTTATTCTATCGGTAAATATAGTGCTTCATGTCGGTGAACCAGCTACAGCCACAGCCAGCAGCCAGCTACAGCCACAGCCAGCTACAGCCACAGCCAGCAGCCAACTACAGCTACAGCCAGCTACACCACAGCCAGCTACAACCACAGCCACAGCCAGCCACAGCCAGCCACAGCCAGCCGCAGCCAGCCATGTCTTCTTCTGGGATCTGTACCCCGTGTCGTCAGCGCTGTGACGTAAATAAATGTTTTTTTTTTTGTGATGTTCACATAATATATATATACATACAGTACAGACCAAAAGTTTGGACACTCCTCATTTAAAAATGTTTCTGTATTTTCATGACTATGGAAATTGTACATTCACACTGAATGCATCAAAACTATGAATTAACACATATGGAATTATATACTTAACAAAAAAGTGTGAAACAACTGAAATGATGTCTTATATTCTAGGTTCTTCAAAGTAGCCGCCTTTTGCTTTAATGACTGCTTTGCACACTCTTGGCAAACTCTTGATGAGCTTCAAGAGGTAATCACCGGGAATGGTCTTCCAACAATCTTGAAGGAATTCCCAGAGATGCTTAGCACTTGTTGGCCCTTTTGCCTTCATTCTGCGGTCCAGCTTACCCCAAACCATCTCGATTGGGTTCAGGTCTGGTGACTGTGGAGGCCAGGTCATCTGGCGTAGCACCCCATCACTCTCCTTCTTGGTCAAATAGCCCTTACACAGCCTGGAGGTGTGTTTGGGGTCATTGTCCTGTTGAAAAATAAATGATGGTCCAACTAAACGCAAACCGGATGGAATAGCATGCTGCTGCAAGATGCTGTGGTAGCCATGCTGGTTCAGTATGCCTTCAATTTTGAATAAATCCCCAACAGTGTCACCAGCTAAGCACCCCCACACCTCCTCCACCCAGTCCATTCGTTCACCTTTTTCTTTGTCACCCCAAGACGACACGGTGGTTGGAACCAAATATCTCAAATTTGGACTCATCAGACCAAAGCACGGATTTCCACTGGTCTAATGTCCATTCCTTGTGTTCTTTAGCCCAAACAAGTCTCTTCTGCTTGTTGCCTGTCCTTAGCAGTGGTTTCCTAGCAGCTATTTTACCATGAAGGCCTGCTGCACAAAGTCTCCTCTAACAGTTGTTGTAGAGATGTGTCTGCTGCTAGAACTCTGTGTGGCATTGACTTGGTCTCTAATCTGAGCTGCTGTTAACCTGCGATTTCTGAGGCTAGTGACTCGGATAAACTTATCCTCAGAATCAGAGGTGACTCTTGGTCTTCCTTTCCTGGGGCGGTCCTCATATGAGCCAGTTTCTTTGTAACTCTTTATGGTTTTTGCCACTGCACTTGGGGACATTTTCAAAGTTTTCCCAAGTTTTCGGACTGACTGACCTTAATTTCTTAAAGTAATGTTGGCCACTCGTTTTTCTTTACTTAGCTTCTTTTTTCTTGCCATAATACAAATTCTAACAGTTTATTCAGTAGGACTATTAGCTGTGTATCCACCAGACTTCTGCACAACACCACTGATGGTCCCAACCCCATTTATAAGGCAAGAAATACCACTTATTAAACCTGACAGGGCACACCTGTGAAGTGAAAACCATTCCCGGTGACTACCTCTTGAAGCTCATAAAGAGAATGCCAAGAGTGTGCAAAGCAGTCATCAAAGCAAAAGGTGGCTTGTTATGATTTTCCCAATGGCAGGGAAATCAAAATAACAACGGACTAGCTCTCGGGTGATGGGAACTAAAGTGACCGTGACCTGAACCTGACACGACACTGGAAGTAGCCGGGGAGTGTTTCCTACGATGCCCTAGACACCACGCGCCAGCCGGAGATCTAACTACCCCTATCAGAGGAATATACAGGCCTGCCTTACCTCCAGAGATGAACCCCAAAAGGAGATAGCAGCCCCCCACAGATATTGACGGTGAGTCAAGAGGAAAAGACATACGTAGGATGAACAGCAGATTTAGCACAGTGAGGTCCGCTTACTAGATAGCAGAAGTACAGGAAAGAGTTACTTCACGGTCAACTTCAAAACACTACTCAAAAACACCATCCTGAAATTACTTTAAAACTCCAGTGACAACTCATGCCACTGGAGTGGCAATTCCAGTCCACGAGAGCTTCCAGCTACAGAGAGTCACATTGCAAATAGCTGGACAAAAATAGAATAAACTAGAAACAAAATTCAACTTAGCTGAACAGGATCTTGAGGCAGGAGAATGCAACAGAATGCTACTGATACATTGTTGGCCGGCATCAGACCAGCAGCCAAGCAGCCTTAAATAGGAAACTCCCCTAATGGGTGTCAACAGGTGATCAAGGATAGAAGAAGGCAAATAAGTGGCACTACCATAAAACACCACCGGGGGAGCCCACAAACAGAATTCACAACAGTACCCCCCCCTTAAGGAGGGGGCACCGAACTCTCACCAGAACCACCAGGGCGATCTGGATGAGCACTATGAAATGCACGAACCAAATCAGGAGCATGAACATCAGATGCTGTCACCCAAGAATTATCCTCCTGACCATAGCCTTTCCACTTAACCAGATACTGAAGTTTCCGTCTGGAAACACGGGAGTCCAAGATCTTTTCCACCACATACTCCAACTCACCCTCAACCAGCACAGGAGCAGGAGGATCAGCAGACGGAACAACCGGCACCTCATACCTCCGCAACAATGACCGATGAAAAACATTATGAATAGTAAAAGATGCTGGGAGGTCCAAACAAAAGGACACAGGATTGAGAACCTCCAGAATCCTATAAGGGCCGATAAACCGAGGCTTAAACTTAGGAGACGAGACCTTCATAGGAACAAATCGAGAAGACAACCAAACCAGGTCCCCAACACAAAGACGAGGACCGACACGCCGATGACGATTAGTGAACTGTTGAGTCTTCTCCTGGGACAACTTCAGATTGTCCACAACCTGTCCCCAAATCTGATGCATTCTATCAACCACAGCATCTACTCCAGGACAATCCGAAGACTCCAATTGACCGGACGAAAAGCGAGGGTGAAACCCTGAATTACAAAAAAATGGAGAAACCAAAGTGGCAGAACTGGCCCGATTGTTAAGGGCAAACTCTGCCAATGGCAAAAAATCAAGCCAATCGTCCTGATCAGCGGACACAAAACACCTCAAGTAAGTCTCCAAGGTCTGATTAGTACGCTCAGTCTGGCCATTAGTCTGAGGATGGAATGCAGACGAAAAAGACAAGTCGATGCCCATCCTGGCACAGAACGCCCGCCAAAATCTAGACACAAACTGAGTACCCCTGTCAGACACTATATTCTCAGGAATACCATGCAAACGCACAACATTCTGAAAAAATAGAGGGACCAGCTCAGAGGAGGAGGGCAATTTGGGCAAAGGTACCAAGTGAACCATCTTGGAAAAACGGTCACACACCACCCAGATGACGGACATCCTACGAGAAACAGGAAGGTCAGAAATAAAGTCCATAGAGATGTGCGTCCAAGGCCTCTTAGGAATAGGCAAGGGCAACAACAACCCGCTGGCCCGGGAACAGCAGGGCTTAGCCCGAGCACAAACATCACAAGACTGCACAAAAATACGTACATCTCGAGACAAGGAAGGCCACCAGAAGGACCTAGACACCAGATCCCTGGTGCCAAAAATTCCAGGATGACCTGCCAACGCGGAAGAGTGAACCTCCGAAATAACTCTACTGGTCCAGTCATCAGGGACAAACAATCTACCAGGCGGACAGCGATCAGGCCTATCCACCTGAAACTCCTGCAAAGAGCGCCGCAGGTCTGGGGAGACAGCTGACAATATCACCCCATCCTTCAGGATGCCAGTAGGTTCGGAATCACCAGGCGAGTCAGGCTCAAAACTCCTAGAGAGGGCATCCGCCCTCACATTCTTAGACCCAGGCAGATATGAAACCACAAAGTTAAATCGAGAGAAAAACAACGACCAGCGCGCCTGTCTAGGATTCAGACGCCTGGCTGACTCAAGATAAATTAGATTTTTGTGGTCAGTCAAGACCACCACCTGGTGTCTAGCACCCTCAAGCCAATGACGCCACTCCTCAAATGCCCACTTCATGGCCAAGAGCTCCCGATTTCCAACATCATAATTTCGCTCAGCGGGCGAAAACTTTCGAGAGAAAAACGCACATGGTCTCATCACTGAGCAGTCAGGACCTTTCTGCGACAAAACTGCACCTGCTCCGATCTCGGAAGCATCTACTTCAACCTGGAACGGGAGCGAAACATCAGGCTGGCGCAACACAGGAGCAGAAGAAAAGCGGCGCTTAAGCTCCCGAAAGGCCTCCACAGCCGCAGAGGACCAATTAGCAACATCAGCACCCTTCTTGGTCAAATCAGTCAAAGGTTTAGCAATGGCAGAAAAACCCGCTATGAATCGGCGATAGAAATTAGCAAATCCCAAGAATTTCTGAAGACTCTTTAGAAAAGTAGGTTGTACCCAATCACAAATAGCCTGAACCTTAACAGGGTCCATCTCCATAGATGAAGGGGAAAAAATATATCCCAAAAAGGAAACTCTCTGAACCCCAAAAATACACTTTGAGCCCTTCACAAATAGAGAATTAGCTCGTAAAACCTGAAAAACTCTCCTGACCTGTTGAACATGAGATTCCCAGTCCTCCGAAAAAATCAAAATATCATCCAAATACACAATCATAAATTTATCCAGATATTCACGGAAAATATCGTGCATAAAGGACTGAAAAACGGAAGGGGCATTCGCGAGACCGAAAGGCATTACCAAATACTCAAAATGGCCTTCAGGCGTATTAAATGCGGTCTTCCACTCATCCCCCTGCTTAATCCGCACTAAATTATACGCACCACGTAGATCGATCTTAGTGAACCACTTCGCCCCCTTTATGCGAGCAAAAAGATCAGTCAGTAAAGGTAACGGATACTGGTATTTAACTGTAATCTTATTCAGAAGTCGATAGTCGATACAAGGTCTCAATGAACCATCCTTTTTACCCACAAAGAAAAACCCTGCCCCCAGTGGAGACAAAGAGGGGCGAATATGACCCTTTTCCAAAGATTCTCTGATATACTCCCGCATAGCAGTATGTTCAGGTACAGACAAATTAAACAAGCGACCCTTAGGAAATTTACTACCGGGAATCAACTCAATAGCGCAGTCACACTCTCTGTGAGGAGGGAGAGAATCAGTTTTAGGCTCCTGAAAGACATCATAAAAATCTGACAGAAATGCTGGGATCTCAGAGGGAGTAGATGAAGAAATGGGAACCAAAGGTGCATCCCCATGAATCCCCTGACATCCCCAGCTCAGCACAGACATTGATCTCCAGTCCAAGACTGGATTATGAATTTGTAACCATGGTAATCCAAGTACTAATACGTCATGTAGATTATATAACACAAGGAAACGAATAATCTCCTGATGGTCTGGGGACAGATGCATAGTCACTTGTGTCCAATATTGTGGTTTATTGCTAGCCAAAGGTGTAGAATCAATACCCTTTAAGGGAATAGAAACCTCCAGAGGCTCTAAATCAAACCCACAACGCTTGGCAAAGGACCAATCCATGAGACTCAGAGCGGCGCCAGAATCCACATAAGCATCCACAGTAACAGATGATAAAGTACAAATCAATGTCACGGACAAAAGAAATTTAGACTGCAAGGTACCCATAGAAAAAGATTTATCAACCTTTTTATCAACCTTCTTTATGCGTTTAGAGCATGCTGATATAACATGAGCTGGATCTCCACAATAGAAGCACAACCCATTTTTGCGCCTGTAATTCTGTCGTTCGCCTCTAGACAATACACTATCGCATTGCATATGCTCTGGTGCCTTTTCAGAGGTCACCGCCAAATGATGCACAGGTTTTTGCTCAGAAGATACCGCCATATGGTGCACAGGTTTTTGCTCAGAAGATACCGCCATATGGTGCACAGGTTTTTGCTCAAAAGATACCGCCATATGGTGCACAGATTTTTGCTCAGAAGATACCGCCATATGGTGCACAGATTTGCGCTCCCGTAAACGCCGATCAATCTGGATAGCCAATTTCATGGCATCATTCAGACCTGTAGGCACAGGGAACCCCACCATGACATCCTTCACGGCATCAGAGAGACCTTCTCTGAAATTAGCTGCTAGAGCGCACTCATTCCATTTAGTAAGCACCGACCATTTACGAAATTTTTTGGCAGTATATCTCAGCTTCATCTTGCCCTTGAGAAAGAGCTATCAAGGCTTTCTCAGCCAAAATCTCTAAATTAGGTTCTTCATAAAGCAACCCCAAAGCCAGAAAAAACGCATCTACATTTAATAACGCAGGATCCCCTGGCGACAATGCAAATGCCCAACTTTGTGGGTCACCCCGCAATAGAGAAATAACAATTTTAACCTGTTGCGCAGGATCACCAGCAGAGTGAGATTTCAGAG
The DNA here is from genome assembly GCF_051348905.1 of Ranitomeya variabilis. Lineage (NCBI taxonomy): Eukaryota > Metazoa > Chordata > Amphibia > Anura > Dendrobatidae > Ranitomeya > Ranitomeya variabilis. Next base: position 596,469,756 of record NC_135235.1, on the reverse strand, counting down.
ACAAAAACAATTTACAATTCTCTCTGAAATTCAAAAAACGGGATCTGTCTCCGGTAAAAAATTCAGGCATAGGGATCTTAGGTTCAGACATTGGAGCACGTATAACAAAATCTTGTAAGTTCTGGACCTTTGTAGCCAGGTTATTCAGACCTGCAACCAAACTCTGTGGATCCATGATTCAAACAGGTGTAACCAAAGCCATTCAGAGATTAAGAGGAGAGGAAAAAAAAAAAGGCTGAAGACTGCAGTTTAAGCAAGGAGTACAAATAAGCACTAAGGTGCACTTTCCAAACACAGAAGGAAAAAAAAAAACCTTTTCATATCCTTTCCTGCTTTAGTGCATAGTTTTAACACATGTGGGCCGGCCAAACTGTTATGATTTTCCCAATGGCAGGGAAATCAAAATAACAACGGACTAGCTCTCGGGTGATGGGAACTAAAGTGACCGTGACCTGAACCTGACACGACACTGGAAGTAGCCGGGGAGTGTTTCCTACGATGCCCTAGACACCACGCGCCAGCCGGAGATCTAACTACCCCTATCAGAGGAATATACAGGCCTGCCTTACCTCCAGAGATGAACCCCAAAAGGAGATAGCAGCCCCCCACAGATATTGACGGTGAGTCAAGAGGAAAAGACATACGTAGGATGAACAGCAGATTTAGCACAGTGAGGTCCGCTTACTAGATAGCAGAAGTACAGGAAAGAGTTACTTCACGGTCAACTTCAAAACACTACTCAAAAACACCATCCTGAAATTACTTTAAAACTCCAGTGACAACTCATGCCACTGGAGTGGCAATTCCAGTCCACGAGAGCTTCCAGCTACAGAGAGTCACATTGCAAATAGCTGGACAAAAATAGAATAAACTAGAAACAAAATTCAACTTAACTGAACAGGATCTTGAGGCAGGAGAATGCAACAGAATGCTACTGATACATTGTTGGCCGGCATCAGACCAGCAGCCAAGCAGCCTTAAATAGGAAACTCCCCTAATGGGTGTCAACAGGTGATCAAGGATAGAAGAAGGCAAATAAGTGGCACTACCATAAAACACCACCGGGGGAGCCCACAAACAGAATTCACAACAGTACCCCCCCCTTAAGGAGGGGGCACCGAACTCTCACCAGAACCACCAGGGCGATCTGGATGAGCACTATGAAATGCACGAACCAAATCAGGAGCATGAACATCAGATGCTGTCACCCAAGAATTATCCTCCTGACCATAGCCTTTCCACTTAACCAGATACTGAAGTTTCCGTCTGGAAACACGGGAGTCCAAGATCTTTTCCACCACATACTCCAACTCACCCTCAACCAGCACAGGAGCAGGAGGATCAGCAGACGGAACAACCGGCACCTCATACCTCCGCAACAATGACCGATGAAAAACATTATGAATAGTAAAAGATGCTGGGAGGTCCAAACGAAAGGACACAGGATTGAGAACCTCCAGAATCCTATAAGGGCCGATAAACCGAGGCTTAAACTTAGGAGACGAGACCTTCATAGGAACAAATCGAGAAGACAACCAAACCAGGTCCCCAACACAAAGACGAGGACCGACACGCCGATGACGATTAGTGAACTGTTGAGTCTTCTCCTGGGACAACTTCAGATTGTCCACAACCTGTCCCCAAATCTGATGCATTCTATCAACCACAGCATCTACTCCAGGACAATCCGAAGACTCCAATTGACCGGACGAAAAGCGAGGGTGAAACCCTGAATTACAAAAAAATGGAGAAACCAAAGTGGCAGAACTGGCCCGATTGTTAAGGGCAAACTCTGCCAATGGCAAAAAATCAAGCCAATCGTCCTGATCAGCGGACACAAAACACCTCAAGTAAGTCTCCAAGGTCTGATTAGTACGCTCAGTCTGGCCATTAGTCTGAGGATGGAATGCAGACGAAAAAGACAAGTCGATGCCCATCCTGGCACAGAACGCCCGCCAAAATCTAGACACAAACTGAGTACCCCTGTCAGGTCAGACACTATATTCTCAGGAATACCATGCAAACGCACAACATTCTGAAAAAATAGAGGGACCAGCTCAGAGGAGGAGGGCAATTTGGGCAAAGGTACCAAGTGAACCATCTTGGAAAAACGGTCACACACCACCCAGATGACGGACATCCTACGAGAAACAGGAAGGTCAGAAATAAAGTCCATAGAGATGTGCGTCCAAGGCCTCTTAGGAATAGGCAAGGGCAACAACAACCCGCTGGCCCGGGAACAGCAGGGCTTAGCCCGAGCACAAACATCACAAGACTGCACAAAAATACGTACATCTCGAGACAAGGAAGGCCACCAGAAGGACCTAGACACCAGATCCCTGGTGCCAAAAATTCCAGGATGACCTGCCAACGCGGAAGAGTGAACCTCCGAAATAACTCTACTGGTCCAGTCATCAGGGACAAACAATCTACCAGGCGGACAGCGATCAGGCCTATCCACCTGAAACTCCTGCAAAGAGCGCCGCAGGTCTGGGGAGACAGCTGACAATATCACCCCATCCTTCAGGATGCCAGTAGGTTCGGAATCACCAGGCGAGTCAGGCTCAAAACTCCTAGAGAGGGCATCCGCCCTCACATTCTTAGACCCAGGCAGATATGAAACCACAAAGTTAAATCGAGAGAAAAACAACGACCAGCGCGCCTGTCTAGGATTCAGACGCCTGGCTGACTCAAGATAAATTAGATTTTTGTGGTCAGTCAAGACCACCACCTGGTGTCTAGCACCCTCAAGCCAATGACGCCACTCCTCAAATGCCCACTTCATGGCCAAGAGCTCCCGATTTCCAACATCATAATTTCGCTCAGCGGGCGAAAACTTTCGAGAGAAAAACGCACATGGTCTCATCACTGAGCAGTCAGGACCTTTCTGCGACAAAACTGCACCTGCTCCGATCTCGGAAGCATCTACTTCAACCTGGAACGGGAGCGAAACATCAGGCTGGCGCAACACAGGAGCAGAAGAAAAGCGGCGCTTAAGCTCCCGAAAGGCCTCCACAGCCGCAGAGGACCAATTAGCAACATCAGCACCCTTCTTGGTCAAATCAGTCAAAGGTTTAGCAATGGCAGAAAAACCCGCTATGAATCGGCGATAGAAATTAGCAAATCCCAAGAATTTCTGAAGACTCTTTAGAAAAGTAGGTTGTACCCAATCACAAATAGCCTGAACCTTAACAGGGTCCATCTCCATAGATGAAGGGGAAAAAATATATCCCAAAAAGGAAACTCTCTGAACCCCAAAAATACACTTTGAGCCCTTCACAAATAGAGAATTAGCTCGTAAAACCTGAAAAACTCTCCTGACCTGTTGAACATGAGATTCCCAGTCCTCCGAAAAAATCAAAATATCATCCAAATACACAATCATAAATTTATCCAGATATTCACGGAAAATATCGTGCATAAAGGACTGAAAAACGGAAGGGGCATTCGCGAGACCGAAAGGCATTACCAAATACTCAAAATGGCCTTCAGGCGTATTAAATGCGGTCTTCCACTCATCCCCCTGCTTAATCCGCACTAAATTATACGCACCACGTAGATCGATCTTAGTGAACCACTTCGCCCCCTTTATGCGAGCAAAAAGATCAGTCAGTAAAGGTAACGGATACTGGTATTTAACTGTAATCTTATTCAGAAGTCGATAGTCGATACAAGGTCTCAATGAACCATCCTTTTTACCCACAAAGAAAAACCCTGCCCCCAGTGGAGACAAAGAGGGGCGAATATGACCCTTTTCCAAAGATTCTCTGATATACTCCCGCATAGCAGTATGTTCAGGTACAGACAAATTAAACAAGCGACCCTTAGGAAATTTACTACCGGGAATCAACTCAATAGCGCAGTCACACTCTCTGTGAGGAGGGAGAGAATCAGTTTTAGGCTCCTGAAAGACATCATAAAAATCTGACAGAAATGCTGGGATCTCAGAGGGAGTAGATGAAGAAATGGGAACCAAAGGTGCATCCCCATGAATCCCCTGACATCCCCAGCTCAGCACAGACATTGATCTCCAGTCCAAGACTGGATTATGAATTTGTAACCATGGTAATCCAAGTACTAATACGTCATGTAGATTATATAACACAAGGAAACGAATAATCTCCTGATGGTCTGGGGACAGATGCATAGTCACTTGTGTCCAATATTGTGGTTTATTGCTAGCCAAAGGTGTCATGATCTCCATGGCCAGAGAACTAGCATAAGCCTCAATAGGAACAAGCTCTTGGAAGATGTAACTGTACTGACCATGAACTAAACCTACCGCATCATCTAGAAGTAGCCAGGTAGCATGTCCTACTTTTTATCCCTATATGCCCAGCGCCGGCCGGAGAACTAAATAATGCTAGCAAAGGGAAATATAAGACCTGACTCACCTCTAGAGAAATGCCCAAAAAGGAGACAGAAGCCCCCCACATATATTGGCGGTGATATGAGATGAAACAACAAACGCAGCAGGAAAATAGTTTTAGCAAATTTGAGGTCCGCTTTCTAGATAGCAGAAGACAGAAAGCATACTTTCATGGTCAGTAGAAAACCCTAACAAAACACATCCAGAAATTACTTTAGGACTCTGGCATTAACTCATAATACCAGAGTGGCAATTCCTGATCAACAAGAGCTTTCCAGACACAGTAACGAAACTGCAGCTGTGAACTGGAACCAAAATACAAAAACAAAACATGGACGAATGTCCAACTTATCTAGTAGATGTCTGGGAGCAGGAACAAGCACAGAGAGGCTTCTGATAACATTGTTGACCGGCAAGCATCTAACAGAGAAGCCAGGTTATATAGCGACACCCAGATCTAATCAGAACAGGTGAACAGGGAAGATGATGTCACAAGTTCAATTCCACCAGTAGCCACCGGGGGAGCCCAGAATCCAAATTCACAACAGTACCCCCCCCTCAAGGAGGGGGCACCGAACCCTCACCAGAACCACCAGGGCGATCAGGATGGGCCCTATGAAAGGCACGAACCAGATCAGAGGCATGAACATCAGATGCAGTGACCCAAGAATTATCCTCCTGGCCGTATCCCTTCCACTTGACCAGATACTGGAGTCTCCGTCTGGAAACACGGGAGTCTAGGATTTTTTCCACAACGTACTCCAACTCACCCTCAACCAACACCGGGGCAGGAGGCTCAACGGAAGGCACAACCGGTGCCTCATACCTGCGCAATAACGACCGATGAAAAACGTTATGAATAGAAAAGGATGCAGGGAGGTCCAAACGGAAGGAAACAGGGTTAAGAATCTCCAATATTTTATACGGACCGATGAACCGAGGCTTAAACTTAGGAGATGAGACCCTCATAGGGACAAAACGAGAAGACAACCACACCAAATCTCCAACACAAAGCCGAGGACCAACACGACGGTGACGGTTGGCAAAAAGCTGAGTCTTCTCCTGGGACAACTTTAAATTGTCCATCACCTGCCCCCAGATATGATGCAATCTCTCCACCACCGCATCCACTCCAGGACAATCCGAGGATTCCATCTGACCGGAGGAAAATCGAGGGTGGAACCCCGAATTACAGAAAAACGGGGACACCAAAGTGGCAGAGCTGGCCCGATTATTGAGGGCGAACTCCGCCAATGGCAAAAAAGCAACCCAATCATCCTGGTCAGCAGACACAAAACACCTCAGATATGTCTCCAGGGTCTGATTAGTCCGCTCGGTCTGGCCATTAGTCTGAGGGTGAAAAGCAGACGAAAAAGACAAATCTATGCCCATCCTAGCACAGAATGCCCGCCAAAATCTAGACACAAATTGGGTTCCTCTGTCAGAAACGATATTCTCAGGAATACCATGCAAACGAACAACATTTTGAAAAAACAGGGGCACCAACTCGGAAGAAGAAGGCAATTTGGGCAGGGGAACCAAATGGACCATCTTAGAAAAACGGTCACACACCACCCAGATGACAGACATCTTCTGAGAAACAGGCAGATCTGAAATAAAATCCATCGAGATGTGTGTCCAAGGCCTCTTAGGAATAGGCAAGGGCAACAATAATCCACTAGCCCGAGAACAACAAGGCTTGGCCCGAGCACAAACGTCACAAGACTGCACAAAGCCTCGCACATCTCGTGACAGGGAAGGCCACCAGAAGGATCTTGCCACCAAATCCCTGGTACCAAAAATTCCAGGATGACCTGCCAATGCAGAAGAATGTACCTCAGAGATGACTCTACTGGTCCAATCATCAGGAACAAACAACCTATCAGGCGGACAACGATCCGGTCTATCCGCCTGAAACTCCTGCAAGGCCCGCCGCAGGTCTGGAGAAACGGCTGACAAGATAACTCCCTCCTTAAGAATACCTGTGGGGTCAGAGTTGCCGGGTGAATCAGGCTCAAAACTCCTAGAAAGGGCATCCGCCTTAACATTCTTAGAACCCGGTAGGTACGATACCACAAAATTAAACCGAGAGAAAAATAATGACCAGCGCGCCTGTCTAGGATTCAGGCGCCTGGCGGTCTCAAGATAGATCAAATTTTTGTGGTCAGTCAATACCACCACCTGATGTCTGGCCCCCTCGAGCCAATGGCGCCACTCCTCAAACGCCCACTTCATGGCCAAAAGCTCCCGATTCCCAACATCATAATTCCGCTCAGCGGGCGAAAATTTACGGGAAAAGAAGGCACAAGGCCTCATCACGGCGCAGTCAGAACTTTTCTGCGACAACACTGCCCCAGCCCCGATCTCAGAAGCGTCGACCTCAACCTGAAAAGGAAGAGTCACATCAGGCTGACGCAACACAGGGGCAGAAGAAAAACGGCACTTAAGCTCCTGAAAGGCCTCCACAGCATCAGGGGACCAATTAGCAACATCAGCACCCTGTCTAGTCAAATCGGTCAATGGCTTAACGACATCCGAAAAACCAGAAATAAATCGACGATAAAAGTTGGCAAAGCCCAAAAATTTCTGAAGACTTTTAAGAGAAGAGGGCTGCGTCCAATCACAAATAGCTTGAACCTTGACAGGATCCATCTCAATGGAAGAGGGAGAAAAAATATATCCCAAAAAGGAAATTCTCTGAACCCCAAAAACGCACTTAGAACCCTTGACACACAGAGAATTAGACCGCAAAACCTGAAAAACCCTCTTAACTTGCCGGACATGAGAGTCCCAATCATCCGAAAAAATCAGAATATCATCCAGATACACTATCATAAATTTATCCAAAAAATCGCGGAAAATATCATGCATAAAGGACTGGAAGACTGAAGGGGCATTAGAAAGACCAAAAGGCATCACCAAATACTCAAAGTGGCCCTCGGGCGTATTAAATGCGGTTTTCCACTCATCCCCCTGCCTGATCCGCACCAAATTATACGCCCCACGGAGATCAATCTTAGAGAACCACTTGGCCCCCTTTATGCGAGCAAACAAATCAGTCAGCAACGGCAATGGGTATTGATATTTAACCGTGATTTTATTCAAAAGCCGATAATCAATACATGGTCTCAAAGAGCCGTCTTTTTTTGACACAAAGAAAAAACCGGCTCCTAAGGGAGATGACGATGGACGAATATGTCCCTTTTCCAAGGACTCCTTTATATATTCTCGCATAGCAGTATGTTCAGGCACAGACAGATTAAATAAACGACCCTTTGGGTATTTACTACCCGGAATTAAATCTATAGCACAATCACACTCACGGTGCGGAGGTAGCGAACCCAGCTTGGGTTCTTCAAAGACGTCACGATAATCAGACAGGAACTCAGGGATTTCAGAGGGAATAGATGATGAAATGGACACCAAAGGTACGTCCCCATGAGTCCCCTTACATCCCCAGCTCAACACAGACATAGCTCTCCAGTCAAGGACTGGGTTGTGAGACTGCAGCCATGGCAATCCTAGCACCAAATCATCATGTAGATTATACAGCACCAGAAAACGAATAGTCTCCTGGTGATCCGGATTAATACACATAGTCACTTGTGTCCAGTATTGTGGTTTATTATTAGCCAATGGGGTGGAGTCAATCCCCTTCAGAGGAATAAGAGTCTCCAAAGGCTCTAAATCATACCCACAACGATTGGCAAAGGACCAATCCATAAGACTCAAAACGGCGCCAGAGTCGATATAGGCGTCCGTAGTAATAGATGACAAAGAGCAAATCAGGGTCACAGACAAAATAAATTTAGACTGTAAAGTGCCAATGGGAACGGATTTATCAAGCTTTTTAGTACGCTTAGAGCATGCTGATATAACATGAGTAGAATCCCCACAATAGAAACACAACCCATTTTTCCGTCTAAAATTCTGCCGCTCGCTTCTGGACAGAATTCTATCACACTGCATGTTTTCTGGCGTCTTCTCAGTGGACACCGCCAGATGGTGCACTGGTTTGCGCTCCCGCAGACGCCTATCGATCTGAATGGCCATTGTCATGGACTCATTCAGACTTGCAGGCACAGGGAACCCCACCATAACATCCTTAATGGCATCAGAAAGACCCTCTCTGAAAGTAGCCGCCAAGGCACACTCATTCCACTGAGTAAGCACAGACCATTTACGGAATCTTTGGCAGTAAATTTCAGCTTCATCTTGCCCCTGCGATAGGGACATCAAAGTTTTTTCTGCCTGAAGTTCCAAATGAGGTTCCTCATAAAGCAAGCCCAAGGCCAGAAAAAACGCATCCACATTGCGCAACGCAGGATCCCCTGGTGCCAATGCAAAAGCCCAATCTTGAGGGTCGCCGCAGAGCAAGGAAATCACAATCCCAACCTGCTGTGCAGGGTCTCCATCAGAACGAGATTTCAGGGACAAAAATAACTTACAATTATTTCTAAAATTCTGAAAGCTAGATCTATTCCCTGAGAAGAATTCCGGCAAAGGAATTCTCGGCTCTGATACCGGAGCATGAACAACAAAATCTTGCAAACTTTGTACTTTCGTGGCGAGATTATTCAAACCTGCAGTTACACTCTGTAGCTCCATTATAGACAGGTGAACATAGAGCCATTCAAAGATTAGAAGGAGAGAGAAAAAAAAGAAAGACTGCAGCATAGACAGACTGGCAAGTGATCCAATTAAGAGCACACTAACTACTAGAGAAAAAAAAAAAAAAAAAAAAAAAAAAATTTTCAGCAGACTTCTTATTTCTCTCCTTTCTCAGCCAAGGATTTTAACCCTTTAGTGGCCGGTCAAACTGTCATGATCTCCATGGCCAGAGAACTAGCATAAGCCTCAATAGGAACAAGCTCTTGGAAGATGTAACTGTACTGACCATGAACTAAACCTACCGCATCATCTAGAAGTAGCCAGGTAGCATGTCCTACTTTTTATCCCTATATGCCCAGCGCCGGCCGGAGAACTAAATAATGCTAGCAAAGGGAAATATAAGACCTGACTCACCTCTAGAGAAATGCCCAAAAAGGAGACAGAGGCCCCCCACATATATTGGCGGTGATATGAGATGAAACAACAAACGCAGCAGGAAAATAGTTTTAGCAAATTTGAGGTCCGCTTTCTAGATAGCAGAAGACAGAAAGCATACTTTCATGGTCAGTAGAAAACCCTAACAAAACACATCCAGAAATTACTTTAGGACTCTGGCATTAACTCATAATACCAGAGTGGCAATTCCTGATCAACAAGAGCTTTCCAGACACAGTAACGAAACTGCAGCTGTGAACTGGAACCAAAATACAAAAACAAAACATGGACGAATGTCCAACTTATCTAGTAGATGTCTGGGAGCAGGAACAAGCACAGAGAGGCTTCTGATAACATTGTTGACCGGCAAGCATCTAACAGAGAAGCCAGGTTATATAGCGACACCCAGATCTAATCAGAACAGGTGAACAGGGAAGATGATGTCACAAGTTCAATTCCACCAGTAGCCACCGGGGGAGCCCAGAATCCAAATTCACAACACAAAGGTGTAGAATCAATACCCTTTAAGGGAATAGAAACCTCCAGAGGCTCTAAATCAAACCCACAACGCTTGGCAAAGGACCAATCCATGAGACTCAGAGCGGCGCCAGAATCCACATAAGCATCCACAGTAACAGATGATAAAGTACAAATCAATGTCACGGACAAAAGAAATTTAGACTGCAAGGTACCCATAGAAAAAGATTTATCAACCTTTTTATCAACCTTCTTTATGCGTTTAGAGCATGCTGATATAACATGAGCTGGATCTCCACAATAGAAGCACAACCCATTTTTGCGCCTGTAATTCTGTCGTTCGCCTCTAGACAATACACTATCGCATTGCATATGCTCTGGTGCCTTTTCAGAGGTCACCGCCAAATGATGCACAGGTTTTTGCTCAGAAGATACCGCCATATGGTGCACAGGTTTTTGCTCAGAAGATACCGCCATATGGTGCACAGGTTTTTGCTCAAAAGATACCGCCATATGGTGCACAGATTTTTGCTCAGAAGATACCGCCATATGGTGCACAGATTTGCGCTCCCGTAAACGCCGATCAATCTGGATAGCCAATTTCATGGCATCATTCAGACCTGTAGGCACAGGGAACCCCACCATGACATCCTTCACGGCATCAGAGAGACCTTCTCTGAAATTAGCTGCTAGAGCGCACTCATTCCATTTAGTAAGCACCGACCATTTACGAAATTTTTTGGCAGTATATCTCAGCTTCATCTTGCCCTTGAGAAAGAGCTATCAAGGCTTTCTCAGCCAAAATCTCTAAATTAGGTTCTTCATAAAGCAACCCCAAAGCCAGAAAAAACGCATCTACATTTAATAACGCAGGATCCCCTGGCGACAATGCAAATGCCCAACTTTGTGGGTCACCCCGCAATAGAGAAATAACAATTTTAACCTGTTGCGCAGGATCACCAGCAGAGTGAGATTTCAGAGACAAAAACAATTTACAATTCTCTCTGAAATTCAAAAAACGGGATCTGTCTCCGGTAAAAAATTCAGGCATAGGGATCTTAGGTTCAGACATTGGAGCACGTATAACAAAATCTTGTAAGTTCTGGACCTTTGTAGCCAGGTTATTCAGACCTGCAACCAAACTCTGTGGATCCATGATTCAAACAGGTGTAACCAAAGCCATTCAGAGATTAAGAGGAGAGGAAAAAAAAAAAGGCTGAAGACTGCAGTTTAAGCAAGGAGTACAAATAAGCACTAAGGTGCACTTTCCAAACACAGAAGGAAAAAAAAAAACCTTTTCATATCCTTTCCTGCTTTAGTGCATAGTTTTAACACATGTGGGCCGGCCAAACTGTTATGATTTTCCCAATGGCAGGGAAATCAAAATAACAACGGACTAGCTCTCGGGTGATGGGAACTAAAGTGACCGTGACCTGAACCTGACACGACACTGGAAGTAGCCGGGGAGTGTTTCCTACGATGCCCTAGACACCACGCGCCAGCCGGAGATCTAACTACCCCTATCAGAGGAATATACAGGCCTGCCTTACCTCCAGAGATGAACCCCAAAAGGAGATAGCAGCCCCCCACAGATATTGACGGTGAGTCAAGAGGAAAAGACATACGTAGGATGAACAGCAGATTTAGCACAGTGAGGTCCGCTTACTAGATAGCAGAAGTACAGGAAAGAGTTACTTCACGGTCAACTTCAAAACACTACTCAAAAACACCATCCTGAAATTACTTTAAAACTCCAGTGACAACTCATGCCACTGGAGTGGCAATTCCAGTCCACGAGAGCTTCCAGCTACAGAGAGTCACATTGCAAATAGCTGGACAAAAATAGAATAAACTAGAAACAAAATTCAACTTAACTGAACAGGATCTTGAGGCAGGAGAATGCAACAGAATGCTACTGATACATTGTTGGCCGGCATCAGACCAGCAGCCAAGCAGCCTTAAATAGGAAACTCCCCTAATGGGTGTCAACAGGTGATCAAGGATAGAAGAAGGCAAATAAGTGGCACTACCATAAAACACCACCGGGGGAGCCCACAAACAGAATTCACAACAGTGGCTACTATGAAGAACCTAGAATATAAGACATATTTTCAGTTGTTTCACACTTTTTTGTAAAGTATATAATTCCACATGTGTTAATTCATAGTTTTGATGCCTTCAGTGTGAATGTACAATTTTCATAGTCATGAAAATACAGAAAAATCTTTAAATGACAAGGTGTGTGTTAGGTGTCGAGTTCCCGCCAATGTACAGGCTGAATCTTGAACCGCCTCCACTGCAGTCTCCCTTTCTTCTCCAGCCACATTGGAGTCTGCTCAGTGGAGACATCGGTCCCAGCGACTGGCTCAGGCAGATACTCTGCGCTTGGCTGCTGCTGCTCTTCCAGGCTCAGCTATTGTATCCAGTACTGGTCAGCGGCGAGCAGACGCCTCTGGGACTAAGTCCTGCTTTTCCCCTTCTGAGCATGCCCAAAGGAAGACTTCTCATTGGAGGTCGGGGGTCACACGCTCAGGTCCTGTAGAAACTCCCATTGGTTCTCTAGGAAGGTCCTGAAGTTGCTGCAACTATAAAAGGTTCGCATGGCCACACGCTAGTATCATTTGTGTATGTGCTTGTCGCCAGTTGATACACTACCATACATGTGGTGTGTGTTCGTCTAGTTTTGGGAATACGCTCAGGCAGGCAGTTAGCGTCAGTGGGGGAAATTAGTCGCTTGGCTTAGCATCTGGTTCCTTCTTGTGTACGGTTAGCATGGAAGAGTTCCAGAGCAAGCACAACCCTAGTTAGGGTATTATTCTCACGTGGAATCTTACGACTCTGTGCAGCAACAGGGTTCGTTCATAATCAGACTGAGAGACAGAACTCGTGTCTATACCGCCATATAGTGCCGCCATTTATTAGCAGCAGGTCCCACTCCTGCACGGTGGACCCCGGGCTGCGAACGCACCTATGCTACTCTTATAATTACTCGGTGCGTTCCGCCAGCCCTAACAGTGTGTCCAAACTTTTGGTCTGTACTGTATGGGGTATCGGCGTACTCAGGACAAATTGTACAACAACTTTTGGGGTCCAATTTCTCCTGTTACTCTTGGTAAAATAAAACAAATTGGATCAGAAGTAAATTTTTTGTGAAAAAAAGTTAAATGTTCCTTTTTTTAAACACCTAAAGGGTTAATAAAGTTCTTGAAAGTGGTTTTGAGCACCTTGAGGGGTGCAGTTTTTAGAATGGTGTCACACTTGGGTATTTTCTATCATATAGACCCCTCAAAGTGACTTCAAATGTGATGTGGTCCCTAAAAAAAAATGGTGTTGTAAAAATGAGAAATTGCATGTCAACTTTTAACCCTTATAACTCCCTAACAAAAAACATTTTGGTTCCAAAATTGTGCTGATGTATAGTAGACATGTGGGAAATGTTACTTATTAAGTATTTTGTGTGACATATCTCTGTGATTTAAGGGCATGAAAATTCAAAGTTGGAAAATTGCTAAATTTTCGCCAAATTTCCATTTTTTTTCCCACAAACTCAAGTAATGTCAAGGAAATGTTACCACTATCATGAAGTACAATATGTCACGAGAAAACAGTCTCAGAATCACTGGAATCCGTTGAAGCGTTCCAGAGTTATAACCTCATAAAGGGACAGTGGTCAGAATTGTAAAAATTGTCCCGGTCATTAACATGCAAAGCACCAAATTTAGATTGTGAGCCCCAACGGGGACAGCGATGATAATATGTGCAACCTGTAAAAGCGCTGCGGAATATGTTAGCGCTATATAAAAATAAAGATTATTATTATTATTATTATTATTAAATCACCCTTGGGGGTAAAGGGGTTAATTTCATAGATTGTCTTCTTTTCTTATCATTTGTGAGATATTCTCATAGATTGTAGGATCTGTATTTTTCACGTTTAGAACATGTTCCCATTATAGTCTTTAGGGCTGTTCACATGTCCGTATTTTTTTCACGGCCCGTGTCTCTGTGCAAAACTCATGGAAACAGATCCGTTTTTTATTTATTTATTTAGCTGTGAAAAACACTGATGGTAAAAAAGGAAACATGGACCAAATATTGATGACATTTTATTACTGTCTTACACTGTAAATTATGCCTTCTCTATCATGTAATTTGAAAATGTTATGTAATATATCATCACTTACAAAGAATGATTATAATATTGATAACAATATTTCATCAATATTTTTTCCTCCATCGTGATTTTCTCTACTTCACATACATCCTATTACATCTGAATGCAGGATTCCTAGAAGGATTTATATTATGAGAACGTATTGGGGTAACAGCGGGGCGCACAACTTTTTATGGCAATTGTTTCCATATAAAAAAAATAAAGGGAGCACCACCTTGTGGCTAAAATAAGTAATGTTCTGCGTCTCCTTATTATTGCCTGGGTCATTTAGTAATATTTATTTTATTTTATACATACAGACATTTAGAAGCATAGGAAAAATAAAAAAAGATCAGCAGATACAGCACCGCTGGTAGTAATTTTCTCCTGCTTTCCTCTCCTCTAGGAATGATTCAGTTCGTTCCTTTCTCCAGAGAGCAGATTTATTAAGTTATTAATACTCTAGATGGTAGCCCGATTCTAACGCATCGGGTATTCTAGAATATGTATGTAGTTTATTTATGAAGATTTTAGAATAATACATTGAATACACAGGATTCGGCCGGCCGCGACCAATTAGCGAAGCGTGGTTCAAATCCCGTGCCAAGTCGCAGCCGGACTGCGCCTGTCGCTGATTGTTCGCCGCCGGCCATGTAGTATATAACAGGCCACGTAGTATATTGCACAGCCACGTAGTATATTGCACAGCCACGTAGTATATAGCACAGCCCACGGAGTATATAGCACAGCCACGTAGTATATAACACAGCCCACGGAGTATATAGTGCAGCCACGTAGTATATAGCACAGCCCACGGAGTGTATAACAGCCCACATAGCATATAACACAGCCACATAGTTTATAACAGCCCACGTAGCATATAACACAGCTCACGTAGTATATAACAGCCCACGCATGCAGTATATAACACAGCCCATGTAGTGTATAACACAGCCCACGTAGTGTATAACACAGCTCACGTAGTGTATAACACAGCCCACGTAGTGTATAACACAGGCCACATAGTATATAACACAGGCCACGTAGTGTATAACACAGCCCATGTAGTGTATAACACAGGCCCCTTAGTGTATAGCACAGGCCACGTAGTATATTGCACAGCCCACATAGTATATTGCACAGCCCACATAGTATATTGCACAGCCCACACAGTACATTGCACAGCCCACGTAGTACATTGCACAGCCCACGTAGTATATAGCAGCCCACGTATTATATTGCACAGCCCACATATTATATTGCACAGCCCACGTAGTATATTGCACAGCCCACGTAGTATATTGCACAGCGCACGTAGTATATTGCACAGCCCACGTAGTATATAGCAGCCCACGTATTATATTGCACAGCCCACGTAGTATATAGCACAGCCCACGCAGTATATAGCAATGTGGGCACCATATCCCTGTTAAAAAAGAGAATTAAAATAAAAAATGGTGATATACTCCGGATGCAGGCGAAGCGGTTACCCACGCTCCTCACGCGCTCCGGTCCCAAGAGTGCATTGCGGTCTCACGAGAAGATGACGTAGCGGTCTCACGAGACCGCTAAGTCATCATCTCGCGAGACCGCAATGCATGGAGCGGTCACCTGAGCGTCGCGAGGAGCGGGGAAGGCCTGTTCCTGATCCGGGGGCCGAAGGACGGTGAGTATATAATGATTTTTTATTTTTTTTATTTTTAACATTAGATCTTTTAACTATTGATGCTGCATAGGCAGCATCAATAGTCAAAAGTTGGTCACACAGGGTTAATAGCAGCGGCATAACGCGGTCCGTTACCGCTGCCAATAACCCTGTGTGAGTGCTGACTGGAGGGGATTATGGAGCGGGCACTGACTGCTGGGAGGAAAGAGCGGCCATTTTGCCGCTGGACTGTGCCCGTCGCTGATTGGTCGTGGCCGTTTTGCCGCGACCAATCAGCGACTTGGATTTCCATGACAGACAGAGGCCGCGACCAATGAATATCCGTGACAGACAGACAGACAGAAAGACAGACAGAAAGACGGAAGTGACCCTTAGACAATTATATAGTAGATGTTGCAATACATAAAACACTACAGGAAAAACTTTATACATGATCCTTCTTGTATATTTTATGATCTATATTTATGATGTATTTTTTATATTTGCAGTACTCGCCGTCTGTGTTTTTAAATAGAGCTTGACCCTACCTGCCCATATAATTGCAGGCTTTTAACCAAGGAGAGGCATCATAATAGATTTAGGGTCTCAACAAAGGGGTACGCCTTGTTGCTGGTTGTTGGGCTCACTCGAATTGCCCAAATTGTGCGTTAAGTATTTTAATTTTCTAACAAGTTTTCTACATCAGTAATGCAGTTCCAATTTCATAAATTTAGTGATGAGCGAGTGTACTCGTTGCTCGGGTTTCCCCGAGCACGTTCGGGTGATCTCTGAGTATTTGTTAGTGTTCGGATATCACGTTTTAATCGCCTCAGCTGAATGATTTACAGCTAGTAGCCAGGCTGAGTACATGTGGGGGTTGCCTGGTTGCTAGGGAATCCTCACATGTAATCAAGCTGTCTAGTAGCTGTAATTCATTCAGCTGCAGTGATGAAAACTTAATCTCTGAACACTAACAAATACTCGGAGATCCCCCGAGCGTGCTCGGGAAAACCCGAGCAATGAGTACACTCACTCATCACTAAATATATTCAATGTTACACACTATAGTGTTTCAGAGCACAGCTTTAATTTAAGGCTTTGCTGACAGAGGTGTCCACATTCATCCAGGAATTTAGTCATCAGCCTTAGAGAGGTATTCACACTGGTCAGGGACCCATCAGGCTGAGACCACCTTGACGATGGTTGATGGGCACATACTATTTGGCCAAATTTTATGCTAAGCGTGTCATATTTTTTCCTACTTCTTCCGAAGCCGTATTGCTATTCAAATTTCACATATTCCAAATTGACATGCTTTAGCATGATAGAGTGCAACCTTTTTTTGTATATCTGTTAATTCTTCATCGTCTGAGGAGTACGTGCAGTGCAGTGCAGAAAGCCCTAAGAGGGAGCTGGAGAACGTGACAGGTAAGGCTTCTTTCACACTTCCTTCGGCAGTGTCCCATCCTAATGCTGACGGATGTCGATAAAATAGTGATACGACGGAGAGAGAGAGAGAGAATTTTCTCCTGCCATGAAAATCCTTCCGGGCATGCTCAGAGGGAAAAAACGTGATACGTCGCTGGATTCCTGTGTGTAACGGTCAGCGACGGATCCTGCACCCATAGGCTTCCATTATAGCCAACGACGGACAATGCAGGACCCGTCGCTGACCGATTTTCCGACGTGCAGAAAAAAGGTTCCTCTGAACATATTCTCTCCACGACGGACCGCTGTTTTCCGACGGATGAAACGGATGGCCATCCATCACAATCCGTCGCTAATACAAGTCTATGGAAAAATGCAGGATCCTGCAAATTTTTTTGCAGGATCCTGCATTTTCAAAAATCTACGGATTTCGACGTGAGACAAAAGACGGAAGTGTTAAAGAGGCCTAACGGAACGGAGACCTGTGATTTGTGTGTGACGGGAGGTCAGGGTGCGCAAGAGACTTTTAGCTTAGCCAAGACTACCACCCTGTCCCTCACTCATATGGTTCCCAGAACTGGATACAATATTCCAGATGAGGCCTGATCAAGGAGGAGTAGAGGGGGATAATTACTTCACATGATCTAGACTCCATGTTTCCCTTAATACATCCTGGAAATGTGTTTGCCTTTTTTGCTGCTGCAGCGCACTGTTGACTCATGTGCAGTCTGTGAGAATAATAAATCTTTATTTTTATATAGCGCTAACATATTCCGCAGCGCTTTACAGTTTTGCACACTGTAAAGCACACATTTTGCACACATTATCATCGCTGTCCCCGACGGGGCTCACAATCTAAATTCCCTACCAGTATGTCTTTGGAATGTGGGAGGAAACCGGAGTACCCGGAGGAAACCCAAGCAAACATTGGTGGGGTTTGAACCCAGGGCTCCAGCGCTGCAAGGCTGCAGTGCTAACCACTGCGCCACCGTGCTGCCCTGTGATCTATTAGTATACCCAAGGCTTTTTCACACATGCTGTTACTTAGTTGGATGTAATCAACAGCCCCATTTCTTACAGTGAATTTACTTTTGTACTTTGATATCTATTATATCAAAATATTTTTGGGCAACTATCAAAGTCAGAACCTTTGTACATTGTACAATTAACAGGGAAACAAAAATTTGAGAATAAATAAATTTGGAGCCAATCAGAAGCCTCCTTTATCGTTTTGCATAATGGAAAAGTATCTGACTGTATTAATCAGCTCAGCATTGAAGACACTAACACTTGGGCAACAGAGAGGACCGTACATGAGGAAGAAGTATGGAATTACTTTGAAACGCGTGGACTAAAAAACCTGAAATAGAAAATCCTTCATTATACTTCTATTGGGATTTTCATTGCCTACCAGCAGTGCAGAAAACCATATTGGGCTCATTTTTTTTCCCCAAGGACCATACATGGACAGCTTCTTCCAAGTGCACTGACATGCCCCCAGTGCACTTCCAGCCTGATTTATAGGTAGCTTCTAGACTAGAAATCTC
Organism: Ranitomeya variabilis; assembly: GCF_051348905.1. Taxonomy (NCBI): domain Eukaryota; kingdom Metazoa; phylum Chordata; class Amphibia; order Anura; family Dendrobatidae; genus Ranitomeya; species Ranitomeya variabilis. The sequence continues at coordinate 596,451,091 of NC_135235.1, read as the reverse complement.
ATAACTGGATAAGATCGAATCTCTACATATAAGAAATTATTTTTATTGGGGAAAAAATGCATATACAGCTATACCACTGTTGACACATGTAAAAACTTGCTGACAAATTGCCTGTAAAACGCAAAAATGGTATAAACATCCCTTAAATAAAAAAAACTCCACAGTTATAAAGTTTAGTCTATACTTGTTACACAGTAATTATAATATCTATGAAGCAAGATAGAAACCTGGATTAGTTTTTGGCCTGGTTTTTCTACATAAATGATCTTTTTACATATGAACCACATATCACACCTCAGATCTGTTATGGTGATAGTATGTTTATGCATAATATTCTCAGAAGTGTCAGAGGCTCAGAGCAACTAATTGTGCTATGACATTTTGGTTTTATACCAATATCCTGAGAACATGAACCGAAGAAGAAGTATTACACAATATCTCATCACAGCTACGAGCATACATGAGATGAGTATAACTTTATTTGTTATTTTTATTTCAAATAAAGTAAATACAGGACTTTATTCTGGGTGTTTTTTATTACAATAGGACTATAGGATTAGTAATTGATAGGTGTCTTGCACTCGCCTCTCCATTACTAACCACTGGACTTGATGTCACCTGACAATACAAAGGGGACATCAACCCAACAAATATTATCCCACTTGCCACCGCCACATGGCAAGTGGGAAGAGCCGGGCATAGCACTAGAATTGGCGCACTGAATATTTTTAGGCTGGGGCCAATATCCATGGCCCCATACCAGCCTGAGAATACCAGTCCCCATCTATCTGCTTCAGCTTGGCTGGTTGTAAAAAATGAAAGGAGGGTGATCACATGACATTTTTTTAAATTATTTATTTATTATTTAAATAATTTTAAAAAACAGCATGGGGACCTCTCTATACTTGACAACCAGCCGACAGCTGTAAGTTTTGTCATGCTGGTTACACAAATAGAACAGACCCCATGTCATTTAAAAAATAATATATATATTTATAGTGCAGGTACAGGCAGATGAATACTCCCATCATCGATGCCTGCCCTCGCTTATCAGTGACAGCAGGCGTAGACTGATGACAGCAGTACTCCTGTCAGCTTACGCCTCTGTGACCGGTGGTGAACTTTTTACTGCCAGTCACAGCTGCTGGCTCACGCTGTCATCTGGCAGAATGGGAACCATAGCTCTTTGACTGGTGGTAATAATATAACCACCGATCAAAACCACCGGTGTTTCTCGCACTGTCGTGCAGATGACAGCGTGGGAAACAACCAATGTCCATGGTGCCAAATCCAAACAGTAACATGGACTTCTTGGAGAAGTCCGTGTTCAGGGTCCGTGCCCAGATAGTAGGTGTTCGGTACGGTTCCCGAACTTTACAGTTTGAGTTCGCCCATCACGAGTGTTAGTGTGCATGGAGATGTCATGGAACAGAGCTCTCGGGCCATTATTAGCCTGACAGTTACATAATGTGTATGAGGAGCTTTACTTTTTCCTGAGCTTGTGTGTATACATAGCAGCCAATCTGAATAAGCAAAGCTGCTGTGTAAAGTATAGGACCAAAGTTTAGATTGTAATAGACAATGCATGAAAACTGAAATCACTATTAATAAGTGTGCCTTAAAGTAAATCTGCCACCATATTTTTGATACCCCCATCTAAGAGAATCATGATTAAGGAACAGAGACCCCGTTTCTAGAGAAGTATCACTTACTTGGCTGCTTGTTGTAGTTTCGATAAATTCAAGGTTTTATCAGCAGGATATTATCACTAGAGGACTAGTAAACCTGCTGCCATGCTATTCATAAGCCCTGTATAACCCCACCCTCAAAACTGAACGGTAGCTGTCTGCCTTTGCACAGTGTTCCCAGAAAACAGCCAATCAGTGGTGTGAGTGGGGTTATACAGAGCTCAGTATTCAGAGACCTGGCAGATCTGCAGCAGATGAAACAATGATTTTTCACAAAACTGCACCAAAGCATCTCAGTAAGTGACATCTCTGTCCCTACATCATGCTGCTCTCAGATGGGGAAGCAAAAACCTGGAGACGGATTCTCTTAGTAAACCAGAATTCAACCAACCTGCCCTGAACTGATGAGAGACCTGAAATATCTGTCTATAGATAGGTGAAAAGCAAATTGCATTCAACTGATGATTACATTTTTTTCCGTTATTTTAAAAAAATATAATTTGGGGGCTCTTAATTGTGCAAGGATACTGCACTGATCAGGGTGACCAGCTGTCATATTGTCCTCCCAACCGCTCCAGTATGTCAGTCTGCCCAGCACCACTTCTGGAATATTGGACTGCAGCCGCTATATTTCTTGTTTTACGGCCATTTATTGGATACAGAAGTGCAGCCAGATACTTTACCCTAACTCCTGCTCTGTCACAGTCTCACGATTTACATGGGGAGTAAAACCGGACAATCCTGAGAATAGCTCATGAAGCCATTACTCCTGAAAGCTAATCAATGGCACGCTGGATGGAGAGCACTTTGCAGAAGTTCATTGCTGCAGAATAGTTTTGTTAGCAGTTTTGCCAGAGTAATGAAATCCTATTGGAGCAGTAATCTGTGATCAGAATAATATACTAGAAAGGATTTGATTTTATCTCCGATAATTAATGCCCCAACACAGGAGGCAGAGCTGAATGACTGGTGTTTATGCAGCGCCCCAGAGTCCTGGTCATTGCAGTATTGTCGTTCTTCAACCAGGGGGAGTGATGTTACGTCTGAAGGCAATAAAGGAGATCTCTTTACCAGGTATCACAAACCACACAACACACTTCACACTCCAGTTCACTAGGGGGAGCTATGCTCCTATTTATTAGGGCACTCCTCACAATTAGGTAAATGGGTGGGCTGGATAGGAAGTTAGGCAGAAGCAAGCTGGGCTTCACCGAGTGAGCTGCACTCAGGTAGTGGGTCCCTGACAGGGGTGAGATCCTGTCAGAGGCCTAGACGGAAGGCCACGGAGCTGCGCCTGCCCCACGTGCGTCAGCATCCTAAGAAAGAGACATTAGAAGGGAATTGTATTGTAGAGAGTGAGAAACGAAGTCATAGCAAAAGGAGAGGAAACCAGAAGGAGTTCTGCCCTGCAAAAGGCTGCCTTCTTTCTGAGGCGCAGGACCCGGTAGCCGGAACACCGAGGGAGTCAATGTCTCCAAGCCTTGCTCCAGAGACCAGCAGGACAGGTAATTCCACGTTACCTGTCCGACCCATACCCAGGAGGCACGGTGGCAACTTGTGGGGGCTGGGGCGTGCTAGAGTCCCTGTAAAAAGCCTCAGGCCACCAGTCATATGGGTTTGTCCTATCCATTCCATCAGGGGGACAGAGAGAAAGACATCACATCTAGAACACCAACATCAGTTGTGAGGACCTTACCGAGACTCTCAGCAGGGAGGTACTAAAACATCCAGGCGCTAGGGGAAGGCTACTGATTTCCACCTGGATAAAGGGACTCTGGATTTGCCTTCAGACCGGCCGGACTCTGCCTACCCTGTGGTCTGTACCCTGGACTGTGGATGCTGAAGCCTTCAGTAAAGGTAAAGAGACTGCAAATTTGTGTCCTCGTTCTTCACTGCGCCTCACACCATTCACTATCTTCACTTTGGGAAGCCCTGGGGATACTCTTCACCTGTGGGAAGGTATACCATCTAGCTGCCATTACATCACCCCAGCAGACCCCAAGGCAGCGTCGGTCACCCTGACCGAATACCACAGGTTGCGTCATGAACATTATCCCTTTAAAGACCTTTCCCCCATTTTCCAATGGACGTCCCTAGGGCCACGGACCGGGTCAGCCACCGTTTCATCCCCACTGAGAACCGAAGGACCCGTTACCGAGTACCCCACAGCCCTACTGGGGGCGCTCCATTTGTTCATTCTTGTAATTAAATTACGCTCATTCCTCAGATTAGAGATGTTTGTGCAGCGCCCCAGAGTCCTGGTTGCTGCAGTAATATTATTCCTCCATCAGGGGGAGTGATATTACGTCTGGAGGCAATAAAGGAGATCTGTTCAGGTATCACAGCCACACCACACACTTCACATTCCAGTCCACCAGGGAGAGCAAAGGTTCTATCCATTAGGCCACTCCTCACCGTTAGGTAAAACTGGTGGGTTGGTTAGAAAGTTAGGGTGTTCCTGGCTGGAGACCAAGAGAGAAAGGTCTCCAGGCCGAACTGTCTGGAGTGATCTCCAGCAGATCCAGACTTCGGTCTGAGGAGGATGAGGGTACACGGAGCTGCGCCTGCACCCCATGCGGCAGCATCCTAGGAAAGAGACATTAAAAGGAAGCGTGTTCTAGTGAGTGAGAAACGAAGGCATAGCAACAAGTGGATACCAGAGAGGATAGTAGACGTGAGGAGCTGCATCCTTCTGGTGCGCGTTCCGGTAACCAGGATACAGAGGGAGTAAAGTGCTCTACGCCATTACTTCAGAGACTGGCAGGACAGTCAATTCCAAGTTGGCTGCCCGACCTAAAATACCTAAGAAGACACGGTGGCAAATTGTGGGGGTCAGGGCGTCTCTAGGGTCCCTATAAACAAGCCTCAGGCCATCCCAGTCATAAGGGGTTTGTTCCATCCGACCACGGGGAACAGAGAGAAGAGTAACAGCAGTGAGGACCTTATTAGAGCATAAGCAAGTGAGGACCTACTGTGTTACTGTGCGCATAGGAAGGCTATTGCATTCCACCTGAACAAGGGGACTCTGGATTTGCCTTCGGACCGGCCGGACTCTGTGAACCCCGTGATCCAGTGCCTGGGACTGTGGACACTGAAGCTTCAGTAAAAGGTAAAGAGACTGCAACCTTGTGTCCTCTGTTGTGATCCGCTTTTTGGCTCCCCTGGTGGTGGCTGGTGGTACTGGAGACTTGTGTGTGCTTTTCTGCCTCAGCTCACCTGCTTCCATCAGTTTTGGGAGTTCCCTATTTAGCCTTGCTCTCCAGTCACTTCCTTGCCGGTCATCATTGTAACCTGAGTCTTTCAGTTGCATGTTCCTGCTACTAGTCTGCTGATCAGCTAAGTGGACTCTTGTCCTTATTGTTTTGTTTTTCTTGTCCAGTTTACAGTTTTGTCATTTCCTGTTACTGGAAGCTCTTGTGGACTGAAATTGCCACTCCTGTGTCATGAGTTGACACAGGAGTCTTAAAGTAATTTCAGGATGGGTTTTTTGAAAGGGTTTTTCAGCTGACCGTGAAGTCCTCTTTTGTATCCTTCCTCTATCTAGTAAGTGGACCTCGCTTTGCTAAATCTACCTTCATACTGTGTATGTCTTTTCCTCTGAACTCACCGTTAATATACGTGGGGGCCACTATCATCTTTGGGGAATTTCTCTAGAGGTAAGCCAGGTCTGTTCCTTCCTCTTCCAGGCGTAGTTAGTTCTCCGGCTGGCGCATGGCATCTAGGCAGCCGTAGGAATGCTTCCTGGCTACTGTTAGTTGTGTGGTAGATTTAGGTCACGGTCAGCTTGAGTTTCCATCACCCGAGAGCTAGTCTGTTATTTTTGTGTTTCTGATGTTCCCATGCCATTGGGGAATCATGACAGTATGACCGGCCACTGTTAAAGTAATTGGCAGAAGAAAGGAGAGTAAAAGAAGTCTGTAGATTTTTTTTTTTTTTTCCTCTCATGTTTGCTACTTAGTTGGCTCAGTTGTATTTCTGCTCTATTTACAGCCTTGCCTTTCTCTCCTTCTAATCCTTGAATGGCTCTGATCTCTCCGGTTTAAGGATGGACCCTCAGAGTTTGGCTGCAGGTTTAAATAATCTTGCTACGAAGGTTCAGAATTTACAAGATTATGTTATACGTACTCCTATTTCTGAACCTAAGATTCCTACACCAGAGGTATTTTCCGGAGATAGATCTCGGTTTCTGAATTTCAAATGTAATTGTAAATTATTCCTTTCTCTCAGACCTCACTCCTCTGGAGATCCTGTTCAGCAGGTTAAAATTGTGATTTCGTTACTGCGAGGTGACCCTCAAAATTGGGCATTTTCATTGACACCAGGGGATCCTGCGTTGCTCAATGTGGATGCGTTTTTTCTGGCTTTGGGGTTGCTGTATGAGGAACCTAATTTGGAGATTCAAGCTGAAAAAGCTTTGATAGCCCTGTCTCAGGGGCAAGATGAAGCTGAGATATACTGCCAAAAATTTCGTAAATGGTCTGTGCTTACTCAGTGGAATGAGTGTGCCCTAGCGGCAAATTTCAGAGAGGGCCTTTCTGATGCCGTTAAGGATGTCATGGTGGGGTTTCCTGCGCCCACAGGTCTGAATGAGTCCATGACAATGGCGATTCAGATTGATCGGCGTTTGCGGGAGCGCAAGCCCGTGCACCATTTGGCGGTATCTTCTGAAGGGACGCCAGAGAAAATGCAATGTGACAGAATTCTGTCAAGAAGCGAGCGGCAGAATTATAGGCGCAAAAATGGCTTGTGCTTCTACTGTGGTGATTCCGCGCATGTTATATCAGCATGCTCTAAACGTACTAGGAAGGTTGACAAGTCTGTTTCTATTGGCACTTTACAGTCTAAATTTCTTCTGTCTGTAACTCTGATTTGTTCATTATCAGTTATTACCGTGGATGCCTATGTGGACTCTGGCGCCGCTCTGAGTCTCATGGATTGGTCCTTCGCCAGGCGCTGTGGGTTTGATTTGGAGCCTCTGGAAGTTCCTATACCTCTGAAGGGTATTGATTCTACACCTCTGGCTTGTAATAGACCACAGTTCTGGACGCAAGTGACTATGCGTATGACTCCAGACCATCAGGAGATGATTCGCTTCCTCGTGTTGTATAATTTACATGATGTTTTAGTGCTTGGATTACCATGGTTACAATCTCATAACCCAGTACTGGACTGGAAAACTATGTCTGTGTTAAGCTGGGGATGTCGGGGGGCTCATGGGGACATACCTTTGGTTCCTATCTCGTCATCTATTCCCTCTGAGATTCCTGCATTTTTGTCGGATTTTGGGGATATTTTTGAAGAGCCTAAAATTGGTTCTCTCCCTCCCCACAGAGAGTGTGATTGCGCCATAGATCTGATTCCAGGCAGTAAATTTCCAAAGGGTCGTTTGTTTAACCTATCTGTACCTGAGCATGCTGCCATGCGAGAATATGTTAAGGAGTCCCTGGAAAGGGGACATATTCGTCCTACTTCATCACCTTTAGGAGCTGGGTTTTTCTTTGTCTCTAAAAAGGATGGCTCGCTGAGGCCTTGTATTGATTATCGACTCCTGAATAAAATTACTGTCAAATATCAGTATCCGTTGCCGCTGCTTACTGATTTGTTTGCTCGCATAAGGGGGGCTAAGTGGTTCTCCAAGATTGATCTCCGTGGGGCGTATAATTTGGTGCGAATTAAGCAAGGGGATGAGTGGAAAACCGCATTTAATACGCCTGAGGGCCACTTTGAGTATTTAGTAATGCCTTTCGGCCTTTCTAATGCGCCTTCAGTTTTTCAGTCCTTTATGCATGATATTTTCCGTGAATATCTGGATAAATTTATGATTGTGTATTTGGACGATATTTTGATTTTTTCTGAGGACTGGGAGTCTCATGTTCAGCAGGTCAGGAGAGTTTTTCAGGTCTTGCGGGAGAATTCTCTGTGTGTAAAGGGTTCTAAGTGTGTTTTTGGGGTTCAAAAGATTTCCTTTTTGGGGTACATTTTTTCCCCTTCTTCTGTTGAGATGGACCCTGTCAAGGTTCGGGCTATTTGTGACTGGACGCAGCCTACTTCTCTAAAGGGTCTTCAGAAGTTCTTGGGCTTTGCTAATTTTTATCGTCGATTTATAACTGGTTTTTCTGGTGTTGCTAAGCCTCTTACGGATTTGACTAAGAAGGGTGCTGATGTTGCCAATTGGTCCTCTGCCGCTGTGGAGGCCTTTCGGGAACTTAAGCGCCGCTTTTCGTCTGCCCCTGTGTTGCGCCAGCCCGATGTCTCTCTCCCCTTTCAGGTTGAGGTCGATGCTTCCGAGATCGGAGCGGGGGCGGTTTTGTCGCAGAAAAGTTCCGATTGCTCAGTGATGAGACCTTGTGCGTTCTTTTCTCGAAAATTTTCTGCCGCCGAAAGAAATTATGATGTCGGTAATCGGGAGCTTTTGGCCATGAAGTGGGCATTTGAGGAGTGGCGTCATTGGCTTGAGGGTGCTAGACATCAGGTGGTGGTTTTGACTGATCACAAGAATCTGATTTATCTTGAGTCTGCCAGGCGCCTGAATCCTAGACAGGCGCGCTGGTCGTTGTTTTTCTCTCGGTTTAATTTTGTGGTCTCATATCTACCAGGTTCTAAGAATGTGAAGGCGGATGCCCTTTCTAGGAGTTTTGAGCCTGATTCCCCTGGTGATTCGGAACCTACAGGTATCCTTAAGGATGGGGTGATATTATCCGCTATTTCCCCAGATCTGCGACGTGCTTTGCAAGAGTTTCAGGCGGATAGACCTGATCGCTGTCCACCTGGTAGACTGTTTGTTCCGGATGATTGGACCAGTAGAGTCATCTCGGAGGTTCATTCTTCTACGCTGGCAGGTCATCCTGGAATTTTTGGTACCAGGGATTTGGTGGCTAGATCCTTCTGGTGGCCATCTCTGTCTCGTGATGTGCGTGTTTTTGTGCAGTCTTGTGATGTGTGTGCTCGGGCCAAGCCTTGTTGTTCTAGGGCTAGCGGGTTGTTGTTGCCCTTGCCTATCCCGAAGAGGCCTTGGACGCACATCTCGATGGACTTTATTTCTGATCTTCCTGTCTCTCAGAGGATGTCTGTTATCTGGGTGGTGTGTGACCGTTTTTCTAAGATGGTTCATTTGGTGCCATTGCCGAAGTTGCCTTCCTCGTCTGAGTTGGTTCCTTTGTTTTTTCAAAATGTGGTTCGCTTGCATGGTATTCCTGAAAATATCGTTTCTGATAGGGGTACCCAGTTCGTTTCTAGATTTTGGCGGGCATTCTGTGCCAGGTTGGGCATTGATTTGTCTTTTTCGTCTGCCTTCCATCCTCAGACTAATGGCCAGACGGAGCGAACTAATCAAACTTTGGAGACGTATTTGAGGTGTTTTGTGTCTGCGGATCAGGATGATTGGGTTGCCTTTTTGCCGTTGGCGGAGTTTGCTCTTAATAACCGGGCCAGTTCTGCCACTTTGGTTTCCCCTTTCTTTTGCAATTCGGGGTTTCATCCCCGTTTTTCTTCTGGTCAGGTGGAGTCTTCGGATTGTCCTGGAGTAGATGCTGTGGTGGATCGGTTGTATCGGATTTGGGAACAAGTGGTGGACAATTTGAATTTGTCCCAGGAGAGGACTCAGCGGTTTTCTAACCGCCAGCGTCGGGTTGGTCCTCGCCTTCGTGTTGGGGACTTGGTGTGGTTGTCTTCCCGTTTTGTCCCTATGAGGGTTTCTTCTCCTAAATTTAAGCCTCGGTTCATCGGTCCCTATAGGATTTTGGAGATTATTAACCCTGTTTCCTTTCGTTTGGACCTTCCGGCATCTTTCGCTATCCATAATGTGTTCCATCGGTCGTTGTTGCGGAGATACGAGGTGCCGGTGGTTCCTTCTGCTGGGCCTCCTGCTCCTGTGCTGGTTGAGGGTGAATTGGAGTACGTTATAGAGAAGATCTTGGACTCCCGTATTTCCAGGCGGAGACTCCAGTACCTGGTTAAATGGAAGGGCTATGGTCAGGAAGATAATTCTTGGGTAACTGCCTCTGATGTTCATGCCTCGGATTTGGTTCGTGCCTTTCATAGGGCTCATCCAGGTCACCTTGGCGGTTCTTGTGAGGGTTCGGTGCCCCCTCCTTAAGGGGGGGGTACTGTTGTGATCCGCTTTTTGGCTCCCCTGGTGGTGGCTGGTGGTACTGGAGACTTGTGTGTGCTTTTCTGCCTCAGCTCACCTGCTTCCATCAGTTTTGGGAGTTCCCTATTTAGCCTTGCTCTCCAGTCACTTCCTTGCCGGTCATCATTGTAACCTGAGTCTTTCAGTTGCATGTTCCTGCTACTAGTCTGCTGATCAGCTAAGTGGACTCTTGTCCTTATTGTTTTGTTTTTCTTGTCCAGTTTACAGTTTTGTCATTTCCTGTTACTGGAAGCTCTTGTGGACTGAAATTGCCACTCCTGTGTCATGAGTTGACACAGGAGTCTTAAAGTAATTTCAGGATGGGTTTTTTGAAAGGGTTTTTCAGCTGACCGTGAAGTCCTCTTTTGTATCCTTCCTCTATCTAGTAAGTGGACCTCGCTTTGCTAAATCTACCTTCATACTGTGTATGTCTTTTCCTCTGAACTCACCGTTAATATACGTGGGGGCCACTATCATCTTTGGGGAATTTCTCTAGAGGTAAGCCAGGTCTGTTCCTTCCTCTTCCAGGCGTAGTTAGTTCTCCGGCTGGCGCATGGCATCTAGGCAGCCGTAGGAATGCTTCCTGGCTACTGTTAGTTGTGTGGTAGATTTAGGTCACGGTCAGCTTGAGTTTCCATCACCCGAGAGCTAGTCTGTTATTTTTGTGTTTCTGATGTTCCCATGCCATTGGGGAATCATGACAGTCCTCGTTATTCACCGCGCCATCCACCATCTATACTTCTGGGAAGCCCTGGGGATACACTTCACCTGTGGGAAGGTATACCATCTAGCTGCCATAACATCACCCCAGCAGACCCCTAAGCAACGTCGGTCACCCTGACCGAATACCAGAGGTGGCATCACGAACATCGTAGAAACTACACCTTTAATTGGACGTCCCTCAAAAGGGCCACGGACCGGGTCAGGCCACCGTGACATCCCCAGAACTGAGAAGGACCCGGTACCAAGTACCCCATTGCCCTTAACGTGGGGGCGCTCCAAATCTTGGCATCACGAACAGGATGTACTTAAGCCTGAAGAATCGGGTCATGTGTGCCTAGGAACTGTATTGGAACTGTGATTTGCTTAAGGACTGTGTTTTGCCATTTTACCGCCAAAATTGCCGCCATTATAGAGCCACGAGGAGCGCAGGAGAAGAAGAAGGGCGTGCCATGGGAGGAGACTGCCGAAGCGGCGCCAAAAGTGATGACCACCCCCTCCAACTACTGCTACGGGATGACGACGTGCCCAGGAGACAAGGAGGACCGCCCCCTGATTTGCAACGGCGGGAACCAGGGCAAGAAGGAGCTCCACCCCGAGAAAATGGAGGAGCAGCGAGCGCGTGTGGCCGTAGAGAACCGGTAGTCAACATGGCAGAGGGAGGTGAGCGGACCCCGGAGCATGGGATGGAGCACGAGGACTCTCCCAGCCAGGGCCTGCAAGAACTGTACCCTTCACCGACGATGAATCCGGACCTCCTGCGGAAAGAAGAGGAAGAACGCACCTGCCAGCTTGTGCTCCAGGAGCTGGAAGATGTGGCCGGGTGGAAGAAGACCTTCATCGGGAGCCTCACCAGACATCTGTTGGCACCCTCATCTGGTCCGGAGCAAGAAAGAAGTTCCAGCGCTCCGAAGCCAGAAAGCAAGGCCCTGCTGGAAAGCGAGATGCTGCAAACAGAGATGACAACGCAGCAGCACAAGGCCCTGCAGCCAGCTTTCCAGACCCCATCGGAGACGGAGCAGACCGGCACCGGAGGGACCGCATCTGAAGCAGGTATGAAGAACGACCCTGCCCTGATGACCGACACCACTCCAGCGACTGCTCGCGCCACCGCTACTGACTCCGTTCCAGTGACTGATCTTGCAGCAGCCGCTACCTTTGCTGCAGCAAATGCCCATACTCAAGATATGACAATCCACGAAAGACAAACCAATGGTGCTTATCCCGAGCCAGGTGTGACCCTGGATTCTACCCTTCCCAGGCCAAGAAGGGTTATGTGCCAGGTGAAGCCCTGGAAGCTATCCAAATAAACCTCGAAACCCTGAAGAAGGAATGTAAATAGTTCTCTTTAAAAACTTTTCCTGTTCTTTGTTTCCTTGCTGCTAAAACCCGTTTAGGGTTAACTCTTAAAGGGATCTCTTTGTTTACCCGGGATCCCTGTTGTTTCAAGTTTGCACGAGTTTTCTACTTTTTCAAAAGAACATTGGAATCATAGACGGTGAATGATTCACAAACTGTTCCTGTATATAGTTTGCACCTTCTTAAAGGTGCTTCCTACTGGTTTTACAAAGAAGAGCTTTGCGAAGAGACTGTTCCTGATGACAGCGTGAAAGTTCTTGCTGTTTTACAAATTGATAACTGACTTGCAAATTGATTGTTTGCACTACCTCAGAAAAGACTTGGTTTCCTCTTAAAGGGAATGTTAGTTGTTGCACCTTACTAAAGAGTAATGATGTTGCCTTAAGTAGTTAGATAGTAATAATGTTTTTACATAGTGATAGTATGTAGCCAAGAGTAAAATGTTTAATGATGTACTTTGAATAAAATTGAAGTTAAAGTAATTGCTAGTTTTGTAGAAGTAGATTAAAGAAAAAAAAATGCAGTAGGCCCGTGAGGGGCAGACAGATAGTCCTGTATATGAAGAAAGAGTGAGAATAGCATATTGGTTTGCACTTTGAAGTTTTATAGCATGCCCTTAGAGGGTACTCGCACTTAAAGAAAGAAAGATACTGTTTTGTACTTGCACTTAGTAGAGAGCATACCCGTATGGGTGATAGTCGTTCATAGTTAGTTAAATTTATAACTGTTGTTTACTTAATTTAAAGTCATACGCACAATATAAATATGTTCTTAATTGTTTGCAACGTTCAAGTGTTCTCACCTCCCATAAAGGGAAGCACTGTTAAATTAATTTGTTTATAGCATTTCAAAAATTTTGTATGTCTTTTTGCTAATGTATTGATGTTTTCTTTTCCCAGCTCGGGAGTGCTGGATTTAACTTTGGGGAGTGCAGCGCCGCAGAATCCTGGTTGCTGCAGTAATATTATTCCTCCACCAGGGGGAGTGATATTACGTCTGGAGGCAATAAAGGAGATCTCCTGTTCAGGTATCACAGCCACACCACACACTTCACACTCCAGTCCACCAGGGGGAGCAAAGGTTCTATCTATTAGGCCACTCCTCACAGTTAGGTAAAACTGGTGGGTTGGTTAGAAAGTTAGGGTGTTCCTGGCTGGAGACCGAGAGAGAAAGGTCTCCAGGCCGAGCTGTCTGGAGTGATCTCCAGCAGATCCAGACTTTGGTCTGAGGAGGACGAGGGTACACGGAGCTGCGCCTGCACCCCATGCGGCAGCATCCTAGAAAAGAGACATTAAAAGGAAGCGTGTTCTAGTGAGTGAGAAACGAAGGCATAGCAACAAGTGGTTACAAGTGGTGCGCGTTCCGGTAGCCAGGATACCGAGGGAGTAAAGTGCTCTACGCCATTACTTCAGCGACTGGCAGGACAGTCAATTCCAAGTTGGCTGCCCAACCTAAAATACCTAAGACACAGTGGCAAATTGTGGGGGTCGGGGCGTCTCTAGGGTCCCTATAAACAAGCCTCAGGCCATCCCAGTCATAAGGGGTTTGTTCTATCCGACCACGGGGAACAGAGAGAAGAGGAACAGCAGTGAGGAGGACCTTATTAGAGCATAAGCAAGTGAGGACCTACTGTGTTACTGTGCGCATAGGAAGGCTATTGCATTCCACCTGAACAAGGGGACTCTGGATTTGCCTTCGGACCGGCCGGACTCTGCGAACCCCGTGATCCAGTGCCTGGGACTGTGGACACTGAAGCCTTCAGTAAAAGGTAAAGAGACTGCAACCTTGTGTCCTCGTTATTCACCGCGCCTTACACCATCCACCATCTACACTTCTGGGAAGAACCGGGGGATACACTTCACCTGTGGGAAGGTATACCATCTAGCTGCCATAACATCACCCCAGCGGACCCCTAAGAAGCGTCGGTCACCCTGACCGAATACCACAGGTGGTGTCACGAACATTGTACAAACTACACCTTTAATTGGAGGTCCCTCAAAAGGGCCACGGACCGAGTCGGGCCACCGTGACATCCCCAGAACTGAGAAGGACCCGGTACCGAGTACCCCATTGCCCTTACCATGGGGGCGCTCCATTTGCAAATCCACCTCTTATTTAGATTCAGGGACAATCTCTTATTATATACTACATTCTTTTTACATGGAGCAATAATTGCCCTAACGATCGCCCACAGTCATTGGCCAGTCTAGTGATAAAACGATGAACAATAATGTACTGGATTGCATCCCTATAGCGAGCACATACCCTCGTACACACAGTATTTGCCTTTCACTTGTACTGACAACTGTATGAGAAAAAGAATTTTAGAAGAATTTTATTTGCAGTATAAATATTTTTGTTAATGAAAAAAACACGTAATAGTATTCAAACATATATATTACTGTACAGATTGTCAATCGGCACTTCATACAGGCAATTTATCTGCCAATGTGAAAGGAGCCTGGCTGGTAAAAGGTTGCAGTAAATTACATTGTAAGCATATTGTTAGCGAGAAGTCATTGATTCATTGACATTATTATAGAGCCCACATGGGAGACGCTGGGTATAGACAGATGATAGTATTCACCAACTACCCAGGTTTCCACACCCCACAGAACAACCCTGACCTTACTTATGAGAGATTTCTGGTAAAGAATGCTGCAGTCTTAAAATTGGCACAGATAAGTAATGACATCTACCAGCAGAATTGTGAGTTCGGCTCTGGAGTATTATGCAGGATATAACTCAGGATCGGTACAGGATAAGTAATGTAATGTATGTACACAGTGACTGCACCAGCAGAATAGTGAGTGCAGCGCTGGAGTATAATACAGGATGTAACTCGGGATCAGTACAGGATAAGTAATGTAATGTACTGTATGTACACAGTGACTGCATCAGCAGAATAGTGAGTGCAGCTCACCACCCCAACCACTCCATATACCAGACCTCGTAACCTCCCTCTCCAACATCACTGAAGGACAGGTTACTCACCTCCTTTCCAAATCACACCTCACCACCTGTGCACATGACCCCATCCCTTCCCACCTGCCCCCAACCTCACTAACATGCTCATTCCATCCCTAACCCATCTCTTCAACCTATCGCTATCTTCTGGTACCTTCCCCTCTGCATTCGAACATGCCACCATCACACCCATCCTCAAAAAAACTAGCCTTGACCCAACTGCTATGCCCAGCTATCGCCCCATATCACTGCTCCCGTTTGCTTTCCTCTCACCTCTTATCTAACTCTCTCCTTGACAACCTCCAATCTGGCTTCCGCCCCACCACTCCACCGAAACTGCCTGACAAAAATTACTAATGACTTACTCACAGCCAAAGCTAACAGTCAGTTCTCCATCCTCCCTCTTCTCGACCTGTCCTCTGCCTTCGACATAGTCGACCACTGCCTACTGCTAAAGATTCTTTCTTCCCTTGGCATCAAAGACCTTGCCCTGTCCTGGATTGCCTCATACCTTTCCGACTGCACATTTAGCGTTTCCCACTCCCACACTACCTCCTCATCCCGCCCTCTCTCTGTTGGAGTCCCTCAAGGCTCTGTCCTGGGGCCCCTACTTTTTTCCATCTATACCCTTGGCCTAGGACAACTCATAAAGTCCCATGGCTTCCAGTACCACCTGCATGACGACACTCAGATCTACCTCTCTGGCCCAGATGTCACCTCTCTGCTGTCCAGAACCCCGGAGTATCTATCAGCCATATCCTCCTTCTTCACCTCTCGCTTCCTTAAACTCAATGTAGACAAAACCGAACTCATCATCTTTCCCCCATCCCGTGTATCCCCCTACCTGATCTATCTATTATGGTAAACGGCATCACGCTCTCTCCTGCGCCTGGAATCCGCTGCCTCGGGGTAACTCTCGACCCTGCCTTATCCTTATCCTTCAAACCGCACGTCCAAACTCTTGCCAACTCAAAAATATTGCCAGAATCCGTCCCTTCCTCAGCCCACAATCTACTAAAACTCTTGTGCATGCCCTCATCATCTTCCGCCTCGACTACTTCAACTCCCTCCTCTGTGGCCTTTCCACTAACTCTCTTGCACCACTTCAGTCAGTCCTCAACTCTGCTGCCCGGCTTATCCACCTCTCTCCTCGCTACTTCCCTGTTTATCCCCTCTGCAAATCCCTCCACTTTCTCCCAATTCCCCAACGAATCCATTTCAAACTACTAACACTGATCTACAAAGCCATCCACAACATGTCCTCTCCTTATATCTCTGAACTAATCTCCCAATATCTTCCCTCACGTAATCTTCGATCCTCCTAAGACCTTTTACTCTCCTCCACACTTATTCGTTCCTCACAGAACCACCTCCAAGATTTCTCCAGAGTATCCCGCATCCTCTGGAATTCCACACCTCAACACGTCTGATTATCCACCACCCTCGGATCCATCAGATGGAACCTGAAAACCCATCTCTTCAGGAAAGCCTACAGCCTGCAATAACCATTCTGCAGCCTCAGCACCACCCAAGCTGCCGCCTCATCACCACCAGAGCTGCTGCACCCCCAACATTCTGTCTCTTCCCTATTATCCAGTATATTGTAAGTCCGCAAGGACAGGGTCTTCTCCCCTCTGTACTAGTCTGTCATCGTAAATCTGTTTACTGTAAACTATATCTATAATTCTGTATGTAACCATTTTCTCATGTACAGCACCATGGAATTAATGGTGCTATATAAATAAATAATAATAATTATAATAATAATACAGGCTGTAACTCAGGATCAGTACAGGATAAGTAATGTAATGTATGTACACAGTGACTCCACCAGCAGAATTATGAGTTCAGCTCTGGAGTATAATACAGGCTGTAACTCAGGATCAGTACAGGATAAGTAATGTAATGTATATACAGAGTGACTTCACCAGCAGAATAGTGAGTGCAGCTCTGTTCAGCTGTTGCTCGTTGTGGTAATTGTGGGTGTGTTCGCTGCTGATGCTGCTGTGTGCTCCTAAGCTCTGAGACGCACCACGTCTCCGCCGGGGGACCTGCTCTCTCTTACCCAGGGAGGGAGTGGGTTTCCTGGGATGAGTGAAGGAGCCAAGTCCCAGGCTTCTGTTTCCCGGACCAAGCCTACGGCGGGAGGGGGGGGGGGGCAGAATAAACCAGCAACCTGCCTGCACATCAGAGAATTTTTTGCAGCTGAGCCGTATAGCGCAGTGGCGGTCCTTTATACTGCAATGGTGGAATGCCGACGGGTTATTGAGTTAGAAATGGGGAGGTGCCTAATCTTAGATGTCCTCATGAAGGGTCAAGACTTTGAGGATTTTCTTCAGAGCCAGGTACCCTTACTGGATCTTTGTAGTAGGAAGTCAGAGTGGTGGGAGATGTTCAAGGAAAGGGTGGTGAGATTCTTCCGCCAGCTCTCGATCCTCAGGAGTCTAAGCAGGTACCGCCTGTATCAGGGTCTGAGGAGGAAACTCGAGCTTCTTGTCTCAACTGGAGATAGCTGCGAGGAGATCTCCAGAGTGAAGTCTTTGCTTATGAGGTGTCAGTACGATAGACAAGAATCTTTGGTTTTTGAGAGGGATTTCGGGAAGTACCGCTTGCCCAACCCTTACAAAAACTTCAAGATTCCAGTGAATAGTAAAGTATTTACAGGACTGGTCAACACTGCGAGGTCCCTGAGGCGATCCAGATCAGGGATCCTGGAGGTTGTCAGATCCTTCTACTCACACCTCTTGGGGAAGAGGGATCTTGATTGGGATGAAATGTCGGCTGACGCCATCCCCGAATCAGGGGTAGATCCCTCACGACGTTTTGAGAGAAATGATCAGGGAACAGGAAGTTAAGTTGGTGATTGAAGGGCTTGCCCCCCCCAAAAAAAAAAAAAAAATCACCTGGTCCGGATGGCTTAACACCTGAATTCTGTAAGACCTTTAAGGACGCTTTGATTCCCCTCTTGACTGAGGTATTCAATGAGTGTCTTTCCTTGGGTACTCTCCTGAAGTCAACGAGGAGGTCTGACCTGATCTTCTTGTCAAAGGGTAAAGACACATCTTGCATTGAGAATTGGTGTCCGATAGCGCTTCTCAATGCAGACAGGAAGGTTCTGGCAAAGGTGCTTTTAATCAGCTGCTGTTCTCTGTGTGAGAGGCAGTGGAGCAGGGTAGGGCTGGTCACTGGAAGAGGTACATGTCACTGGACCAGGCAAAAGCATTTGATCAAGTTAATCACGAGAACCTCTGGTCTGTCCTTCTGAGATATGGCCTGCCGAGGGAGTTTGTTGATTGGCTTAAGACCTTGTACGGTGGGGCAAAGTTTCCTGCTTGTGAACGATTGGATTGGCCGCTCTTTTGAGATTGGATCTGGTGTTCACCAGGGTTGAGCCTGCTGCTATATGTGTTTGTGATTGACCCACTTCTTAGGGTGGAGCGTGGACCGTTGGCCGGGATCGGGATGGATGGGGCAGCACCAGAAGCCACTCTGAGGGTGGTGGCATATGCCAATGATGCCACTGTTTTTGTTTCCTCTCACAAGGAGGCAGGGTGGCTGATGTCAGAGGTAGATCACTACTCGAAGGCATCCGGGTCCAAGACCAAATGGGATAAGAGTGAGAGTCTCTGGCTGGGAGGAGGAGATCCTGGTTTTAATCTCCCGGACACCCTTCCAGGATCCAAAGTCTCTGCAAAATTCCTTGGCATCGGATTTGGCCAGGAGAATTACCCCAAACAAAATTGGGACAGCAGGCTAGAGATCGCCACTCAGAAGGTGAACTAATGGAAGGGTTGGTCTTTGACCCTAAGGGAAAGGGTAAACCTGATTAAAACTTGCATCTTGCCGGAGCCTCTCTTGACTCGGGTCTACAGTTTGTTCTTCCAACTATTATGGGGGAACAGACTGAACCTGGTCAAGAGAGAGGTTACTTACAATGGGAGGAGACTAGGAGGATTGGGTATGGTCAACCCTGTGGATACCTTCATTAAGATCAATATTGCAAACCCCTGGAAAGAGAGGGCTCCTCCATGGGTATTCTCCTGTAGTGAATGGTTTCAGCCAGGAATGGGAGACAGAAAGGCAAGTGAAGGATCTTCACACACCGCATGGACATCTTCCGGGTTACGCTACCTTGGTTCTGAAGGTAATTCACCAGTGGGGTCTGGGAATGTGGGAGGTCAGGACTCTGCCAAGGAAACTCCTTGATAATAGGGTTTGGTTGACCCATTTCCAGAGGCCTCTGGGGCTCTGGGATTGCCCAAGTCAAGATCTTGGGGTGAGTTTGCATCTTTTGAATTCTATCAGGAACCCCTCAAAGTTTTGGGACTTGGCTTGGTGCTGTTTCCATGGGAAACTTGGGAAACTGTGTGTGAGGGACAATCTGAAGTGTAGGAGCTTTGAGGACAGGAACTGTCCTCGGGAGCATTGTGGTACTGTGCTGGAAAGCATGGACCACTTCGTGCTTCGTTGTCCCTTTAACACAGGGGTGTACAGCAGGGTGGACACCTCCAATGGCTGGTCTCGGCTGGCCGGTCTCGCTTATGCAGAATGGGCCTATGGAACATTCGGAGACCTGGGTGTCCGGGACCGCTGCACCTTATTTCTATTTAGCACAGTGGTTAGGCATAAAACGTGGAACGCACGGTGCTTAGTATTGACACAATGGAAAATCCTCCCAGTGGATGATGTGTTTAGGACCATACTCGGTGACCTGGTGAAGGGGCGCTCTCTGAAGTATGAGAGACTGGGCACATATAGGGCCGCTCTCCTCTGGAGGGGCTTTTATTTAGTGTGCCCTAGTTTGATCATCTTCTTTCCTGGTGGTGGGCTGCTGCTGACACTGTAGATTTTTGTTTTGTTGATCAGTATACAGTGATGTAGGGCTGCAGGCACTGAACTTGGGCTTTGTGATTTGTGGATATTGTAGAGTTTATTTCTGTATATATTGTATATAGGGATATAGATTTGGGTGTAGGTGTTAGACTGGGTGGTGGGAAAAGGGGGGAGGTGTGGTCTTCTTGTTGGACTATGGGACACTGGGGTTGTTTGGGGGAAAAACTAGCACTCCGGATCTGGCCTATGGACATTGGATATGGATGGAGGAATGAGAAGCAGGACCAGCTCTCAGGTCAGTGAGGGGGTTGGGAATGGTGGACTTGAGTGTGGGGTGACGGTTAGTTTAGTATTGTATACACTGTACGGTATATTTGTATAGTTTGTGTTTGTACAGTATGTGTGCATGTATGTACAGCATGTGTATATATATATACACAGTGGGAAAAAAAGTATTTAGTTACCTACCAATTGTGCAAGTTCTTCCACTTAAAAAGATGAGAGAGGCCAGTAATTGACATCATAGGTTCACCACAACTATGACAGTCAAAAAGAGAAGCCAAATCCAGAAAATCACCTTGTCTGATTTGGCTAGATTTATTTTGCAAATTATGGAGGAAAATAAGTATTTGGTCACCTAAAAACATGCAAGATTTCTGGCTCTCACAGACCTGTACCTTCTTCTTTATAGGCTCCTCTGTCCTCCCCTCATTACCTGTAGTAATGGCACCTGTTTGAACGTGTTACCAGTATAAAAGACACCTTTCCACAACGTCAAACAGTCACACTCCAAACTCCACTATGGTGAAGCCCAAGAGCTGTCGAAGGACACCAGAAACAAAATTGTAGCTCTGCACCAGGCTGGGAAGACTGAATCTGCAATAGGCAAGCAGCTTGGTGGGATGAAATCAACTGTGGGAGCAATAATAACAAAATGGAAGACATACAAGAGCACTGATAATCTCTCTCGATCTGGGGCTCCACGCAAGATCTTACCCCATGGGGTCAAAATGATCATAAAGGCCCCGTCTCACATAGCGAGATCGCTAGCGAGATCGCTGCTGAGTCACAAGTTTTGTGACGCAACAGCGACCTCCATAGCGATCTCGCTATGTGTGACACGTACCAGCGATCAGGCCCCTGCTGCGAGATCGCTGGTCGTGTCGGAATGGCCTGGACCTTTTTTTGGTCGTTGAGGCCCCGCTGACATTGCTGAATCGGTGTGTGTGACACCGATCCAGCGATGTCTTCACTGGTAACCAGGGTAAACATCGGGTTACTAAGCGCAGGGCCGCGCTTAGTAACCCGATGTTTACCCTGGTTACCAGCGTAAATGTAAAAAAAAACAAACAGTACATACTCGCCTTCTGATGTCCGTCAGGTCCCTTGCCGTCTGCTTCCTGCTCTCACTGACTCCCGGCCGTACAGTGAGAAGTGAGAGCACAGCAGTGACGTCACCGCTGCGCTCTGCTCTCAGTGTACGGCGGCTCAGTCAGAGCAGGAAGCAGACGGCAAGGGACCTGGACACCGAAAGGCGAGTATGTACTGTTTGTTTTTTTTTACATTTACGCTGGTAACCAGGGTAAAGATCGGGTTACTAAGCGCGGCCCTGCGCTTAGTAACCCGATGTT
Source organism: Ranitomeya variabilis (assembly GCF_051348905.1). Lineage (NCBI taxonomy): Eukaryota > Metazoa > Chordata > Amphibia > Anura > Dendrobatidae > Ranitomeya > Ranitomeya variabilis. The sequence goes on along the minus strand of NC_135235.1, from coordinate 596,429,765 downwards.
TACCCTGGTTACCCGGGTGCTGCAGGGGGACTTCGGCATCGTTGAAGACAGTTTCAACGATGCCGAAGTCGTTCCCCTGATCGTTGGTCGCTGGGGAGAGCGGTCTGTGTGACAGCTCCCCAGCGACCACACAGCGACTTACCAACGATCACGGCCAGGTCGTATCGCTGGTCGTGATCGTTGGTAAATCGCTATGTGAGACGGGGCCTTAAGAACAGTGAGCAAACAGTGAACCACACGGGGGGACCTAGTGAATGAGCTGCATAGAGCTGGGACCACCGTAACAAAGGCTACCATCAGTAACACACTATGCAGCCAGGGACTCAGATCCTGTAGTGCCAGAGGTGTCCCCCTGCTTAGGCCAGTACATGTCCGAGCCCATCTGAAGTTTGCTAGAGAGCACTTGGAGTACCCTGAAGAATATTGAGAGAATGTCATATTGTCTGGTGAAACCAAAGTAGAACTGTTTGGTAGAAACAAAACTTGTTGTGTTTGGAGGAGACAGAATGCTGAGTTGCATCCAAAGAACACCATACCTACTGTGAAGCATGGGGGTGGCAACATGTTTTGGGGCTGTTTCTCTGCAAAGGGACCAGGATGACTGATCCGTGTACATGAAAGAATGAATGGGGCCATGTATTGTGAGATTTTGCAAACCTCCTCCCATCAGCAAGGGCATTGAAGATGAAATGTGGGTGGGTCTTTCAGCATGATAATGATCCCAAGCACACTGCCAGGGCAATGAAGGAGTGGCTTCATAAGAAGCATATGATGGTCCTGAAGTGGCCTAGCCAGTCTCCAGATTACAACCCCATAGAAAGCCTTTGGAGGGAGTTGAAAGTCTGTGTTGCCCAATGACAGGCCCAAAACTTCACTGCTCTAGAGAAGATCTGCATGGAGGAATAGGCCAACAAACCACACCAACAGTCTGCACCAACCTTGTGAAGACTAACAAAAAACGTTTGACATTGCCAACAAAGGATATATAACAAAATATTGAGATGAACTTTTGTTAATGACCAAATACTTATTTTCCTCCATAATTTGCAAAATTGCAAAATAAATCTTGCCAAATCAGATAAGGTGACTTTCTGGATTTGTTTTCTCATTTTGACTCTCATAGTTGTTGTCTACCTATAATGTCAATTACAGGCCTCTCTCATCTAATTAAGTGGGAGAACTTGCACAATTGGTGGCTGACTAAATACTTTTTTCCCCACAGTGTGTGTGTGTATATGTATATATATATATATATATATGTATATATATATATATATATATATATATATATATATATATATATATATATCATATCAGCATAATATATATATATATATATATATATATATATATATATATATATATATATATATATATATATATATATATATATACTTAGGTCCATATATATTTGGACAGAGACATTTTTCAAATTTTGGTTATAGACATTACCACAATGAATTTTAAGCAAAACAGTTCAGATGCAGTTGAAGTTCAGACTTTCAGCTTTCATTTGAGGGTATCCACATTAAAATTGGATGAAGGGTTTAGGCATTTCAGCTCTTTAACATGTGCCACCCTGTTTTTAAAGGGACCAAAAGTAATTGGACAATTGACTCCAAGGCTATTTAATGGACAGTTGTGGGCAATCCCTTTGTTATGTAATTCTCAATTAAGCAGATAAAAGGCCTAGAGTTGATTTGAGGTGTGGTGCTTGCATTTGGAAGGTTTTGCTGTGAAGTAAACATGCGGTCAAAGGAGCTCTCCGTACAGGTGAAACAAGCCATCCTTAAGCTGCGAAAACAGAAAAAACCCATCCAAGAAATTGCTACAATATTAGGAGTGGCAAAATCTACAGTTTGGTACATCCTGAGAAAGAAAGAAAGCACTGGTGAACTCATCAATGCAAAAAGACCTGGGCGCCCACGGAAGACAACAGTGGTGGATCATCGCAGAATAATCTCCATTGTGAAGAGAAACCCCTTCACAACAGCCAACCAAGTGACCAACACTCTCCAGGAGGTCGGCGTATCAATATCCAAATCTACCATAAAGAGAAGACTGCATGAAAGTAAATACAGAGGGTTCACTGCACGGTGCAAGCCACTCATAAGCATCATTAATAAAAAGGCTAGACTGGACTTTGCTAAAAAAAACATCTAAAAAAGCCAACACAGTTCTGGAAGAACATTCTTTGGACAGATGAAACCAAGATCAACCTCTACCAGAATGATGGAAAGAGAAAAGTATGGCAAAGGCGTGGTACAGCTCATGATCCAAAGCATACCACATCATCTGTAAAACACGGCGGAGGCAGTGTGATGGCTTGGGCATGCATGGCTCCCAGTGGCACTGGGTCACTAGTGTTTATTGATGATGTGACACGGGACAGAAGCAGCCGAATGAATTCTGAGGTATTCAGAACCATACTGTGTGCTCAGATCCAGCCAAATGCAGCCAAACTGATTGGTCATCGTTTCATACTACAGATGGACAATGACCCAAAACAAAGCCAAAGCAATCCAGGAGTTTATTAAAGCAAAGAAGTGGAATATTCTTGAATGGCCAAGTCAGTCACCTGATCTCAACCCAATTGAGCATGCATTTCACTTGTTAAAGACTAAACTTCAGACAGAAAGGCCCACAAACAAACAACAACTGAAAACCACCGCAGTGAAGGCCTGGCAGAGCATCAAAAAGGTGGAAACACAGCGTCTGGTGATGTTCATGAGTTCAAGACTTCCGGCAGTTATTGCCAACAAAGGGTTTTCAACCAAGTACTAAAAGTGAACATTTTATTTTTAATTATTGAATCTGTCCAATTACTTTTGGTCCCTGTAAAAACAGAGTGGCACATGTTAAGGAGCTGAAACTCCTAAAATCATTAAAATCTTCATCCAATTTTAATGTGGATACCCTCAAATGAAAGCTGAAAGTCTGAACTTCAACTGCATCTGAATTGTTTTGTTTAAAATTCATTGTGGTAATGTCTATAACCAAAATTAGAAAAATGTTGTCTGTCCAAATATATATGGACCTAACTGTATGTATATATATATATATATATATTATGAATAAAAAAATTATAAAAAAAAAGTTTATATATATTTAGTTTTGGTTTGCAATTGTTTATTTTGTTTGTGGTTATTATTTTGTTTGGTGACCTGACCAGAAGGTGAAAGTAGTTATTATTCTGTATATACTGTATAATATGTGTGTGAGGAGAGACTGAGCGGCTGGACCAGTGTTCATTATGCTGATTATTTTCTGGCTAATATTCTTGTTATGTTTCTGTTGTTATTATTATTATTTTTAGAATAAAATATCTAGAGGATGTAACTCAGGATCAGTACAGGCTGTTAAGTTATGCTGGGAAATGACTGTTTAAAGTATGAGTGTGCTGGGATTTGTAGTGTTGCAAATTCATAGGTTGAAAGCCACAGCTCTGTCATAGGAAAGCCTTTGTTTATCATCTATTAAAGGGAACCTGTCACCACGTTTTTGGAAGATGGGATAAAAATAGCGTTAAATAGGGGCAGAGGTGGGCGTTACATTAGTGTGTTTGTTATGCGTTTATTACCCACCTAAGTTGCCGAAATACCTTTGCAAAGTCTCCGTTTTCGCCTGTCAATCAGGCTGGTCTGGTCAAAAGGGCGTGTTATCTTCCCCCAGATTTTGCGTAGTTTTCCGTTGGTGGCGTAGTGGTGTGCGCATGCCCAAGGTCCCGAATCCTCTGCCAGGGGATTTAAAAGAGCGCGCTGTTCGTTATTTCATTGGTGATCGGTGGGCGCGGCCATCTTCCTTTGGCCGCGCGTGCGCAGAAGCGGCGCTCTGCTGGCCGCGGCTTCAGGAAAATGGCCGCCGCGATCTCCATCTGCGCACGCGCGGCATCCCGCGGCCATTTTCCTGAAGCCGCGGCCAGCAGAGCGCCGCTTCTGCGCACGCGCGGCCAAAGGAAGATGGCCGCGCCCACCGATCACCAATGAAATAACGAACAGCGCGCTCTTTTAAATCCCCTGGCAGAGGATTCGGGACCTTGGGCATGCGCACACCACTACGCCACCAACGGAAAACTACGCAAAATCTGGGGGAAGACAAGACGCCCTTTTGACCAGACCAGCCTGATTGACAGGCGAAAACGGAGACTTTGCAAAGGTATTTCGGCAACTTAGGTGGGTAATAAACGCATAACAAACACACTAATGTAACGCCCACCTCTGCCCCTATTTAACGCTATTTTTATCCCATCTTCCAAAAACGTGGTGACAGGTTCCCTTTAAGTATATTCTAAAAGTACACTAATATACTGAACCCTTTATTCCAGGGCAGCACGTTGGCCGAGGACACACATTCAGCTGAAATGTATTTAGGCACAGAGACCCCCTGGGTCCCAGCACCGCAAAACACGCCACCGGCGTTACATGGTAGTGATGTCATATGTCGCCAATAACAGGCACGCCAATGTCAGCTGCTGACCTCTGCGCCGGCTATAGAAGATGATGCCGTGTGTCGTGGGAGCAGGGGAAGGTATGAGAAATGTTTTTTTTAATGCGTTAGAAAACAGTGGAAGAAAGGGGGACATATATAACAGGAAGGAATCCAAGATGGTGAGCATATATACCAGGATGGAGGACACATATAAAATGAAGGAACAGAGGATAGGGGGCATATCTACCAGAAAGAGGCACAGATTGAGGGACATATATACCAGGAAGGGCACAGGATGGCGGAAATTATTACAGGTACATTACTACATAATGAGAGGGCAACATGTGTTTCCATAGAATGCTACAAGGGTCCATACAACTGAGCAGCATACAGGGGGAGGGGAGCAGGTCCGAAGTTTGCTCATTGGATTCTTAGTATGTCACTGACTGCAGCTTGCAGTGCTGGGGTATTGGGTTCAAATCCCCCCTAAAGACCACATCTTTAGTTTCCAGTTTCCTCCCACACTCCAAAGACATAATGATAGGGAATTCAGATTGTGAGCACCATTGGGGACAGTGATGATAATGTATGTACATCGCTAAGGAATATGATGGCAACATTATAAGCAAAGCAAAATAAATACTATATATAAGCAAAATAAATAATATTCCCATCCCGCAGAAATCTTCTGGGATATTATATTTCTCCAATGTAATAAAATAGTATCATACTCAGTACCAATAATATTAACATTTAATAATTGCATTGTTAAACCCTAAAACAGGATGAATTTCATTGTAAAAATAGCTGCTGGTGTTCCTCATTACCAGGCTGGAGTCACATCCCATCTGACGAGAGCCTCACAATGACCCCTTTATGGCTATAATTAGTAATGCTTTGCAGCGGCAGCAGTGACATCTCCAGACAGGCCACGCATTGCTGCAAAATAATTACATTTGTTAAAAAGAAAAAAAAAAGTTAAACAAAAAATCTGTCTCCCCTCATCTCACTAGGAAAGATTTCTCTCTTTCATAAGATCGGGCTAACCATACGTCTTATCTTTCCTGTTCATCTGAAATAGAAGCCAAGGACCAGTGCGCCGCGGCCGCGTTATAATGAGTAAAATCTACCGGTTTCCTATTTTAGGGTAAACAATTCTTTGCTTTAGAAGACGATAAAAATTTAGATAAAACTATTGTCAGTTGCTGCGTCTCGGGAGGAAAGTGAGGCGAGTTGTTCTGGTGGTTACGCTGCCTTTTATCAGATATTAAACAAGCGCACGTGGTTTTCAGTCTCGTAGATCAGGAACAGACCGAACGAGGGTGTATGTGAACATACCTCCACAACGTAGCCCCCCGCTGAAGAAATAGTCTCTGATGTTCCATAATGTGGTCTCTGGTAGAAGCAATTCTGAGATTATTTATAACAGCACGTTAGCATTAATAACAGTAATGCTGGAGTCACACGAGTATATTTCTCATTCTGGAGAATTTGGGTTGATTATGCAAATCATATTTAAATCCAATTCAGATCAGAGTGTGAACCATTTTGGAAAACATGGAGAAAAAAATTCTCCATCTTCTTTATTATGTCAGTCTATGGAAATCAGGCTGTACTCAAATGTCATCTGAGTGCAATAAACAAAAAAAGTTGCACTATGTAGTGCAATGTGTCATATATGTCAATGTGAAATATATGAAATATGGATAGCATTACTGCTTCTAGATACTAGGAAAAATGAGACGCTTAGCACATAATTTCATGCATGCCTATCAAGCAACGACAAGGTGGTCTCAAAACTGATGGGTCCTCCTAACGTGTTTAATGTGAATAACTCTCTAAAGGTACCATCACACTCAGCGACGCTGCGGCGATATAGACAACGAGCCGACCTAAACTAGATCGCTGGAGCGTCGCTGTTTAGGTCGCTGTAGAGACGTCAAACACAGCAACTCCAGAACGATGCAGGAGCGATCCAGTGACGTAACGGCGACTCACTTCTCGTGCTCGCTGGTTGTGAGCTCCATTACATCCATTGGTAGCGTCGTTGCTTTTGATATCAAACATGACGATACACGCCGACCTGGTGACGAAATAAAGTTCTGGCCTTCTAGCTCCAACCAGCGATGGCACAGCGGGATCCAGATCGCTGCTGCGTGTCAAACACAACGAGATCGCTATCCAGGACACTGCAACGTCACGGATTGTTGTCGTTCTCTTTGCAAAGTTGCTGAGTGTGACGGTACCTTAAGACTGAAGTCTGAATACCTGGGTAGATGTGAAAACCTCTCTTCCATGTCTGGGTGAGCTAAGCCCACCAGCATCAGGGGCTTATCTACAGCATTCTGTAATGCTGTAGATAAGCCCCCCCCCATGTATCCTGAAAGATGAGATAAAGAGGTTAGATTATACTCACCTGGGCGGGTGGTCCGATCTGGTGGGCGGTCCAGGGCCTCCCATCTTCATAGGATGACGTCCTCTTCTGGTCTTCCCTGCCCTATTGAGGGCAGAGCAAAGTACTGCAGTGCGCAGGCGACGGGAAAGGTCAGAGAGGCCCGGCGCCAACGCACTGTAGTACTTTGCTCTGCCCTCAACAGGGCAGACAAAGTACACCTGCACCGAACCCGCAGCGTGAAGACCAGAAGAGTACGTCATCTGATGAAGATGGGAGGCGCCGGACCGGACCGCGACACCCATCGGACCGGACCGGGACCGCCTCTGGGTGAGTATAATCTAACCTCTTTTTCTCATCTTTCAGGATACATCGGGGGGCTTATCTACAGCATTCCAGAATGCTGTAGATAAGCCCCTGATGCTGGTGGGCTTAGCTCACCCTCTATTTTGGGGTGACGGGTTCCCTTTAAGCCCACCACATGCTGAAGGCCGGAGTGCTCGGTCAGACAGCTAATATACAAAGACAAAGACTGGCTGGCACTTCCAAGCCAATGTCTACAGGTGCCAACTAGGAGCAGCTACCTCCATATACAGTAAACAAAAAAGTTGCACTCTGTAGTGCTAAAGCGTGTCAATGTGAAATATATGAAATATGAATAGCAATACGGCTTCTGGATACTAGGAGAAAATGAGACGCTTAGCACATAATTTGGCCAATTCATGCATGTCTAGCAACCAACAGCAAGGTGGTCTGAAAACTGATGGGTCCTAACATGTCAAACGTGAATACCTCTCTAAGACCGAAGTCTGATTTTATGGGTAGGTAGGACACTGCTGCAGTACCCTACCTAGCCATAAAATCAGACTTTGAAGAGAGGTATTTACATCTACCCAGGAATTCAGCAACTTTACAGTACCCTACAGCAGCAACCATGAAGTTGACGGAGCTGTGCCGTTAGGCTCCACAACTGATAACATAGGAGTGATGAGATTACTTTTTTCAGATCGAGTCGGGTTTCGCGAAACCCGACTTTGTCAAAAGTCGGGTCAGGTGAAATCGGCCGATAATTGCGAAAAGTCGGGGGCCAACTGAAACACGAAACCCAATGCAAGTCAATGGGGAATCAAAGTCGGCAGTGAGTGGAGGACAGGAAAACACCTACAGTGCCAATTTTAATGCCAAAAACATCAATTCTTATTACTTAAGCTTGTCAATCTTAATTTACCTTATAATAATAGTTAGGCATTGAAAACTGGGGGTCATTTGGCTAAAGTTGTGGGGGGGTAGGGCTGGCTCAAGATTTTCGTGGGCCCAGGAAATGCGGAATACGTCACGGCGGTGGAGCAGGGAGAGGTAAGTATTTCAACTTTGCAAGTGCTGGGATCCTGAGCAAGCAGGGGGCCCACTCGTTGGCACTGGCACAGGGCCCCTCACAGTACGGCGGTGTGTTTGCACGCCGGGTGGCGCCTCCCACTGGCAGAGACACTTTTGCGTACTATGAGGGGCCCTGTGCCAGTGACGTCGCCAACGAGTATGCCCCCCCCCTACCTGATGAAGGAACCTGCTATTTCATCTGCACCTTCCTCTTTGTCCCCGTGTAAGGTGGTATAGTATGCGGGAAGGGGAACCTGACTTTCAGCAGGGTCAGATTCTGGCTGTGTAGAGTGCAAGGGGGATGTAGTGGTCTGGGTCAATGTACCAGCAGACTCATCTAGCAGTGGCTGGGCAATGGGCAGGATGAGGAGGAAACACAGATATAGGCCGAAATAATAAAGTAGGCTAAATGCAGTTCAAATGTGGTAACAGGACTAAACAGGCGGCATTGCTTTGTTCAGTGGAGGAAAACTGTAATGAGCGGCAGACACAGTTAGTAGGCCCAAATAATGAAGTGGGATAAATGCAGTTCAAATGTGGTAACAGGACTAAACAGGCGGCATTGCTTTATTCAGTGGAGGAAAACTGTAATGAGTGGCTGACACAGTTAGTAGGCCCAAATAATAAAGTGGGCTAAATGTCTGCCAAAAAATTGTTCATAAATAAACAGGTGGCATAGCTAGGTACAGGGGTGGGCTCCTCTGCTGAGTAGCAGACAGTGGTAGTAAGCGCAAAGTATTAACTGGTCTAAATGGAGGCCAGGGCCCCTGTATATTTTAACTATCATTTCAACAAATTTGTATTGGCAGTGCCATTGAAGGATTTAACAGCACAGACTACACAGTGGTGGAGCAGGGAGAGGTAAGTATTGCAAGTGGTAGAGCACTGTTCGACCTGAGGGGGAACACTCTCTCGTGGGCGGCGGTACTGGCACAGGGCCCCTCATATTACGACGGTGTGTCTGACGTTGGTTGTGCACCACCACCGTCAGAGACACTTCATTGTACTATGAGGGACCCTGTGCCAGTGCCGTCGCCCAAGAGTGGGCCCACCCACCTGTCCAGGCAAACGGCACTCGCAGGGGTGCTTGCGCCAGGTGGTGACCACGGCCCTGTGGGGGGAGTCAGCCCATTTAGGGAGGTATAAAAATGGCCTATGGTGGACATTCAGCAGCTGCAAATGGAGGAATTGGAGCAGTCAGTAAGAGGAGGCCAAAAGCAAGACATTTTTCAGGCAAGCTATGTGTCAGCAGGGGAAGGTGGGGCAAAATAATTTGAAATCCATGATTGGTTCATTTTAATAAAGGTTAGATCATCAACATTTTGGGTACCCAGACGTGTCCTTTTTTCGGTCAGTATTGAACCAGCAGCACTGAAGACTCTTTCTGATAGCACACTAGCAGCAGGGCAAGCGAGCTCCTGTAATGCATATTCTGCCAGTTCAGGCCAGGTGTCTATTTTAGATGCTTTTGCCACTACCACCAGATGCACCACCACCACCACCACCATCAGTACCAGCTGGCAACCACCGCCCACGGGCTCTTCCACCAGTCTTCCTCATTTTTTGGAAAATCTAACCAAAATAACAACCGTTATATGGTACTGTAAAACAAGGTAGAAGGTGTATATAAACTTGTTGAGAATTTAAATCTCCCTTTTTTTTGGGGGGAGACTGAACCAAAACTCAGGCCCAGTGTATATAACAACGCAATCTAAGTGGCAGAAAGTGGCTGGCTGATATACGACAAACTAACAGTACTGAAGTATATCCACTTTGTGAGAATTTGAATCTCACTTTTTTTTTGGAGACTGAACCAAAACTCAGGCCCAGTGTATAAAACAACACAATGTAAGTGACAGAAAGTGGCTGGAAGATATATGAAAAAATACAAGGACTGTACTACAATTTCAATCTCCCTACAATGATCTCAGGACAAGTATGGCAGCCAGCAATAAAAAGGACTGCTGCACACAAAAGTGTGGACAAATAAACAAGATAACTGTGCAGAAAGGAGCAACAGGATTTTTGCTTTTAAAAAAGCAGTTGGTTTGCACAGCAGCGTGCAAACAGCAATGCAGCTATCAGGGAGCCTTATAAGGCAGCCTAATAAGCTACAGAGCTGATGCACAAAAATATAGCCTCCACTGTCCCTGCAAAAAAAAGGTGGTGTTGGACAGTGGAAATCGCTACAGCACAAGCAGTTTGGGGGTTAATCTTCCCTCCCTAACTATATCCCTTCTTCTGATGAAGCTGCAGCAACCTTTCCCTATGCTAAGATCGGCAGAAGTAAGATGGCGGTCGGCGTGCACGCCCCTTTATAGCCCCTGTGACGCCGCAGAAAGCAAGCCAATCACTGTCATGCCCTTCTCTAAGATGGTGGGGACCGAGACCTATGTCATCACGCTGCCCACACTCTGCGTCCTCCTTCATTGGCTAAAAAATGGCGCTGAAAGCGTCATATGAAACGCGACTTTTGCGTGCAGATGGGCGACCTCATGGCCGATCCCACACTAGGATCGGGTCGGGTTTCATGAAACCCGACTTTGCCGAAAGTCGGCGATTTTTGAATTTATCCGATCCGTTTCGCTCAACCCTAGTGATGAGTGTTGCACCTCCACCGATCTGATATTCATGATCTATCCCGGGCACAGCTCATGAATATCAAAGAGTGGACAACTCCTTAAAGCCATATGCATATGCTATACACGAGATACTAAACTAATTTTCTAATTTCCAGACTTGTCACATACAACCAGCCGAACTATTCAATAGAAAGTGCGTCTGTACAAGGCCCAATGTTCGCTATGATGTTCCCACAGCATTGAGTACAATGGGACTATTGATACTTGCTAACCTTTAAATTCCAAAAGATGGAACGCTTTAATCAAGTTCTAGTCAAACCTCAAAATGTCCTGAAAGACGCCCCTTTTTAATGTGAACTAGCCTTAGGGGTCCCTTACAGATTCCAGCCAAATGATTGGCCAAACCATAGTTCTGCCAAGTCTCCCATACACGAGTGCCTGCTCAACCAAGCAATCGTATTCTCTACAAGAGAACCGATCAAAGACTCTGGAGGTGACTTATCTCACCGAGAACAAAAGTATCATCAAGCAAAAATAGGACATGCCGGATGCTTATCTCTCCATACACAACAGACTGTCGGCGAGCTCAATGATATCAGTGGGTTTGTCTAACATTAACCAAATGTGTATGGAGGCCTTAATTTTCACAGATTTTGATGTCTGGCTGCAGTGGCAAGTATGGATGATTTACAATGAAGGATTAAGAAACGGACAGCACAAACAAAAAATCTGTGCCTCAGATCATGTCATATGCTCATGCGGATCCAACTCAGACAATAAAGTCTATGGTGATCCATTAAAAATGTATCTTTATCTTACTCCCTTATATAGCACCATTAATTCCACAGTGCTTTACACACATTATCATCACTGTCCCCATTGGGGCTCACAATCTAGATTCCCTATCAGTAATTTCTTTAGAGCGTGGGAGGAAACCGGAGAACCCGGAGGAAACCCACACAAACACGGAGAGAACATACAGACTCCTAGCAGATGTTGTCCTGGGTGGGATTTGAACTCAGGACTCCTAACTACTGAGCCACCATGCTGCCCTTATGGATAAAAAACAAAAGACATCCTTTATATGTCAGCGTTTCATCCATTTTTTGAACTGATCCATTGCTAATAGTGAATTTATAAAAAAAAGTTCCAACAGAAAATAACGGATGCAACACGGAGACAAAAATGATGACAAATGGGAGAAAAGGGCCATTTTTTGTTAGCTTCAAAATTAAAACTGCTTGTGTGAATGTAGCCTTACTCTTATGTAAAACTGGGGACACAATATATGTACGAGCACACTGGTTCCGATTTATCAAGCAATTCATGCTTGAAAAGTCACAAAACGTTTTGTGAAAGCTGAAGTTTGGTAACATTTTTGCAACTTTATAGGCATTTTTGTAAACATCTACTAGAAAAAGAGAAATCTGACGCCCGGCAGCAAATGCAAATAATTTTTTCTAAATAATAATAAAAGATAAAAGCATATAAAAAGTGACGTAACATACAAATCCAACATCAATGCTTCATGAAAATTACTTTCAAATGCTATCATGCCGGTTTTTTACGCCAGTTAGACTTAAAGCTTTCTCGAAACATTCCAACTCTCGCTGGAGAAATTGTGGACAGAAAGCAAATCTTCGACATATCTTTTGATCATGTCCTAAAATTCTAACAATATGGAAAAAAAATCTCTAAATTGTTAAATATAATCAATAACTCGGTCAACTATTTCTTTTTTCTCTCTATTCAAACTTGTTCCCCGGGAAGATAAAATATATTTCAATTCGCATATTTGCTATAAGGAAACCACTTATTGCATCTGAATGGAAGTCTATTGATATTCCTACTACTTCAGATATTATAGAAAAAAATGTCCGCTCGTAATTCAATTCTTTTGAATATTCTTTGGTTTTAGGAAACAACTCTTCCTGGAATAAATATTATTCCCCAAGCCGGAATAACCTCTTTACATAAATATTATTTTTAGCCAGAAAATATATAGATATTACTTTATTTCAATACATAAGTTATAACTATGATTAGAATATGGATGTTCTTTCTTTTATGTCCCTTTATCCCTACCCCTTCCTTTAAGTCCATCTTTTCCTTTCCCCTTTTCTCCTTTTTCTTTCCTTCTTCACCTCCGATTTTTTTTCTTGCTTTCTTCTTTGTATTTTCTAAGTTACAAGTTTGTTTTCTGGAGGCTGATGTAATAGTATATAACATTTTAATTTTCATTTCCCCTATATTGTAAAAATCCCTAAATAAAAAGAATATTATTTCAAAAACATATAAAAAGTGGAGATATATTAGGTCACTAAGGTTGGTTCCCCAGCATATGATCAGGACACGTCACATATATGCCAAAATCCCATAAAAACTAAACAATCAGATAAATAGTGGCAAAGGCTTCTGCAAAGTAGTATGATGGCTGATGGTAGTAGTAGTTCTAATCTGTGGTTCAGTGGCCATATAAAAGTAAATAACTCACGCTCCAAGATTAATGTGCAAAAATAATATCACTAATATTTAGTATAAGCCTAATGTCATATGCATAATAAAATTCTGAATTTATATGTCAGAAAAACACTGGTAGCAGGTATTGCTGTGTATTTCCGATTTCCATAACAATATTTGCCGATTTCCATAAGAAAAAAGAAAAATGATAAGTTAAAAAAACTAAAGGATGAAATGAAGGCTGTAAATAGACTGATCGGAGGAGTCCAGAGTAAGGGCCGAAGCAGGAGAGAAGGAGATGAACACGTTTTGCACTAAGAGATTTAATAACATGTAAAAAAAATAAAATAATGAAAATAGATAAATAATAATAAGTAATAATAAAATGACATTAACAAAAAATGAAAATGTAAATATATAACTGCTTCTTTTATTAAAAAAAAAAAAACCCATAAAGCAATATCAAACTTTTTTCTATGATAAGTGTGACGGTGCCCCCCACTTCTGCCCTTCCGTGCGCCCACCTCCACTTGTACCTCCTGTCTTAAAAATGATTCAGCCTCATCGAATTACATTTTTAATCTTTGTGTCTTACGCCACCTGCCTGCCACTCTGCTAACTGCAGTCTCTTGTACAGTTTAGTTCTGGACTGTTCGCTGCCTTCACTAAAGTTTTTCACTTATCAGTGATTTCCAATTTTAGAGAAACATCTATTGAAGAATATACCTCTGTTTTCAGATACTTGTAGGGGTGAACATATGCTTCTATATGGGACAAGTTGTACTTTTTAATGAAACAGTACTGTTTATTGTACTGAAAAATGGAAAAAAAATCCAAGTGCGGTGAATAAAGAAATACAAATCCACTTTTTTTATTTAAAAATGACATACATTTTACTGAATCAAGATTCTCCAGGTGAGTACGATTACGGCGACATCAAACTTGTATAGATTTTTTTTTCATTTAAGTGTAGAAAAAAAGTTTCAGAAGTTCAGAAGTTTCCAAGGATTCAGCTGCGTGAGGACTTGTTTTTTGTGTAATTAGCTGACGGTTTTATATACCAAATTGGAATGGATACAATGTTTTGATGCATTTTTATTGCATTTTTTTTCTTTTTAGGGAGGAGTGGTGACCGGAAAAAAAAAAAACAGTTTGTGTGGTTTGATTTTTTTCTTGTCATGATTTAGACTACAGTTATTTATAAATATGGAGATAACAAATAGGTTTATTTTTTTTTATTTCTTCATTTTTAATGGGGAAATGTTGAACGGTTCTATTTAATTTTTGTATATTTAACATTTTTTTTTTTTTTACTTTTTTTAAGGGACTTGAAATTGCGATGGCGGTGACAAGGGCCTCCAGCAAGCCCTCAACTCTCATGGTAATACATTGACGCTCCACGATCACATCACATGGCGCGGATGGAAGCGCAAACACCAGAAAGCATTACATTTAAACTCTGCTGTCAGAGATTCACAGTGGTGTTATCAGTCGAGGCCGGAGATTAGCTCTGACTGCAACTGTTAAGGTACCTTCACACTAAACAATATCGCTAGCGATCCGTGACGTTGCAGCGTCCTGGCTAGCTATATCGTTTAGTTTGACACGCAGCAGCGATCTGGATCCTGCTGTGATATCGCTGGTCGTTGAATAAAGTTCAGAACTTTATTTGGTCGTCAGACCGGCGTGTATCGTTGTGTTTGACACCAAAAGCAACGATACCAGCGATGTTTTACACTGGTAACCAGGGTAAACATCGGGTTACTAAGCGCAGGGCCACGCTTAGTAACCCGATGTTTACCCTGGTTACCAGTGTAAAATGTAAAAAAAAAAAACAGTACATACTCACCTGCGCGTCCCCCGGCGTCCGCTTCCCACACTGACTGAGCGCCGTAAAGTGAAAGTGAAAGTACAGCACAGCGGTGACGTCACCGCTCTGCTGTTAGGGCCTGCGCTCAGTCAGTGCAGGAAGCGGACGCCGGGGGACGCGAATGTAAGTATGTACTGTTTGTTTTTTTTACATTTTACGCTGGTAACCAGAGTAAACATCGGGTTACTAAGCGCGGCCCTGCGCTTAGTAACCCGATGTTTACCCTGGTTGCCCGGGGACCTCGGCATCGTTGGTCGCTGGAGAGCTGTCTGTGTGACAGCTCTCCAGCGATCAAACAGTGACGCTGCAGCGATCGGCATCGTTGTCTGTATCGCTGCAGCGTCGCTAAGTGTGACGGTACCTTTAGGTTCAGATACCGGCTATTTAATATAGCCAGTATCAGCCACGTGTGGAGGGAGCTCATCTCCTGAAAACCCTCCACCCATGGGAACCATCGCAGTAACTAACACATACGTCATATAGCATTAATGGCGCATTCACATACCTTTTTCATGTACAAGAAAAACTTAGAGTTCATCGGTTTTTCTGGTATGTGGAATAAAAATATTTTCTAGCTTCCCATAACAGTCCATGAAAATCAGACTGCACTCGCATGTCATCCAAGAGCAGTCCAATTTTTCACGGATCCATATATTTGCATTGACAGTTTTGATCCAACTTGTCTCCGTGATTTTGCAAGGACTGCTCAGTCAACAAAAAAAAAAAATCACAGATGTGATTCTCTATTGTATGGTGGTATGGGTGCTATCCAAGAAAACCACGGATAGCATTCGTACTCCAAAAACGGGTGTGTGAATAAGCTCTAAAGGTTTAACGCAAGTGAAGTATACAAAGGGAAATTGTCATGTGGGTTCAAATCACCAAGATCCGCAAGGAGTTTGTATGTTCTCCCTGTGTTTGTGTGAGTTTCTTCCAGGTTCTCCAGTTTCCTCTCACACTCCAAAGACATACTGATAGGGAAAGTAGATTGTGAGCCCCAATGGGGACAGCGATGATATCTGTTAAGCGTTATAATAATTTATAACCAAGAAAACTACCAGATGGATAGAATTTGTATTGAACGTGTGCATCTTGCGCCCTCTACTGGTGGTGGATGTGGTCAGTCAGAATCAGACTAGGCTACGGACACTGAGCAAGGATTTCTACTAAGCTCCATCATAGGCACATTCAGATTAGCCCATTGCAAATCCAACATGTGTTTTGCTACAAGATACCTAGCAGAAATCTGAGTGACAGTCAGATTTCTGCCTGGGATGTGCTGCGGCTGTGCAGCAGATCTGAAAAATATATATAATTCTACTATCATTTATTGGTAGACAATTAATAGCCATCTAATGTTGAGTTGGATTTTTTTCTGTGGTGCTGCCAAAAATCTCCCCAGATTGAAACTACAAAGACTTAAAACACTTAACGCAGAAGATATATGATACTTTTTATCTGCTGTTTGTGCCAGTACAGCTTTTTGAACCTACTTTGGTTGTTTGCACCTTGCCTCCCTTTTGGCACAGTACAGTGGTGCTGTGCCTGGAGATGGGATGTGAATTTTCATTTCTACCTGGTGAAGCATTGAGGTATACGATTATCAAGGTTCGAGCTTCCAAATGTTTATATTTAGGGATGAGCGAATGTTTTCAGTGATACTTTGAGTATCTGGGCATTGAAATTAGCTGGTGCTCATTTCAAACTCGAATACCTGTCCCGCATGTTTGGCATCTGTTACACAGCCAATAAGCATGCAAGGATTGCCTGCAAGTCACAGTAATGCCGTAGCCATCTTGGTAGTGGCATTACTGTAATTAACTGGCTGTATGACATCATCAGAGGTTATAAAAGAACAGGCGGCCCCGCGCTCAGCACTGACACCATTGCACAGCTCTGTTCTTATTGGAGGGAGATAGTGCTTGTCCAGGCCTTTGTGTGCACAGTTGAACGATTCTGAACCATCATACTAACAGCCCATGTAAGGGCAAAATCCGTGCTTTGCTGTTTTTATCAGCTACATTCTGCATTTAAGAAATAATCTTAATGAATAATTAAGCAGCATTTTACCAGGAATCATTTTTATATTTTTAACCCAGGTCAGAGAGAGAGACCATTAGTCCCTCCATATCAAATAGCCGCAAAAAGATGGACAGATACTAGGCCAAATCGCAACTACTATTGAACAATTAACCAGGGAAAAAAAGCGATCAAAAGGAGGCCAAAATAAAAAGTAGAAAAACTTTATTATACAAATAATTAGCAGGAATAAACAGTGGGTACCACAGCAAGGCAATGTGCAATCTAAAAACAAGAAACGCGGGACGCAGACTGGTAACGGCAAAAAGTCATAATGCTTATATAGCAAAAGAACCAAGTATTGCATATACAGGTCCTTCTCAAAAAATTAGCATATAGTGTTAAATTTCATTATTTACCATAATGTAATGATTACAATTAAACTTTCATATATTATAGATTCATTATCCACCAACTGAAATTTGTCAGGTCTTTTATTGTTTTAATACTGATGATTTTGGCATACAACTCCTGAAAACCCAAAAAACCTGTCTCAATAAATTAGCATATCAAGAAAAGGTTCTCTAAACGACCTATTACCCTAATCTTCTGAATCAACTAATTAACTCTAAACACATGCAAAAGATACCTGAGGCTTTTAAAAACTCCCTGCCTGGTTCATTACTCAAAACCCCCATCATGGGTAAGACTAGCGACCTGACAGATGTCAAGAAGGCCATCATTGACACCCTCAAGCAAGAGGGTAAGACCCAGAAAGAAATTTCTCAACAAATAGGCTGTTCCCAGAGTGCTGTATCAAGGCACCTCAATGGTAAGTCTGTTGGAAGGAAACAGTGTGGCAGAAAACGCTGTACAACGAGAAGAGGTGACCGGACCCTGAGGAAGATTGTGGACTGAGTCTGGTGTGGAAACATCCAGAGCCACCGTGCACAGGCGTGTGCAGGAAATGGGCTACAGGTGCCGCATTCCCCAGGTAAAGCCACTTTTGAACCATAAACAGCGGCAGAAGCGCCTGACCTGGGCTACAGAGAAGCAGCACTGGACTGTTGCTAAGTGGTCCCAAGTACTTTTTTCTGATGAAAGCAAATTTTGCATGTCATTCGGAAATCAAGGTGCCAGAGTCTGGAGGAAGACTGGGGAGAAGGAAATGCCAAAATGCCTGAAGTCCAGTGTCAAGTACCCACAGTCAGTGATGGTGTGGGGTGCCATGTCAGCTGCTGGTGTTGGTCCACTGTGTTTCATCAAGGGCAGGGTCAATGCAGCTAGCTATCAGGAGATTTTGGAGCACTTCATGCTTCCATCGGCTGAAATGCTTTATGGAGATGAAGATTTCATTTTTCAGCACGACCTGGCACCTGCTCACAGCGCCAAAACCACTGGTAAATGGTTTACTGACCATGGTATTACTGTGCTCAATTGGCCTGCCAACTCTCCTGACCTGAACCCCATAGAGAATCTGTGGGATATTGTGAAGAGAAAGTTGAGAGACGCAAGACCCAACACTCTGGATGAGCTTAAGGCCGCTATTGAAGCATCCTGGGCCTCCATAACATCTCAGCAGTGTCACAGGCTGATTGCCTCCATGCCACGCCGCATTGAAGCAGTCATTTCTGCCAAAGGATTCCCGACCAAGTATTGAGTGCATAACTGAACATTATTATTTGATGGTTTTTTTGTTTGTTATTAAAAAACACTTTTATTTGATTGGACGGGTGAAATATGCTAATTTATTGAGACAGGTTTTTTGGGTTTTCAGGAGTTGTATGCCAAAATCATCAGTATTAAAACAATAAAAGACCTGACAAATTTCAGTTGGTGGATAATGAATCTATAATATATGAAAGTTTAATTGTAATCATTACATTATGGTAAATAATGAAATTTAACACTATATGCTAATTTTTTGAGAAGGACCTGTATCATCCCTCATAGTGAATATGGTAATAGTGACCAACATATATTTATGGCATTTTATGGTAGCTCAAAAGAGTCACCCAATGCCATATAGGAGACCATATGACGATATATCAAAGTAGAAACTATATAAGTGATAAAGCGTTCATAGTTTAAGAGGGACTCATACCTATATAACTACACCAGGGTCACCAAGAGATGAGGGAGCCGTCCAACCAGTCCGCGTCACCCCGACGCGCGTTTCGGCAAAGCCTTCGTCAGGGGGCATAGCTAGAACTAATAATGCACGTTTTTTATAGAGACCCGGAACCTATCAACAACAACCCGGAAGTTTTATCCCGTAACTATAGTAACCTAATGCATTCAATGAGCAGCCGCATATACGCTAATAGTGTGGCGTAACTTCTTGCTAAAATGTAGAAATAATCCAAGATGCGGTATATAACATTGAAATGCAAAATTTTTTGCATTTCAATGTTATATACCGCATCTTGGATTATTTCTACATTTTAGCAAGAAGTTACGGCACACTATTAGCGTATATGCGGCTGCTCATTGAATGCATTAGGTTACTATAGTTACGGGATAAAACTTCCGGGTTGTTGTTGATAGGTTCCGGGTCTCTATAAAAAACGTGCATTATTAGTTCTAGCTATGCCCCCTGACGAAGGCTTTGCCGAAACACGCGTCGGGGTGACGCGGACTGGTTGGACGGCTCCCTCATCTCTTGGTGACACTGGTGTAGTTATATAGGTATGAGTCCCTCTTAATCTATGAACGCTTTATCACTTATATAGTTTCTACTTTGATATATCGTCATATGGTCTCCTATATGGCCTTGGGTGACTCTTTTGAGCTACCATAAAATGCCATAAATATATGTTGGTCACTATTACCATATTCACTATGAGGGATGATATATGCAATACTTGGTTCTTTTGCTATATAAGCATTATGACTTTTTGCCGTTACCAGTCTGCGTCCCGCGTTTCTTGTTTTTAGATTGCACATTGCCTTGCTGTGGTACCCACTGTTTATTCCTGCTAATTATTTGTATAATAAAGTTTTTCTACTTTTTATTTTGGCCTCCTTTTGATCGCTTTTTTTCCCTGGTTAATTGTACATTCTGCATTTAGCCTAAGGAGGGACAGTTGCAGGAGCAGGGAGAGTGGCAGAATACAGTTTCTAGGCAGGGCTTAGAGTTTGCAGTCCGTTGCTAAATATATATCTACTGCACATTTATTTGGAGGGAGGGGTGAAAAAATTAATTATATTTTTATCCATACAGTATTAGGTGCTTTGTGATAAATTTCTGTGTTATATTACATCCCAAAAAAGCATTGAAAAAGCTTTCTGCATTCAATTACTCATCCATACAGTATTACGTGTTTTCTGGTAGATTTCTGTGTTGTATAAAGCTCCAAAAAAAACGTTGACATGTTTTTCTGGATTCAATTACTCATCCATACAGTATTACATGCTTTGTGGTACATTTTGCTGGTAAAAAAAGAGCTGTAATTTTTTTTCTGAATTCAATTAGTCATCCATGCAGTGTAACATGCTGAATGGGCAACAAAGATGGCAGAATCACGAGAGACTCTTGAAGGAGTGACCAAAGGAATATTGGAGCCAGACAACGCTGGAATGACAGCAGAGGTGGCAGGAGCCTGTAGTCTGGAACTGGATGCTTTGCTAGAACCACCAAGGCCTGAACTCAGGCAGCAGTCTTCACTGCTGGGGTTCTTGCAGTCTGTGGATGGGAAAGCCAGGAGCCAGGAATAAAGATGGGCGAACCCGAACAGTAAAGTTTGGGGTCTGTAAAGAACACCTACTGTTCTGGCACAGACCCTGAACACTGACTTTCTGGTCAGCAGTAAGATTATTACCAGCAATCAGAGAGCTGCCATTCGCACACTGTCAGATGACAGAGTGATCCTGCAGCTGTGACCAGAGGTAAAAAGTTTACCTTTGGTGACTGGCGTCAGCTGATGGAATTACTACTCCTATCAGCCTGCGCCTGCTGCCACCAACAACAGTCTTTTTCTCACTGTGATAGCAATGATCTTACCGAGATCACCGCAGTTCAGGGGCCCAGCTGGGAAAGAAGTCACTGAGAATACCAGCCCCCAGCTGTCTGCTTCAGCTTGGCTGGTTGTCAAAAATGGGGGGACTGCCCACTGTTTTTATTTAAATAATTTTTTTAAAAAAATAGCGTGGGGACCCCTCTATTCTTGATAACCAGCCTTGCTAAAGCTGTCAGCTGAGTGCTGTAGCGCTTTTACTCCAGATTAGCTGACGGCATAAAGCATATGGGGGTCTCATTACTCTCCCCGGATAGATGATGGAAGATTAATAATCGGGCCCGTTGGACTGATCCTTTCATTCTCCTTGAAGGTAAGCTGCAGCCGGAGGAGTTTGGCAGTGGCTCTCTTACAGAGTGCACACGAACACCTGGTTGAGTGTTCCTATATAAGATGGAGCCTGTAGAGAAGGCTGTAAGCCAAATGATTGTTTGGCCCACAACTATCTACTTTGGATAGGGACCTTAACAGACTTCAGAACCTTAACAAGTGAAGATGGTACCATATTGCACTAAATTTATGCCAAACATACACGTGACAGAAATTTGGCACAACCCAACATAAATGTTAGACTTTAATCTTCACTATGCCACCTCATGACTGGCATACATTGGTACCAATATTGTGCCAAGGAATGGTGCCCATCTATTATAAAACTGGTGCCAATGTGCAAAACTAAGTAGGTGGAAAAAGCGTCTCAAATTTGGTGTATACTGCCTACTATGCTTTTGGCACAATTTGAAACAGAATCAATAAATCTTCTCAACTATTTCTTCATTAATAACTCTGTTCCCAGACAAAGACCTACAATAAACCTGAACATTTATTATGCTTAGTGTAACAGATCACACAGATGTAAGGCTGGACCTGCTGTATGGAACTTGCGCCGCTCTTCTCTTTCCAGTTCGTTAGTAGATTGTAGATGTAAATTAGAAGCGATCTCCTCAGGAGAGGCTTGTATGTTGGTGTAAGCTGGCGGGAGGCAGTGGTATTTGTGTGGTCATTCCAGTTTTTTTCCAGTACATTGGCTGCTCAGAAAATTAGCTTTCCTCTTTATTCAGCACAACTTAAAGAGTCTGAGATCCACACATGCTGGTGACCTTGTATGTAGAACGTTACATGCCAGTGCATAGTTTTTACGTAACAGACACCATCTTTCAAGGTACATCCAGTCAGTCAGGTATGGCATCCGCAGGGCACAGGATATCAGGCCTTTCATCGTCCTGGATGATTATGTACTTTTCCTTAGGCGAGACTGCTGGAGGTGATGGATAACGTGGGGAGGACGTAGCGTTGGGTACACCAGAGTCTCCATTTCCCACACTAACCACAGTCACGTCAACTGACTGCTCTTGAATTAAGACATTAAGTCCCTCCAGGTCCGAGCAGGTCATGCCTGCAGCATTGATAAAAGTCGGGTTAGCTGGTGATCCCTGACTGTGGTCTGCATCATTCCCTATTAGTTCCTTATTTATCGGGTCACTATCGGCCTGGACTGGTGAAATATGTATGGCCATTTCTACGTCATTACTTTGAGAGGCGATCATGGGAGGAGATGCCATTAAATTGACCCGACTCAACATCTGGAGCTGGTTGTTGGTCACTTTCCTATCTGTATTTGTGGCATTTTCCAAACAAGTCTCTGTATGGTCTTTGTCTTGAAGCCTTTGCCCTAGATTCACTTTCCCTGTTATGATCGCAATTTCTGGATTGACCTTTGAAAGGCCCTCTGCCGTCTGATCGACACTCTCTCTTGATGGATCGATTGAAAGCTGCAGCACAGACAAGGATTGGTTCTTCTGTATGATGTATTCGTTGTGTTGTTTCTTGTGGCTGCGCAAAGAGTCCTCTCTGACAAATGAAGCATCACAGAGGTCACACTTAAAGGTTTTCTTGGCTTCCACTTTGTTGTTTTTCCGTGCTGTGGAGTGCCTCTGAAAATTGCCTTCTGATTTTTGTGGGTCAGACTTTTCTTTGATTTGGTCTCCATGCACTTTTTTAATGTGAGTAGTCAGATTACTGCGCTGCTTTGTATCAAATTTGCAGAAGTGGCATTTAAATGGTCGATCATTGGAGTGAATCCGTTCGTGGACCTTTAAAGCGGCTCTGCTGGCGCATGAATAGCTGCACTCAAGGCATTTAACTGGCTGATCCGGTAAGTGGGAGCGTAAATGTTGGCGTAGATCGGCTTTGTTGCCACAATGGAACTCACACTGATCACACTTAAACGTGCTCTCGGTGTTGTGCTTCATCCGTATGTGTGACTTCAAATTACCCTTCATCGCACAATAGAAGTCACAGAACTCGCAGCGGTATGGCTTCTCCCCTGTGTGGACTCGCATGTGTCTCTTCAAGTCAGAGTTTATCTTAAACTTGGAGTTACAAAGGATACAGTGGAAAGGTGCATCTCCTAAAATACAAGAGAACAGGAGGGAGAGATGTGCAAAACATTTAAATTCCAAAACTATAAAGGGAATATTAGAATATATTTTACATTGGTGTTATATTTCTAGACTACCCATTGTGTGATTTGTAAGGGTGCAACTCACAGGTTTACCGCTGAAAACAAGAGGCACTATGTCCTGATAAAGATGACACTCACTAGACCAGTGGTGTCCATTGCACAAATCATACTATTAAATGGGTTGTCTGAAACCTAATTGAATTTAATATGATCATTCCCATTTAATGTAAAAAAAAAAAACAACACTTTTCTAATATATTTTGATAAAAAAATCCTTCCCATTCCTTCTCTACTCTTTCTCCACCAGTGTTTTTTACCTTACAATTAATGATGTTTCGCTTGAGTCTCTCAGCATGCATTGGGGATTTTCAAGTGAGACATCACTTTCACCGCTGCTGCCCCGACCCAGAATCGAACCATCATCAATGACAACCGTCATTAACTGGGCTATTCCCTACTGTACTGAGCATGCGCTGGTTGTAAATACTAAAGCACGCTCAGTATGCTGTCTTTGCTCACAACAGCGTTACTTGAATTGTGCAGTAACAGTGCGCTCCTTTGCCAGCTCTAAAAAGAAGCGATGAACTTTCAAAAGACCGCTATATTGCTGGCTTGTCACTGACAGTGCACTCCTTTGCTGGCTCTAAAGAGAAGTGATGAGCTGCAAGCATGTCACTTCTCTTTATACCCAGCATAGAAGTGCACTGTCAGTGACAAGCAAGTTAGATAGTGCTCTCTTACCAGGTTGTCACTTCTCAGGGAGTCAGGGAGGGAGTTCACTGCCAGTGCGCAGTTGTAACACAGCATTGAGCAGGGACAGCATACTGAGCATGCCGTGGACTTTACAACCGACACATGCTCAATATAGTAGAGACTAGCCCAGTCCCTGAAAGGATCATCCCTGATGACGATCCGTATCAGGATGGGGACAGCAGATGTGACAGTGACCGCAGCACCGTCCACCGATGACAAATTTGATGACTTGCTTGAGAATCCCCAGTGCATGCTAGCCTGGAAGACTCAAATGAAATGTAAATAAAACTAGGAAGTTTGAGCAGAAAGGGAAAGTAGGGATTTTTTTTTAAATTGAAACATATTAGAAAATGCTAATATAGAGATTACCGTATATACTCGAGTATAAGCTGAGATTTTCAGCCCATTTTTTTAGGCTGAAAGTGCCCTTCTCGGTTTATACTCGAGTCACCCCCACCGGTCTGTCTGCCCTCTCCCCGGTCCGTCTCTCTGTCACATCATACTCACCTGCTCCTGGCGCAGTCCCCGCTTCTCCGATGGTCTCCGGCAGCTCTTCCTGAGTTCAGCGGTCACGTGGCACCGCTCATTAAAGTAATGAATATGGAGGTGACTCCACTCCCATAGGGGTGGAGCGCATATTCATTACTTTAATGAGCGGTACCAGTGACAGCTGAACACAGGAACAAGCTGCCGGCGCCCGGAGAGACCATCGCATCAGAGAAGCAGGGACCGCGAGGAGGGTGAGTATTACAGGGGAGGGTGAGCATTTGCGATATTCACCTGTCCCCGTTCCACCGCCGGGCTCCATCTTCCGCATCCTCTGGCTGTGGCGTTCCGGTCAATGACGTGTTTAGTGCGCGCCCTCTGCCTGTACAGTCACTGCAGAGAGCCGGAAGACGGAGCAGCGCACGGCGGTGGAACGGGGACAGGTGAATATCGCAAGTGCCGGTATCCCCGCCTGCTCAGGACAAGAGGTGAGTATGTAATTTTTAAAAATCTCAGCAGCAGCATATGGGGCAAATGTTTCTATGGAGCATCTTATGGGGCCATAATCAACCTTTATGGAGCATTGTGTGGGGCAAATGTTTCTATGGAGCATCTTATGGGACCATAATGCACCTTTGTGCACCATTATATGGGGCAAATGTTTCTATAGAGCATCTTATGGGGCCAGGAATCTCGTGGACACGCTTTTTTGTTATTTTCTTGGCTGAATTTGAGAATTGCGTTTTTTTTTTTAATCAGCAGCATGTCAATTCTTTCAGCGTTTTTGCAGCGTTTTTTTTTTTCACCCATAGAAAGCAATAAGAAAATGAAAAAACGCTGAAAAAACCTAGAGATGTTTTTGGTGAATAAAACTAACTTTAACTGCACAAAAAAATGCAGCAGAGTAGATTTTGGCTGCAGAAAAAAAAATAAACGGCGTGTGAACATAGCCGAAAGGTTCCAATGAAAACAATCAATGAAAAAATCTGGCAATGAGGCACAAAATCAGAGAAGAGCTTCCTGAAAGATGATTCCCTATCTAGGCCCCCAATGTTTGCAGTTCTTCATCAGTCCAGTGGATTGATGCTCACGTTCTTACAAGTGCAAGTACATCATTTATGTCCTTTCTGCGAGGCTTGTAAGAAGTTATTACTTAATATGGCTGTCAAAACAGAGAATATAATATAATGGGTTATAGGTCTGTTACAAAAGATAAAGTTGAAACTGGTCCATCATCCACAACAGTCATCAGGATGGGAATTGTGAGAAATGTGAGAATCTCCCCTTCCCTGAGAGCATCCACCATTCTTCTTTTGATTAACCAAGCTGGTGTGACTGTTGCATGTGTGTCATGCCGTAACGATGACGTCGCACCAAGCCAGCTTATCAAAGAAGAACTGCTCATGCCGTCAGGTAAGGCAGTGGTTCTCCAGTCCAGCAGCCACAGATTACTGATGTCGCCAATGCACAAGGTTATGTGAATCGATTGGCGCCGGCTCTAGAGATAATGATTGGGCAGCGTGTATTTAATCACCTTGATTTTTTGTTCTTCAGGCTGATAAGCCGATGCCAGATGGGTCGGACAGTGGCTCACTCCACTCTCTGTATAAAGAGCCAAGAAATCATAGCTGTGGCCTCCTCAGTCTTTGTTGACATGGAGAAAACCATCTATTAGCCTACCTGCCCATAGTGATGGTGCTTTCACATTGCGTTTTGGCACCCGTTCAGTGGCCCCATTGCGTCTTACATCTGAACCCCTAGCAAAATGAGCTTTGGACGTATGCAACAAAGTGGCCACAGACTATAACGGTCCCGACAGAGCGAACGTGCACTCTGATGTGCATCATTTTCGGTAGTATACGCCTACTGGAGGCAACCACCGAGAAGCAGTCTACTACGTCTGAATGTCCGCCTCCAGTAGGTGTATACAACCAAAAATGATGCACGGAAGAACGTACATTCGCTCTGTCACCACCATTATAGTCTATAGCCCCATCAGCACATACAGTACATCCGAATCCTGCTTCGTGGGGGGCTTAGACATAAGTTCAGATGGGACCACTAAACTGGTGCCAAAACGCAATGTGACAGCACACTAAGATATTCATTTATAGGGGCCATTATCGGGAAGACGACCTTCTCAGATCCAATGAACTTGGTGAGAGGTTTGAGGAATCTGATATAAGTTGGGTTTTGTTAATTTTGGCGGAGTAAACTCTTAACCTCCCCACAGGCACTGCTGCTATATAACTGATGAATGTTTTCATCCTACGCTTTCCTCTATATACATTCAAAGTGCATTTAATTAAGATATCAGTAGGAGACCAATTTGCTGTTTTCCTTTACGTTTTAACTTTTTTTTTCTTTTTGTTTTTATCCCTGAAATGTATTCATCTAATAAAGAAGAATATCTCAGCCCTGTAAACAGTGCGCTCGCTGTATTCTGAATTTCACACTTAATCGCACTAAAAGCTTCGCTATGCAGATCAGGCGCACATCAATATGCATTTAGATTATTATCCTCCTCAAATCAGGGGGGTAGATAGAAATGTATATATGTGCCATCTAAGTGGTTTCCTTCCCCTAAAAAAAAAATAAATAAAATGAAAAATGAAAAATTTGGATGAACAGTTTCGGCAATGTTAAATGCAATTTCTTCTAACAGTTTAACTCTTCAGCTTTTTATATTAAGGAGTTTGCAAAAGATAAAAATACAAGTTCCAAAAACAAGTATATATGTTTCAGTTCAGAAAAACTGGATTATGTGGTATCGGGCATTTACAGAAATGTTAATCATGATGAGAGATGACCTACTACAGCCATCAATGGACCTTATGTCCATGGTAGCGACATCAATTGAAAAATGGGGATATACTTCAGATATTTTATATTTTTGGGGGGCTCCTGCTCAGCCCTTATTCACATTGAGGTTGGATGACTTAAGGTAAGGTTTTAATACTAGAGACAGGATAGTACTGTTCTGATTGGGTATACTGTTCTGATTGGGTACACCTTGTCGTGGTGGGATATTGTTAGCGCTTTTTTTTAATCTAAATGGGTACCCTATGTCATTTATATGTACTATTTCTATTTACTTTCTATAGGGAATATGCCCATTCTGTTTCTTTTTCTTGTTTTTTTCATAGTTTTTAGTGGTGATAAATGTAAGAGCAGACAAGATCCTATAAATGTGGCATATTGCCATATCAAACTGCAGTGCTCCATAATACAGAAGTACTGACCAAAGACTGACCCAATGTGAAGGAGCTAAGCAATCGGGATTAGCATTATATACAATGATGATGACATGCAAATAAGGTGCCCGATTGTCCCAGTCGAGGGGCAGAATTACAGGAGCTTAAAAAGGAGCAGTCATCCTAAAGTGCTTAGCTAATAACAGGGAAGCAGTGTTAAAAGAGGAGCCTCTGACATCAGTCACATATTTTGGAAGCCTTAAATGTGTTTAGGAGGGGAGCAGGGGGCACCATACTGTATGAAATAGTCACATAGCACATCATACTGTAGAGTAAATGGGGCCATCATACTGTGTGAGGCCTCACAATGTGTGTGACGAAACTTGTAGGCCTCACACTGTGTGGGGGAACTGTGAGGACATTAAAGTGTGTTGCAGGACACTGTGGGAGTCTTATGATGTGTGTGGGAGAATTGTGGCATCATCATACTGTGTGGGGGTCATCATACAATGTTGGGGCACTGTGGGATCTTCATACTGTACATGTTGCGGGGGGGGAATTAATTGTGGGACCATCATATTGTGTGTAGAGGACATCATACTCTGTGAGGGCCATGAAAGGGATATCACAGTGGGTGAGAACACCAAAGGCCTCAGTAGGGGTACAATTGCTGTATATATTGTCCATTTCTCTTGACTATAAAAGTTGGGAGATTTGACCTTCTGTGATTGAGCCTATACGCCGTGACCCCGCATATTATGCCAGTATGTTTTTGTTTTGGAGGAGATACGAGTCCCAAATAGGACTTTCGCCCTGGGGCACACTGATTTCTATGTACATCCCTGCTAGCAATTATTCACTTTTTATACATTGCAATATGTTTAAATAATATCCATATGTGACCGTTGTAGTCGATTACTTGTCATAGCCTCAAGCTCACATCTCCATTCAGACCAAGCAGGAAATTCAGAGACTAGCAGGTAACCCGGAAGCACCAGAACAGGAGTTGTGGGGGTTCGTGAAAAGGAGTATTACTTATTTTATTATTTTACAGCATTCTGAGAGGTGACAAGTGTAAAAAAAAATGTTTTACATTGATCTACCTTGCTAGGAAGGTCATTGCTTTAAAGGGGTTGTCCAGGTTTGGGGTACAAATCTGCAGTCACTCTACATGACTGCAGACTTGTGAATCCTCACAGAGCCCAGTGCGTTGCGTGTACTGTCAGGATTCTCTAATGCCAGCAGCGGGAGCAATATGGCAAATATATTTTACATAGGACTGATGGAGGTAGCCGAGGACAGCATGCTTTCTTTCCAGCAATCCCATAGACATTGTGGGAATGCTGCTCACTTGGGAGCATGGTGAAGTACCACACTGTTTCCACTTAAATGACCAGGCTGGTTTGTTGGTGCTTCATAAAACATGCCAGAAACAAAGAAAAATAAAGGGCCTTTCAATGCTGGCAAAACAAACTAAACAGTTCTAAACAAAGTCACTTGAGAGACAGTCCAGGACACCTAGGTCCGATAGCATCCAGTATACTGGCTCAGTCTGGAGACATCACACAGAAGGTCTTCTCACCTCCAGATATAGACCATGTGTCAAACAAACAGACTCCATTTTATCATGTGAACCATACCCAGGGGTAGGATATGTGGGCAACCAGACTCGCCCACCTCTCAGGCTGCCCTGAGGAGAACCTGCAGCAGCATGTCTGTGTCTGCCTCAAGCTCCTCCCCCTCCATAGAACTTTATGAGCACCAACTGTCATCTGCTTTCTCAGTAAAGGGAAAATCATAGAAGACAGATTTTATCTGTGATTTGAGAATTTTGAGAATGAATGATCTGTTCAGGAAGAGAAAGAATCGGAATTCTCTAATAAGATATATTATAAAATTTCTTTTCACACGCACTCTTAATTTATAGAAAAAAAAAATCCAATGGCGGTTACTCTTTAAGCTAGTGTCGACTATTTAGTAAGAGTTGAATCTTCAGGTTACATAGAGGTTCTTACCGGTGTGTGAGCGCAAATGTACAGTCAGCTGGCTAGAGTTGCGGCTGGCGTACGGGCAGATCTGGCACTTGAAGGGGCGCTCGTCTGTGTGAATACGCTGGTGTTTGCAGAGACTGCTACTGTCTGCTGCACTGTAGTCGCATTCCTTACATTTATACGGCTTCTCTCCGGTGTGCGACCGCATGTGCGTCTTAAGCTTATCCTTCCGGCTGAAGCCCTTCCCGCATGTCTCACACTTGTGTGGTTTGGCTCCTGAGGACAAATGAGAAGAACGTTGGAATGAGAGATTTACAGCAATTCTTCTATATTTAATACTTTATTTGCCTTAGTCAGCAGGAGGTTTCTGATCCCTGAGCAGGCAGCAGTGAGGACATCGCATTCTCTACCAGCATGTAGCCAAGTCTTCATTTCTTGTCATGTGGCACTCATTGGCATTTTTTTGCACCATATTCTTCAAAATGGTGCATGAGGTTAATGAATTTTGCAGAAAACAAAACTAATGGACTTTTTTCCCCTTTGACGAGTTTGGTAATTTTAAAGTGCAAAAAGTCACATGCTTCATAAAATAGCGCAGAATTTGGGACAAAATAACTAGTGCATATAAAATCTCTCCGGGGGGGGGGGGGGGGGGTGATTATAGCACATTTGTGACAAATTTTATGACTGTTTAAAAAGAGGCAATTGATGAAGCAACTGAACATCTGGAGGTGAACAGTATAAAGTGGAGAAGAATAAGGTGCAAATGAAAAATAGTTGGAAAAAACAACAAAAATTAGACAAAAAGTAAGCACAAATGCAATAATGAATCAGGCACACCGACTACCAGAAAATGGCCAGGATCTGAGGATGGAATTTCCTGGTGCTTCTCTGCTATGTGGATGGATTTCTCCTACTTATACAAGGAAGGAAACTGATAATACATATATAATACATATATAATGCAGGCGAGTTAAGCCAGCCATACACATTAGGTGCCTGTCGGCTGAACGATGCTTCTCGGCCAACTGTCTCATACACAGCAGCACTCGTTTAGCTGAGTGCTTCTGTATTCTCTATGAAAAAGCCACCAACTGACACTCGTCCGGTGACTTATCTCAGGAAGAACAGTGCGGACAGCAGTCCGAAATTGGACATGTCCGATCCAACATCTCTCCCAGTGATCTGTTGGCCGGTGGCCCCATACACATTAAACAGTCGGACAAACTCACAGATATCACAAAATTTGTCTAATTTGTATGGGGGCCTTTAGTGTTCAATAGCTGGCAGCCATCGGGTTGATTTGTGGACCCAGTATAGAGGGGAACTGGCATTTTGTGCCTAGAGATAGTAGCCAGATGGCTCTTCTCGATGTCAGTAATCGCTTTTTGGTGCGTGGAAGGAGGGGGTGTGTTCCAAAACAAAAACGATACATATTATTATATCTAAATCACTTACACCATATATAGAAAAATTCCATATGATCTTCTAAAAGTGCCAAACATGACTTGAGTGTTTGATTACCAGTAATTATTGATGAGCCACTGTCCTCAGTTAAGGTGTTATCTGAGCATGCTCGGGTGCTAACAGAGTGTCTTCGGTGTGCTCGAATAATATGTTCGAGTCCCTGCAGCTGCATGTCTCACGGCTGTTCAACAGCGCAACACATGCAGGGATATCCTGTTAGTTAGACAATCCCTGCATGTGTTGTGGCTGTCAAACAGCTGTGAGACATGCAGGCTCGGGGACTCGAACATATTATTTGAGCACGCCGAAGACACTTGGGCATGCTCGGATAACTCCTAATTTGAGCACGTTCGCTCATCACTACTACTAGTAATAAAATATTTTGGTTGCAATTCTACAAAAATGCTATATTATAGGGATTTTCTGGTTAAACACTTATTCCCCGATGTTTGTTTAAAAAAACAAAAAACTTTGCTTTAATCACTCTCCCCCTGTCCAGAACTGAGTCCCCATCACTGCTCCTGGAGTCTGATATTGTCTGCAGTCAATCAGTAAGCATGGCGGCTCGTGCGTGCCTCCAACTCTGGCACAGTCGCTGCTATTGTCTACAGAGCTGCAGCCAGACACCGGGAGCAGAGGCAGAGATAAAGTGCTGGGCCTGGGCAGGGTGAGTAAAGCACAGTTTGTTCTGTTTTTTTTTTTTTAAATAATCTGCACCTGAGGAGAATAGTTTTCTCAAACCGGAAAACCCCTTTCACACTTCTGTATTACGGATCCATAATAATGGATATTTTCTAACATTTCTTTCTGTTTTGTATTCTATTTTGTATTCTATTCTATTTTGTTTTGTATTCTGTTTTTTGTTCCAACTTGTTTTCTGTTTTATCAGTATTTTGTTTTTGACAAATGATTAACTTTTCTTTTTTTTTTTTGCTGTATTTGTAATGTGGCAAGAATATGTTCTATTCAGCTCATTGACTTCTATGGCCTAAAAACGGCAGATCTAGAGCCACGCATTTATCAAAGGGTAGTTGTGAATAAAAACATGATTACCGGTGTAAAAATATTTTTTTCACGCACAATAGTGAAGGCGTCCTGAGGCTACTTTTGCACAATGTGGTTATATATTATTTTTTTGCCACCATCTTCACAAAATAGCAGTGAAACACAAAGGTTTTATATAGTAAGGTACAAAAAAAGGGGTTAAACAACCTCAACGTTGGAAGACAGCCTATGGCTAAACGTGTCCAGTGTTAGAATAAAAGATAAATGAAGGTTTGTCTGACCTCATTTTCCACTAATACCTGTATGGGTCCTCAAGTGACGCTCCATGTCTTTCATTCCATAGGCGGTCTTGAACGGACAGCCTAGATTTAGAGATGTTAACGGAAGAAAATGTGCACATTAATTTACTGACCATCTCTTATAAGTCTATATACAACCTATATAGGTTTTTTGAAGCGGCTTCCTGCTCAGGTATGCGAGCACCCCTTTTTTTAATTGAAATAACATTATATTATTATATATTTATTATGGGCAAAAAGGGGTGTATCCGAGCAGGAAGCTACTACTGGCATTGACAATAAAGGGCCCTGTGTAACCCAGAAGTGAGTACTTTGCACTCATTCCTTGGGCTTTAAAAAGTGACTGCTGTGGACCCCACCATCAGGATCATCCAGTGATCAGCTTACGATAATAATCTTTATTTTTTTTAATAATAATCTTTATTTTTATATAGCGCTTACATATTACGCAGCGCTTTTACAGGTTGCACACATTATCATCGCTGTCCCCGATGGGGCTCACAATCTAAATTCCCTATCGGTATGTCTTTGGAATGTGGGAGGAAACCGGAGTGCCCGGAGGAAACCCACGCAAACACGGAGAGAACATACAAACTCTTTGCAGATGTTGTCCAAGGTGAGATTAGAACCCAGGACTCCAGCGCTGCGAGGCTGCTGTGCTAACCACTGCGCCACCGTGCTACCCAGCTGCCCAGTACAGACCAGATCACTGAGTGGTTACCCTTTGTGCATGTTTTTTACGTGGATCTATAGATGTGGACTGGATTTGCCATGGATTTTAAGGTACCTTCACACTCAGCAACTTTGCAAAGAGAACGACAACAATCCGTGACGTTGCAGCGTCCTGGATAGCGATCTCGTTGTGTTTGACACGCAGCAGCGATCTGGATCCCGCTGTGATATCGCTGGTCGGAGCTAGAAGTCCAGAACTTTATTTCGTCGCCAGGTCGGCGTGTATCGTCATGTTTGACATCAAAAGCAAGGACGCCAGCAACGAGCATAGGGGGCGTCGCAGCGTCTCCTTCTAGCCAGTCGGTACACTCCGGCTGTTTGACATGGAGCTAACAACCAGCGAGAACGAGAAGTGAGTCGCCGTTACGTCACTGGATCGCTCCTGCATCGTTCTGGAGTTGCTGTGTTTGACGTCTCTACAGCGACCTAAACAGCGACGCTCCAGCGATCTAGTTAGGTTGGCTCGTTGTCTATATCGCCGCAGCGTCGCTGAGTATGACGGTACGGGTACCGTCTCACAGTGGCACTTTGGTCACTACGACGGCACGATCCGTGATGCTCCAGCGTCGCTCCAATATCGCTCCAGCGTCGTAGACAGCGGTCACACTTCGCAATGCACGACGCTGGAGCGATAATTTCATGACGTATTTGCGATGTAGAAGCCGTTGGTTACTGTGCGCACATCGTATACAACCTTTGTTACACGATGCAATCATGCCGCCACAGCGGGACACTTGACGACGAAAGAAAGTTCCAAACGATCTGCTACGACGTACGATTCTCAGCAGGGTCCCTGATCGCAGTAGTGTGTCAGACACAGCGATATCGTATGGATATCGCTGGAACGTCATGGATCGTGCCGTCGTAGCGACCAAAGTGCCACTGTGAGACAGTACCCTTAAGGCCCCGTCTCACATAGCGAGATCGCTAGCGAGATCGCTGCTGAGTCACAAGTTTTGTGACGCAACAGCAACCTCAGTAGCGATCTCGCTATGTTTGACACGTACCAGCGACCCGGCCCCTGCTGTGAGATCGCTGGTCGTGTCGGAATGGCCTGGACCTTTTTTTGGTCGTTGAGGTCCCGCTGACATCGCTGAATCGGTGTGTGTGACACGGATTCAGCGATCTCTTCACTGGTAACCAGGGTAAACATCGGGTTACTAAGCGCAGGGCCGCGCTTAGTAACCCGATGTTTACCCTGGTTACCATCGTAAATGTAAAAAAAAAAAAACAGTACATACTCACATTCCGGTGTCCGTCAGGTCCCTTGCTGTCCGCTTCCTGCACTGACTGACTGCTCAGTCAGTGCAGGAAGCGGACGCCGGGGGACGCGAAGGTGAGTATGTACTGTTTGTTATTTTACATTTTACACTGATAACCAGGGTAAACATCGGGTTACTAAGCGCGGCCCTGCGCTTAGCAACCCGATGTTTACCCTGGTTACCCGGGGACCTCGGCATCGTTGGTCGCTGGAGAGCGGTCTGTGTGACAGCTCTCCAGCGACCACACAGCGACTAAACAGTGACGCTGCAGCGATCGGCATCGTTGTCTGTATCGCTGCAGCGTCGCTATGTGTGACGGGGCCTTTACTCCATGCAGGCTAAAATCTGCTCTGAAACTCCCCAGTAGTAATTAACATGTGACAAATCTAGTACCTAGCCATTGTTTTCTTTGTTCAACTTGTGCAGCAGGTGGGCTATTGTCCAGGTCTTGAGACCCCCAAGGACCACTCCAAAAAACTGATTAGCTCTGAGCACCTGCATGAGGGGACGCACAGAGCCCTGTATGGGATTAATATAATGCATTTGCGCCTGTAAAGACTATATAGCCCAGGCCTCTGAATATCAGCCCCCATCACCTGGGTAGTGGCAGCTCTGCTTCTTCTGGGACAAGGACGCAGACACTTTTCTGGAGCGACACTTTGTGGCTATGGAGACGCTTTGGGACACCGGACCTTCACTTGGCAAAAACGTCTGATATCCGTGTTCAAAGACAAATTCTGGAGCGGAAACTGAAAAATAAATAAGTGACAAGATTTTCTGCAAATGTTGGCAAACCTCCAATCCATCTGTGCTCCCACAGACGATCCCGTCCAACCCTGCACCTCCTCACCATCCAATATGTGGGTCCGTGACCCCTGAAACTTTCCTGATTTTTTTTTTATATGACGCTTAAAAACAGAGTTCCACAAAAACATCATGAAAACAAACAAAAAAATTCCCTATAAATAATCGGTGAATAATGTAAGGAAGAAATGGTGTTTAAATTCCGTAACATTTTCGAGACCTCTGCTTACTGCCAGTGAATGAGAACACTGTTCTTTACACCCAGAAGCTGAAAATGTATTGAGCTCTAATAAGTCTCACATGGCTGAGTGTGTGTTACAATCTCACAAAAACGAATCAGTGGTAGTAACGAGTAGACGATGCGGTTTCAGTGCTACAATAGCAGCAGGTGTGTGTGAGCAGGACTAGGCCAGGAATAATTACAGTACAGACCAAAAGTTTGGACACACCTTCTCATTTAAAGGTTTTTTTGTATTTTCATGACTATTAAAATTGTACATTCACACTGAAGGCATCAAAACTATGAATTAACACATGTGGAATTATATACTTAACAAAAAAGTGTGAAATAACTGAAATTATGTCTTATATTCTAAGTTCTTCAAAGTAGCCACCTTTTGCTTTGATGACTGCTTTGCATACTTTTGGCATTCTCTTGATGAGCTTCAAGAGGTAGTCACTGGGAATAGTCTTCCAACAATCCTGAAGGAGTTCCCAGAGATGCTTAGCACTTGTTGGCCCTTTTGCCTTCACTCTGCGGTCCAGCTCACCCCAAACCATCTCGATTGGGTTCAGTGGCTGTGGAGGCCAAGTCATCTGGCGTAGCACCCCATCACTCTCCTTCCTG
The DNA here is from genome assembly GCF_051348905.1 of Ranitomeya variabilis. Lineage (NCBI taxonomy): Eukaryota > Metazoa > Chordata > Amphibia > Anura > Dendrobatidae > Ranitomeya > Ranitomeya variabilis. The sequence goes on along the minus strand of NC_135235.1, from coordinate 596,393,317 downwards.
GTCAAATAGCCCTTACACAGCCTGAAGGTGTGTTTGGGGTCATTGTCCTGTTGAAAAATAAATGATGGTCCAACTAATTGCAAACCGGATGGAATAGCATGCCGCTGCAAGATGCTGTGGTAGCCATGCTGGTTCAGTATGCCTTCAATTTTGAATAAATCCCCAACAGTGTCACCAGCAAAGCACCCCCACACCTCCTCCTCCATGCTTCACAGCGGGAACCAGGCATGTAGAGTCCATCTGTTCACCTTTTCTGCGCACAAAGACCAACCACCGTTTGGAACCAAAGGTCTCAAATTTGGACTCATCAGACCAAAGCACAGAGTTCCACTGGTCTAATATCCATTCCTTGTGCTCTTTAGCCCAAACAAATCTCTTCTGCTTTTTGCCTGTCATTAGCAGTGGTTTCCTAGCAGCTATTTTACGATGAGGGCCTGCTGCACAAAGTCTCCTCTTAACAGTTGTTGTAGAGATGTGTCTGCTGCCAGAACTCTGTGTGGCATTGACCTGGTCTCTAATCTGAGCTGCTGTTAACCTGTGAGTTCTGAGGCTGGTGACTTGGATAAACTTATCCTCAGAAGCAGAGGTGACTCTTGGTCTTCCTTTCCTGGGGCGGTCCTCATGTGAGCCAGTTTCTTTGTAGGGCTTGATGGTTTTTGCCACTGCACTTGGGGACACTTTCAAAGTTTTCCCAATTTTTCGGACTGCCTGACCTTCATTTCTTAAAGTAATGATGGCCACTCGTTTTTCTTTACTTAGCTGCTTTTTTCTCGCCATAATACAAATTCTAACAGTCTATTCAGTAGGACTATCAGCTGTGTATCCACCAGACTTCTGCACAACACAACTGATGGTCCCAACCCCATTTATAAGGCAAGAAATCCCACTTATTAAGGCCGGCGTCACACTGGCGAGTTTTACGGACGTAAGAGCGCAGAAATTACGTCCGTAAAACTCGCAAAATAAACGGCACAATTATTCTCAATGGGGCTGCTCCTATCAGCCGTATATTACGGTTCAGTATTATACGGCTTTCTACGGCCGTACAAAATCGCAGCATGCTGCGTTTGTCAGCGTATTGCGCAAAAAATTCGCCAATGAAAGTCTATGGGGGCGAGAAAAATACGGATTCCACACGGACCAGTAGTGTGACTTGCGAGAAATACGCAGCGGTGTTAGTGAAAAGTCGGTAATTCAATTGCCGGCTTTTCATTTCTCCTGCACAAACCCGACAGGATATGAGACATGGTTTACATACAGTAAACCATCTCATATCCCCTTTTTTTTGCATATTCCACACTACTAATGTTAGTAGTGTGTATGTGCAAAATTTCAGCGCTGTAGCTGCTAAAATAAAGGGTTAAATGGCGGAAAAAATTGGCGTGGGCTCCCGCGCAATTTTCTCCGCCAGAATGGTAAAGCCAGGGACTGAGGGCAGATATTAATAGCCAGGAGAGGGTCCATGGTTATTGGCCCCCCCGTGGCTACAAACATCTGCCCCCAGCCACCCCAGAAAAGGCACATCTGGAAGATGCGCCTGTTCTGGCACTTGGCCACTCTCTTCCCACTCCCTGTAGCGGTGGGATATGGGGTAATGAAGGGTTAATGCCACCTTGCTATTGTAAGGTGACATTAAGCCAGATTAATAATGGAGAGGCGTCAATTATGACACCTATCCATTATTAATCCAATTGTTTGAAAGGGTTAAAAAAACCACACACACACACGATTTAAAAGTATTTTAATGAAATAAACACAGCGGTTGTTTTAATAATTTATTGCTCTCTCAATCCATTTGCAGGCCCTCGCTTGGCAAAATAATAAACGCACAATATACATACCTTCTGATGTCCGATCACGTCCCACGAGGTAATCCATCTGAAGGGGTTAACTAATATTACAGGCACTAGCTGCGATAAACCACTCGCTCGTGCCTGTAATCCCCAGGTGCTGAAAGGAAAGCTGGATCTGTACTTACATTGAGTCGCGGTGATGCGCCCCTGCTGGATGTTCTCATGAACTGCAGCCTGGGAACTTTTTCCCACGCTCCAGGTCATATGAGGACATCCACCAGGGGGCGCATCACCGCGACTGAAGGAAATGTAGGTCAATGACCTACATTTCATTCATTCGCCGGGGAATTACAAGCACGAGCAGACCGCTGCATTAGCAGGGCTCCTGCTTGTAAATTATTTTAACCCCTTCAGATGGATTACATCGTGGGACGTGACGGTTCAGCTGAGGGTATGTATATTGTGCGTTTATTATTTTTCCAAGCGAGGGCCTGCAAATGGATTGAGAGAGCAATAAATTATTAAAACAACCGCTGTGTTTATTTCATTAAAATAATTTTTAATAATGTGTGTGTGTTTTTTTAACCCTTTCAAACAATTAGATTAATAATGGATAGGTGTCATAATTGACGCCTCTCCATTATTAATCTGGCTTAATGTCACCTTACAATAGCAAGGTGGCATTAACCCTTCATTACCCCATATCCCACCGCTACAGGGAGTTGGAAGAGAGTGGCCAAGTGCCAGAATAGGCGCATCTTCCAGATGTGCCTTTTCTGGGGTGGCTGGGGGCAGATGTTTGTAGCCACGGGGGGGGGCCAATAACCATGGACCCTCTCCTGGCTATTAATATCTGCCGTCAGTCACTGGCTTTACCATTCTGGTGGAGAAAATTGCGCGGGAGCCCACGCCAATTTTTTCCGCCATTTAACCCTTTATTTTAGCAGCTACAGCGCTAAAATTTTGCACATACACACTACTAACATTAGTAGTGTGGAATATGCAAAAAAAAAGGGGATATGAGATGGTTTACTGTATGTAAACCATGTCTCATATCCTGTCGGGTTTGTGCAGGAGAAATGAAAAGCCGGCAATTGAATTACCGGCTTTTCACAGATATCGCGCTGAATGAAATCTAAATACAGAATATATATATATGTGTCTCAATGACATATATATATATATATATACTGTATATATGTTTTCCCGAACATTTGAGCACATAAATCCATTAGATGTCGGTTTTGCAAGCCTGCGCGAAAATCTCGCAGTACGGATGCCATACGGAATACATACGGAGGATGCCATGCGCAAAATACGCTGACACACCCTGACTACGGAACAATATTTTGGGAACATTTCTCCTTATTACGGCCGTAGTACGGACGTATAATACGTGGCGTATTGTCTTACGCCAAGTGTGACGCCGGCCTAAACCTGACAGGGCACACCCACGAAGTGATAACCATTCCCGGTGACTACCTCTTGAAGCTCATCAAGAGAATGCCAAGAGAGCAGTCATCAAAGCAAAAGGTGGCTACTTTGAAGAACCTAGAATATAAGACATAATTTCAGTTGTTTCACACTTTTTTGTTAAGTATATAATTCCACATGTGTTAATTCATAGTTTTGATGCCTTCAGTGTGAATGTACAATTTTCATAGTCATGAAAATACAGAAAAATCTTTAAATGAGAAGCTGTGTCCAAACTGTTGGTCTGTTCTGTATGAACAAAAAAAAATTCTATTTGCTGACAGCAAACACCAAAGTGGATTATAACATTTCTGGTGGACACAGACAGAAGAGGGTCCCTGTGCAAGAACAGTATATGGGCTCTATTCCATCCAATAGGTTATCATACTGCACAATTCCACCTGCTTTGGAGGTGGTAGTGGTCCCCTTACCTCTTGGGCCCCTGTTCGGCTGCCCAGATTGCACCAATGATATGTCCGCACCTCATTCTTCTTTTCCCCTCTCCCCACTATCAGAGAAACCCTTCCCTGAGTGGATTTGCTCACCGGTGATGGTCTGAGTCTCTGATGTGATGGTCCGTGCCGATGTCTGAGATGGAGTCACTGTTTCTGCTGATACAAACTGTACGGAGCTCGCTCCTCCGGTGGAGGTGCTGGTCAGGTGGCAGCCACTCTGCTTATGTGCCACAAAAGCGTCCAAGTTATTGAACTGGTTCTTGCAGAGACCACAGATGTGTATGTCAGCCGTCAGCTCCACCAGCACTGTGGCTCCTCCTGAAACTAAATATGATAGAAAGGCAATTAGTACATCTACTAACCAGACGTGACCTGACTGCTGCACATGGTGAAATCTAGAATCCCAATTATCATTATTGCTTTTACGTCTATAGCTCAATATACTCATTAAGTGCCTGTTCACATGTTGCATTTTTGCTGCATTTTTCTCCTCTAATAAAATGCAGTGTTTATAAGTGTTATAAGGGTTAAAATTTGATTTCTCATTTTTACAACCACCTCACACTTGAAGTGACTTTGATGGGCTTTTAAGATAGAAGATACCCACAAATGACACCATTCTAAAAACTGCACCCCTTAAGGTAATCAAAACCACATTCAAGAAGTTTATTAACCCTTTAGGTGCTTCACAGGAATTTTTGGAATGTCGAAGGAAAAAATAAACATTTACTTTCACAAAAACGTTCCTTTAGACCTACTTTTTTTTTTTACCTTTGCAAGGTAAGAGAAAATAGACCATATAGTTTGTTGTACAATTTCTCCTGAGCATGCCGGTAGCCCATATGTGGGGGAAATCTAGTGTTTGGGTGCACGGCAGGGCTCGGAAGGGAAGGATCGCCATTTCACTGTTTGAATGTAAAATTTGCTGGCATAATTAGCGGATGCCATGTCATGTTGGAGAGCCCCTGATGTGCCTAAACAGTGGAAACTCCCAACAAGTGACACCATTTTGGAAACAAGACCCCTCAGGGAACTTATCTAGAAGTGTATTGAGCACCGTAAACCCACAGGTGCTTCACAGAAGTTTATAACGTAGAGGACGAAGGGAAGGAGCGCCATTTGACTTTTTGAATGTAAAATTTACTGGAATAATTAGCGGATGCTATGTCACGTTTTCTCCACCAAAATCTTTTTTAGCTCCAAATTTTGTATTTTTCACATGGGTAACAGGAGAAAATGGACCCCAAAGATTGTTGTGCAATTTCTCCTGAGTTCACCGATACCCCATATGTGGCTGAAAACTACTTTTGAGGCTCAGAAGGGAAGAAGCGCCATATTAATGTGCAGATTTTGCTGCACTGGTTTGAGGGTGTCATGTCACATTGGCAGAGCCCCTGAGGTGCCAGAACAGCAGAAAACCCCTTAAGTGACCCCATTTTACCAATTAAACCTCTCAATGAATTCATCTAGGGGTGCAGTGATCATCTTGACACCACAGGTGTGTTACAGACTTAAAATGTTCCTCTGAACGTTTTCTCTGCCCGACGGACCATTTTTTTATGCAGGATCCAGTGAAAGACGGATGAAACGGATGGCCATCCGTCACAATCCATCGCTAAGGCTACGTTCACACTAGCGTTGTGCGCCGTTGCGTCGGCGACGCAACGCACAACGCATGCAAAAACGCGTCAAAACGCACGCAAAAACGCTGCGTTTTGCGACGCATGCGTCGGTTTTTGCCGAAAATCGGACGCAAGAAAAATGCAACTTGTTGCGTTTTCTTGGTCCGACGCTTGCGGCAAAAAAGACGCATGTGTCGCACAACGCAACAAAAAAAACGCATGCGTCCCCCATGTTAAGTATAGGGGCGCATGACGCATGCGTCGCCGCTGCGTCGCCGACGCAAACCCGACGCACATTAGCTTAACGCTAATGTGAACGTAGCCTAATACAAGTCTATGAGAAAAGGAAGGATCCTGCAAATTTTTTTGCAGGATCCTGCATTCTCAAAAACGACGGATTGTGACGGAAGCTGAAAGACGGAAGTGTGAAAGAGGCCTTATCTGCATGTCGGAAAATCGGTCAGCGACGCATCCTGCGCTGCCCGTCACTGGCAACAATAGTAACCTATGGGCGCAGGATGCGTCGCTGACTGTGAAAAGCAGGAATCCAGCGACGGGTTCCGCCTTTTCAAAGAGAGCATGCGTGGAAGAATTTCCCGTCAGGGAAATTCTCTCTCGCTCTATTTCTCTTTTTACTATTGATGCTGCCTATGCAGCATCAATAGTAACAAGATAGAATGTGAAAAATAATAAAAAATAAAAAAAATCGCAATATTCTAACCTACCGGCATTCCCGCGCAGCATCACCGATGTTCCTGGCAGCTAGCGTTACTTCCTAGTAATACATTGCGAAATCTCACAAAAAGTCTCGGTCTCGTGAGACCGCGACTTCTCGCAAGATTTTGCAATGTATTACTAGGAACGCTAGCTGCTGGGAGCATCGCTGCGCGGGAATGCCGGTAGGTGAGAATACTGCAATTTTTTATTTTTTTAACCTGGTTTGTGTTGTGTATGCGTTTTCGCAGTGGAAAACCGCTGTGAAGACGCATACACAACAGGTGCACATAGCCTTGATGGATCTGTCAGAAAGACGGGCCCAGTGCACACGTTTTCCACAATCTTCACAGGATCCGTCATTTCAACGTCTTGACGGATCCTGTGCAGATTTGGAAGACGGAAGTGTGAAGGAAGCCTAAGCCATACGGAGAGACTCGGGAGGAATGGAGCGTTATTTAACTCCTGGAGCACAGATTTTCCTAGAGTAGTTTGCGGACTCCATATACAGAGCCCGTAAGTGCTAGAAAAGCAGAATCCCCCCTCAAGTGACCCCATTTTGCAAATGATACCCCTTTGGGAATTAATCTACAGATGTAGTGACAATTTTCACTTCATGGGTGTCTTCCAGAAACAGGCAGCAGTGGATGTTGCTGAGTGAAAATTGCAAACTGCCGCTGTAGTGACCAGTACGCTGTAGTGACCAGTACATTGTGCCCAGCTTATGCTTCTGGAGACACGCACCTGTAAATTAGACAGGCTCTCATCACTACAGAAATGCCAAACACATGGATGCTAAATGCTGTTTAGGCACACTGGGGCTCAGAAGGGAGGGGGGCATTTGGATTTGGGAGCACAGAATTTGCTGAATTTCTTTTGGCTGGTGAGGAGCCATTTAGCTTTTCCAGAGCCTTTGTGTTACCGGTAACGTGGAAGCCCCCTATATTCCTGTTAACAGATGACGGACCTGAGTGAGGGCTTGTATTGTTTTGTGGATTGACTTGAAGCTTTTATTGCGAACATTTTACGTAACGTTTTGGATCACATTTATCCGGAGCTCTACAGCATCCACAGTGCTTCCATCTGCCTCATTATAGGGAATCTTCTGCGAGAGGTTCTATCTGAATCACGTATTTCAGAGATTTACACGGAAACCCCGGTATAAGCGTTCAAAGCAGAGCGCAGGATAAATGTGAGCCTGCGATCTTTGGGAAGCAGAATAAAAAACATCAAATGGCAAGTGAAGAATTGGCTTTATTTATTTTTTACGCCGTTCCTTGTGCGGTATAAGTGATTAGGCGACTTTATTCTTCGGGTTGGTGGGATTACAGCGATACCAGATTTATATCAGGTTTCTATATTTGGCTGCTGTCACACACTAAAAGATACTTTTTATTGCAAAAAATAGTTTTTGCATCACCATATTTTGAGAGCTATCATTTTTCCATATTTCGGGTAACAGAGTCATGTGAGGGCTTGTTTTTTGAGGGACGAGTTGACAATTTTATTGGTACCATTTTTGGGCACATGACTTTTTTATCGCTTTCTATTCCGATTTTTAGGAGACAGAATGAACAATAAATAGCAATTCAGGAATTGCTTTTTATTTTTTTCCACGTGTGATAACATTGGTAAGACAACTTTATTCTTTGGGTCAGTACGATTACAGCAATACAAAATTGATATAGTTTTTTTTATGTCTTGGCGTTTTGGCGATTTTGCACAATAAAAACTGTTTTATAAAAAACATAATTATTTTTGCCCCGCTTTATTCTGAGAGCTATAACTTTTTTATTTTTCCACTGATGGAGCTGTTTGGCAGCTTGTTTATTGTGGGACAAGATTACTTGTTCAGCGGCACCATTTTTTTTTCATTTGTCTTTTTGATCGCGTTTTATTGCACTTTTTGTTTGGTGGTATGATAATAAAGCATTGTTTTTTGCCTTTTTTTAACGGTGTTCACTGAAGGGGTTAACTAGTGTTACAGTTTTATACAGTGGGTCGTTACAGAAGCGGCGATACCAAATATGTGTACTTTTATTGTTTATTTCTTAATTTACATAAATTTATTTATTGGATAAATAATTGTGTCTTTTTTTTTTCTTTATTTGGGGATTTTTTTAAAAATATTTTTTTTTTCTTACTTTTTTAGGCTACGTTCACATTTGCGTTGTGCGCCGCAGCGTCGGCGCCGCAGCGCACAACGCAAACAAAACCGCGGCAAAACGCACGCTAAAACGCTGCGTTTTGCGCCGCATGCGTCCTTTTTGGCCGAAAGTTGGACGCAAAAAAAATGCAACTTGAAGCGTTTCTTGCGTCCAACGCTTGCGGCCATGCGGCGCAAAACGCAGCACAACGCATGTCCATGCGCCCCCATGTTAAATATAGGGGCGCATGACGCATGCGGCGCCGCTGCGGCGCCCGACGCTGCAGCGCTGGCCGCAAATGTGAACGTAGCCTTACATTGTCCTATCCTGGGACATCACAAGTGAACCAGGCGAAAACATTTGCATGTCAAATTAAAAGAAAAACAAAACAGGTGAACAACACATAAAAAGAGGCACATATCAAGACAATAAAAGGGGAGAAAGCAAAATTGAATCGACTCCAAATGGAACTTTTTTTTAAAAGCAAGAATATTTTATAGGATGATGTATCAGTTTTGCTCTAAAGAAGTGCAAAAAATAAAAGGTAAAAACACAAAGGGTGTGATTACCGCATCTCCGCCTTATTCAGCTTTTCATTTACTCCATTTTTACGTCTACTGTAGTTTATGTTCGCCTGTCCTTTTATATATCCGGTACTGTAGTTAAACTTTTGGGTTTCCAGATATTTTCTGCTGATTCATCAATTCTGACTTTTCAAGAAGTTGCTACATTTTGAGGTAAATCCCCCTTCCCCCCAGTCATTTTGGTGTAATTTTTTGCACCGAAACGTGAAAAAGTAGCAAAAAAGGTAAATAAGGGGCATTTTATGACTGACAAATTTTGTGAACCGCATGCTCTGTTTTGAAAAATTTGGTGCAAAACGAACCAATACAAGACAAAAAAATAAAAAAGAAGTAATGAATAAGACCCTGACTATTTTTACATTAAGAATTCCACGTGCACACTTCAGTAACACACAGATACTTTGCATCCCCCCATTACCCGCCCTGCTGCACAGACGCCCCACACAGCACCCTGGGAGCTGCCTTGTTACATTTTATCAGTCTGGAGCAGGTCTCCCTTATAACTGCAGCCATGTTCCAGGGTTAACACTTTGTGCCCAGAGCGGCGCCCTGGAACCTGCACGCTCACCCAATACTCACACTGAACAGTGGGAAATCCCTCTGCGGCTGCGCCGGGGTTCATGGCTGCCCCCCTGGACTCGCTGCTGTGTACTGTGGGGCGTTATAGGAGAGTGTCAGGGGACTGGAAGGCCACACATAGCTGTTATTAATGCTGGATGCTAGATCCGAGAAGCATGAAGGACCTGCAATGATGTCAGGCTCATGTGATCCGTCACATGGGTGGGAGGGCTCCGGGGCAGCAGCTGCTGATATATGTTTGTGAGGTGTCAGTCTGTAATGCCGAGTTTTTGGAGCAGGAACCGAGCCTTTTCATAGCGGATTTCAAGCGTTTCCTTTCAATTCCTACTCCAAAAATCTCAGTGTGCAGATAGACACTGAGAGGAACCTTCAGGTTTTTGAAGAGTTTTGCATTTTTGAGGAGAATTTGACGTTTCCTCTCAGTTTTTGCTCCAAAACCTCCCTGAAAAACTTAGCGTGCACATAAACACTTATGGGAAGCTCCAAGTTTTTGGGGCATTTTGCATTTTTGAGGATGATTTGAAGAGTTTCTTAGCAGTTCCCACTCCTAAACCTCCTAGAAACCTCCAAGTGCATAGAGAACCAAGATTAAGGGGAGTTTTGCATTTTTGAGGAGGATTTCAAGCGTTTCGGTTTCTGCTTCAAAACGTACCCGAAAAAACTCCACTGTGGAAGGAACCTCCAAGGTTTTTCAGGAGTTTTTCATTTTTGAGGAGGATTAGCAGCGTTTCCTCTCAGTTTCTGCTCCAAAGCCTCCCAGAAATATTCCATGAGCATATGAACACTTTAGTTTAACCTGCAAGTTTTTGAGTTTTGCATTTTTGAGGCTAATTTGAAGAGCTTCCACTCTTTTTCTGCTCCAAAACTTCCCCAAAAAACTCCATGTGCATATAAACACTGGAACCTCCACATTTTTAAGGATTTTTCAATTTTTGAGGGGAATTTGAAGAGCTTCTTCTCAGTTTCTACCCCAAAACCTCCCTGTGTGCATATAGACACTGAGGGGAAGCTCCAAGTTGTTGAGGAGTTTTGCATTTTTGAGGAGGATTTGAAGAGTTTCCTCTCAGAGTTCTGCTCCTAAACCTCCTTGAAAAACTCCATGTGCACAGACACTGAGCAGAAGCTCCAAGTTTAGGAGGAGTTTTGACTTGTTGAGGATTTTGGAGAACTCTCCAAAAACTGCTAAAACCCCCCCCCCCTCACCTTGAACTCACCCCAAGACTTGTCCTAGTGAAATCCATGTGTAGAAAAGCAGCATGTGAGACTGCACGAGGCGGAGCTGTGTGCGCTTACGAGAGATGGCAGATTTACTAATCCTGTCTAAGGCCGGTTTCACACGTCAGTGGCTCCGGTACGTGAGGTGTCAGTTTTCTCACGTACCGGAGACACTGACACACGTAGACACATTAAAATCAATGTGTCTCTGCACATGTCCGTGTTTTCGCGGACCGTGTGTCCGCGTGCAAAATACGGAGACATGTCAGTGTTCGTGGGAGCGCACGGATCACACGGACCCATTAAAGTCAATGGGTCCGTGTAAAACACGTACCGCACACGGATGCTGTCCGTGTGCAGTCCGTGTGCTGTGCTGGAGACAGCGCTACAGTAAGCGCTGTCCCCCCAGCGTGGTGCTGAAGCCCCCATTCATTTCTTCCCTCCAGCAGCGTTCGCTGGAGAGAAGAAATGAAAAATCATTGTATTTTGTTTTTTTGCGGTAGAAATAACGATCTTTGTTCCCCCCCCTCTACCACCCCCTGTGCGCCCTACCGCTGGAAAGAAAATACCCGGCTCCCTCAAAGCGTACTCTCCGCGCCGCAGCTTCTCCTGTATGAGTGGTCGCGTGATGCCACCCATTACAGTCATGAATATGCGGCTCCACCCCTATGGGAGGTGGAGCCGCATATTCCTCACTGTAATGAGCGGCACCACGTGACCGCTCATACAGGAGAAGGCGCGGAGAGGAAGCTTCGAGGGAGCCGGGTGAGTATTTTCTTGCCAGCGGTCAGGCGCACAGGGGGTGGGAGGGGGGGGGGAACAAAGATCTTTATTTCTACCGCAAAAAAAACAAAATACAATGATTTTTCATTTCTTCTCTCCAGCGAACGCTGCTGGAGAGAAGAAATGAATGGCGGCTTCAGCACCCAAAGCAGGGGACAGCACTTACTGTAGCGCTGTCTCCTGCACGGTCCGTGTGGTACCCAGTTGGCACACGGGCGGCACACGGCTGCCGCACGTGTGCCACACTGATGTGCCACGTGAGCTCACGGACACACGGACACGGATAACTCCGGTACCGGAATTATCTGGACGTGTGGGACAGGCCTAATAGACAGCATGAACTTAGAGGCCCAATTCATCTTTTGGGGTAGGGTAAGGTGGGTTACCTCTCTTTTTTTTTTTTTTATTTTACTGTCTTGTCGTTTTGTGCTGAACATTTTCCGCAAAAATCTGCTCTTTAGTTTTTTGCTCCTTTTGTAGAGCAAAAAGAGAGAAACTTAAAATCAAGCAAAAGAGCTTTCAGGCGAGCATAAAATCATACACTTGAGGACATTTGCGCAAAAATTTTGTCACTTTTTGAAAAGTTGTACATGACAAATAAGATGAAAATAACTGGAAATACTAAACCTCACACACAATGGTGAACATACAAAAAAAAACAACAGGAGAACATATATAAAATAAACTTTCAAAGGCTGCCGTCACACATGCGAGTTTTACGGACGTAAGAGCGCAGAAACTACGTGCGTAAAACTCGCATAACATACGGCACAATGCTTCTCAATGGGTCTCGTCCTATCAGCCGTATATTACGGATCCGTAATATACGGCGTTCTACGGCCGCAGAAAATCGCAGCATGCTGCGTTTGTCAGCGTATTGCGCAAATAATACGCCAATGAAAGTCTATGGGGGCGAGAAAAATACGGATTCCACACGGACCAGCAGTGTGACTTGCGAGAAATACGCAGCGGTGTTAGTGAAAAGTCGGTAATTCAATTGCCGGCTTTTCATTTCTCCTGCCTAAACCCGACAGGATATGAGACATGGTTTACATACAGTAAACCATCTCATATCCCCTTTTTTTTTTGCATATTCCACACCACTAATGTTAGTAGTGTGTATGTGCAAAATTTGTGCGCTGTAGCTGCTAAAATAAAGGGTTAAATGGCGGAAAAAATTGGCGTGGGCTCCCGCGCAATTTTCTCCGCCAGAGTGGTAAAGCCAGTGACTGACGGCAGATATTAATAGCCAGGAGAGTGTCCATGGTTATTGGCCCCCCCGTGGCTAAAAACATCTGCCCCCAGCCACCCCAGAAAAGGCACATCTGGAAGATGCGCCTATTCTGGCACTTGGCCACTCTCTTCCCACTCCCTGTAGCGGTGGGATATGGGGTAATGAAGGGATAATGCCACCTTGCCATTGTAAGGTGACATTAAGCCAGATTAATAATGGAGAGGCGTCAATTATGACACCTATCCATTATTAATCCAATTGTTTGAAAGGGTTAAAAAACACACACACACATGATTTAAAAGTATTTTAATGAAATAAACACAGCGGTTGTTTTAATACTTTATTGCTCTCTCAATCCATTTGCAGACCCTCGCTTGGCAAAACAAGAAACCCACAATATACATACCTTCTGCTAACCCGTCACGTCCCACGAGGTAATCCATCTGAAGGGGTTAAAATAATTTACAAGCAGGAGCCCTGCAAATGCAGCTGTGCTCGTGCTTGTAATTCCCCGGCGAATGAAGGAAATGTAGGTCATTGACCTACATTTCCTTCAGTCGCGGTGATGCGCCCCCTGGTGGATGTCCTCATATGACCTGGAGCGTGGGAAAAAGTTCCCAGGCTGCAGTTCATGAGAACATCCAGCAGGGGCGCATCACCGCAACTGAAGGTAACTATAGGTCAATGACCTACATTTCCTTCATTCGCCGGGGAATTACAAGCATGAGCACAGCTGCATTTGCAGGGCTCCTGCTTGTAAATTATTTTAACCCCTTCAGATGGATTACCTCGTGGGACGTGACGGGTCAGCAGAAGATATGTATATTGTGGGTTTCTTGTTTTGCCAAGCGAGGGTCTGCAAATGGATTGAGAGAGCAATAAAATATTAAAACAACCGCTGTGTTTATTTCATTAAAATACTTTTAAATCATGTGTGTGTGTGTTTTTAACCCTTTCAAACAATTGGATTAATAATGGATAGGTGTCATAATTGACGCCTCTCCATTATTAATCTGGCTTAATGTCACCTTACAATAGCAAGGTGGCATTAACCCTTCATTACCCCATATCCCACCGCTACAGGGAGTGGGAAGAGAGTGGCCAAGTGCCAGAATAGGCGCATCTTCCAGATGTGCCTTTTCTGGGGTGGCTGGGGGCAGATGTTTGTAGCCAGGGGGGGGCCAATAACCATGGACCCTCTCTAGGCTATTAATATCTGCCCTCAGTCACTGGCTTTACCACTCTGGCGGAGAAAATTGCGCGGGAGCCCACGCCAATTTTTTCCGCCATTTAACCCTTTATTTTAGCAGCTACAGCGCCCAAATTTTGCATACACACACTACTAACATTAGTAGTGTGGAATATGCAAAAAAATGGGGATATGAGATGGTTTACTGTATGTAAACCATGTCTCATATCCTGTCGGGTTGGGGAAGGAGAAATGAGAAGCCGGCAATTGAATTACCGGCTTTTCACAGATATCGCGCTGTAGTAAATATAAATACAGACTATATATATATATATATATGTGTCTCAATGACATATATATATATATATACACTCACTGGCCACTTTATTAGGTACACCTGTCCAACTTCTTGTTAACACTTAATTTCTAATCAGCCAATCACATGGCGGCAACTCAGTGCATTTAGGCATGTAGACATGGTCAAGACAATCTCCTGCAGTTCAAACCGAGCATCAGTATGGGGAAGAAAGGTGATTTGAGTGCCTTTGAACGTGGCATGGTTGTTGGTGCCAGAAGGGCTGGTCTGAGTATTTCAGAAACTGCTGATCTACTGGGATTTTCACGCACAACCATCTCTGGGGTTTACAGAGAATGGTCCGAAAAAAAAAAAAAATCCAGTGAGCGGCAGTTCTGTGGGCGGAAATACCTTGTTGATGCCAGAGGTCAGAGGAGAATGGGCAGACTGGTTCGAGCTGATAGAAAGGCAACAGTGACTCAAATCGCCACCCGTTACAACCAAGGTAGGCCTAAGAGCATCTCTGAATGCACAGTGCGTCGAACTTTGAGGCAGATGGGCTACAGCAGCAGAAGACCACACCGGGTACCACTCCTTTCAGCTAAGAACAGGAAACTGAGGCTACAATTTGTACAAGCTCATCGAAATTGGACAGTAGAAGATTGGAAAAACGTTGCTTGGTCTGATGAGTCTCGATTTCTGCTGCGACATTCGGATGGTAGGGTCAGAATTTGGCGTAAACAACATGAAAGCATGGATCCATCCTGCCTTGTATGGAGCATCTTTGGGATGTGCAGCCGACAAATCTGCGGCAACTGTGTGATGCCATCATGTCAATATGGACCAAAATCTCTGAGGAATGCTTCCAGCACCTTGTTGAATCTATGCCGCGAAGAATTGAGGCAGTTCTGAAGGCAAAAGGGGGTCCAACCCGTTACTAGCATGGTGTACCTAATAAAGTGGCCGGTGAGTGTATATATACTGTATATATGTTTTCCCGAACATTTGAGCACATAAATCCATTAGATATCGGTTTTGCAAGCCTGCGAGAAAATATATCAGTACGGATGCCATACGGATTACATACGGAGGATGCCATGCGCAAAATACGCTGACACACCCTGCCTACGGATCACTATTTTGGGCACATTTCTCCATATTACGGTCGTATTACGGCCGTAAAATACAGACCGTATTGTCTTACGCCGAGTGTGACGCCGGCCAAAGAGGGGCAAATCAAAAGAAAGAATTAGGCGCAACTGAAAACACCAAAAACGAGACAAATAATGAATAGTGTAAGAGCAGGCGCATGCAGCAGAGCTGTTTGTGTTTAGAGGAGACTGAGGACACATTTACTAATCCTGTTTAATCGACTGTGCAAACTCAGGGCCCGATTCATCACTTTTTCTTTGGTTTTACCTCACTTTTTTGTCTTGTATTCATTGACTTGTTTGCGCCAAATTCTACAAAATAGCGCACGCAGTTCATGAATTTTGTGCAAAATCAAAAACGCCCTTTATGTCTTTAAAGGGGTTGTCCACTTCTAGGACAACTGCTTCTTGATCTAAATGTATGGCCCCGATAAAATAATAAATCACCTCCCGTGCCGACGCCATTCAGCGGTGTCAGTACTCACGGTCCCAGGACTCTTTTGTGGTTATTGTGACACATAATCCCAGGGCCCAATCAGCGGTGGCATCAATGTCTCTGCCTTCGAACAAATTGAACATGAAGAGTAAGTCAAAGAGCAGCTGTAGCCCGGACTTCCTCTTCCTGTTCAATTCGTACAAAGGTGGAGACAGTGACGCCAGTGCTGATTGGGCGCCAGGGTTACGCATCACAACACCCGCACGAGAGCCCCAGGACCGCCAAAAGAAACGGAAGGTGAGTATAGACTTTTTAATTTTATCGGGGCCAAACATTTAAATCAAGGAAGGGTTGTCCTAGTCGTGGACAACCAATTTAACCTGTCTTTAAGATTTTTTTTAATGTAAAAAGGTCACATTATCTGCTAAAATTTTGGAAAAGTTTTTGCTAATGTTTCTGGTTTGCATAAAATCACTACTGGGGGACTGGATTACAATTTAAACACATTTTTTTCTTTTTTTTTAAAGTTGTAAATCATGAAAAAGTTGAAAATATCTGGACGATCTAGCAGTTCTCTGAATGCTGAGCTCTGTATAACCCCACCCACACCACTGATGACAGCTTTCTGTGTACACTGTTGACAATCAGAGGAGGGTGGCAGGGTTATGTACAGCTCCTGAATATGGAGGACTACATGGCATCAGGATTACTAGTCTTCTAGTTATAATCTCTTGCTGATAAATCAGTGATTTTTTTAAGTTTACAACAAACAGCTCAGTAAGTAACACATCACTGGAATCAGGGGTTCTGCCCCTACATCATGCTGCTTATAGATTAGGTGGCAAATACCTAGTTATAGAATCCATTCAATGAAACCAAACTAAAAAATAATTTTTATCCCAAACTACATGCATTTAAAGCACAACTCCTGTGTTTTATTTTTATTGCACCGCTGGAGTGGTGCTTTAAATGTAAATCTCCTGCCTCCTGTCTCATACTTTCCTTCCGGTGGTTTTTCGCCACCCCTTCTTTTGGTCTCCGTTTAAAAGTGACCTGCTCACAGCTCCCGTGTTTCAGGGATCGTCGCGAAGGTCACTTTACAATACAAGACTAGGTGCCTCATTCTGGCTCTCTCTGCATAGCGCTCTTGTGGCGTACTTTCTGACTTCCGAACAGTCAGAAGCTGCGCTATCTTGTGAGCACATTGTATTATGAAATATTGCATAAACTTATTATCTAAAATTGTGTGCACAATTTATTCATACATAAATATTTCTACTGTAAAGAAAGTTAATCGCCAGCTGCCTAATCTGATGACATTGTTGCATAGAGCAGAAAAAAAGAAAAATCTTGATAAATGTAACCTCGGTGTGCAAGAATGTTTCTGTATTGGTTTTTATGCTATCTAGTGGAGTGAAATTGGGGATTCATTTTAGAACTTTTAAAATGTATCAATTGATAAATCACAAAAAACAGACATCCCAATAAAAAGATAATAGATAATAGAAAGAAAATGGTGGAACAGGATGACCAAAAAAGTGAACTAACCAATAATAAGTGTGATAGAAAAAAGAACTACAAAACACTCCATAAAAATCATTAATAAATTGTTCCCCTAGTTTACACCACCCTTTACTTTACTTTTCCACCACATTTTAAACAAAAAAATATTGGATCTCTCTTTTAGTAAATGTTGTGTTTTACAATCTTTTTGATGGTACCTCCTTTTCTAGAATTGTTCTATAAGTATTTAGTGAGGTGCAAAGTGTCTAAAAGCCTAAATAAATGTGACACATGGCATGTTCCCCAGGATTCTGCCCCAATTTAAGTCAGACTTATGGTGCTTCTTAGTAGCTCTTCCCCTGTGCTCTGACATTTTCTAATGAAAGTCTGGTAATTCATATAAACAAAACCCACTGGTTGATTTCAATGCATATTGTCCATAGATTATACTATATATTATTTAAAGTTACTTAAATAGCGCTAACATGTTCTGCAACGCTGCACAACAATTGTAACTGTTAACATCAGTACCAGAATGGAATCCAAACCACAGGAGTGGACGACAGACATGTATAGACAACCATTATATATTACGTGGAGTGGTGTGTCCTTTGTGCCATCACGGATTGTATCATGCTTTGTGTTCCACAGCTCCATAGGTCACATTCAGTGTCGGACTGGGCTGACAAGGGCCCACCAATAACATTGACTTTGGGGGGCTCACTTTTCACCTGCATGCAAATATTACACTACCTTCGTTCACAAATTTACCTATATCTCTGTATAATAATAAACTGGGTAGCGTGGTTAATGAATGATTAGATGCTGCTTTTTTTCTGTACAGAGTGAATCAAGTGAAAAATGCCAAGTACTGCCCATTCAATGGGATTGGGGGCCCAGATCTACACGGGGCCCACCAGGGGGATTCCCCTGTTACCCTGTGGGCCAGTCCGAGCCTGTTTGTTACACGTGGAGGAAAGACAATTATGGCAGCTAAATAGGAAAGGGTTCTTTACAGTAAGAGCAATCAGACTGGAATGCTGACCACAAGAGCTAGTAATGGCAGTTACTATAACAACATTTAAAAAAGGTCTGGATGCTTTTTTAACAAAACATGACGTGAGTTATAAATAATCTAGCAATATAAAATATATAACTTTGAAGATAGGTTGAACTTGATGGTCCTAGGTCTTTATTCAACCTATGTAATTATGTGAACTGTACATTAGGAAAATGCTTGCAATGTAATTCCCTATAATACTATTTTACAAGTAATTTCCCCTTATTTTTTCTGTGTAAAGTGCTAGCTATAAATCCAATCTCTGGATTTAAAAAGTGCAAAACCTTGAAACACTTGCACGTTTAATCTGTATTTCTTATGGTGCCTAAGGGAAGCCATAATGATAGGCGCCTGCTTGGTAACAAGTGCAGTTATTTGCCTCTATAATGAAGTGAATTACCAATTATGAAAGGGTTAATACTTGGGTCCTGCATCGGTAATAGCCCCTGCAATAACCATGACAACTGTTATGAGGTCATAAACAAGTGTGATAAAGAAGATTCCAAAATAGAAGGCCGCGATGCCACGATCAGTGCCATTACTGATGCGTCTGAGGATGTTGAGCTTGACCACCCCGTGTAATGTGCCGACCTTGGTGAAATTTGGAGGTTCTAGCAGGGAAAGGGTTTGTCTGCTTTAGACACCCCCAGGGCATGGGAAGGTAACCAAGGGGGGTCCCCAGCACAGGATCCCTTTCTGTTACCCTCTACAAAGAGCTGCTCTCGTTTGGGAGTTCATGGAAGCACCTATGACTTTAATGGGTGATAAATTGGGATGGGAGAAGGGGGGAGGGGGTATTTCTCCCATTAGGGGTTATCCATTATGAACAATCCCTGCAACCAAAAGTCTAAATTTATGAGAGGTGGACCTGGATCTGTAAGGAAGAAATGGTTCATCCATCTGAGCAATCAGACCAACTAAATTGGGTCTAACAACCAATGTGGTGACCGATATCACAGTCAGATCTCTCCCAACTCCAGTTTATCACATTTATAGTCTATATTTGTTAGGTCGTTCTCTAAATCTGGTAAAAAGTACAAATGTTAAAACTTGTTACATCTGTTATATATTGCCACTAGCTCTCTAAGCCCAAGGGAAGGGTGATCCTCCAGCCATGGTTTCCTAGAGGTTTCCACCACAGGGGTTTTTTCCTCTCCTGAGTGCTGGAGGGTGACATTTCGTGAGTCGGGGGTTGTGCCATTTTTGGTGTCATGAGAATGTAAATAAAATTGAGAACGTTTGACACCTAATTACAATGTTTAGTGTATTCATTTTGTGTGCGCCTGTGTGATTCATTTTGTTTGGGAGTCGGGGTCCATCACATGTCACTGTGTCAGAGGGCCAGATATCTGCCGGCCACAGTTTTGCCCCAGGTGTTGCTCCTGCTCTGCTGAATATCATGGAGCAGAGAAGACAAGCAAGTGTGCACTCATCATTTAATAAGGACTTATATTACTGCAGGATTACAAGCAGCTTTCTCACCTCATTCACACAGTGAGTATTTTGGCCAGTATTTTACATCAGTATTTGTCAGCTAAAAAAAAGACAGGAGAAAACACTGAGAAAAATAATAACTGAGTCACTTTCACCTCTTCTGTGTTTTGGATCCACTCCTGTAGTCTGTTAATAAATACTGATGCAAAATATCACCATGTAAAAGTGCTGTAAATCCTTACTGACTTCATCATTACATCGATGACAGCGCTGCAGTCAGTAACTTAGCTTAGTGACTCTGCTTGAGTTGACATCATAAGCTGCTGAGCTCACTTATCTGCAGCGCTGTCGATGTGAAGTCAGCGCTGCAGACAATAACAGATACCATGTGTCAAGCCTGCCGTACCTCCCCCTGGCTCTCGACATACTTACCTGTCCCGGCATGCTTCTGCCACTGCTGCAGCTTCTGCTGAGTCTTCCTCTGGCTCCCAATGTGCTTGTCCGACCCTGCGCGCTCCCGGTGTGTTCGCGCGCCACCTGACCTCCTCACTTTCTGTCTCCTCGCTGGCTTCTGATTCTCGGTGGCGGCGCGTGCGCACTCCACTTTCCGGCTCCAGCGGCGCACGCGCACTCCCACAGGCTGGTCCTGTTCCTCCTTTTCATGATCCTGGAGGTTTCCTGACCCGGAAGTTCTGCGGTACTCTTCCTTTATCAAGTAGCCTCTCCCCCTGTTCTTTGTCTGATTGTCTATTGTGCTTCACGCTAGATTCAGGTCCCTTGCTTCCTTGAGCTTTCCTGTTTTTCTGCCAGTCAGTTCAGTATTTTGTACTGTCTCTTATCTTGTGCTCCCCTGCCTTGTTACCTCTCAGAGTGCTCTCTTTGTGCCTTCCGTCCGTCCCTATCCTCTCCTTATCTGCCCCGTTTTCCAGTCTCTCCTGAGTGTCCTCCATCCGTCTTCCTCTGTCTGGTCCATATCAGTCCCTCCTGTTATCTCCTGCCTCCGCTTCCTGTTTTCCTCGCTTGCCTCTCGTGCTTCTCCTACGTCCTGTCCCCGGGTATCAGCGTCCGCGGCAATAGTCTCCTTTGGGCCTGCCCCTAACGCTCCTGAATAGGGGGTGGTTTACCAGGCCAGCTCACCCTTGGGAGGTTCCTTGTCGCGGTCCACCGGGTTCACCTTAGGAGTTCCACAAACCCTACACCATGGGTGGCACCAGAGATTCAGCTCTGGAGCAGGGGAGCTTGTGTAAAGAACAGGGGAACAGAGATTTCACTTTCTGAATACCCTTTATAAAAAACGACATATTTCGAACCAGGATTAAGAACGTAGTTGAAATGTATTGGTTCTTATAGAAAGTGTTCACTTCAACCTTTTGCAAAGTTTGTATATTTTTTCTCTTTTTTAATGGATTAAATTAAAAAATTATATTCTGAAAGCTGGATCCTTTACCGTTCTTGGACTTGTTTACTTTTTTTAATACTAGAAAAATTGAGGTGTGTTGAATTTTTTAAATCTTGCGAATTATATGTGTTTTATTTGTGGGATTTCCCCATACACTTTAATGAGATGCCGAATATTCGCGTATAAAAAATTCATATGGGTTATTACATTTCAGCAGCAAAAAATTGGATGTAATCCACATGCACACATAACATTATCAATAAAGCATTATCAAAGCTCTCAGCAAACAGGAAATTTAGAAAACAAATTAATTTTAATTAAAAAGTTATATTCAAAACGAAGCAAGAGCAAAAGTGAAACAATGCAATAAAAACATGTAAAAACACTCAAAAGGTAACGAAGAAACACAAATAACCTAGTCTGGCAAGAGATGAGAGACAAGTCTGCTGCCAATGGGATAGAATTTGTGGTCTAAATTATGAGATTGTCCAGCTAAGAAAAAAGTGCACAAAAAAACTCAAAACAAAACATTTTGATATGGTATCTTGAAGAATACTAAGGAATATAGGGGTGTCCTTTGCCTGTGATCCTCAAGGTCAGTGTGGTTACAGAGAACATGTCTTGCTCTTGCCTCCAGATGGCTGTTATACCGTGCAGTAACCAACAATCCACGGATATGAATAAGCGCTGTATTGTGAGCAGCAGCCAGGGCCGTAGTCATGGCTCATATAAGTGTCTGCTTTAGCGTGTCCTGAACACCCGCATCACATATATACAGTCCCACTGTCTCACTTGCCTGGTTCTCAGAGGCCTCCCTTAGATGCAGGGACACTTCTTCACATAAAGAGACAAAGTCCAATTCCAACTTAAAACGTAGAACTTTGCTTGTTTCCAATCGCAACATGTCCACATCAGTTACAGGATCAACACAGAGTTCTGCACAGTTCACATTCTTCTCTTTCCCGGTGCTCTTCCCTATGTCCTTTAGGTTGTACCTGGTTTGTCCCGTCTCGACCAGTACTGCAGCATCCTCCCTGTTCAGCTTTGATACGCTCAGGTTTTCCCTTGTCCGTTTTACACCAGACATAAGGGCATCTGCCCAAGTAGAAAGCTGCCACATTTTGGAGTGACCTGCGTTTCTGTTCTGTGGTGACTTCTGCTATCACCTTTACTCTCACTTCTGCTGTTTCTGCTGCTCTCACTTCTGCTGTCCTGCTGCTCTCACTTCTGCTGTCCTGCTGCTCTCACTTCTGCTGTCCTGGACGACTGGGCTTCGCACTTATTGTTACGTGGCCCACTGCTTAGCTGGGGGCCCCCAGGCCCAGCTGACCTGCCTGGGCTCCCTAGCCTAACTGGTCCAAAACCAGGAAATCCTGCCAATCTTACCCACAGTTCCCCCTCCTAAGTTATCTGTTACTGTTCCTAAGTTCCTATCTCTAATCTCAGTGTGCTATAATGCCCCCCTCTAGTGGCTAACCCAGACTTAGAGCTGCTTAAAATGTACAGAAACTTTTGACCAAAATTTAGAAAATGTAAGGGAAGCAACAGTTTAATAAAGAGACACAAGTCTCTGTTGTGATCCGCTTTTTGGCTCCCCTGGTGGTGGCTGGTGGTACTGGAGACTTGTGTGTGCTTTTCTGCCTCAGCTCACCTGCTTCCATCAGTTTTGGGAGTTCCCTATTTAGCCTTGCTCTCCAGTCACTTCCTTGCCGGTCATCATTGTAACCTGAGTCATTCAGTTGCATGTTCCTGCTACTAGTCTGCTGATCAGCTAAGTGGACTCTTGTCCTTATTGTTTTGTTTTTCTTGTCCAGTTTACAGTTTTGTCATTTCCTGTTACTGGAAGCTCTTGTGGACTGAAATTGCCACTCCTGTGTCATGAGTTGACACAGGAGTCTTAAAGTAATTTCAGGATGGGTTTTTGAAAGGGTTTTTCAGCTGACCGTGAAGTCCTCTTTTGTATCCTTCCTCTATCTAGTAAGTGGACCTCGCTTTGCTAAATCTACCTTCATACTGTGTATGTCTTTTCCTCTGAACTCACCGTTAATATACGTGGGGGCTACTATCATCTTTGGGGAATTTCTCTAGAGGTAAGCCAGGTCTGTTCCTTCCTCTTCCAGGCGTAATTAGTTCTCCGGCTGGCGCATGGCATCTAGGCAGCCGTAGGAATGCTTCCTGGCTACTGTTAGTTGTGTGGTAGATTTAGGTCACGGTCAGCTTGAGTTTCCATCACCCGAGAGCTAGTCTGTTATTTTTGTGTTTCTGATGTTCCCATGCCATTGGGGAATCATGACAAGTCTCCTTTAGGAGCCTCTAAAAGCCAGCAATGGTCTTTGTCCAGCACCGGACAATGTAAAGTGCTAACCAATATACTGTATATGCCCTATCTAACAATTTGTGAACAGACATATATGCTGACAAGGGACAACTGAACGCTGGCTGGACGTGGTTGCTGACTGTTGTGTCTGTGCAACTGCAGGCTGTGGGCAAGAGGCATCAGCGCCTCCTTCCTGGACAGCAAATTGGGAAGGGTGTAACACAGAGCAATGAATTACTCCATGCATTTAAATCAGGAACATAAAGCACCCATCCGGAGTTACTTCATTGATGCAAGAAATGCAATTTGTAAAACAGTAACAGACCTACATAGTATCCTGATGGCACCGAAAAATGCTACGTTGACAGCACGGAATTTCATTTATTCAGGAAACTTTGTTGAAAGTTTATTTCCTCTTAATACAGTATATTGCAATCATCATATTGTATATCACTGTGTACTTAACAATTGCTCATTTTGCTTTTCTACCCAGCTAATTCTTCTCTTTTCCATTAGCTCTATATCATTTGATGTAGAATTGTAGTTCTAATGATGACTCATGCAGGGAAGAGAGGCTTCCTGTTTCTACATAGAGCTTAGAAGGATTCAGCTAGTCTGTTTTTACTCACTTGATGTAATAGTCCTAATAGAAAAGAAATAATTAACTGGGAAGAAGGGAAAAATGAAAGGCAGAAGAGAAAAATGAGCAATTGTAAGTACGCAGTGCCGTATTATATGATGATTGCAATATATTAAGAGGAATGTGTTTTAAAATTTAGTTTCCTTCAGTTGACACATTTTGTGATGCCGCCAGATATTATAGCATTTCTTCCAGAGTTTATTTAGGTGTCTGGTTCATGTAGGAATCTGGGATCATAAGATGTGTTTCTCTTCAAGAACTGCAATGAGAAATCATATCTATCCCCTTATATGGATACATTTTGGTCAATGATTTTTAAACGATTTTTGTCATTTTTTTGGTCATGATGTACATTTTTACCATAAGTGTGTTTTTTGTTTGAAAGGATTGAAAAAGATCAACATTTTCCAACTTCTACCTATTTGACAGTGAAAAGTGGACAGCATTATGATGCCACACGGATAGCATCAATTTATCTATAAAAAAGCTGGACATGTGAGCATGCCCATAGACTATAATGAGTACATGTTTATAATTGACTAGATGGTGGCCCGATTCTGACGCATCGGGTATTCTAGAATATGTATGTAGTTTATTTATGAAGATTTCAGAATAATGCAATAAATGCACAGGATTTGGCCAGCCGGGCGCAACCAATTAGCGAAGCGTGGTTCAAATCCCGCGCCAATTCGAGGGCGGACTGTGTTTGTCGCTGATTGTTCGTGGCCGGGCGCGACCAATCAGTGAAGCCACGGTCGGCTCCAGGTTTTTGAGGGCCCCCGGCGAAAGAGTCTCAGCCCATGTAGCATATAACACAGCCCACGTAGTATATAGCACAGCCACGTAGTATATAGCACAGCTACATAGTATATAACACAGCCATGTAGTATATAGCACAGCCCCATAATATATAGCACAGCCATGTAGTATATTGCACAGCCGCATAGTATATTGCACATCCACGTAGTATATAGCACAGCCATGTAGTATATAGCACAGCCCATGCAGTATATAACACAGCCCACATAGTATATAGCACAGCCCACATAGTATATAACACAGCCAAGTAGTATATAGCACAGCCCATGCAGTATATAACACAGCCCACATAGTATATAGCACAGCCCACATAGTATATAACACAGCCAAGTAGTATATAGCACAGCCACATAGTATATAGCACTGCCCACGCAGTATATAACACAGCCCACACAGTATATAACACAGCCCAAGCAGTATATAACACAGCCCACGTAGTATATAGCACAGCCACGTAGTATATAGCACAGCTACATAGTATATAACACAGCCATGTAGTATATAGCACAGCCCCATAATATATAGCACAGCCATGTAGTATATTGCACAGCCGCATAGTATATTGCACAGACACGTAGTATATAGCACAGCCACATAGTATATAGCACAGCCCACGTAGTATATTGCACAGCCACATAGTATATTGCACATCCACGTAGTATATAGCACAGCCACGTAGTATATAGCACAGCCCATGCAGTATATAACACAGCCCACATAGTATATAGCACAGCCCACATAGTATATAACACAGCCAAGTAGTATATAGCACAGCCACATAGTATATAGCACTGCCCACGCAGTATATAACACAGCCCACACAGTATATAACACAGCCCAAGCAGTATATAACACAGGCCACGTAGTATATAACACAGCCCACGTAGTATATAGCAATGTGGGCACCATATCCCTGTTAAAAAAGAATTAAAATAAAAAATAGTTATATACTCACCTTCCGGCGGCCCCCGTATCCAGCCCAGGCCTTTAGCGATGCACCTCGCGACTCTCCGTTCCCAGTAATGCCTTGCGGCAATAACACGTGATGATGTAGTGGGAGCGGGAAAGGCTTCCGTGGACGCCGGAAGGTGAGAATATAATGATTTTTTTATTATTATTATTATTATTATTATTATTATTATTATTATGACTGGAGGGGAGTATGGAGGGGGCACTGACTGGAGGGGAGTAGGGAGGGGCCAATTCGTGGCCGGACTGTGCCTGTCGCTGATTGGTCGCGCCCAGCCGGCCGCGACCAATCAGCGAAGCGGGATTTCCGTGACAGACAAACAGACAGGCAGACAAACAGACGGAAGTGGACCTTAGACGATTATATCGATAGATTATATATACATCTCTGTATTTCATGCATGTACTAATATATATTTATTGCTGTTATTATTCACTTATATACGGTTTATTTTGCAGTGTATAGGTTTTTTATTTATTTATATATACTGTTTGCAGTATTATCCACATTTTTAGTGTGGCAATTAGAAGATTTGGTTGTACGTATGGGGATATATTGTAACTAAGCACGTTTTCATTTTATTTTTTATTTTTCATTATTTATTTTGCTTATATATAGTGATACACTTAGTCTTTCTTTTTTGATCCTCGCGTTATGGATGGCAACCTCTAATTTTGGGATTGACTTTAGGGAGTTTTGTTTTTCACTTACATGATCACAGGTGCCTTGTGAGCAAGTCTCCGGTTTACTGCCATCCGAAGCATTGCCAGTGGCTCCGGGTGATGACGTATGCGGTTCAGTGACGTCAACACGACAGACACTGTGACCCGCAGCATTGTTTCACCTTGCCAGAAGTGATGCAATTTCCGGCGAGTATTCCGGATACATGTGCCGATATGGAGGACAACTGGAATAGGGATATATAAATGCCAGCCTGACACACATGACACTACCGCACCTTGAAAAAGCTTACGTGAAATGCGCGTCGGTGGCGGAGTGGGCGTGTCCTGTCTGAACGGCAGCATGGGTAAGCACCTTTAGGAGATGGAGTAGCATAGGGTTTATGGATTATACTTGCACTAAAATGATGACTTGTTTAAAATATATATCCATCCCCTCTATTTCCATGATTGATTGACAAGCACTAGCACTTTTATTATGCTCATGCCCTTTATAGCCAGGACACAGTAGCCATCATCTACCTGATCCTTTTACTTTTTGTGTCTCTTGGAATAATTTTGTACATTGTGTTGACTTTTTGAAGTAATGCCTTTGTACTATGTATTTAATTAAACTTATACCTTTTTACGTATTTGTGGACTTAGTACTCTGATTAATTTTGGTTATCACCAGTGACGTTATACACAGGAGCTCTGTATATAGTGTACAAGTAATACAGTGATCACAGTAACATTATACACAGGAAGTCTGTATGTAGTGTCAAGTGTATGGGTAATGCAATGATCACTAGTGACATTATACACAGGAGCTCTGTATATACTCTCAGTGTACAGGTAATACAGTGAACACCAGTGACATTATACACAGGAGCTCTGCATATAGTATACAGGTAATACAGTGATCTCTCTAGTTGAAAATGTTCACCTTTGCTTTGCTTCTTCATCCAGTGCAGACCGCGATCACTTCTTCCAGCCATCACTCGTCTCTGCAGAATATAACACACAGAGGACTTTCCCCAATTTTTCCCAACTTCTAAACTGCGCCAGCTGATGAAAAAAAGCAACGTTGTCATCTTACACTGTAACAGGATCCCCCTACTGAAAACAGAATTATATAAAATACATCACAGCAGTAATAATATCCATTAATTAACACCTACAGTAATAATGTCCCACATCCTGCCCCAGGTGTCTCCCATCCTGCCCCATGTGTATGTGTCATCATCCTACCCCAGGTGTCATCACCCTACCCCAGGTGTCATTATCCTGAGCTATGCGTCCTCATCCTGCCACAGGTGTCATCATCCTTTCCCAGGTGTCTTCCATCCTGCCCCTAGTGTCATCATCTTACCCCAAGTGTCATCATCTTGCCCCATGTGTTATCATCCTGCCCCATGTGTCATCATCCTGCCCCACATGATCTCCCATCCTGCCCCAGGTGTCATCATCCTGAGCTATGTGTCCTCATCCTGCCACAGGTGTCACCATCCTTTCCCAGGTGACTCCCATCCTGCCCCTAGTGCCTCCCTGCCTGCCCCATGTGTCATCATCTTGCCCCATGTGTCATCATCTTTTCCCAGGTGTCATCATCCTGCCCCAGGTGTCTCCCATCCTGCCTCATATGATCTCCCATCCTGCCCCAGGTGTCTCCCATCCTGCCTCATATGATCTCCCATCCTGCCCCAGGTGTCTCCCTTCCTGCCTGATATGATCTCCCATCCTGCTCCAAGTGTCTCCCATCCTGCCATCTTATTACGGCTTTTAGTACAATAAAGTAAAAAAAAAAGTTTCTCCTTACCTGACCATGGTCTCCTCATCCATTTCAGGCACGGATGCCCTGGTGCAGTGACGTCATATGCCGGCGACATGTGCGCAGATGAGCCCTGCTCTGCCCCTGCCCTTGCACCAAAGTTCCCAAATGTATTCCGTTTGAAAGGCGCTAATACATTTGAATATAGGCAGATGAGAAACGGCATCTCCGGCTGTCTGTATGTTGTGAAGGCATCTCTAAGATGCCTGTCCAGTTAGAGTAAATCCCATTTGTTTAAAGCCTCTTCTGATTGTTTCCATCTCCAGAGTAAAAGTCTTTTATTAGAGAAGCGCTCTGCAATGGCTGACATAAGGGACTCTGTAGGGGAACTGACTCCCTGCACCTCCATACAGGATCCATGCAGAAAGTGTAGGCACTAACCTTCTTCCGATTCTCTATAGCCTTAGTCTAGTTTACCCTGAGGATTAACATTTTAATTCCAGTCATTTGGAGCCTTTTTTTCCTGGGGGATAGGATGATATTACAATGACCAGGCTGGGAGAATATTTAGTCAGGGACAGAAAATATTACTGCAGAATAAAAGTCGGCAGTAAAGGGATTGTTGTAGTTTAGTAATTGTAGATGTATTTTATAACATTCATTTTTAAAATCCTTTTAATGTTTCAGACACTATTTACTGAGCAATTATCTTATGCATTTGTAAACCAATCTGTAGGGAAAAAAAATGCATGTTTTTATGTATATGAAACATAACAAGTTCTGAGAGTGGGGCACTAAAAGTTCTCCTGTTACAGAATGGAAGCTTTATTATATTGTCATATAAAAGTAACCGGTGTTTGGAGAGAAAGTCACAGGCGCCATTGATATTTATGGAAAACTTTAACCCCTTTCCGGCATTGAGCGTAATAGTATGTCGATGTCGGACACCCTCTCTTTTATGTGGGCTCCGGCGGTGAGCCGTCATCTTTCCCTGCACATGTCAGCTGTTTTGAACAGCTGACATGTGCCCGGAACAACCGTGGGTGGAATCACAGTCAACCTGCGGCTATTAACCCATTAAATGCCACTGTCAAACGCTGACAGCGGCATTTAACATGCGCTTCCAGCAATCTGGCCAGAAATCCGCCCATCGGTGACCCCGTCACATGATCGCGAGTCACCGATGGGTTGGTATGACAACCAGAGGTCTCCTGGAGACCTCTATAGTTGTCACTGTCGTCTTGCTGTGAGCACCGCCCAGTGGTCGGCGCTCATAGCAAGTGAGTAATTCAGCTACATACAGTAGAACTGATCATCACCTGTATCTAGCAGAGCCAATCAGGTTATGGCAGCTTCTAGTCTCCTATGAAGACTATTGAAGCATGCCAAAAGTTAAAAAAAAAAATGTTTTTAAAAATATAAAAAAATAAAATAAATATAAAAGTTCAAATCACCCCTCTTTTGCCCCATTCAAAATAAAACAATAAAAAAAATCAAACATATACATATTTGGTATCGCCGCGTTCAGAATCGCCCGATCTATCAATATTAAAAATATTAACCTGATCGCTAAACGGTGTATCGAGAAAAAAAGTCAAAATGCTAGAATTACGTTTTTTTGGTCACCACGACATTGCATTAAAATGCAATAACGGGCGATCAAAAGATCGTATCTGCACCAAAATGGTATCAATAAAAATGTCAGCTCGGCCCGCAAAATATGGAGAAGCTATGGGTATTGGAAAATGGCGCAATTTCTTTAACTAAGTTTGGCATTGTTTTCACCACTTAGACAACAAAGAACCTAGACATGTTTGGTGTCTGTGAATTCATAATGACTTGGAGAATCACAATGGCAGGTCAGTTTTAGCATTTAGTGAACCTAGTAAAAAAGCAAAAAAAAACAACTGTGGGATTGCACTTTTTTTGCAATTTCACCGCACTTACAATTTTTTTCCCGTTTTCTAGTACACGACATGGTAAAACCAATGGTGTTGTTCAAAAGTACAACTTGTCCCGCAAAAAAACAAGCCCTCACATGACCATTTTGACCAAAAAATAAAAAAGTTATGGCTCTGGGAAGAAGGGGAGCAAAAAATGAAATGCAAAACCAAAAATACCTCTGGTTGTTAAGGGGTTAATACATACCGTTCAATTTTTTCTATAATGAGAAGTGTTGCAATTTTGTATTAGATTTAGTGTATAATCTTCACCACCATTTTTATGTTTTCTGCTTGTTGGCAGTTAAAGGTAATTTGTTGGCAAGAAACCCTCCGCCTGCAAATTGAATATACCGGCATACAGGTCTTTGCAAGCTAAAACTGCTGACACCTATCGGTTTCTGCATTTGCAAAAAAAAAATACTGTTTTAATTCACATGCAAATGAGGCATTAAATGCCCTGCGAATGACAGGGCACTTCCCAAGCCACTGCCTCCCGATGTTGTTTCCTCGCCCAGCACCAGCCTCTTTAGCTTGATTGATAGAGAAGACAAATCTAACAATGAACTATCAATCAAGCTAAATAGACTGGTGACAGGTGGGCAAACAAGCTTGGAAGGCAAAGGATAAGGAAGTGCTCTGTCACGCCCAGAGCACTTAACGTCTCAGTTGAATGCAAATTAAAATGTTGTTTCCTCAAGAATGCAGCAACAAATACAAGATGTAAAAGGTATCAATGGATTTAGCTTTCTAAAACCTGCATGCTCATACAGAATATATACAGTTTGGGGTGTTATCTTAATGTCAGATTTAAAGAAAACATTTAGAATCTATAAAACTGACAATATACATTGAGTAGCTGACAGTTAAATGTCAGCTATCTCTCTCAGCTCCATCATACACAGAGAAGCCCGGCTAAGCCTAGCATTCCTATTTTATTTACAGGAATGATCTTACTTCCCTGCTGAACAAAATTATTGGGCCATTAAAGGGAACCTGTCACCTGAATTTGGCGGGACAGGTTTGCGGTCATATGGGCGGGGTTTTCGGGTGTTTGATTCACCCTTTCCTTACCCGCTGGCTGCATGCTGGCCGCAATATTTGATTGATGTTCATGCTGTGTCCTCTGTAGTACACACCTGCGCAAGGCAATCTTGCCTTGCGCACGCGCAGTATGCTTTGCCCAACTGCGGAACACAGCGAAATACTTCCGGGACATAGTGCGCCGGCGCATGCGCACTAATGCTTTTCGGCTTTGCCCGCAGTTGGGCAAAGCATACTGCGTGTGCGCAAGGCAAGATTGCCTTGCGCAGGCGTGTACTACGGAGGACACAGCATGAACATCAATCAAATATTGCGGCCAGCATGCAGCCTGCGGGTAAAGAAAGGGTGAATCAAACACCCGAAAACCCCGCCCATATGACCGCAAACCTGTCCCGCCAAATTCAGGTGACAGGTTCCCTTTAAATTCCAAATTCCTGATGTTTATGTCCCCCGTGTAATAATCTTTTGAGGGACTGGCAGGAGACCACCATTCACATTAGCTGCTCTGAAAATCCTGTTGAAAGCCATAGGTTTGGACAACTTTCATGTGTATATGTGGGCGTTAAAGGGGCTGTTGGGTTAAAGATATTGATGGACTAAATCTTTGGCAGTCCCCCGCTCTGCACCCTCATCCATCAGCTGCTAGTTGTTCTGTCAGCTGCCAGTTTCTGCAGAAGTCCCTATTCAAGAGCAACTGTAAAACACTCCTGTTTTTTTCTGCACCAAAAAATGCAACATGTGAACAAGCCCTAAATCTTCCACATTAACTCCAGCTGTAAATGAACATTAAGCAGCCTCTGATCTGTGCGCTGGAGATTATTAAGTCTATCGTCTACTCCCCTGTCCATCATGTTCATTGCCATGGATCATTTCTAAATGTGGATTAGTTTGCAAAGGGATTTCTTAGTTAAGCTGTGAGACCTGTAGTAATAAATACATCCTCACTCGTTTCTTCCACCTGGGTGGTAGAATGATTAGCTGATATTAATAACTGATATTACGCTGCCACACTCGGCCCTACACTCAGCATCCCAGAAGATAAATCGCACCTTAATAAGCTTCATTATTTTGTTGCATTCCATGTTATGATTTTATCTGCGCTCACCCCTGGGACGAGAATCCTGACTGATGAAAATAATTTCATTACTAACAGAAAAATATACAGGCAGACTAGGCCCCATCACACCTGCATGTGGGTCATTCCACCGAAATACACAGTAAGACCAGGTGCTCATGTTAAGTATTTGGTCAGTTTTTTACCTCAGTATTTGTAAGCCAAATCCAGTAGTGGGTGATAAATACAGAAGTGGTGACGTGTATCTATTATACTTTTCCTCTGATTGTTCCTCTCCTGGTTTTGACTTACAGATGAAGTAAAAAACTCTCCAAATACTAATAGTGTGACCGTGACCTAAGAGTATGGTCTTGTGCTCCGTTCTCCCCTCAACAAGTTACATCTGCTTTTGTGCATGCACCAGTATAACAAGAAACGGGGCCGGTTTCATTTAGTGAAATCTTGCCGTCATCCAATGACATTGCCATTTCTGAATATGCAGTTTTATTTGACAGAGAAAGTACAGTAAATAGGCATCGACCCACTACCACCTGTTATCCTATACGCTGAGTTTTATGCAGGATTTTCCCCATTGAACCACATTAGATGCAGGATAAAAACACACTCAAAAACGCAATGAAAAAACTCAAGTAAACAAACTTAGCTAATAAGTGCAGAAATGGTGTTGAAAAACATCAACGTCAAACACTCATTGTGGAAACGTAGCCTAAAGCATAGATCGCTGTACGCTTCTTAAAGTGAACCTGTCAGCTTGTACATGCAGCCCAATTCACGGGCAGCAGGTATCAGGCGCTGGCTGTATGATCTTAGTATTTTTTTTACCGATGGCTTTTAAAAAAAAAAAAACTTAAAAGCCAACGGTAGACTAGTCAGACAGGTGGGTGTCCATCGGCTTCTCTACTCCCACTGCCCTGGATTGATACATCTCTGCCTACGTTTGCATATAGGGAGAGACCTGTCACTCCAGGGCAGCGCGCAGGGAGAAGCCGCGTGTGGAGTCACATATACCTGACTGATATCATACAGCCAGTGTGTGATCCATGCTGCTCAATCAAGGGCCGTTTGTATTAGGCTGCCGTCACACTAGCGACTTTTACGGACGTAAGAGCGCATAAAATACGTCCGTAAAATACGCCTAACAAACGGCCCAATTATTCCCAATGGGTAAGGTCCTATCAGCCGTATATAACGCATCCGTAATATACGCCTTTCTACGGCCGTACAAAATCGCAGCATGCTGCGTTTGTCAGCGTATTGCGCAAAAAATACGCCAATGAAAGTCTATGGGGGCGAGAAAAATACGGATTCCACACGGACCAGCAGTGTGACTTGCGAGAAATACGCAGCGGTGTTAGTGAAAAGCCGGTAATTCAATTGCCGGCTTTTCATTTCTCCTTCCCCAACCCGACAGGATATGAGACATGGTTTACATACAGTAAACCATCTCATATCCCCTTTTTTTTGCATA
The DNA here is from genome assembly GCF_051348905.1 of Ranitomeya variabilis. NCBI lineage: Eukaryota > Metazoa > Chordata > Amphibia > Anura > Dendrobatidae > Ranitomeya > Ranitomeya variabilis. The sequence continues at coordinate 596,359,548 of NC_135235.1, read as the reverse complement.
TTCCACACTACTAATGTTAGTAGTGTGTATGTGCAAAATTTGGGCGCTGTAGCTTGTAAAATAAAGGGTTAAATCGCGGAAAAAAATTTCTCCGCCAGAGTGGTAAAGCCAGTGACTGAGTGCAGATATTAATAGCCTAGAGAGGGTCCATGGTTATTGGCCCCCCCCGGCTACAAACATCTGCCCCCAGCCACCCCAGAAAAGGCACATCTGGAAGATGCGCCTATTCTGGCACTTGGCCACTCTCTTCCCACTCCCGTGTAGCGGTGGGATATGGGGTAATGAAGGGTTAATGTCACCTTGCTATTGTAAGGTGACATTAAGCCAGATTAATAATGGAGAGGCGTCAATTATGTCACCTATCCATTATTAATCCAATTGTATGAAAGGGTTAAAAAACACACACACACGTTATTAAAAAGTATTTTAATGAAATAAACAAACAGGTTGTTTTAGTATTTTATTGCTCTCTCAATCCATCCAGAAGACCCTCGCTTGGCAAAATAATAAACCAACAATATACATACCTTCTGATGATCTGTCAGGTCCCACGAAGTAAATCCATCTGAAGGGGTTAAATCATTTTACAGCCAGGAGCTGCGCTAAAGCACTGCTCGTGGCTGTAAAAACCCCGGGTGCTTAAAGGAAAGCTGGGTGATCTGTACTTACATTGAGTTGCGGTGAGGCGCCCTCTGGTGGATGTTCTCATGAACTGGAGCCTTGGAAAAGTTCCCACGCTCGAGTTCATATGAGTTCATCCACCAGAGGGCGCCTCACCGCGACTCAATGTAAGTACAGATCACCCAGCTTTCCTTTCAGCACCCGGGGTTTTTACAGCCACGAGCAGTGCTTTAGCGCAGCTCCTGGCTGTAAAATGATTTAACCCCTTCAGATGGATTTACTTCGTGGGACCTGACAGTTCATCCGAAGGTATGTATATTGTTGGTTTATTATTTTGCCAAGCGAGGGTCTTCCGGATGGATTGAGAGAGCAATAAAATACTAAAACAACCTGTTTGTTTATTTCATTAAAATACTTTTTAATAATGTGTGTGTGTGTTTTTTAACCCTTTCATACAATTGGATTAATAATGGATAGGTGACATAATTGACCCCTCTCCATTATTAATCTGGCTTAATGTCACCTTACAATAGCAAGGTGACATTAACCCTTCATTACCCCATATCCCACCGCTACACGGGAGTGGGAAGAGAGTGGCCAAGTTCCAGAATAGGCGCATCTTCCAGATGTGCCTTTTCTGGGGTGGCTGGGGGCAGATGTTTGTAGCCAGGGGGGGCCAATAACCATGGACCCGCTCTAGGCTATTAATATGTGCCCTCAGTCACTGGCTTTACCACTCTGGCGGAGAAAATTGCGCGGGAGCCCACGCCAATTTTTTCCGCGATTTACCCCTTTATTTTAGCAGCTACAGCACCCAAATTTTGCACATACACACTACTAACATTAGTAGTGTGGAATATGCAAAAAAAAGGGGATATGAGATGGTTTACTGTATGTAAACCATGTCTCATATCCTGTCGGGTTTGTGAAGGAGAAATGAGAAGCCGGCAATTGATTTACCGGCTTTTCAAATATATCGCGCTGAATTAAATATAAATACAGAATATATATATGTGTCTTAATGAGCCTGCGAGAAAATATCGCAGTACGGATGCCATACGGATTACATACGGAGGATGCCCTTGCGCAAAATACGCTGACACACCCTGCCTACGGATGACATACGGACCACTATTTTGGGAACATTTTTCCGTATTACGGCCGTATTACGGCCGTAAAAAACAGACCGTATGGTCTTACGCTGAGTGTGACGCCGGTCTTAACTGTCAGGTTCCGTTTAAATAGGTAACTGACTGTAGACTATAAAACGAAAAATCCTTCCATTCTTGATAATCGAGAATATTTTGAATAAAAGGTAAAAAACAAGTTTGCTTTTTTTTTTTACAAGCATTTAGCCAGTTTATTCATTTAAGAACTTGAAACCACCCCTTTAGAAAGAGAGGAATATTGTTATTATTTATTTATATAGCACCATTAATTCCATGGTGCTGTACATGAGAAAGGGGTTACGTACTAGCAGTGAGTACGTTTTATAAATGCCTTAAATAATCTTTTCCAGTAGTTATCTTCTAACAGTTGCATATAAAAAAAATTATCTGATTTTCATCCAGAAAACCATTTTTCTACATTGTCAACACTATCTTTTAAAATCAGATTCTATACAGTTGATCCATATGGGATCTAATTTTTTTTTTTTGTGTGCACTGATAGACTTGAATAGGAGTGTCTCATCCAAATCGTGGACAAAAAAAACAGCCTGAACAGCCTTATTAAATAACAATGGTCCGAGTGTTGGGAATTTTTTTCATGGACTGCGCTTGAACCAAAATTTTGGTCGTGTGCACGTAGCCACACGGTGCAGTCAGACAGCGGTATAAATCGGACTGAGATCGGATCACAATGCTCGAACTGGCCGGCGGTTCTCCCAACCTAAGTGTGACAGCTTCATATGTTTGTAGGCAGCTTTCGCGCTTGGGTCGAGAGAGCCGCCGGCCTGACTGGTGCATTGCAGTCGGATCCCGGTCCAATTTCTGACTGCGTCCTTACAGTAAGCAATGGCGATTATTATTGAGTTTTATTAACTGCATGTTGCTATAAGGATTAGTTGCAATGACAAGTTGCACCACGTTCTGTCTTATTGGTTCAAAACGATACAGTCATACAAGGGTGCGCTATGTCAGGGGTCAGGTAATGGGGTGCATTGACTCTTTAGCGCCTGATCTCATAAACTCTCAGCAATAAATCTACGAGGAGACGGAGCTTCAGATTTGTATAACAGACTTCTACTCTAAACACTTAAGCCGAGCGTTCTCACATTAATAAATTATAGATTCCTGGGCTGAGAAGGAAATTGCTGTTGTCGCTAATCCTCAGTTCTATTCTCTGAAATTTTCCCCTCATGGAGCTAAACCCAAAAAAATAAAGCATCACTCAATGACTCGTTATAGTTTGATAAACTGTCATACGTGAGCTGCTACAATGGGAACCACTGACACAGCAGCATTTATGGGGCTCCGGGGAGAGCTGCAAACACAAAACGTCTTTAGGAGCTGAAAAACAGCCAGGAATGTGAAGGCAGAAATGTCACTGCAGAGAAATGGAGCCTTGTCATCCCTGCAGGTTTCTATTAGTCGCAGTGCATGCGAGAGTTATAGACTGGAATTAGCTTTGTAGGTAATCCATTGTCATTGCTCGGTCCCTTAGTCGGCCCCATTTACATCTTCCCTGGAAAGCAGGTGAAGCTCGGAGAGTGATCTATAATTCACAAGCAGGAGCACAAACACGTTGTATTTGAATGTGAAAACTGAACTTCAAAGCCACATGGCATGTTTCAACAAGAAGTGACAAGGTGCGCAGCTCTCCACCACCCCTCTGCTTCACCGAGACAGAAGGCAAATGCTTGTCGTAATAAACGAGAGATTCCCCAAATTAGCTCATGAATGGGACAGAAACAAACGTGATCCATCTAGAAATTTACTGCTGACTTTTCAGCTAATAACTATTGATAATAATTGGAATTCTTATTTCTTAGCTGCAATAAAACTGGATTCTGGTTTGGTCTAAATGGTTCCAAATATGCAACAAATTTTTGGAAAAAAATCTTAAACTTACAAAAATATATTTGACGTGGAATTGCGAAACGTTAAAGGCCCAGATTCATAATTTTCAGTTTCAATCTACTTTTCTGTTTTTTCATCGTTGATGTTTATTGCGCCAAATTCATAAAAATGGTTCATGTATCTCACGCAAAGTGAAAAATGGGCTTCTTTCATGGCATTAACCTTTTTGTTTTACTTTTTTGAGCAATAAGTCGCATTTTTTCAAAATATCACAAAATGGGACCTTTTGAAAAGATTTGTATAACATTTCTACAGGGAGGTACTAAACTAGGGTTGTGTCAAATTTTGTGATTTTGTAATTTTTGAAATTGATGAATCAGGTGAAACATCTAGAAATCCCAAACTGCGTTCACAATGGTGAGCATGAGAAAAAACTGGCAAACACCTGTTCCTTCACACATCCAAATATAACATGTACGTGAAAAAACAGTACTGGTGTCATCAGTGTTTTCCATCAGTGTGTCATCTGTGCATCCCTTTTTACCATCAGTGTGTCTTCAGTGTTTTTCACTGATGGATGAAGAAAGAAATAACTTACAGCTTCTCCTACTTTACAATGCTAAACACAGATGGCACACACTGTACGTGCTTTTCATAGACCCATAGACTTATATTGGTCCTTGTCCTCTGTGCTGACGGTAAATAAGAGACATGTCTCTGTGTGGTTTGGATGGACACATGCAGGGCCGGACTGGCCATCTGGCAATTCCGGCAAATGCCAGAATCATGGACCTCCTTGTTTGCTACTCTGTTAAACATCAAAAGAAATATAGACCTCTAAGAATTAAGGTTTTTTAATGTATTTTAAAAGTGCAACACCCTGGGGCCGTGGGGTACTCAGAACCAGGTCGGCCGGTTCTTAAAGGGCTGGTCACGGCGGTGGTGACCCGGTCCGTGGCCCTGGGCGCGCAATTAAAGATGAAGAATGAATAATGGGAATGAGGTTTATATAGGAAAGGGGATTGTTCGTGACGCCACCTGTGGTACTCGGCCACAAATAGCCGACGCTGCAGTTCAAGTCCTCTGGGGCAGATAGGGAGGCAGTAAAGTTGTTACAGCTCTCCACAGGCAGATTTAACCCCAGGGCAGTTAAAGGTGTTAATTGAAATGGAGGATGTGGTGGTGCAGGGCAGGTGATGCAGTAAAGAATGAACGCCCTCCCCTGAGTTTATCTTAGGGGGGTCGCATGAGAACACAGCCCCCAATTTTTATATTTGATGGTTTGATACAACCCCAGTTTTATAAAGGTAATGGTGTTTTTAAGGTGGTAAACAATAAAGGGTTAATATGTTTTCTCTCAGTCAGCTGTGTGAGGCACGAGCAGGTTCTAACCAGTTTATACAGGTTCATTTTCTGTGTTCTTCCCGCAATTTTGCGGCATCCTGATTGGCTAACAAGTTTTGTGAGGGAAGAAATTTATCTATATAACCAGCTGTTTCCTGGGTCCTGTCATCAGTCGACCACAAGAAGATTTGAAGATAGGAAGACTGAAGATGGAAGCATTGATGGAACAGCTGATGAGGAGGGTTGAAGAGGAGGGTGGCGCTGAGTGGTTACAGAGCTGCTTGGCTTTAAAACCTGCTATATTACCTACCTCCGGTCCGGAGGTTCTTGCAGCTGGTGACCCTCGGCCTCCGCTGTCTCCCGCTGCCCCTCTTGTGTCCCCAGCACCTCAGCAAGCATCTCGCAGCTCCGTGAGGAACTGCCAGCAGAAGAGATCCCGATCACCGCCGCCATCTTTGAGAGCGTCTGACAGGAACCGCGGTGCCAGGAACAGGAACAGGAAGCCGCCGCAGCCGAATTCTCGCAGCCCAGTGCGAGAGCTTGTCGGCGGCCATAAAGCAACGCTGCCGACGTCATCTTCTTCGGCCGCCTCCTCTGCCACAGTTAACCGAGGAAGCTGTACAGCTGTGGCGGGCAGCGGCGATGTTGGCAGGGATCCGTCTAGCCCTCACACCCATAAAAGAGGTGCGAGGGCCCAGGGAGTTCCAGCACCTGGAGCGCATCTGCCTAGAAGTGCATCAGTAAGAAGAACAAGTGCCGCTGGCGCTGCAGCGGCGGCCTGGAGATCTGGATCACCTGGCTCAGATGAAATGGAGGATTTCCCCCCGCAGCAGCATTCGCCCTCTAACATGGGCTTGAGTGCTTCTGCTCCATTGGACCAGGACCAAACGGATAGGGGTGAGATTTTAAATTTGCCTCTATCTGTCCCCTCTTTTGATTTAAAAGCTATTGTAAGGGATACTGTTATTGATTATCTTTCCAAAGGGTCTCCTTCTAAAACTCTCAATTCATCTGCTTCACAATGTGTTGCAGATAAGGTTAATATTATACATAAACCGGGTTTGCCTGAGGTGTTTTTAAAGGAGTCCCTTACATGTGAGGTGTCACCGCTTGGATTCCATCTGAGCTCTTCTCTTAAAGAGCAGATTTGGAATCAGGATTATGTTGACATCTTTTCATTATTGCCTTCTGTCAGAGATCAGCAGCATAGATACGAGAAGAGAGACGAGCAGGAGGATAAAAAGAAATATTCTTATACAAAATCGTTCAATAATTGGCTCCAGTCATTCTCTATCTATGCTGCAGTTCTTGGAGAGAAATTCCCTAACCTATGTTCAGGCCTCTTTCAACATTTGGATTCCATTTTAGAGGCCTATAGAAATTTTGGGGGCATGGCATGGCTTATATATGATGAATCCTTCAGACAGAAGCTAGCCATGCACCCCAATCTAGCTTGGGGCAAGAAAGACATAGGTCTATGGATTAATTTAATGTTACCTCAAAAATTCCCTTCATCCAGACAAGGCGTGGCTGCTCCTACAAAAAAAGGAGTTTGTTTTGCGTTCAATGAAAGCAATTGTAAGTGGGCGTCAAATTGCCGTTTTCGGCATGAATGCTCCTTTTGCGGAAACAGCCACCCCATGTTCAAATGTTACAAAAAGCAGCTTCAGTCTGGACAGCAAGGGCCCTCTAAGGAACCAGTTTCAAAGGGCCTCGACTCCAGTGAAATTACAAAACATGGTTCCATGGCTCGAGGCATTTCCAAATCAGGAGATTAGCGCAATGATTTTTCGCGGTTTTTACTTTGGATTTTTTGTTCCACAGTTTAAAGGGGTCGGTTGCGTTTTAGTCCGAAATTTACCGTCAGCTTCTGTATTCCCTTTAATTGTGAAAGAAAAAATCTTTAAAGAACTGGAAACGGGTAGGGTAGCTGGCCCCTTTGATTCACCCCCCTTTTTAAATTTCAGGATCTCCCCGCTTGGGGTAGTTCCAAAAAAAGAGCCAGGCTCCTTTCGTTTAATACACCATCTATCGTATCCTAAAGGGGCCTTTCTCAATGACGAAGTTGACCCTACTTTATGCTCGGTTAAGTATTCTTCTTTTGACGAGGCTATTTCGATCTTACAAAAATTCGGTAGTAATGCTATGATGGCTAAGTCGGACATAAAATCAGCCTTTAGACTTTTACCAGTGAACCCAGACGGATTCAATTCCCTCGGTTTTTACTTCAACGATAAATTCTTTTTTGATAAATGCCTCCCCATGGGTTTTTCGTTGTCATGTTATTATTTTGAATCATTTTCTTCATTTTTACATTGGGTGGTCCAGTTTTCCCTTTCAGATGGTGGGGTTCTTCATTATTTGGACGACTTCCTTTTTATAGGCCCCGGCAGTTCAAACATTTGTAGCTCCCTTCTGGATAGGTTCCTAAAAACTTGTCACCATTTTGGCGTTCCTATCGCCACAGAAAAAACTGTTTCCCCCTGCACTTCGTTGGAATTTTTAGGCATTCATATTAACTCGGCTGACATGACTTGTTCCCTGCCATCTGACAAAATTTCAAAAATATGCTCTTTAATCAAACTATTCCTGTTAAAGGAAACGGTTACCCTTAAAGAGCTTCAATCTCTTTTGGGTATGCTAAATTTTGCGCTTAAAATCATTCCTATGGGTCGCGTCTTCTCTAAACGGCTTTATGAATTGACATCTGGCCAGTCTTCTCCTCATGCCCAAATTCAGTTGAACAGAGAGGTCAAGGATGATTTGGGGATTTGGCTTAGATTTTTATCAGACTTTAACGGTAGAAATGTATGGCAAACCCCTTTCACCTTCGCTGACGACCTGGGTCTGTCTATTTTTGCTCATGAACAGCTAGGCTTGGGCCTTTCTCTAGCTTCTCTTTGGGCCTTTGAGCAATGGCCCCAGTCATGGGTGGCTAGCAAGGCCATTAAGAACCCATCCTTTTTGGACTTGTTTTCCATTTTCTTAGCCGTCAATCTCTGGGGTTTTCATCTCTCTAACAAACGGATTATGTTTCGCTCTGACAAACATAATCTGGTTTTCATGCTGAACACCCTCTCATCTAAAAATAAACAGTGTGGTACCATCCTGAGACATCTTACTCTGGTGTGTTTAAAATTCAACATCTGGTTGAAGGCTGTTTTTTCTAACGATGCTAATATTTATAATGCACAGTTTATTTGTCACCGCCAGGCGTATCGTCATTTGGATCAAGCTACAGAAGAAGTCACGGGAAGAGCATTTTGTCCTCTACAGTTATGGGACCTGATTCAGGTCTAATCCAGCATTTTGTAAAGAATTCTTTGGCGAGTAGAACTTGGGCCGATTACTCGGCCGCTTGGAAGTTATGGGTTAATTTTTGCCTAATACATAGTTACCCCTTTAACGAGTCTGATCAAGCTGTTGCTTTACATTTTTTGGAACAGTTAGTTAAGAATGGTTCGTCTCATTCAACCATATCTAAGAATTTAGCTGGTATCTCATTTTTTCTTAAAGTTTCTGGCAAAAAACCCTTAACTGAGTATTTTTTAGTGAAGCAGTTTATGAAAGGTTTTAAAAAATCTAATTTTTCTCCGGATCGTCGCCGCCCAATATCAGTTAATATTTTAAGAGACATTTGTCTTGCTCTTTTTTCGGTTTGCGACGATCAATTTGAGGCGTTTCTTTTTTCCGCTGCCTTTTCCTTTTCATTTTTTGCAGCTTTGCGTGTTTCGGAAGTCGTTTCTTTGAATAAAACCTCCCCATCGGGTTTGTTTTTTGAGAATGTTCAATTACGAGATCGCCAATTGCATCTATTTATTAATAGATCTAAGACGGATCAGCTGGGCAGGGGGTGTTCTCTAAAGCTAAATTCGGTTTCGGATTCAGTTGTTTGTCCAGTTTTTAACGCGTCTAGATGGTTGGAACATCGGCCTAACTCTGTTGGCCCATTTTTCATACATAAGAATGGACAACCCGCGACGGTGTTTCAGTTTAATTTTGTCCTTAAGAAAGCATTAAAGCATTTAAATTTAGAGGGCCAGAATTTTTCTTCTCATTCGTTCCGCATTGGTGCGGCCACAGAAGCGGCAAAATTAGGCCTGAGTGAATCCATTATAAAAAGAATTGGTAGATGGGATTCGAACCGCTTTAAGTTGTATGTCCGACCAGATTTATATTATCATTAACATGTTATTCATTCCTAGGTACCCTCACAGTATGGATCATCGGACATTCCTTTATTCATTGGGCAGAGAAGAGGGCTACAGTGAGATGCTATACGCAGAATTTATCGTTTGATAGTTCTTCTTTGCAAATTTTCTGGCATAGCAAGAGAGGGATGGTTTGGCAGAACTTAAATTTTGAATTGCATAGACTAGCGGAGAGAAGACCCCATCCTAATCTAGTCATCTTTCACTTGGGTGGTAATGATATAGGCAAAGTAGGTACTCTGGATCTGTTAGCATCTATTAAAAGGGATATGTGTTCTCTTAAGACTGAATTTTTCGATACAACTTTTGTTTTTTCTGAGATTGTTCCCAGATTTTTATGGCTTCTTCCTAATACTCGTTTTTTGGAGCGTATCAGAAAAAGGGTTAACAGGGCGATGCAGAAATTCATGCCTTTGATTCACGGTTTTTCCTTTAGGCATTCTAATCTTGAAGATTCTGTCCTGGGGTTATATAGGAGGGATTGGATTCATTTGTCGGATATTGGCCTGGATATCTTTAATTTAGATCTTCAGGCCATTATTGAGCTTTGGCTGTGGCGTTTGGGAAGGGGGGCCATTCCTCAATGAGGATTGGCGTTTGGGAAAATCGCCCGGATTCGGGTGGATTTGGACAGTTCATGGTCAGTTGGTATTCAAGTATGGGAAAATTTTTATAAAGATTTATTTGGTTATAATTTATTTAAATTATTATTCATGTTACTCAAAAAATAAACGTCACGGCCAAGAAAATATTTATTCCAAAACTTATATCTTGTGTCCTTGTTTTTATTTACCGTCAATAGTGGGGCTTGTGTTATCATGAACGCCCTCCCCTGAGTTTATCTTAGGGGGGTCGCATGAGAACACAGCCCCCAATTTTTATATTTGATGGTTTGATACAACCCCAGTTTTATAAAGGTAATGGTGTTTTTAAGGTGGTAAACAATAAAGGGTTAATATGTTTTCTCTCAGTCAGCTGTGTGAGGCACGAGCAGGTTCTAACCAGTTTTTACAGGTTCATTTTCTGTGTTCTTCCCGCAATTTTGCGGCATCCTGATTGGCTTACAAGTTTTGTGAGGGAAGAAATTTATCTATATAACCAGCTGTTTCCTGGGTCCTGTCATCAGTCGACCACAAGAAGATTTGAAGATCCCACCCGCCCTCCCGTGTTTTCGACTGTTAATCCTCTTGCCGTGTCGTTTAATTTTGTGGGAAAATCGCCCGGATTCGGGTGGATTTGGACAGTTCATGGTCAGTTGGTATTCAAGTATGGGAAAATTTTTATAAAGATTTATTTGGTTATAATTTATTTAAATTATTATTCATGTTACTCAAAAAATAAATGTCACGGCCAAGAAAATATTTATTCCAAAACTTATATCTTGTGTCCTTGTTTTTATTTACCGTCAATAGTGGGGCTTGTGTTATCATGGAGAGGACACAGCAGGATGCAGTCTTCACAGTTTTACTCATAGTTCGAGTACGGTATCCACCCGGGTGCTGTGTCCTCTGGGTTAGTGGTCCTGCCAGCTCTCCAGTAACTTGGGGCACTTGTCCAGGACCCCCTTAGTATGTACCTTTCCTGGCCGACTCACTACGCTGGTCCTCTCCTGTCTTGCGCTTCACACCCAGTGTCCCAAGCCAGTAGTCATGGGTCCTGTCGGGTGATGTCATCACTGTCCCCTAGACCCTCTGTGTCTACCTTTTCAGCGAAATAGATGTGTATGTGGCCGTTGTACAGACACGACAGCCTCCGGGTTCCTCATAACAAATACTTGAAAATGGTGCCAAGATAGAGGGTCAGCAGGGAAAAGTATAATAACGTATCTAAGGGCTAATCTCTCCCTAGAATAACCCTAAAGCTTGCCCTACCTGCCGCACACAGCATTGACTTTGGCCAGGTGGAACACTGAAGCCCACAACCTTGTTTATGTGACACGTTCCAGCTATCTTTCCTTGTATTTTTAATGTTGTTATCATTATAAGAACCGTTAGTTTCATTTTCTGGCATAAAATCCTCTGTCTTTCAATAAAGCCAATGTTTTGTTTCTGCCTCCTCATCTATTGCACTGTATTTAAGCCCTGCCTGGTGGTGTCATTCAGGCACCGCTTCATTATATTTTGCAGGGATGAGTTATGGATGGAAGAAGAGGTCATGGTTGTCTGGACCGAATGCAATGGGGAAGGGAAAATGAATGACAACAATCAGCGAGAACGTCACTGCTGAGAACCGGCACAATATGCTCATATTATGCTCAAAGGTCTGCAGAGCACTGGTGTAAAACTGATGTTACCATTATATGGCCACTGTATGGTGGTAATATTCTTAATATAGTGGTTTTGGTTAAAGTAGTTGTCCAAGCTTGAAGTTAAAGTCTGCAGTGACTATGTTATTGCACACTTCTGAATTCTCACAGAACTCGCGTGCTGGGAGGGTTCTCCAGTGCAGACACTGGGCGTTGGTAATCATGTGCACTTATGCAGTGACATAACTTGAACAGCATGGGCCCCAATGCAAAATATCTAATTGGGCTCCCAATTATTGCAAATCTTTAATAGCGCTGGTCTTTTCATATAGGCCAAATAGACTTTTGGGGCCACCCTAGGCTCCAGGGCCAGGGTGCAATTGCAACCCCCGCTCCCATTGCCAGCACCAGAGAATCCTGACAGTGTGCGCTGTGAGGATTCAGAAGTTTGAAGTTACATAGACTTTAACCTCAACCCCTTTAACAAACAGTATGGTGATATTATAAATATTGTATATGCTGGTAATATTTGTTTATGGTCTGTTGGTATTTGTCTGTTATATTTCAATATCATTTTTCAATATTATTATTTAATATTATATAGCAATATTATTGGTATTATTAGAAATATTGTTTTGTAATAAATCTTGATTTCCTCCAGGCAGGGTAATGTTAGTAATATATCCCCATCTACTGCTTGGGAACATCATGGGCTGTTGTGTGCTTTCAAATGCCAGTGCCAAATTTCAGTCCAAGTCTGTCCCTGGACACACAGTCCGTGTAAAAGCAGGAACATGTGAGCAGCCCCATAGGTTATAATAGGTATCAGAAGCATAGCTAGAGGTTCAGCTTGGGAGGGGGGCGAAACATCTGATTGGGCTCTGGTTACAATCATGGTGGCGCACTCTAATTGTGCAGGTATATGGCAACCTCAGCAGACTAGGCTGAAAATACAACTTATTACTGCTATACAGTGACATATGGTGGTGGATAGATACTTGTCCTGCAGAACCATACAAGTGATTACAGTACAGTTATATATTTCATGACTTACAGCTGAGACAGGGAGATGCTAAGCTCTTTTCAGGTGCTCTCAGTTACCATAATTGCTCAGCTATTTAACTGAACTGGCAGTCCCAGATAACTGTCAACCGTTTGCTCATTGATCTATCGCTGCCTGATCTTGGACCTCGTTCTGACCATCCATCTGTTAAACCCCTTTGCTCTGATACACTTTCCAAAAAAGTATTTTGACCTGGGACCATTACCTGATTACGCCTTTGTCTCTTCCCTTTCTTTATGCTGTACCTTCCTGGCTGTTGAACTTGGTCTCGTCGAGTATCCCAACTCATGGCTTGTCCGTGAGATGTAGCTCAGTGTTACATTAATGATGCAGAATTATGGCTTCCACACTTTGAGTACCCCCCCGACAGTAGGTTCTACAATGTATGAGGGACCTCCCCTATTGTTTATGATGCCACCACAAGTTTTACTTAAAATAAAAAACATCATATACTCATCAAATTCAGAAACCTGACAAGTTCTTCTGACAGGATGTCAGAGGCATGATGACATCACAATGCCGGGACTCTGACATCCTGCATGTGCGTCGTCACTTCAGACACTGCTTCATCCTGCTGTTCTATAGACTGCAGGCTTAAAGCGACCTGCTGTCTTCAAAACTGAGAATGGTGGGGTATGGAGATTCCATTTTCCTGGTTTACTGCAGGGCTTAACTGTATTGGCGTGCTGCATACTCTGATATAGTTAAGGGTAGGGGTAACCCCAGGTGGGCCCCTGGGAGTGCTTCCCCCTCTGCCCCGGTAGTTGCGCAACTGATGGGTACGTGTGGTGTCCGGTAAAAAAGGATACTACATGTGCTGTAAACACGGACGTGTGAAGGAGGCCTAAAGTAGAGTTTTAAAAAGGTGCAAGCTATAAGATGATTTAGGAATGGGTGAAAAATACCAAAAACTAGACATAAAACAGGTGCAAATGTAGTAATGAATCTGGACATTATGTGCTTTTTTTTTTTTTTAAAATGGCGAAATCCCAGGAATATTAAAAATAAAGAAATCAGCATTACTTTCCCTTTGAATCCGCTACTGCTCCACTGGTCCTTACCAGTACTAGCAATGAAAATCCATCATGCACATCACACAATCACTGTCCTCAGTGGTTTGTTGCAGATGAGATTTATAACGTTTACTACTCTTTGCCCACAATTGAGAAAACGCCAAAACCACTTTAAGACAAAGAAATGCATTAATCAGCATATAATCATCGAGAAAGGTAGATAATGCAACATTTGTTTCTTGAACATGATGCCAAGTGATACAGTCATGTTCATACCTCATAACCATCCCAGATCCAAATAGACAGTCACAAATTAGGTTGCTGTCCTGGGAGATTGGGAGGTACAGTGGGGCAAAAAAGTATTTAGTCAGTCAGCAATAGTGCAAGTTCCACCACTTAAAAAGATGAGAGGCGTCTGTAATTTACATCATAGGTAGACCTCAACTATGGGAGACAAACTGAGAAAAAAAAATCCAGAAAATCATATTGTCTGTTTTTTTTTATCATTTTATTTGCATATTATGGTGGAAAATAAGTATTTGGTCAGAAACAAAATTTCATCTCAATACTTTGTAATATCTCCTTTGTTGGCAATGACAGAGGTCAAACGTTTTCTGTAAGTCTTCACAAGGTTGCCACACACTGTTGTTGGTATGTTGGCCCATTCCTCCATGCAGATCTCCTCTAGAGCAGTGATGTTTTTGGCTTTTCGCTTGGCAACACGGACTTTCAACTCCCTCCAAAGGTTTTCTATAGGGTTGAGATCTGGAGACTGGCTAGGCCACTCCAGGACCTTGAAATGCTTCTTACGAAGCCACTCCTTCGTTGCCCTGGTGGTGTGCTTTGGATCATTGTCATGTTGAAAGACCCAGCCACGTTTCATCTTCAATGCCCTTGCTGATGGAAGGAGGTTTGCACTCAAAATCTCACGATACATGGCCCCATTCATTCTTTCATGTACCCGGATCAGTCGTCCTGGCCCCTTTGCAGAGAAACAGCCCCAAAGCATGATGTTTCCACCACCATGCTTTACAGTAGGTATGGTGTTTGATGGATGCAACTCAATATTCTTTTTCCTCCAAACACGACAAGTTGTGTTTCTACCAAACAGTTCCAGTTTGGTTTCATCAGACCATAGGACATTCTCCCAAAACTCCTCTGGATCATCCAAATGCTCTCTAGCAAACTTCAGATGGGCCCGGACATGTACTGGCTTAAGCAGTGGGACACGTCTGGCACTGCAGGATCTGAGTCCATGGTGGCGTAGTGTGTTACTTATGGTAGGCCTTGTTACATTGGTCCCAGCTCTCTGCAGTTCATTCACTAGGTCCCCCCGCGTGGTTCTGGGATTTTTGCTCACCGTTCTTGTGATCATTCTGACCCCACGGGGTGGGATTTTGCGTGGAGCCCCAAATCGAGGGAGATTATCAGTGGTCTTGAATGTCTTCCATTTTCTAATTATTGCTCCCACTGTTGATTTCTTCACTCCAAGCTGGTTGGCTATTGCAGATTCAGTCTTCCCAGCCTGGTGCAGGGCTACAATTTTGTTTCTGGTGTCCTTTGACAGCTCTTTAGTCTTCACCATAGTGGAGATTGGAGTCAGACTGTTTGAGGGTGTGCACAGGTGTCTTTTTATACTGATAACAAGTTTAAACAGGTGCCATTACTACAGGTAATGAGTGGAGGAAAGAGGAGACTCTTAAAGAAGAAGTTACAGGTCTGTGAGAGCCAGAAATCTTGATTGTTTGTTTCTGACCAAATACTTATTTTCCACCATAATATGCAAATAAAATGATAAAAAAACAGACAATGTGATTTTCTGGATTTTTTTTTCTCAGTTTGTCTCCCATAGTTGAGGTCTACCTATGATGTAAATTACAGACGCCTCTCATCTTTTTAAGTGGTGGAACTTGCACTATTGCTGAATGACTAAATACTTTTTTGCCCCACTGTATGTCCCAACTTCAACTGCATCTACACTCACCGGCCACTTTATTAGGTACACCATGCTAGTAACGGGTTGGACCCCCTTTTGCCTTCAGAACTGCCTCAATTCTTCGTGGCATAGATTCAACAAGGTGCTGGAAGCATTCCTCAGAGATTTTGGTCCATATTGACATGATGGCATCACACAGTTGCCGCAGGTTTGTCGGCTGCACATCCCAAAGATGCTCCATACAAGGCAGGATGGATCCATGCTTTCATGTTGTTTACGCCAAATTCTGACCCTACCATCCGAATGTCGCAGCAGAAATCGAGACTCATCAGACCAAGCAACGTTTTTCCAATCTTCTACTGTCCAATTTCGATGAGCTTGTACAAATTGTAGCCTCAGTTTCCTGTTCTTAGCTGAAAGGAGTGGTACCCGGTGTGGTCTTCTGCTGCTGTAGCCCATCTGCCTCAAAGTTCGACGCACTGTGCATTCAGAGATGCTCTTAGGCCTACCTTGGTTGTAACGGGTGGCGATTTGAGTCACTGTTGCCTTTCTATCAGCTCGAACCAGTCTGCCCATTCTCCTCTGACCTCTGGCATCAACAAGGCATTTCCGCCCACAGAACTGCCGCTCACTGGATTTTTTTTCTTTTTCGGACCATTCTCTGTAAACCCTAGAGATGGTTGTGCGTGAAAATCCCAGTAGATCAGCAGTTTCTGAAATACTCAGACCAGCCCTTCTGGCACCAACAACCATGCCACGTTCAAAGGCACTCAAATCACCTTTCTTCCCCATACTGATGCTCGGTTTGAACTGCAGGAGATTGTCTTGACCATGTCTACATGCCTAAATGCACTGAGTTGCCGCCATGTGATTGGCTGATTAGAAATTAAGTGTTAACAAGAAGTTGGACAGGTGTACCTAATAAAGTGGCCGGTGAGTGTATGTCCTCAGGACACAGATACAGTTGTATAAAGTGGTGCAGGTAAGAGCTGACAGGTCTTTGCTTCATCAGCCTGTCTTTGCAGTCTCTTCAAGAATGTCACATGCCCTGAAGGAAGTGTAAAGACCAGTCCGATAACTCAGGAGCAACGAGCAGGGATCTCACATTCATGTTTGTATCATACTGTATATGTGGCGTATTGGGGCACACTGTGTGTGTGTGCAGTTTGGGGGCATCATACTGTGTGTGGTGTGACCGTGAGGGGACATCAAACTGTGTGAGGGCGGTGCGGGCTTCATATTGTGTGGAGAGTGTAAACGCATCGTAGGGTGTGGGAGACATCATTCTGTGTGTGGTGGGTTATGGGAGCATCATACTGTGTTTGGAGGAATGTACCGTGGAGGCTTCATACTGTACTGTGTGTGAGGGCTGTGGGGCACCATACTGTGTATGTGGGGGAGCAACATATTGTGTCAGTGGGGAATGTACTGTGGGGGCATCATGCTGTGGGGGAATCACACTGTGTATGGGGTCACTGTGAGGTGTTTCATACTGTGTGTGTGGCGAAATAACTGGGAGCAATGTTGCTGGTGGGCAATGTGCTGTGGAGGCATCATACTTTGTGTGAGGGCTGTGGGGCATCCTACTATGTATGAGGGCTGTGGGGCATCGTACTGTGTGTGGGGGAGTCTACTGTTTGGGTCATCATACTGTTTGTGAGGGCTGTAGGGCATTGTTCTGTGTGTGGGAGTCTACTGTTTGGGACATCATACTATGTGTGAGCGCTGTAGGGCATTGTACTGTGTGTGGGGGAGTCTACTGTTGGGTCATCATACTGTGTGTGAGGGCTGTAGGGCATTGTTCTGTGTGTGGGAGTCTACTGTTTGGGACATCATACTGTGAGGGCTGTGAGGCATCATACTGTGTATGGGGAGTCTACTGTTTGGGTCATCATACTATACTGTGTGTGAGGGCTGTAGGGTATTGTTCTGTGTGTGGGGGAGTCTACTGTTTGGGACATCATACTATGTGTGAGGGCTGTAAGGCATTGTACTGTGTGTGGGGGAGTCTACTGTTTGGGACATCATACTATACTGTGTGTGAGGGCTGTAGGGCATTGTTCTGTGTGTGGGGGAGTCTACTGTTTGGGACATCATACTATGTGTGAAGGCTGTAGGGCATTGTACTGTGTGTGGAGGAGTCTACTGTTTGGGACATCATACTATACTGTGTGTAAGGGCTGTAGGGCATCGTACTGTGTGTGGGGGAGTCTACTGTTTGGGACATCATACTGTGTGTGAGGGCTGTAGGGCATTGTACTGTGTGTGGGGGAGTCTACTGTTTGGGTCATCATACTGTGAGAGCTGTGAGGCATCGTACTGTGTGTGGGGAGTCTACTGTTTGGGTCATCATACTGTGTGTGAGGGCTGTGAGGCATCGTTCTGTGTGGGGGGAGTCTACTGTTTGGGTCATCATACTGTGTGTGAGGGCTGTAGGGCATTGTTCTGTGTTTGGGGGAGTCTACTGTTTGGGTCATAATACTGTGTGAGGGCTGTGAGTCATCGTTCTGTGAGAGGGAGTCTACTGTTTGGGTCATCATACTATGTGTGAGGGCTGTGAGGCATCGTTCTGTGTGGGGGAGTCTAATGTTTGGATCATCATACTGTGTGTGAGGGCGGTAGGGCATTGTACTGTGTGTGGGAGAGTCTACTGTTTGGGTCATCATACTGTGTGTGAGGGCTGTAGGGAAATGTACTATGTGTGGGGGAGTCTACTGTTTGGGTCATCATACTGTGTGTGAGGGCTGTAGGGCATTGTACTGTTTGTGGGGGAGTCTACTGTTTGGGTCATCATACTGTGTGTGAGGGCTGTGAGGCATCGTACTGTGTGGGGGGAGTCTACTGTTTGGGTCATACTGTATGTGAGGGCTGTGAGGCATCGTTCTGTGTGGGGGAGTCTACTGTTTGGGTCATCATACTGTGTGTGAGGGCTGTGGGGCATCATACTGTATGTGAGGGCTGTAGGGCATTGTGCTGTGTGTGGGGAGTCTACTGTTTGGGTCATCATACTGTGTGTGAGGGCTGTGAGGCATCATTCTGTGTGGGGGGAGTCTACTGTTTGGGTCATCATACTGTGTGTGAGGGCTGTGAGGCATCGTTCTGTGTGGGTGGAGTCTACTGTTTGGGTCATCATACTGTGTGAGGGCTGTAGGGCATTGTACTCTGTTTGGGGGAGTCTACTGTTTGGGTCATAATACTGTGTGTGAGGGCTGTGAGGCATCGTTCTGTGTGGGGGAGTCTAATGTTTGGGTCATCATACTGTGTGTGAGGGCGGTAGGGCATTGTACTATGTGTGGGAGAGTCTACTGTTTGGGTCATCATACTGTGTGTGAGGGCTGTAGGGCAATGTACTATGTGTGGGGGAGTCTACTGTTTGGGTCATCATACTGTGTGTGAGGGCTGTGAGGCATCGTTCTGTGTGGGGGAGTCTAATGTTTGGGTCATCATACTGTGTGTGAGGGCGGTAGGGCATTGTACTGTGTGTGGGAGAGTCTACTGTTTGGGTCATCATACTGTGTGTGAGGGCTGTAGGGCAATGTACTATGTGTGGGGGAGTCTACTGTTTGGGTCATCATACTGTGTGTGAGGGCTCTAGGGCATTGTACTGTTTGTGGGGGAGTCTACTGTTTGGGTCATCATACTGTGTGTGAGGGCTGTGAGGCATCGTACTGTGTGGGGGGAGTCTACTGTTTGGGTCATCATACTGTGTGTGAGGGCTGTGGGGCATCATACTGTGTGTGAGGGCTGTAGGGCATTGTGCTGTGTGTGGGGGAGTCTACTGTTTGGGTCATCATACTGTGTGTGAGGGCTCTAGGGCATTGTACTGTTTGTGGGGGAGTCTACTGTTTGGGTCATCATACTGTGTGTGAGGGCTGTGGGTCATCATACTGTGTGTGAGGGTTGTAGGGCATTGTACTGTGTGTGGGGGAGTCTACTGTTTGGGTCATCATACTGTGTGTGAGGGCTGTGAGGCATCGTTCTGTGTGGAGGAGTCTACTGCTTGGGTCATCATACTGTGTGTGAGGGCTGTGGGTCATCATACTGTGTGTGAGGGTTGTAGGGCATTGTACTGTGTGTGGGGGAGTCTACTATTTGGATCATCATACTGTGTGTGAGGGCTGTGGGTCATCATACTGTGTGTGAGGGTTGTAGGGCATTGTACTGTGTGTGGGGGAGTCTACTGTTTGGGTCATCATACTGTGTGTGAGGGCTGTGGGGCATCATACTGTGTGTGAGGGCTGTAGGGCATTGTGCTGTGTGTGGGGGAGTCTACTGTTTGGGTCATCATACTGTGTGTGAGGGCTGTGGGTCATCATACTGTGTGTGAGGGTTGTAGGGCATTGTACTGTGTGTGGGGGAGTCTACTGTTTGGGTCATCATACTGTGTGTGAGGGCTCTAGGGCATTGTACTGTTTGTGGGGGAGTCTACTGTTTGGGTCATCATACTGTGTGTGAGGGCTGTGGGTCATCATACTGTGTGTGAGGGTTGTAGGGCATTGTACTGTGTGTGGGGGAGTCTACTGTTTGGGTCATCATACTGTGTGTGAGGGCTGTGGGGCATCATACTGTGTGTGAGGGCTCTAGGGCATTGTACTGTTTGTGGGGGAGTCTACTGTTTGGGTCATCATACTGTGTGTGAGGGCTGTGGGTCATCATACTGTGTGAGGGTTGTAGGGCATTGTACTGTGTGTGGGGGAGTCTACTGTTTGGGTCATCATACTGTGTGTGAGGGCTGTGACTCTGTGAGGCATCGTTCTGTGTGGGTGGAGTCTACTGTTTGGGTCATCATACTGTGTGTGAGGGCTGTAGGGCATTGAACTGTGTGTGGGAGAGTCTACTGTTTGGGTCATCATACTGTGAGGGCTGTGAGGCATTGTACTGTGTGTGGGGAGTCTACTGTTTGGGTCATCATACTGTGTGTGAGGGCTGATAGGCATCATTCTGTGTGGGTGTAGTCTACTGTTTGGGTCATCATACTGTGTGTGAGGGCTGTAGGGCATTGTACTGTGTGTGGGGAGTCTACTGTTTGGGTCATCATACTGTGTGTGAGGGCTGTAGGGCATTGTGCAGTGTGTGGGGCAGTGTACTGTTTGTGTCATCATACTTTAATTTGCATGGCGAAGAAAGTGGTACCATACTGTGTGGAAACACTAATTGCTTTTACTAGGAGCAGTATGTCTGTGTTGGCACATAGAAAGGACTGGGCAAGAACAGGGAAGTGGCTTTGCACCAAATACAAATTTCCATGGTTCAGGTTTGTGTAAGGTGTAATAGGGCAGCTAAAAGGTCTATGAGGGCTCTACTACATCTATGAATTAATCTGATTTTGTTTTTTTAATTGGGTTTTGTATGAATCTGACAGGAAAAGTGTGGCATATTCCATCAGACTAAGGGAGATATAAAAAGCATTGCTTCTAGGGAACGATATCGCCATACGTTTGGCTCCAACAGATCTTACAAATAAAGACCGCTTCAGCCCTTATGTGGGATTTCACAGATGACCGGATGACGGAGAAGAGAACCAATGATTAATTAACATCTGTCACTTTACATCTTGGTTCTTGATCTACTTGAAGGTTCTCAACTCTATAAAGTTAGTTTTATGTATATTTTTGATCATCTAGGATATCTAGTAATCTGAAAAGTAACAGCCTCTATTGGACACTGGATTTAAAGGATTTGACAGTAGTTTTATTTTTCAGTGTTTGTCAGTTTTTGTCATATAAGAGAATCAGTTCATACAGTCCAGTTATAAAGACATAGAGATGACTGGTGAATGAGTCTAAGAAACTATGTGGTTGAATGTACTTAGAACTTTCCTGCTAATGTATAACTTTTGGGGTCTTTTTTTAAATTTTACTAGGTAAATAGACATTCTCATTATTAGCATGCTAAAAAAAAACCTTCCCCTACAGTTCAGTACAGTAGTTTACATCCTGCGACTATAGCTGTAAAACTACAACTCCTAGCATAACATGGTTACAGAGCACTACACTGGTCCAGGCTAAATTGTCTACCACTGCAATGAGAAGCATGTGGGATGAGGGTTCCCAATATACGTAAAGAAGGCAGTATAAATATACATGCAACGTGAAAAGGTCCCAAGATTCTTTCTCCAGCCTGCGGACTGATTCTGTAATATAATCTGAAGACATATGGTCCTATTCATTGTTCTAATTTTTTTTTTGGATGTATTTTTCTCCAAATTTTCCAAAATGGTGCCATATGCAGTTCTTGAACTTTGTGTAGAATAAATAAAAATGCTCTTTATTTTTTATTTTGACCTATTTTGTTTGTTTTTTAGGTCAAAAAAGTTGCAATAATGATGCAAATTTTGTGCCAAAATATCTGAATTACATTAAATCACTCCAAATTTGAACTACAAATATATTTGTGCCAAATCTTGCAACTTTTTAAATAGTCGCAATTGATAAATCAGCTGAAAATATATGGAAGTCCCAAACACAGCCCACGATAGCGAACATAAAAAAAGGGAACAGAAACGGTGTAAAATATTCTTTTAAAAAAAGCACATCTTAAAAGAAGAACTTAGAATTAGTATAAAAAAATAAATCAGCTTTATTTAAAGTGTGACAGACCAAAAAGAGACAAAAACAGCAGTGTCAAAAAGCCATAAAAGGGATGTAAAAACACACTTAAAAATCCAATGAATAATCGCAAATAACCCAATTTATCTAATAGGTTCATAAAGGCTGCAGAAAGTCTGCAATATTAAAGAAACTTACCAAATACTCATCGAGGAAACGTAGCAAAAGAAAAGTTAAAAACACCAAGAACTAGAATAAAAAAGGTGCAAATACAATAATGGGGGCAGGAAACAAAGAGGTTAAATACCCCTCCCCTTCCTGCAACCACCAGTGCTCTGGACACAGTAGCATGTATAGTTACCACTTAAGTGCAGGAATCATCCAATAAGAATATCAGCTAGGGAGGGAAATTAGTGCTGTCGTGGAAGGTTCCTAGAAACCGAATTACCGGTAAGACTAATTCTATTTTCTCCAGTAACCTTCCACGACAGCAGTATCGGAGTAATGCCAACAACTAATTTCTTAGGGAGGGACAACTGCCTGCAGAACCCGTCTGCCAAACGATAGGTCCCTATTGAAATTTAGTCTGCAGTGCCTGGTGAATGTATGGACTGACGACCAGGTGGCGGCTCTGCATATCTGCTCAGATGATGCGTTCCCTCTCTCTGCCCAGGAAGTAGAGACTGAACGGGTGGAGTGGGCCTTCAGCAATGCCGGGCGTGAAAGATTCTGAGATGAATACGCTAGACAAATGGCTTGCTTGATCCAGTTAGCGATTGTACTTTTAGCCACCTTTTTGCCTTTATTTCGTCCTGTCAACTGGACGAAGAGGTTTTGGACTATCCTCCAATTTTCAGTCTGTTGGAGGTAGAAGAGAACCACCCTGCAGACGTCCAGGGTGTGAAAGGCTTCTTCTTTTGGATTAGAGGGATTTGGACAGAATGAGGGTAAAACGATATCCTGACTTCTGTGGAAGTCTGAGACCACTTTAGGCATAAAAGAAGGGTCTAGCCTAAGGATTATGCTATCCATGGTGATGGTTAAATATGGCTCCTGTACTGACAGGGCCTGCAGCTCTCCTGTACGCCTAGTGGTAGTGATTGCTACTAGAAAAATGGTTTTAAGGGTCAGCATCTTTGAAATGATGGCTGATAAAGGTTCAAACAGATCCTGGGTTAGACTATTTAGGACTAGGTTCAAATCCAAAGGAGGGGTCTGGTTATGGAGCCTAGGACGGATCCTAGTTGCAGATGTCATGAAACGTTTAACCCAGCGATGGCCTGCTAAATCCTGATCAAAGAAGGAACTAAGCACTAACACCTGAACCTTCAGAGTACTAGGTGAGAGTCCTAAATCCAGTCCCTTCTGGAGAAATTCTAAAATTTGTGCAATATTGTGATGGAATGGATCGGGCTTATTTGGGAAACACCAGGATGAAATTTTTTTCCAAACCTTGCCATAGATGGTGTTGGTTACCGGTTTCCTACTTTTTTGTAGAGTTTGTATTGCGTCATCTGAGAGACCTCTGGCTCTCATAATCCCAGCCTCAGTAACCAGGCCGCGATATTCAACCTGTGTAAGTCTGGGTGTAGCAGGGGTCCCCGCTGAAGTAGGTCGACCTTCTGGCGCAGAAGTATCGGGCCCTCTTGAGACATGTCTGTCAACGTGCCATACCAGCTTCTTCCTGGCCACATAGGTGCTACCAGAATCGTTGTGACTCGGTCTGCCCGGATCTTTTGTAGAGTTTTTGCTAACATAGGAATTGGCGAGAAGACGTATGCCAGACCGAACTTCCAAGGATGGAAGAAGGCATCCAGCCCTTGCACTTCGCTTGAGAGGTTGAGGGAAAAGAAAGTGCTTGACTTTGTGTTCTGACTGTTGGCAAACAGATCTACTTTGGGACTTCCCCACCTCCGAACCAGGGACAGGAAGAACTCTTGGTTTAGAGACCACTCCTGCTGAGGAAGTCCGCTTGGGTATTGTCTGATCCCTTTATATGCACTGCTGTGATGGAGAGATGATTTTCCGCCCAGGAAAAAAATCCTTGCAGCTTTTAGTTTCAGGCTGGCGTATTTTGTGCCTCCCTGGTGTCGGATGTAGGCCACTGTGTGTTGTCGGAAAATACAAGTACATGGTGACCCTGAATGAGGACAGATGCGACTTTTAGTGCTTCCTCTACCGCCTTTAGTTCCCTCAGATTTGAGCAGCTGGACCTGATGTTTGGGGGCCACAACCCCTGAAAATGAGAGCCTTCTACTACGGCGCCCCAGCCTCTCTGGCTTGCATCTGATGTGAGAACCTTCAGAGGAAGTTGATCCCAGCTGACTCCCTGTTGGAGGTTTTGAAAGTTCAGCCACCATGAAAGGGAGGATTTCACGTGACTGGGAAAGGGAATCTTCCTGGTTAGTGCATTCTGATGTCCTTTCGAATGCAGCAAGACGTGGGATTGAAGGACTCTTGTGTGGGCCTGGGCAGGAGACTGCCTGGATGCATGACGTCAATGAGCCTAGAATTGACATTGAGTCTCTTAAGGTTGGGGTCCTCTGATTTCTGAATCTGGAAATCCTCTGGATGAGGTCGAGCTGACGGTCTCTCGGCAAGAAGGACATTCTTTTACCGAGTCCAGAAGAGCTCCCAAGAATTTCTTCCTCGAAGACTTATGAAGATCCGACTTTTACAAGTTCGGAATCCACCCCAGGGATCTCAGGATGTCCAGGACCTTTGTCACATCCAGATTCAGATGAGGAATGGATGGAGTGACAATAAGAAAATCGTCCAGATATGGGATGATACAGATCCCCTGTTGTCGGATGATTACTGCTACTGATATAATTCCTGCAGAGCTGACAAGACTCTGAATGGCAGGACTTTGAATTGATAATGGCTGACCCGATGACCTTAAGAAACTGCAAGCCTGAGGAGCAATCTGTGGTCGGGATGGATCGGCATATGATAATATGCGTCCCTCAGATCTACCGTAGCCATTACCCAATCCTGACCAATAAGCGGGATTGCTGATCTGATCGATTCCATTTGAATCTTCGATACTTGATCACCTGATTTAGGGGGTTTCAGGTTTATGATGATCCGATGTTTCCCAGAGGGCATTTTTACCAAAAATAGGTGAGAATAGTGACCCTCCCCTATTTCCTGATATGGTACCTGGGAAATCACCTCTGCCTGAAGCAGACCCTGGAGATCCAATAGCAAGGATTCTTGAAGATGTGGAGACTGTATGGAGGTAACTGTCAAGCGATGAGGGGGAGGACTCTCAAATTCTAACCTCAGGCCTTCCTGTATGGTATGCAGGATCCACTGGTTTGCAGTGATGGCCTGCCCTTGGGTGAGAGAACCCGAGAGTCGGCCCCCGACCGGAGAGCCATCATTGTGGAGCGCCCCCACACCGCCGCAGGGCCGAGGGGTACCCGGAGCCGGGCCTCTGCGATCTCAGTCCTGGGGTTGTCACGGTGGCTAGACCCGGTCCGTGGCCCTGTCTGTCAGTGGGGGACGTCCGTTGCAAATAGGTACTGTTAACGGTGGTATAGCGGTGCAGTTGTGGGGTGCAGGTCGCGGTAAATAACGAGGACACCAGGTTGCAGTCTCTTTACCTCTTTACTGGAGATCTCTCGGTCCTCAGTCCAGAATCCGGTCCACCAGGCTGCGCAAGTCCGGCCGGTCCAATGGCACTTCCAGAGTTCTCCTCACAGGTGGAAATCAGTGCCTTCCTTCTTAGCGCTTTGTGTTGTAGTCCTTCCCTGCTGTGCTTACGGAAAGTACCCCACAACCGTTGTGTCTGTTTCTTAAGTTCCCTCACAACTCGATTAACTGATCTTCTGCTAATCTTCCGTCCCTTCCTGATGTTACAGTAAGAACGGCACCCGTTTGTCAGGTAGGCCTGGAGTTCTTCCGGGACCCTAGAGACGCCCCTCTCCCGCAATTGCCCCCCAAGACTTCATAGGTGATATGTGGTAGACAGCCCGCCTGAGACTGACTGTCCTGCCGCTGTTTGGAGTATGGCTTAAAGCTGTATATTATTCCACTCCCTCGGCGTTCCGGCCACCGGTAATGCGCCTCAGCAAGGTGCTGCCTCTTTCAACAAAACCCCTGCTGGTATTCTCCTTCTGCTTGATCTCGTTTCTCACTCAGCACAATCTATCTCGCTTCTAATCCTTTCTTAGGGCACCGCCGCTATTCTGAGCAGGCACGGTCCCGTTACGTTCTTTCAATGCCAAGCCTCTGCCAGGGTCCCACCCCTGGCAGAGACCCTACTGTCTCTTCCTCCACAACACCCTCTCTCACTAGGTGTTGCTTCGTTCAATCCAGTCAGCTTTCTCTACTAACTTCCTGCCTGACCCCCAGTTTACCCACTATGGTGGGGAGTGGCCTAATGAATAGCACCCTTAGCTCCCCCCGGAGGCCCAGCTGTGAAACATATTGGTGTCTGTGATACCTGATTGGAGGAACTCCTTCAGTGCCATCGAACGCACCATGGCTCCCCTTAGTGGCGGAGCCACAGTACTGCAACGACCAGGACTCTGGGGCGCTGCAATTGCTTCTCAGGGACCCGCTGATGTTGGGGGACAAGGATGTTCCTGGTTTTACCCCCTTTTTGGGTAACTCCACCGACCTGATTTACCTTTACCCTTGTAATCCCTCTAGGGAGCTGCCTCATGGGAGGGACAAAAAAAGTTTCCTAGAGCTTCTCTGCTCTGGAAGAGCTTTCTTTCTATATGTAGCCTTGTCTAAAATTTCATCAAGGGCCGATGGGTCTGATGAGGGTTCTGATAATGTCCAGGAGAGAGGGCTGTTCATTACGTAGCACTTCATCCGTGCATTGTTGGCAGGGCTTCTTCCTATGTGTGGAGGGAAGCTTGGAAGCACACGCACCACACTTGCGGCTGGGCATCTTATCCTTTTTAGGGGCAGGGACCTTGACTCCCTAAAAAGAGAGAGAAAGGTAACATAAGTCACCTTACAACTGGTGACTGCAAGGGACCTCATCCGCTATTTACAGTAGGAGGGTGAACGCTGGGCTCTGCAGAACCAGAGTGTAGGGGTTTGTCGCCGTCCATATGGTCAGTCAGTCACCAGTCACAGAGGGACACAGACAGATGGGCATTACCTGGAGGCTTTCCCCCAACCAGGAATATATATCATCGAGGTCTCCAGCGTGATTTGGTGCTCCTCCTCCCCATGGTCCGTAGGGGGTAATCCAAACCAGAAACGCCCGTCATGGCTGCTGCTGGAAAAAATGCCGGCTGGCGCACGCGTGCGCTCCAGCATGGTACGCATAGGAACGAAACCGGAAGTTCGGAAATGTCACTTCCTGTGCGCGTACGGCTTCCAAGGAGGGAGGAGAATGCCAGGGAGCTACAGGAGGACCCCAGTTTGCACTTCACTGCCCTGCGTTACCCCCGCGAGGAGGCACAGGAAGGACAGGATAATGGGTCCCAAGTCGTGCAGAGAACGCGGAGATGGGAGCAGTCACCGGAGGAGGAGAGCGGAGCCCCCGACCTCGACTGCCCGGCACATACAGGTAACAGTGCTCCCGATCGCCGGCCACGGTAGCACTATCTGGAACCTCTCCATGCCCCATAGGGGACAGGAAAAACACTGGTGGTTGCAGGAAGGAGAGAGATATTTAACTTCTTTGTTTCCTGTCCCCTATTAGGGCGGGGAGACATCCTCCGATGTCCACTGTCGTGGAAGGTGACTGGAGAAAATAGTCATTTGTATTAAAAAAAAAAGTTTATTAAAAAGAAATTTAACAACTTGGCAAAAAGAGAACAAGTGATGAACTCATCTTGTGATACGAAGACTCAGTTCTAATAATACAGTCGACATTCAAAGTTATCAATCTCGATTGCTCGGATATATTTTGCATTTTACGCATATTAAAATGCATGTGATACATAACATGGCCACTAGAGGTCCCCAGTGTACAGTGCTGTTTTCCTGTGTGTTGAATATTGTCCATAGACATTAGATACTTATAGACTCATCACACTGTTGATCTAATTTCTGTGTCCCTTGTCCCCCACCCAGCATTCTGCTGCACACTCCATGAGCAAAAACTGTACAGGTTATAGTTGTATCTTTGTTTGCTCCTTTGTCCAGATTTGTTTTGGCTTCGCTGCTTCCAGTGTCCATAGCTGTGCAGACAGGAGATTTTAGGATATTCGGAGTCTGCAGGTTTCGGAGCTATATACTTATCTGTACTTTATCTACTTTTGTCCTGCATCATTACCTTTCACAAACCTTGTCTGCTTGTCTTCTGGAGGAGCCATGATCCAAATTCGCAGCCGCTGGCGAGTGCCAAGTGAGTGACATCAGCATTGTGATTTATGTCACCGGTGTTGGGAGTTATGATTAATTCCACTTTTATGATGCGGATAACATCTTTGTTATTAGCACTTAGCACACATTACAACTTGTTTTACTCTCTTCCATTAACCTCTCACCTTGCGTGGATATCCTGTTCCTGGCTTCACTGATGGATGTTCGCGCCGCATTTTACCCACCGGTCCATCAATCCATGGAAGAAACATGTGCAACCGCGTGGAGTCAGCCACTATGGGGAATAATATCAGCCCTGATAGTTCAGTCTATTTAGATAAGACCTGAAACAATCTGCTCCTGCCAGTCATGTCAGGCTCGCACAGGCTGGATCCGCTTTGTTCAATGTATCTTGGTGTAAAGGTTTTTGACCCCCAACTGACTTATAGACTATGCTTTATCGGCTGCAGCCTCTGAGTTATAGAAGGGTAAAGGTCCATTTACACTGAGCGAATGTTACTAAAAGTTTTCACGATAATGGGGCAGTCTAAACAGGCTGCTGATCACCAGAGGAACAAGCAAAGTGCTCATTCGTTGGGTGAAATAATCTCTTGTGCTGTACAGAAGTTGATCGTTCTTGGCAGCTCATTTTCTTGTGTAAACGGCATCTGTGCTACCGAGAAGAATAGCAGCCTATACATACCTATCACAGATCAATCTGGGCGAATATGAAGCGCGGTCTGTATGTGTAAATACACTGTGTTCCAAATTATTATGCAAATAATATTTCCTCATATTTTCTCTAAATTACCTATCTGAATTGCAGTCATTGTTATTTTCCAGTCATCTACTATTCTAGTATAATTGCAATGTTTTGGAACAAACTACCTATGAAAACAGTATCTTTTTAAGAAAAATAAACACTCAAAATGCATGTTCCAAATTATTATGCACAGCAGAGTTTTCAACCTTTTTTTTTAATTTTGAACAAAAAAATGGTCAATTGTGAAGTTATAAGCATTATCAGCTTATTACAAAATGAAATCAAACAGTTTTCAAGTGAAAACTTTATTCTAGGTGATGTTACATTTGCACATAGGATGCACATAGGACCCCTTGTTCTAAAGAAGCTTCTGAACTCTCTCGTCCATTGAATTTGTCAGTTTTTGGATGGTTTCTGCTTCAATTGTTTTGTATGTGGACAGAATACCCTCCCAGAGATGTTGCTTAGATGTGAACTGCCTCCCGCCATCATAGACACTCCTTTTGATGATGCTCCAGAGGTTCTCAATGGGGTTGAGGTCAGGGAAAGATGGTGGTCACACCATAAGTTTGTCCTCTTTTATGCCCATAGCAGCCAGAGATGCAGATGTGTTTTTTGCAGCATGAGACGGCGCATTATCATGCATGAAAATGATCTTGCTGCGGAAAGCACGGTTCTTCCTCTTGAACCATGGCAGGAAGTGTTGTTTTAGAAACTCCACATAGATTATGGAGTTCATCTTTACCCCTTCAGGGATCATAAAGGGGCCGACAATCTCTCCATGATTCCAGCCCAAAACATTACTCCACCTCCTCCTTGTTGGCGCCTTAGCCGTGTTTTCATGGGGTGTCCATCAACCAGCCATCCTCCACTCCATCCATCTGGACCATCGAGCGTTGCACGGCACTCATCGGTGAACAAAACAGTTTGGAAGTCAGTCTTCATGTATCGTTTGGCCCACTGGAGCCGTTTCTGCTTGTGTGCAGTGGATAGAGGTGGTCGGCAGGATGACTTACGCACAGCTGCAAACCTCTGAAGGACTCTGCATCTTGTTCTGGGGAGGTTGGAGGCACCAGCAGCTTCAAAACCTTATCTGCTGCTATGACAAGGCATTTTTGCAGCTGCTCTTTTAACCTTACGCAATTGCCTGTTGGAAAGAGTTCTCAATTTTTCCTTATCAGCACGCACACGTGTGTGCTGGGAATCAGCTACATACTTCTAGATTGTTAGATTGTGCGATGATCACGATGAAGTGTCTTGGCAATGTTGATTGCAGTCATGCCTTGACCTAAATACTCCACAATTTGTTGCTTCTCAGCAGCCGACACATCCTTTTTCTTTCCCATTTTGGCAAAAAATGTAGGCTGCTTAATAATGTGGAACAGCCTTCATAGGCTGGGTTCACATTGCATTAGACGGACTACGTTACACCGCGGCATAACGCGGTGTAACGTAGTCCGTTACCACCGCCATTGAATGCAATGTCTGACGCATCGCTAGCGCACGCCCACAATGGGCGTGCGCTAGCCATGTGCCGTCATTGAGTGACGGACCCTGAGACGCAAGCTGCAGCGTTTCTGGGTCCGTCACTGCTAGCACAGATAGAGCTAGCAGATGCTCTACCTGCGCTAGCGCGATGTAACGTCGGCACTTGCGTTAACAGCAGCCCGTTAGCGTATGTGCTGAACGGGCTGCTGCTAACGCAGTGTGAACCTAGCCTAAGGGCATGTTTCCACGTTCAGGAAACGCTGCGTGTTTGATGCTGCGCAGAGCCGCAGTGTCAAACACGCAGCGTCCAGATGTTACAGCATAGTGGAGGGGATTTTATCAAATCCCGTCTCCACTATGCGTGGTAACACGCACCCGGTGGCCCTGCGATTCCAGACATGCGGCGCGTCTTTTAAGATCGCAGCATGTCCGTTTACCTTGTGGCGACGCTGCGCCGCCGCAAGGTAAAACACAGGGCCCTATGTGTGGGGTGCGATGATGCCGGATGTGTGCAATGAACACATCCGGCATCATCGCGTCACAGAAGGGGGCGGCGCTTAGGGCGGAGCGGGTTTGCCGCTCCGTCCAAACCGCCGGCCATCCTGAAGGTGGACACATACCCTTAAGTAGTCTTGCATACCCCATGTGTGTGGGTGAAATGCTGTGCCCTATCCCACATGTCAACACCTGTTGAATTTGGACTGACCAGTAAACACCTGCCTGTTGTAAAGAACTTGGTGTCCCCTGAATTGTGTGCGGCGGCTCCTGAGGAAGGAATCTGAGGCCTGTGGCCTACAAGTGAGTGTGATCTACCGCACACCAGACATCACACTGGGACACCGTTTGTCTGTAAAGTGCCAAAGCGTAACCGGACAGCAATTCAGTCATGACTATCACTCTCGCGCACTTTACAATTGGTGTAGTCAGCAGGATCAATCAATGCATCAAAAAAACTTGACAGATGTGGGAAAGGATCAAGTGAAAACAAAGATGGTGCCGAACATTGACTGCAAGATGGCGGTGAGTGGCGCAAAATGGTAAGACAGACCCACCTATCGTTGGAGTAAACAAAGTGAAGGAGCATAAAAAATCCATCCAGCCAAAGAAGTGGCTTGTCCAGGGAGGCCAGCTTGTAGTAAGGTGTATCTAGGTTTTCTGGCACCCGGGGCAAGAACTAATTTTGGCACCTCCCCCAAGCACATATGAGATGTGTACACTCACGTGCCGACGAGCTGCTCTTTCTAATTCAATGTTCAGTGAAAACAGAAGCAGGAAGACAAGTTAGTTGTCACCTGAAAATCACCTATGAAAATCGCATGTGTGACGTGACCATGTGATGACTGTTGGAACTTGCACAGCTGAATCCTGACAGTGAGTATATTACAAGCTGTTAAGATTAGCTACAGGGCTTCATTTTATAATTAAAGGGTCCGTCAAGGTTGGAGATTAAAGTCTCTAGTCATTATAAGTGACTGCAGCTTCTGAGTTCTCACAGCACATGACTGTACACTTTTAGGATTCTCCCTTACACAAGTATGAGACTTGTATATTTCTGGCAACATTCCAACTAGATGTGGTCCAGCCTCGCTCAATTCAATTTCGTTGAGTGAGACCCCACATGTCTAGTCGGCACTTGACTGCATGTATGCAAATCGCCAGCACAAGAGAATCCTGACAGTGTACAGTGCACACTGTGAGAATTCAGAAGTCTGCAGTCACATAGAATTACTGCAGACTCATCAGAAACTTGGACAGCCCCTTTAACCCCTTTCTGACATCTGACGTACTATCCCGTCGAGGTGGGGTGGGCCCGTATGACCACCGACGGGATAGTACGTCATACGCGATCGGCCGTGCTCACGGGGGGAGCGCGGCCGATCGCGGCCGGGTGTCAGCTGCCTATCGCAGCTGACATCCGGCACTATGAGCCAGGAGCGGTCACGGACCGGTCACGGACCGCCCCCGGCACATTAACCCCCGGCACACCGCGATCAAACATGATCGCGGTGTACCGGCGGTATAGGGAAGCATCGCGCAGGGAGGGGGCTCCCTGCGGGCTTCCCTGAGACCCCCGGAGCAACACGATATGATCAGAGCAGGCGCTGGTAAGCCTGCAGCCCTGCACAGCAGATCGCAGATCTGACAGAGTGCTGTGCACACTGTCAGATCCACGATCTGTAATGTCCCCCCCTGGGACAAAGTAAAAAAGTTAAAAAAAAATTCTCCACATGTGTGTAAATAAAAAAAAAAAAAATTATTATTCCCATAAATACATTTCTTTAGCTAAATAAAAAAAAAAAACAATAAAAGTACACATATTTAGTATCGCCGCGTCCGTAACGACGCAACCTATAAAACTGCCCCACTAGTTAACCCCTTCAGTAAACACCGTAAGAAAAAAAAAAAAACGAGGCAAAAAACAACGCTTTATTATCATACCGCCGAACAAAAAGTGGAATAACATGCGATCAAAAAGACTGATATAAATAACCATGGTACCGCTGAAAACGTCATCTTGTCCCGCAAAAAACGAGCCACCATACAGCATCATCAGCAAAAAAATAAAAAAGTTATAGTCCTGAGTATAAAGCGATACCAAAATAATTATTTTTTCTATAAAATAGTTTTTATCGTATAAAAGCGCCAAAACATAAAAAAATTATATAAATGAGGTATCGCTGTAATCGTACTGACCCGACGAATAAAACTGCTTTATCAATTTTACCAAACGCGGAACGGTATAAACGCCTCCCCCAAAAGAAATTCATGAATAGCTGGTTTTTGATCACTCTGCCTCACAAAAATCGGAATAAAAAGCGATCAAAAACTGTCACGTGTCCGAAAATGTTACCAATAAAAACGTCAACTCGTCCCGCAAAAAACAAGATCTCACATGACTCTGTGGACTCAAATATGGAAAAATTATAGCTCTCACAATGTGGTAACGCAAAAAATATTTTTTGCAATGAAAAGCGTCTTTCAGTGTGTGACGGCTGCCAATCATAAAAATCCGCTAAAAAACGCTATAAAAGTAAATCAAACCCCCCTTCATCACCCCCTTAGGGAAAAATAGAAAAAATTAAAAAATGTATTTATTTTCATTTTTCCATTAGGGTTAGGGTTAGGGCTAGAGTAAGGACTAGAGTTAGGGCTAGGGTTAGGGTTAGGGCTAGGGTTGGGGCTAGGGTTAGGGTTAGGGCTAGGGTTGGGGCTAGGGTTAGGGCTAGGGTTGGGGCTAGGGTTAGGGCTAGGATTGGGGCTAGGGTTGGGGCTAGGGTTGGGGCTAGGGTTAGGGCTAGGGTTGGGGCTAGGGTTGGGGCTAGGGTTAGGGCTAGGGTTAGGGCTAGTGTTACGGCTAGTGTTAGGGCTAGTGATAGGGCTAGGGTTATTGCTAGGGTTAGGGCTAGGGTTGGGGCTAGGGTTGGGGCTACAGTTAGGGTTGGGGCTAAAGATAGGGTTAGGGTTTGGATTACATTTACGGTTGGGAATAGGGTTGGGTGTGTCTGGGTTAGAGGAGTGGTTAGGGTTACTGTTGGGATTAGGGTAAGGGGTGTGTTTGGATTAGGGTTTCAGTTATAATTGGGGGGTTTCCACTGTTTAGGCACATCAGGGGCTCTCCAAACGGGACATGGCATCCGATCTGAATTCCAGCCAATTCTGCGTTGAAAAAGGAAAACAGTGCTCCTTCCCTTCAGAGCTCTCCCGTGTGCCCAAACAGGGGTTTACCCCAACATATGGGGTATCAGCGTACTCAGGACAAATTGGACATCATCTTTTGGGGTCCAATTTCTCCTGCTACCCTTGGGAAAATACAAAACTGGGGGCCAAAAAATAAGTTTTGTGGGAAAAAAAGGATTTTTTATTTTCACAGCTCTGCGTTGTAAACTGTAGTGAAACACTTGGGGGTTCAAAGTTCTCACAACACATCTAGATAAGTTACTTGGGGCAGGGCCGCCATCAGGACATTACAGCCGTGACTGGCGTATGGGGCCCGGTGGGCAGAGGGGGCCCGCATCGGGCCCCGTCTCATCTGCCCATCGGGCCCCTACCGGCAGCCGCAGGCTGAACCGGGCCCTTAGCCGGCGCTGCAGCGCTATTGAAGTGTGGGCCCGAGCCCGCACGTCAATAGTTAACAGCCGCCAGCCAATCTGACGCTGGCAGCTGACGTCAGCCGCAGCGTGCATGTCGCCGGCGTCTGACGTTATTGTCAGTCGCCGGCGATTGCACGCTGCAGCTGCGTGCAGAGAGCAGGAGCGCTGGAAGTAAGTAGAACTTTTTTTTTCTTTTTTAATTGAGAGCGGCGATCCGGGGGGGGGGGGGGGGCAGAGCGCTGGACACAGGAGGGGGCAGAGCGCTGGACACAGTAGGGGGCAGAGCGCTGGACACATCCTGCCCCAGGATCCTGCCCCATCTGTCTCCAATCCTGCCTCCAGTGTCTCCAATCATGCCCGTATCACCATTCTGCCCCGTCTCCAATCAGGCCCCCATTTCTGCAATCATGCCCCCTGTGTCTCAATTCTGCCCCATCTGTTTCCATTCCTGCCCCAGTGTCTCCAGTCATGCCCCAGTGTCTCCAGTCATGCCGCCATGTCTGTCATCCTGCCCCGTGTCTCCAATCATGCCCTGTTTCTCCTTTCTGCCCCCCTGTGTCCAGCTTTCTGCCCCTGTGTCCAGCTTTCTGCCCATGTCCAGCTTTCTGCCCATGTCCAGCTTTCTGCCCCTGTGCCCAGCTTTCTGCCCCTGTGCCCAGCTTTCTGCCCCTGTGTCCAGCTTTCTGCCCCTGTGTCCAGCTTTCTGCCCCTGTGTCCAGCTCTCTGCCCCTGTGTCCAGCTTTCTGCCCGTGTCCAGTTTTCTGCCCCTGTGTCCAGCTTTCTGCCTCTGTGTCCAGCTTCCTGCCCCTGTGCCCAGCTTTCTGCCCATGTCCAGCTTTCTGCCCCTGTGTCCAGCTTTCTGCCCGTGTCCAGCTTTCTGCCCGTCTCCAGCTTCCTGCCCCTGTGCCCAGCTTTCTGCCCGTGTGCAGCTTTCTGCCCCAATGTCCAGTGTTCTGCCCATGTCCAGCTTTCTGCCCCTGTGTCCAGCTTTCTGCCCGTGTCCAGCTTTCTGCCCGTGTCCAGCTTTCTGCCCCTGTGTCCAGCTTTCTGCCCCTGTGTCCAGCTTTCTGCCCCTGTGTCCAGTTTTCTGCCCCTGTGTCCAGTTTTCTGCCCCTGTGTCCAGCTTTCTGCCCCTGTGTCCAGCTTTCTGCCCGTGTCCAGTTTTCTGCCCCTGTGTCCAGCTTTCTGCCCCTGTGTCCAGCTTCCTGCCCCTGTGCCCAGCTTTCTGCCCCTGTGTCCAGCTTTCTGCCCCTGTGTCCAGCTTTCTGCCCCTGTGTCCAGCTTTCTGCCCCTGTGTCCAGTTTTCTGCCCCCGTGTCCAGTTTTCTGCCCCCGTGTCCAGCTTTCTGCCCCCGTGTCCAGCTTTCTGCCCCCGTGTCCAGCTTTCTGCCCGTGTCCAGCTTTCTGCCCGTGTCCAGCTTTCTGCCCCCGTGCCCAGGTTTCTGCCCCCGTGTCCTGCTTTCTGCCCTCCTGTGTCCAGCGTTCTGCCCGTGTCCAGCTTTCTGCCCTTCTGTGTCCAGCGTTCTGCCCCCTCCTGTGTCCAGAGCTCTGCCCCCTCCTGTGTCCAGAGCTCTGCCCCCTCCTGTGTCCAGCGCTCTGCCCCCTCCTGTGTCCAGCGCTCTGCCCCCTCCTGTGTCCAGCGCTCTGCCCCCTCCTGTGTCCAGCGCTCTGCCCCCTCCTGTGTCCAGCGTTCTGCCCCCGTGTCCAGCGTTCTGCCCCCGTGTCCAGCGTTCTGCCCCCCGTGTCCAGCGTTCTGCCCTCCTGTGTCCAGCGCTCTGCCCCCTCCTGTGTCCAGCGCTCTGCCCCCTCCTGTGTCCAGCGTTCTGCCCTCCTGTGTCCAGCGTTCTGCCCCCTCCTGTGTCCAGCATTCTGCCCCCTCCTGTGTCCAGCGTTCTCCCCCCTCCTGTGTCCAGCGTTCTGCCCCCTCCTGTGTCCAGTGCTCTGCCCCCTCCTGTGTCCAGCGCTCTGCCCCCTCCTGTGTCCAGCGTTCTGCCCCCCGTGTCCAGCGTTCTGCCCCCCGTGTCCAGCGTTCTGCCCTCCGTGTCCAGCGTTCTGCCCCCTCCTGTGTCCAGCGTTCTGCCCCCTCCTGTGTCCAGCGTTCTGCCCCCTCCTGTGTCCAGCGTTCTGCCCCCTCCTGTGTCCAGTGCTCTGCCCCCCGTGTCCAGCGTTCTGCCCTCCTGTGTCCAGCGTTCTGCCCCCTCCTGTGTCCAGCGTTCTGCCCCCTCCTGTGTCCAGCGTTCTGCCCCCTCCTGTGTCCAGCGTTCTGCCCCCTCCTGTGTCCAGCGTTCTGCCCTCCTGTGTCCAGCGTTCTGCCCCCTCCTGTGTCCAGCGTTCCTCCCCCTCCTGTGTCCAGCGTTCTGCCCCCTCCTGTGTCCAGCGTTCTGCCCCCTCCTGTGTCCAGCGTTCTGCCCCCTCCTGTGTCCAGCGCTCTGCCCCCTCCTGTGTCCAGCGCTCTGCCCCCTCCTGTGTCCAGCGCTCTGCCCCCTCCTGTGTCCAGCGCTCTGCCCCCTCCTGTGTCCAGCGTTCTGCCCCCTCCTGTGTCCAGCGTTCTGCCCCCTCCTGTGTCCAGCGTTCTGCCCCCTCCTGTGTCCAGCGTTCTGCCCCCTCCTGTGTCCAGCGCCCTGCCCCCTCCTGTGTCCAGCGCTCTGCCCCCTCCTGTGTCCAGCGCTCTGCCCCCTCCTGTGTCCAGCGCTCTGCCCCCTCCTGTGTCCAGCGCTCTGCCCCCTCCTGTGTCCAGCGCTCTGCCCCCTCCTGTGTCCAGCGCTCTGCCCCCTCCTGTGTCCAGCGCTCTGCCCCCTCCTGTGTCCAGCGCTCTGCCCCCTCCTGTGTCCAGCGCTCTGCCCCCTCCTGTGTCCAGCGCTCTGCCCTGGGCCCCCCCCCCCCCCGGATCGCCGCTCTCAATTAAAAAAGAAAAAAAAAGTTCTACTTACCTCCAGCGCTCCTGCTCTCTGCACGCAGCTGCAGCGTGCACTCGCCGGCGACTGACAATGACGTCAGACGCCGGCGACATGCACGCTGCGGCTGACGTCAGCTGCCAGCCTCAGATTGGCTGGCGGCTGTTAACTATTGACGTGCGGGCTCGGGCCCGCACTTCAATAGCGCTGCAGCGCCGGCCGCAGCTAAGGGCCCGGTTCAGCCTGCGGCTGCCGGTAGGGGCCCGATGGGCAGATGAGACGGGGCCCGATGCGGGCCCCCTCTGCCCACCGGGCCCCATACGCCAGTCACGGCTGTAATGCCCTGATGGCGGCCCTGCAATGGAGACAGATGGGGCAGGATGGGGAGATCATATGGGGCAGGATGGATACTCATTAGGGCAGGATGGGAGAACATATGGCTGACCCCAGTAATGAGACACACGGGGCCAGGATGGCGAATATTATTACCATAGGGGTTAATTAAGGGATATTATTACTGCAGTGATGTATTTATTTTATTTTTTGAGTACACTGTTTTAAATGGAGGGGCGGTCCTATTACTGTGTAGAGTGACACTATGTCGCCTTCTTCATGTGGTGTAATGTAGAAGTTGGGAAAATTAAGTAATGTGTTCTGCAAGTGGAACTCGAGATAACTGTTATTTCCTGCAGAAACGAGTCCTGGCTGCATGAAGTGATGGTGGTCTGTGCGGGATGAAAGATGAAGGACTTCACCTAGAGACGTCACTGGTGAGTCAGTGTTACCTATACACTGAGACTATACACTGTATACTATATACAGAGGTCCTGTGTATAATATCACCAGTGATCAGTGGATTACCTATAGACTATATACAGAGCTCCTGTGTATAATGTCACTGGTGATCACTGTATTACCTGTACACAGACACTGCATACTAAGTACAGATCTCCTGTGTATAATGGCACTTATGGTGATAGTATTGTGTTTTTTTTTATTATTGATCAGTATTGTAGTATTCAGTCACTATGTGTTGGTAATATGTGGTCTGGTCATGATGTTGTGGTATTTGTTCCTTGTATTTGATATTATTCGATCACTGTGGTGGTAATATGTCATCTGGTCATGGTGTGGCGGTATTTGTGCCTTGTAGATAGTATTATAGGTCACTGTGGTGATAATATGGTGTCTGGTCATGGTGCTGTGGTATTTGTTCCTTGTATGTGGTATTATAGGTCATTTTAAAAATTGAAAAATAAAAATATACCTAAATTGTACTGCATATTTTAACAAATATTTAATAGGTTACAGTAGAGTAGGGCCCGGCCAAAAGTGTCTACCTTGTCATTTTGGTGGCTTAAAAAAAATCTATTGGCCAAAACAAAAGCTGCCGGCTACATGTGTGATCTGGTGATGGGAACTGTCAATGTGTGATAGGTGAGAAGTGGAGATATTCCAAGAGAGAGCGGTGGGACTGTGGACAGTTTGAGGGGTGGAGCGTGGAGGCGGGGCTGGGGTGGAGCCTGGGTGGAGTCTCAAGGGGGCCCCGGAAATTTTGCCAGTATGGGGCCCCGAAATTTCTAGTGGCAGCCCTGACTTGGGGGGTCTAGTTTCCGATATGGGGTCACTTGTGGGGGGTTTGTACTGTTTGGGTACATCAGGGGCTCTGCAAATGCAACGTGACGCCTGCAGACCAATCCATTTAAGTCTGCATTCCAAATGGCGCTCCTTCCCTTCCGAGCTCTGTCATGCGCCCAAACAGTGGTTCCCCCCCACATATGGAGTATCAGCGTACTCAGGACAAATTGGACAACAACTTTTGGGGTCCAATTTATCCTGATACCCTTGTGAATATACAAAACTGGGGACTAAAAAATCATTTTTGTGAAAAAAAAAAAATAATTTTTATTTTCACGGCTCTGCGTTATAAACTGTAGTGAAACACTTGGGAGTTCAAAGCTCTCAAAACACATCTAGATAAGTTCCTTGGGGGGTCTAGTTTCCAATATGGGGTCACTTGTGGGGGGTTTGTACTGTTTGGGTACATCAGGGGCTCTGCAAATGCAACGTGACGCCTGCAGACCAATCCATTTAAGTCTGCATTCCAAATGGCGCTCCTTCCCTTCCGAGCTCTGTCATGCGCCCAAACAGTGGTTCCCCCCCACATATGGAGTATCAGCGTACTCAGGACAAATTGGACAACAACTTTTGGGGTCCAATTTATCCTGATACCCTTGTGAAAATACAAAACTGGGGGCTAAAAAATCATTTTTGTGAGAAAAAAAAGAATTTTTATTTTCACGGCTCTGCGTTATAAACTGTAGTGAAACACTTGGGGGTTCAAAGCTCTCAAAACACATCTAGATAAGTTCCTTGGGGGGGTCTAGTTTCCAATATGGGGTCACTTGTGGGGGGTTTGTACTGTTTGGGTACATCAGGGGCTCTGCAAATGCAACGTGACGCCTGCAGACCAATCCATTTAAGTCTGCATTCCAAATGGTGCTCCTTCCCTTCCGAGCTCTGTCATGCGCCCAAACAGTGGTTCCCCCCCACATATGGGGTATCAGCGTACTCAGGACAAATTGGACAATAACTTTTGGGGTCCAATTTATCCTGATACCCTTGTGAAAATATAAAACTAGGGGCTAAAAAATAATTTTTGTGAAAAAAAAAAATAATTTTTATTTTCACGGCTCTGCGTTATAAACTGTAGTGAAACACTTGGGGGTTCAAAGCTCTCAAAACACATCTAGATAAGTTCCTTGGGGGGTCTAGTTTCCAATATGGGGTCACTTGTGGGGGGTTTGTACTGTTTGGGTACATCAGGGGCTCTGCAAATGCAACGTGACGCCTGCAGACCAATCCATTTAAGTCTGCATTCCAAATGGCGCTCCTTCCCTTCCGAGCTCTGTCATGCGCCCAAACAGTGGTTCCCCCCCACATATGGAGTATCAGCGTACTCAGGACAAATTGGAAAACAACTTTTGGGGTCCAATTTATCCTGATACCCTTGTGAAAATACAAAACTGGGGGCTAAAAAATCATTTTTGTGAAAAAAAAAAAGAGAATTTTTATTTTCACGGCTCTGCGTTATAAACTGTAGTGAAACACTTGGGGGTTCAAAGCTCTCAAAACACATCTAGATAAGTTCCTTGGGGGGTCTAGTTTCCAATATGGGGTCACTTGTGGGGGGTTTGTACTGTTTGGGTACATCAGGGGCTCTGCAAATGCAACGTGACGCCTGCAGACCAATCCATTTAAGTCTGCATTCCAAATGGTGCTCCTTCCCTTCCGAGCTCTGTCATGCGCCCAAACAGTGGTTCCCCCCACATATGGGGTATCAGCGTACTCAGGACAAATTGGACAACAACTTTTGGGGTCCAATTTATCCTGATACCCTTGTGAAAATACAAAACTGGGGGCTAAAAAATCATTTTTGTGAAAAAAAAAAAGAATTTTTATTTTCACGGCTCTGCGTTATAAACTGTAGTGAAACACTTGGGGGTTCAAAGCTCTCAAAACACATCTAGATAAGTTCCTTAGGGGGTCTACTTTCCAAAATGGTGTCACTTGTGGGGGTTTTTAATGTTTAGGCACATCAGAGGCTCTCCAAACGCAACATGGCATCCCATCTTAATTCCAGTCAATTTTGCATTGAAAAGTAAAATAGCGCTCCTTGCCTTCCGAGCTCTGCTATGCGCCCAAACAGTGGTTTACCCCCACATATGGGGTATCGTTGTACTCAGGACAAATTGCACAACAACTTTTGTGTCTAATTTCTTCTCTTACCCTTGAGGAAATAAAAAAATGGGGGCGAAAATATCATTTTTGTGAAAAAATATGATTTTTTATTTTTACGGCTCTGCATTATAAACTTCTGTGAAGCACTTGTTGGGTCAAAGTGCTCACCACACATCTAGATAAGTTCCTTAGGGGGTCTACTTTCCAAAATGGTGTCACTTGTGGGGGGTTTCAATGTTTAGGCACATCAGGGGCTCTCCAAATGCAACATGGCATCCCATCTCAATTCCTGTCAATTTTGCATTGAAAAGTCAAATGGCGCTCCTTCCCTTCCGAGCTCTGCCCTGCGCCCAAACAATGGTTTACACCCACATATGGGGTATCAGCGTACTCAGGACAAATTGCACAACAATTTTTGGGGTCCAATTTCTTCTCTTACCCTTGGGAAAATAAAAAATTGGGGGTGAAAAGATCATTTTTGTGAAAAAATATGATTTTTTATTTTTACGGCTCTGCATTATAAACTTCTGTGAAGCACTTGTTGGGTCAAAGTGCTCACCACACATCTAGATAAGTTCCTTAGGGGGTCTACTTTCCAAAATGGTGTCATTTGTGGGGGGTTTCAATGTTTAGGCACATCAGGGGCTCTCCAAATGCAACATGGCGTCCCATCTCAATTCCAGTCAATTTTGCATTGAAAAGTCAAATGGCGCTCCTTTCCTTCCGAGCTCTGCCATGCGCCCAAACAGTGGTTTACCCCCACATATGGGGTATTAGCGTACTCAGGACAAATTGTACAACAAATTTTGGGGTCTATTTTCTCCTGTTACCCTTGGTAAAATAAAACAAATTGGAGCTGAAATAAATTTTGTGTGAAAAAAAGTTAAATGTTCATTTTTATTTAAACATTCCAAAAATTCCTGTGAAACACCTGAAGGGTTAATAAACTTCTTGAAAGTGGTTTTGAGTACCTTGAGGGGTGCAGTTTTTAGAATGGTGTCACACTTGGGTATTTTCTATCATATAGACCCCTCAAAATGACTTCAAATGAGATGTGGTCCCTAAAAAAAAATGGTGTTGTAAAAATGAGAAATTGCTGGTCAACTTTTAACCCTTATAACTCCGTCACAAAAAAAAATTTTGGTTCCAAAATTGTGCTGATGTAAAGTAGACATGTGGGAAATGTTACTTATTAAGTATTTTGCGTGACATATCTCTGTGATTTAAGGGCATAAAAATTCAAAGTTGGAAAATTGCGAAATTTTCAAAATTTTCACCAAATATTCGTTTTTTTCACAAATAAACGCAAGTTATATCAAATAAATTTTACCACTATCATGAAGTACAATATGTCACGAGAAAACAATGTCAGAATCGCCAAGATCCGTTGAAGCGTTCCAGAGTTATAACCTCATAAAGGGACAGTGGTCAGAATTGTAAAAATTGGCCCGGTCATTAACGTGCAAACCACCCTTGGGGGTGAAGGGGTTAATGGTCCTAACAAATAAAAATATGAGAATTAGTCAGCATCACAAAAATACATTTACATCCGGGCACCTGATAGATCATGTTGCTTCTGGAGTTGTTTGGTTTCTTTTCTTCATCTTGTCCAGAACCCATGATGAGTTTTCTCATCCACAGCCCGTCTCTGCAGACTTCCATCTTCTCTGGTCCTCTGCAGCACATCCTCACACGATGCCCTTAAAGATAGCAGTGTCATTACAAATAAAAATATCTGCCCTACACTGAGCCACTAAATAAATAATTGCTCCTCAGTACATTCCCTGCACAAACTATTACTCCCACGCGGTGTCTCTAATGGTGCATGCCCTCCACACTGCCCTGTCCTTTCCATACTGGGCCCTCTCTTCACACTGGGTCCTCTATAGAGCTCAGTCTCTATAATATGTCCCCTCACCACACTCCCCCCTCCTTGGTATGCTGTGTCCTAACACTGTCCCCCCATGTCACCCCAAACACTACTAAGTCTCTATTCTGTGCCCACTCACTTTTTCCCCTATACTGTCTCCTTGCACTATTTCTCTAAATAGTCTCCTCACACATTTCCCCCTCCCTCATACATTTGCCCTCTTAAGTTCCATACTGCCTCCTCACACATCCCTCTGACTCCCCATACTGTGTCTGCACTCATCCCATCACCCTCACTCCTCACACTGTGTCCGCATACATACCCCCATTCCTCATATTGTGTCTGCGCCCTGACATGCCCCTCATCTCACCCCTTCCTTCTCATATTGTGTCTTCAAATTTCACCGGCTCCCCATATTTTTTCTGCACATGTCCCTTCTTTGCTCCCCAAACTTGTGCCCTCAAATCATCCTCACCCTAAATGTCCTCCAGCCCTGCTACACTAAATACCCCCATCACAGTAAATGTTCCCCAGGTACCTTACAATAAATACCCCATCACAATAAGTCTCCCACAGGCCTGTTACACTAAATGCCCCCATCAAAGTAAATCTTCCCCAGGCCCATTACAGTAAGTCTCCCCACACACAGTAATACCCTCCATAAACAGTAAATACCCCCCAGAAACAGACAGTAATACCCCTCACAGTAAATACACACAGTAATACGCCCCACACAGTAAATACAGTAATACCCCTCACACAGTAAATAGACACAGTACTACCCCCCACACTTTAATACTCCCCCACACACACAGCAATACCCCCCACAGTAAATACACGCGGTAATACCCCCACACAGTAAATATACACACAGTAATAATCCCCACACAGTAAATACACCCACAGTAATACCCCCACACAGTAAATACACACAGTAATACCCCCATGCAGTAAATACACACAGTACTAGCCCCACACTTTAATACCCCCACAAACACACACAGCAATACCCCCAACAGTAAATACACGCAGTAATACCCCACACACAGTAAATATACACACAGTAATAATCCCCACACAGTAAATACACCCACAGTAATACCCCCCACACAGTAAATACACACAGTAATACCCCCATGCAGCAAATACACACAGTAATACCCCCATGCAGTAAATACATACAGTAATACCCCCGCAGTAAATACACACAGTAATACCCCCACACAGTAAATACACACAGTAATGCCCTTCCACACAGTAAATATACACACAGTTACACCACCACTCCACAGTAAATACCCCTACACACAGTAATACCCCCATACACACACAATACCCCCCATGCACACAGCCATACCTCCCCACACACACACAGCAATACCCCCACACGCAGTAATTCCCCCACACGCAGTAATACCCCACACACACAGCAATAACCCCCACACACAGCAATACCCCCCACACACAGCAGTAACCCCTGACACAGCAGTACCCCCCACACACAGTAATATCCCCACACGCACACAGCAATATCCTCACACGCACACAGCGATACCCCCACCCGTACACAGCAATACCCCCACACGCACACATCAATACCCCCCATACACACAGCAATACCCCCTTGCACAGTAATACCCTCTCACAAACAGCAATACCCACCACACAGCAATACCCACCACACACAGTA
Source organism: Ranitomeya variabilis (assembly GCF_051348905.1). Classification (NCBI taxonomy): domain Eukaryota; kingdom Metazoa; phylum Chordata; class Amphibia; order Anura; family Dendrobatidae; genus Ranitomeya; species Ranitomeya variabilis. Next base: position 596,314,735 of record NC_135235.1, on the reverse strand, counting down.
ATACCCATCCACACAGTAATACCCCCCCACACGCAGCAATACCTCCCACACACAGCAATACCCCCACACACAGCAAATACCCCCCACAAACAGTAAATAGCTTACCTCAATCTTCTGTGACTTCAGCTCCACTAACATGGAGCACTTACCAGTTACCACCAATCTGAGCCTCTGAGCGCTGGCAAGTGACGTCAGCAGCGTGATCACATGACATGATCACGCTGCTGGTGTCACGCTGACCCGGCAGTCAGAGCTTCAATTGTGTTCGTGTCTTTAAGGCTAGGTTCACATCGCGTTAATGCCATCCGTTTAACGGATCCCTTACTAAGCGGCACTAGTGCAATGTAACGGATCCGTTAATGCACCCATTGCCATCCATTATCGTAACGCATCCTAACGCATGTGAAAATCGGCATGCGTTAGCAATGGTCCATTACTTTGTGATGCACCTTTGAACGCGGCCTACCGCGTTTTCGGGTACATTAGGTCTAACGCACAGCGAACGGACGCGTTCGCTGTGCATAGACCTCCATTACTAACGCATGCCGACGCAATGGTACCATGCGATTGTAGAAAAAAAAAGATATTGGGCATCAGCATTAGCGCATCTGTTTAATGGATCTGTTAAACGAATGGCACTAACGCGATGTGAACCTAGCCTAAGATGTGAGTACAATAGAATACTGGGAGCCGGCACGCTGCAGCTTCTTTGTGCCGGCTGTCAGCTTGACAGCTGGCTCAGAGAACTGCCAAATTCTAGTGCAGGGGGGCGGCAGAATGCAGCAGCCGGGGGAGACGCTTCACACCACCGTAATAGGCAGCCCGATTGCACCCCCTGCCGGCTGCGCCCAGGGCACATGCCCCGGCTGCCCCCCTAGATATGCCTCTGAGTGCTGCACAACCCTAATGGGCGCAGAAGAACAATAAGAAACTCTTCCCGTTGAAGCAAGGCAATGGAAAACTGGTAGAGACTGCCAGAAAAATGGGCAGGTGAGCCGGAAATAGCTCCACCCAGGAAGGGGGGGAGCCATGAAAGAATATACCCTTGGAACATTGTTAGTGAGCAAAGAGCATCGTAAGCAGGAGGCAATGGAGTGATTCTACAACTCGGCTCTCCGTAGAGGGCTCTGATGAGCTGAATGACAGAGAAAAGTAAAGCCACTGGAGCAGGAAATGCATCCGGGAGGATGGCGCCTGAAACTCCAAGGTCAAGGTTCTCCACCGAGTCCCTGAGCCCAAACCTGACCTCCAGGCAGAAGAGGCCGTGTTGGTATGGCCGTAGCCCTTCTGTCGGGTAGCGCGGCAGGTGATGGTGATGGCTCTCGCAATAAGTACACTTCAGCCGCTTGCAGCAGTCCCAGCTCAGAAAACAGCTCCCGGCCCCTTGCCCAGAGTGTAGGTAGAGTAGCCCCAAGTCCTGGACCCCGCTAAAGCTAAGTAGGTTGCGATGGTCATCCAGAAGGAGAAGGAGCATAAGAAGTTGGTGCTGGCCCAATTAAAGAGTCCTGGAGGCGGCGACGACGGACACCGGATGACACAGGGAGTCATGCAACATTTCAATTCTGCTATAGGGTACTGGTTTGAATTGTGTGCGGCGGCTCTTGAGGACAAATACATGGAGGCAGCTGAAGCTTGTGGCCTACAAGTGAATGTGATGCAACCCACACCAGTCAGCAGAATGGGACTCTAAAGTTGTAAAGTGCCAGAGCATAACATGGCGTCCGCCATGCTACAGGAAAATGGGGGTCCTGGCTGGGAGTGTGAGCTGATGTTACCTTGTCGATATGCCTATGCAGACTGCATGATGTCGAGAAACATTCAGTGACTTGTAAAAGTATTTACCCCCCTTTTTTTAAGTGTTTGCATCAGTTCATGTAAACAGCATACCTACAACTGTGACCATTTGGTTTTCTTTTTACTGTGAAGCAAACAAATAGGATAAAATAACTGAAAACTTCAGTGTGCATAATTATTCACCCCCTAAAGTCAGCCTCCTTTTGCAGCAATTACAGCTGCAAGTCGCTTTAGACAAGTCTCTTTGAGCTTTCCACTGGGATTTTTGCCCATTCCTCAAGGCAAAACCTGCTCTAGCTCCTTCAAGTTAGATGATTTTCTTTAGTGAACAGCAATCAAGTCAGACCACAAATTTTCCATTGGATTAAGATCTGGGTTTTTACTGGCAACTTCAAAACATTTAAACATTTCCCCTTAACCCCTTTACCCCCGAGGGTGGTCTGCACGTTAATGACAGGGCCAATTTTTACAATTCTGACCACTGTCACTTTATGAGGTTTTAACTCTAGAATGCTTCAATGGATCCTGGTGATTCTGAGTTTGTTTTTTCATGACGTATTGTATTTCATGATAGTGGTAAAATTTCTTCTGTATGACTTGCGTTTATTTGTGAAAAAAACAGAAATTTGTTGAAAATTTGGAAAGCTTCACAATTTTCCAACTTTGAATTTTCATGCCCTTAAATTACAAAGATATGTCACACAAAATAGTTAATAAATAACATTTCCCATATGTCTACTTTACATCAGCACAATTTTTGAAACAATGTTTTTTTCGTTAGGAATTTACAAGGGTTAAAAGTTGACCAGCGATTTTTTTATTTTTCCAGCAAAATTTACAAAACCATTTCTTTTAGGGACCACATCACATTTTAAGTCACTTTGAGGAGTCTATATGATAGGTGATACCCAAAAGTGACACCATTCTAAAAAATGTACCCCTCAAGGTGATCAAAACCACATTCAAGAAGTTTATTAACCCCTTAGGTGCTTCCCAGGAATGTTTTGAAAAAAAAAAATTAACTTTTTTTTTACAAAAAAATTGACTTCAGTTCCAATTTTTTTTCATTTTGACAAGGGTAACAGGGAGAAAATTTACCCCAAAATTTGTTGTGTAATTTCTCCTGAGCATGCCAATACCCTTTATGTGGGAGAAAACTACTGTTTGGGCGCACGACACAGCTTAGAAGGAAAGGAGCATCATTTGACTTTTTGACTGCAAAATTTGCTGGAACAATTGGCGGATGCCATGTTGCATTTGGAAAGCCCTTGATGTGCTTAAACAATGAAAATCCCCCACAAGTGACACCAGTTTAGAAACTAGACCCTTCAGGAAGCTGATTTAAATGTGTAGTGAGCACACTGAACCCTCAGGTGCTTCACAGATGTTTATAACATCGAACCGTAAAAATAAAAAAATACAAATTTTACCCACAAATATCTTTTTAGAACAAAATATTGCATTTCCATAAGGGTAACAGGAGAAATTGCACCATACAATTTGTTGTGCAATGTCTCCTGAGTATGCAGATAGCCAATATGAGGAGAAACTACTGTTTGGGCGCACGGCAGGGCTCAGAAGGGAAGGAGCATCATTTGACTTTTGAATGTATAATTTCCTGGAATTATTAGTGGACGTCATGTCCCATTTGGAGAGCCCCTGGTGTGCCTAAACAGTGGAAACAAAAATGTTATTTTGGCAACAAATTTTGCATTTTCATAAGGGTGACTGGAGAAATTGCACCATACAGTTTGTTGTGCAATTTCTCCTGAGTATGCCGATACCCCATATGTGGGGGAATACTACTTTTGAGGCACAGTGCAAAGCCCCGAAGGGACGAGGTGCCATATTGGCATTCAGATTTTGCTTGAATGGTTTGAGGGTGCCATGTCACATTCAGAACCCCTGAGGTGCCAAAGCAACAGAAATCCCCTATATTGAACTCATTTTACAAACTCCCCTACACTCCCCTATGAATTTATCTAGGGGTGCAGTGATCACATTAAGACCACATGTGCCTCACAGATATTTATATCACTGAGCAGTGATGAAAGAATAAATTACATTTTTACCACTAAAATATTGTTTTAGCTCCAAGTTTTTAATTTTTCTAAGAGCTAAGGCTGGTTTCACACTTGCGTTTTGATCTGCAGCGTTTGTACTGAAAAAAACGCATGCGTTTTTTCCCCTATGTTTAACATTAAAAACGCATGCATTTTTTTTTGTACACGTTTGGCCACGTTTAACGACGCATGCGTTTTTTTGCTGCATGCGTTCTGTCGCAGAAATGCAACATGTAGTAATTTCTAGAGGCGTTTTTTTGCCGCAAAAAAAGCATGCGTTCATTTGCGTTTGATTTGCTCAAAAAATACATTGATGTCTATGGAAACGCATGCGTTTTTGCGTACATGCGTTTGCATGCGTTTTTGAACACATGCGTTTCAATTAAGATAACCATGTCTAGACACTGATAAGACAACCCCTGCCAACAAGGTGATAAAATGGAGGTTGGGGAAAGTTTCCAGACACTTCTCATCAGACTCTCAAGAAGACAAGACACTGGCAGACCGCATTTTGGAGGACAAGACCCAGATCAATGTGAGTATATCCTACCAATGCCTTTATTTTCTATTTTTTGGCTCTACATGTCCTAATTTCTTCTATTTCTTTCTTTCTACATGCCTCAGAATGTCTTCTTCGGAGTCTTCATCTGGTGAGGAGTTTGAACCACGTCAGTCGGAAGTGGAGCATGTCAGTGAGGTGAGCATTTGCCTCGTCAGATTGGTAAGTATTCACTGTCATATCGGCACATGTGACAATTTGATTTTTCCTTTTTTTTAGAGCACTTCTACTGAGGCACAGACCGGGCAGGAGCAGCGGAGTCAAGGTCCGGTGGGAAGACGGCAGCGGGTATGTATACATGGCTGACTGTCCTCATTGTAAAATTCTTGAATCTTCCTTTCTTTACACTCGTATTTCTTTAAATTTTTCTTATAGAATCAAATTGTATGTTTGCTTTCGTATTCATGCCATTTCTCATCATCTGTTCTCTTTCTTTTCCTTATGTGATTGAGCAAACTGTAATGATTGTCTTTAATTTTTAGGTTTCACGAAGGGATGATGACCTTATCGACAACGACCTCCTAATAACCCTGGTCCAGGAGCGAGTTCCGTTGTGGGACAGCCGGGATCCACTGCATCCGTTTATGGAATGAGGTGGCCCAAGCGTTGTGGGATGGATGGGACAATGCCACGCCACGGGTCCGTAGTGCATTTGATAAGTATTGCACTGCAGTGTGAAGCAGCAGAGACCTTTGCCGTGTTCTCTTGACTGTGTGTGATGAAAGAAACTCTCCGGAGTTTCTCTCATCACACACAGTTGTCTTTGAACGTCAAAAATTCCATGTCCTGACCATATATATATATTTTTTTAACAGTGGACAAAGTCAAAACACGTTGGCGTTCCATGAAGGACCGCTTCAACAAGGACCTGCGCCAAGAGAGTCGTGCTGCCAGTGGTTCAGGAGCAAGGATCAGACTGTACAAATATCATCGCGTGCTGTCATTTTTAAGACCGGTCCTTGTCCAGAGAACGTAAGTTTTTCTCACATGCTTTCGGTTGTATTGTATTGACATAATCTGTATTTTAAAATTCCACAGGATTTAGCGTCTGGTTATTTTTTGGTATTAATTTTCTGTTTCCTTTTTTCACAGCACACACAGCACGACTGTCGGCCCAGGTTCTGGAGCGGTCCTTCATCCGGCAGCCACGGACCCGTCCCAGCCATCCAGCAGCGCAGCAGCAGGTGGGCCTTCCACACTAACTGGAGACCAGGGAGTTGGCCCATCAGGTCTTCCCCTTTCGCAGTCCTCTTCCACTGCACCCTTTTTTTTGGGCTCATCCCGGCAGCGACAGAGGGCTTTGGACAGGTCACTCATGCCCGAGTTTTTGCACTTGAGCTCGATTTTACACGAAGCAAACAAGGCTTTAGGTGACCGAATGGATGTTCCTCATAACCTCTTGAATTGCCGTATCCAGGAGGTCGCCAGAAGCCTTGATCAAGTTAAAGCCGACCTCCAGAGGCCAGCTCATCATTTTTTCAACCAAATTGAGCAGGGCATGTCGGAACACCTTAGCCCTGATCTCCAGCTCAGTGTTATGCAGGCCTGCAATGCTGCTTTTGTGTAGGCTATGCAGCAGAGTCGTTATTTACAGCAGACAGTGGCGGCATATCCAACTGTGCCGTCACTGTCACGATTAACCTCCATGCTGACCTCTGCTGCATACCACTGCACAGCCATCTCAATTCCTTCCACAGGCGGACTCCACTACAGTGCCAACACCATGACGAGTGCAGTTGGACATCCCACCGCCACCACCGTGACCACCGCTGCTCTGGCTTGGACCTCCTCCACTGACACCACGATGCAGCAGGACCCTGGCGTGGCTTTCAGGACCGGCCCCACCACGATGCAGCAGGACCCTGGCGTGGCTTTCAGGACCGGACCCACCACATTGCAGCAGGACCCTGGCGTGGCTTTCAGGACCGGACCCACCACGATGCAGCAGGACCCTGGCGTGGCTTTCATGACCGGACACACCACGATGCAGCAGGACCCTGGCGTGGCTTTCAGGACCGGACCCACCACGATGCAGCAGGACCCTGGCAGGGCTTTATCTTTTACCCCCACCACTACGCAGCAGGACTCTGGCATGGGCGAGCGCTCGACAAGCGCAATGGACTGTGAGACAGTGCAGCTGGACCCTGACGGGTCTCCCGCCACCACGCTACAGCATACGAGCCCACCAAGACGTCCCCCTACCAGGCAAAGCCAAAAAAAAAAACAAAGAAAAAAACAAAAAACTCTTAGTATTCCTCCCCCTTCACCTACCGATGTGTCTGTATTGTCAGTTTTGTCTCACCCTTCCAGTGCGTCTCAAGCCCCATGCCCGAACTTCCAGACCCTTCTAGTTTCATTGCCCCTTCTCCTGCCTCCTCTGCGTCGTCCACGGTTAGCCAGGCCTCAGTTCTTCACACCCCCCGTTTACATCACTCAACCCCAAGCCGGCGCGGTTCAAAAAAATAAGTTTTTTACATTGTTAACAAAATAAAACAAGTTTGATTTGCCACAATTATGTTTGGTTTATTGTGTATATCGCCGCCGCCAACACACACCGTGCGCCAAGAAACTTGGCCACACACTTACTTTTTGGGCCACAACATATCTCCAGTAGTTAAAAATACAAGACTGCAGCTATATGTGTGTCTTTAGTATACAGATATGAGGTGGCCCCAAAAATATAACCTGTATCTCCATAATCTCTTTTTTGTATATGCCTAGTGTGACAGTATTAAGAGAAAATGGTGGAAATACAGTGCAGTCCTCTACTGAACAGGTCAGGTGTCCAAAAACTCAAAAGTTATGACACCTGACCTGTTGAGTAGATAACTGCCTTGTATAACCACTAGGGTTGAGCGAAACAGATCGGCCAATTTCAAAAGTCGCCGACTTTTGGCAAAGTCGGGTTTGGTGAAGCCCCACCCGATCTCACTGTGGGATCGGGTCGGCCGTCAGCGATCTTCGCTCCAAAGTCGGGTTTCTTTTTATATATTATATATATATATATGTGTCATTGAGACACATATATATATATATATATATATATATATATATATATATATATATATATATATATATATATATATATATATATATTTACTTCAGCGCGATATATGTTAAAAGCCGGAAATTGAGTTGCCGGCTTTTCAAACCGAACATGATATGAGTAGTGTTGAGCGATACCTTCCGATACTTGAAAGTATCGGTATTGGATAGTATCGGCCGATACCCGAAAAATATCGGATATCGCCGATACCGATACCCGATACCAATACAAGTCAATGGGACTCAAGTATCGGAAGGTATCCTGGATGGTTCCCAGGGTCTGAAGGAGAGGAAACTCTCCTTCAGGCCCTGGGATCCATATTCATGTAAAAAATAAAGAATTAAAATTAAAAATATGGATATACTCACCCGGCCCCTGGACCTTACCGATTGTAACCGGCAGCCTCCGTTCCTAAGAATGAGCAGTTTAAGACCTTCGATGACGTCGCGGCTTGTGATTGGTCGCGTGCCGCTCATGTGACCGCACATGCGACCAATCACAGGCCGCGACGTCATCGCAGGCCCTAAACTCCTCAATGAGGAGTTTAGGACCTGCGATGACGTCGCGGCCTGTGATTGGCCGCGTGAGCGGTCACATGAGCGGCACGCGACCAATCACAAGCCGCGACGTCATCGAAGGCCCTTCACGCGCTCATTCTTAGGAACGGAGGCTGCCGGTTACAGCGGTAAGGTCCAGGGGCCGCCGGAGAGGTGAGTATATCCATATTTTTTATTTTAATTCTTTATTTTTTACATGAATATGGATCCGATTTCCGATATCACAAAAGTATCGGAACTCGGTATCGGAATTCCGATACCGCAAGTATCGGCCGATACCCGATACTTGCGGTATCGGAATGCTCAACACTATATATGAGACATGGTTTACATACAGTAAACCATGTCATATCCCCCTTTTTTTTTGCATATTCCACACTACTAATGTTAGTAGTGTGTATGTGCAAAATTTCGGCGCTGTACCTATTAAATTTAAGGGTTAAATCGCGGAAAAAATTGGCGTAGGCTCCCGCACAATTTTCTCCGCCAGAGTAGTAAAGCCAGTGACTGAGGGCAGATATTAATAGCCTAGAGAGGGTCCATGGTTATTGGCCCCCCCTGGCTACAAACATCTGCCCCCAGCCACCCCAGAAAAGGCACATCTGGAAGATGCGCCGATTCTGGCACTTGGCCACTCTCTTCCCACTCCCGTGTAGCGGTGGGATATGGGGTAATGAAGGGTTAATGCCACCTTGCTATTGTAAGGTGACATTAAGCCAGATTAATAATGGAGAGGCGTCAATTATGACACCTATCCATTATTATTATTATTATTATTATTTATTGTTATAGCGCCATTTATTCCATGGCGCTTTACAAGTGAGGAGGGGTATACATAATAAAAACAAGTACAATAATCTTAAACAATACAAGTCATAACTGGTACAGGAGGAGTGAGGACACTGCCCGCGAAGGCTCACATTCTACAAGGGATGGGTGAGAATACAGTAATAATACAATTATTAATCCAATTGTATGAAATGGTTAATAAAACACACACACATTATTACAAAGTATTTTAATGAAATAAAGACACAGGTTGTTGTAATATTTTATTATACTGGTAATCCACCTGAAGACCATCGTTCTGTAACAAAGGAAAAATAATAAACCAACAATATACATACCTTCCGTAGATGTGTAACGTCCCACGATGTAAATCCATCTGAAGGGGTTAAATCATTTTACAGGCAGGAGCTCTGCTAATGCAGCTGTGCTCGTGCCTGTAAAAACCCCGGGGAATGAAGGTAATGTAGGTCAATGACCTGTATTTACCTTCATTCGCGGTGATGCGCCCCCTGCTGGATGTCCCTAGAACGTGGGAAAATATTTACCAGGCTTGAGGTCATATGAGGACATCCAGCAGGGGGCGCATCACCGCGAATGAAGGTAATGTAGGTCAATGACCTGTAGTTACCTTCATTCGCGGTGATGCGCCCCCTGCTGGATGTCCTCATAAGACCTCAATCCTGGTAAATATTTTCCCACATTCTAGGGACATCCAGCAGGGGGCGCATCACCGCGAATGAAGGTAAATACAGGTCATTGACCTACATTACCTTCATTCCCCGGGGTTTTTACAGGCACGAGCACAGCTGCATTAGCAGAGCTCCTGCCTGTAAAATATTTTAACCCCTTCAGATGGATTTACCTCGTGGGACGTGACAGATCATCGGAAGGTATGTATATTGTTGGTTTATTATTTTTCAGAGCGAGGGTCTTCAGGTGGATTGAGAGAGTAATAAAATATTAAAACAACCTGTGTGTTTATTTCATTAAAATACTTTTTAATAATGTGTGTGTGTTTTTTTAACCCTTTCATACAATTGGATTAATAATGGATAGGTCTCATAATTGACGCCTCTCCATTATTAATCTGGCTTAATGTCACCTTACAATAGCAAGGTGACATTAACCCTTCATTACCCCATATCCCACCGCTACACAGGAATGGGAAGAGAGTGGCCAAGTGCCAGAATTGGCGCATCTTACAGATGTGCCTTTTCTGGGGTGGCTGGGGGCAGATGTTTGTAGCCAGGGGGGGGGCAATAACCATGGACCCTCTCCTGGCTATTAATATCTGCCCTCAGTCACTGGCTTTACTACTCTGGCGGAGAAAATTGCGCGGGAGCCCACGCCAATTTTTTCCGCGATTTAACCCTTTATTTTAAAAGCTACAGCGCCAAAATTTTGCACATACACACTACTAACATTTGTAGTGTGGAATATGCAAAAAAAGGGGGATATGACATGGTTTACTGCCCATCAGTAGCGTAGCTACCGGGGGGGCAGAGGGGGCCATCGCCCCGGGCCCCGCGCTCTGAGGGGGCCCACCGGGAGCTACGCTACTGTAACTGCATCGGCGCTCGCAGCGCGCCGATGCAGTTACATTCTGTGGCAGAGCAGGGAGAATCGATCCCCTGCTCTTCCGCTATGGGGCCCCTGAGCAGGCGGCGGGGGCCCGGTGCCAGCAGTGGGCCCCCCCGCCTGTCATTGCATGGCCGATACAGCTCACCGCAGTGATGAGGGAAGGAGCGCTGCGCTCCTCCCATCATCCCCCACACTGTCTGACAGCAGGCGCGATGACGTCACCGCCCAGCGCCCACTGTCAGATGAGCGGGAGTAGGGAGCGCCGCTGGAACAAGGAGGAAGAGAGATGAGTATTTCTTTACTGTGTTTTATATGGGGGCTGCTTGATCTGCCTGGGGGGCTGCCTTATTCTACAGGATCTGCCTATAAGGGGGGAGTGCTGCCTTATATACAGGATCTGCCTATAGGGGGGGAGTGCTGCCTTATACACAGGATCTGCCTATAGGGGGGGAGTGCTGCCTTATATACAGGATCTGCCTATAGGGGGGGAGTGCTGCCTTATACACAGGATCTGCCTATAGGGGGGGAGTGCTGCCTTATATACAGGATCTGCCTATAGGGGGGGAGTGCTGCCTTATATACAGGATCTGCCTATAGGGGGGAGTGCTGCCTTATACACAGGATCTGCCTATAGGGGGGGAGTGCTGCCTTATACACAGGATCTGCCTATAAGGGGGGAGTGCTGCCTTATACACATGATCTGCCTATAGGGGGGAGTGCTGCCTTATATACAGGATCTGCCTATAAGGGGGGAGTGCTGCCTTATTCTACAGGATCTGCCTATGCATGGGAGTGCTGCCTTATACACAGGATCTGCCTATGGGGGGTGCTGCCTTATTCTACAGGATTTGCCTATAGGGGGGAGTGCTGCCTTATACACAGGATCTGCCTATAGGGGGGGAGTGCTGCCTTATACACAGGATCTGCCTATAGGGGGGGAGTGCTGCCTTATACACAGGATCTGCCTATAGGGGGGGAGTGCTGCCTTATATACAGGATTTGCCTATAGGGGGGGAGTGCAGCCTTATTCTACAGTATCTGTCTATAGGGGGGAGTGCTGCCTTATATACAGGATATGCCTATGGGGGGGAGTGCTGCCTTATTCTACAGTATCTGCCTATAGGGGGGAGTGCTGCCTTATTCTGCTGTATCTGCCTATGGGGAGGGAGTGCTGCCTTATTCTGCTGTATCTGCCTATGGGGAGGGAGTGCTGCCTTATACACACGATCTGCCTATAGGGGGGAGTGCTGCCTTATTCTACAGGATCTGCCTATGGGGGGGAGGGCTGCCTTATTCTACAGGATCTGCCTATGGGGGGAGTGCTGCCTTATACACAGGATCTGCCTATGGGGGGAGTGCTGCCTTATTCTACAGGATCTGCCTATGGGGGGAGTGCTGCCTTATACACAGGATCTGCCTTTGGGGGGTGCTGCCTTATTCTACCGGATCTGCCTATGGGGGGTGCTGCCTTATACTACAGGATCTGCCTATAGGGGGGGAGTGCTGCCTTATACACAGGATCTGCCTATAGGGGGGGAGTGCTGCCTTATATACAGGATCTGCCTATAGGGGGGGAGTGCTGCCTTATACACAGGATCTGCCTATAGGGGGGGAGTGCTGCCTTATATACAGGATCTGCCTATAGGGGGGGAGTGCTGCCTTATATACAGGATCTGCCTATAGGGGGGAGTGCTGCCTTATACACAGGATCTGACTATAAGGGGGGAGTGCTGCCTTATACACATGATCTGCCTATAGGGGGGAGTGCTGCCTTATATACAGGATCTGCCTATAAGGGGGGAGTGCTGCCTTATTCTACAGGATCTGCCTATGCATGGGAGTGCTGCCTTATACACAGGATCTGCCTATGGGGGGTGCTGCCTTATTCTACAGGATCTGCCTATAGGGGGGAGTGCTGCCTTATACACAGGATCTGCCTATAGGGGGGGAGTGCTGCCTTATACACAGGATCTGCCTATAGGGGGGGAGTGCTGCCTTATACACAGGATCTGCCTATAGGGGGGGAGTGCTGCCTTATATACAGGATTTGCCTATAGGGGGGGAGTGCAGCCTTATTCTACAGTATCTGTCTATAGGGGGGAGTGCTGCCTTATATACAGGATATGCCTATGGGGGGGAGTGCTGCCTTATTCTACAGTATCTGCCTATAGGGGGGAGTGCTGCCTTATTCTGCTGTATCTGCCTATGGGGAGGGAGTGCTGCCTTATTCTGCTGTATCTGCCTATGGGGAGGGAGTGCTGCCTTATACACACGATCTGCCTATAGGGGGGAGTGCTGCCTTATTCTACAGGATCTGCCTATGGGGGGGAGGGCTGCCTTATTCTACAGGATCTGCCTATGGGGGGAGTGCTGCCTTATACACAGGATCTGCCTATAGGGGGGGAGTGCTGCCTTATATACAGGATCTGCCTATAGGGGGGGAGTGCTGCCTTATATACAGGATCTGCCTATAGGGGGGAGTGCTGCCTTATACACAGGATCTGCCTATAGGGGGGGGAGTGCTGCCTTATACACAGGATCTGCCTATAAGGGGGGAGTGCTGCCTTATACACATGATCTGCCTATAGGGGGGAGTGCTGCCTTATATACAGGATCTGCCTATAAGGGGGGAGTGCTGCCTTATTCTGCTGTATCTGCCTATGGGGAGGGAGTGCTGCCTTATACACACGATCTGCCTATAGGGGGGAGTGCTGCCTTATTCTACAGGATCTGCCTATGGGGGGGAGGGCTGCCTTATTCTACAGGATCTGCCTATGGGGGGAGTGCTGCCTTATACACAGGATCTGCCTATGGGGGGAGTGCTGCCTTATTCTACAGGATCTGCCTATGGGGGGAGTGCTGCCTTATACACAGGATCTGCCTTTGGGGGGTGCTGCCTTATTCTACCGGATCTGCCTATGGGGGGTGCTGCCTTATACTACAGGGTCTGCCTATAGGGGTGCTGCCTTGTGCTATATTGAGGACTATCTGGCACATTATACTATATGGAGGTTATCTATGGGGCCATCATACAGTGTGGGGATTACAGTGTTGGAGCCATCAAACAGTTTGAAGGCTACTAACAGGGCAGTATACTGTGTGGGTGGTACTATACAGTTAGGGGGCATCATACTGTGTATAGGTGAGCTGTACAGGGGGGAGACTCAGGACATTATTAAATGTAAAGTGGGCACTTATTGTAATAGGGGAACTCAGGTTACTGTGACTATCAAAGGGGCACACAGAGGGCATTATTATTTTCTAGGGGGCAAAATGTGGGCTCTGTTTTCTACGGCACTTGCACCCGGCATTACTATATTATAGAGGGGTGCTTTAGATTTTAGAGGGTACAGAGAACCACAGAGTAGGTGCAATAATAGGGTCACATAGGGCAGCAGCGGCTCAGTATTGGGGTATCAGGTGCAGTAATAAGGACACATACGGCAGCAGCGGCTCAGTATTGGGGTATCAGGGGCAGTAATAGGGACACATACAGCAGCAGAGGCTCAGTATTGGGGTATCAGGTGCAGGAATAGGGTCACATATGGCAGCAGCTGCTCAGTATTGGGGTATCAGGGGCAGTAATAGGGACAGATACAGCAGCAGCGGCTCAGTATTGGGGTATCAGGAGCAGTAATAAGGACACATACGGCGGCAGCGGCTCAGTATTGGGGTATTAGGAGCAGTAACAGGGACACATACGGCAGCAGCGGCTCAGTATTGGGGTATCAGGGGCAGTAATAGGGACACATACGGCAGCAGCAGCTCAGTATTGGGGTATCAGGGGCAGTAATAGGGACACATACGGCAGCAGTGGCTCAGTATTGGGGTATCAGGTGCAGTAATACGGACACATACGGCAGCAGCGGCTCAGTATTGGGATATCAGGGGCAGTAATAGGGACACATACGGCAGCAGCGGCTCAGTATTGGGGTATCAGGTGCAGTAATAGGGACACATACGGCAGCAGCGGCTCAGTATTGGGGTATCAGGGGCAGTAATAGGGACACATACGGCAGCAGTGGCTCAGTATTGGGGTATCAGGAGCAGTAATAGGGACACATACGGCAGCAGCGGCTCAGTATTGGGGTATCAGGGTCAGTAATAGGGTCACGTACGGCAGCAGTGGCTCAGTATTGGGGTATCAGGGGCAGTAATAGGGACACATACGGCAGCAGCGGCTCAGTATTGGGGTATCAGGAGCAGTAATAGGGACACATACGGCAGCAGCGGCTCAGTATTGGGGTATCAGGTGCAGTAATAGGGACAAATACGGCAGCAGCGGCTCAGTATTGGGGTATCAGGTGCAGTAATAGGGACACACGGCAGCAGCGGCTCAGTATTGTGGTATCAGGAGCAGTAATAGGGACACATACGGCAGCAGCGGCTCAGTATTGGGGTATCAGGTGCAGTAATAGGGACACATACGGCAGCAGCGGCTCAGTATTGGGGTATCAGGTGCAGTAATAGGGACACATACGGCAGCAGCGGCTCAGTATTGGGGTATCAGGTGCAGTAATAGGGACACATACGGCAGCAGCGGCTCAGTATTGGGGTATCAGGTGCAGTAATAGGGACACATACGGCAGCAGTGGCTCAGTATTGGGGTATCAGGTGCAGTAATAGGGACACATACGGCAGCAGCGGCTCAGTATTGGGGTATCAGGTGCAGTAATAGGGACACATACGGCAGCAGCTCAGTATTGGGGTATCAGGTGCAGTAATAGGGACACATATGGAAGCAGCAGCTCAGTATTGGCGTATCAGGTGCAGTAATAGGGACACATAAGGCAGCAGCGGCTCAGTATTGGGGTATCAGGTGCAGTAATAGGGACACATACGGCAGCAGCGGCTCAGTATTGGGGTATCAGGGGCAGTAATAGGGACACATACGGCAGCAGCGGCTCAGTGTTGGGGTATCAGCAGGATGAGGAGTTTGTGCAGGCTGGGAATAGATGGTGATGGCTGGAATGTGAGAAGAGAAATGTGTCTTTGTTGTATTCCCTGCAGCTGAGTCCTTGCCGGAAGAAGTTGTCATGTCGGTCTGGGCCAGATGGAAAAGACGGGAAAAGTGACGATTCCATCATAAAGAATGTCAACGGTAAGTCACCATCTGTAACTGTGCTGTAATCTCTTATATGTTCTGTAGGGCTGGTATTTACCACTGACCATATGGTGGTAATATCCATGTTGGTCGTTATATAGAGATTTATCTTCAGTAACATCGCTGTCATCTGCTGAGGTCTCCTCCACTATTAGGGTGCGTCATCGAGTTGTAATCAAGGTTACCTGGTTAGGGGCCCACTCAGAAGCTTCGCCCCCCCTGGACCAAAACCCTAGCTACGCCTCTGCTGCCCGTTTTTGGGTAACCTTGGTTTGGAGAGGAAAAAGATAGGAGACACGGTCAACACAACCAAAACTAAAGTTTATTAATGTGAAACATTATTTTCATTGTAGAAAATTACTGGTACAGATAAAGATACAACAGGACATTTACATAACATTGTCCTGCCATGACACCCGTCCAATATCTGAATCAAAATAAGCAGCAAATTGGTCCCGCATGAGACCAACGGCTGCAGTTGACCGCAGCGGGTGATGCTGGAAATCAGGCAGAGGGTGTGCAACTGGTTCATCCAGTTCAATGTGGGGTCGTTCCTTAGTAATTATGTAATTGTGGAGAACCACACAGGCTTTGACCACCCCGCCAACTGTTTCCACTTTTAGATTTATGGCTGATGCAAGAATGCGTCATTTAGCGACCAGAATGCCAAAGGTACACTCTACTGTTCTTCGGGCCCTCGTCAGTCTGTAGTTGAAGATCCTTCTAGTGTGGTCCAAGTCACGACTGGAATAGGGCTTCAGTAGATTTTCACACATCTGGAAGGCCTCATCCCCAACCATAACAAATGGCAGCGGTGGGCCTTGAGTGTTGTGGAGAGGCTGTGGAGGGGGGGAATTAAAATTGTTCCCATACACACGCCGGCCCATATCCGAGCTCTTGAAAGTCTGGGAATCGTTGCCACGGCCAAAAGCTCCAATGTCCACGGCGATGAAGCGACAGTCCGCATCAGCTATTGCCATGATCACTACAGAAAAATATTTCTTGTAGTTGAAAAACTCTGATCCGGTTCTGGCAGGTTTGATAATGCGGATGTGCTTTCCATCCACCTCTCCTAAACAGTTGGGGAAATCACACACATTCCAGAATTTTACAGCAATTTCACGCCACATGTCCGTGGTGGGTAGTGGTATAAACTCATCACGGAGTGCATTCCATATAGCCCGACAGGTGTCCACAACTATTCCGGACAGGGTGGATATTCCAAGCCGGTATTGGAAGTGGAGGGAAGATAAACTCTCCCCTGTGGCAAGAAATCTAGAAGAAAAACACAAACAAAAAACAACATTACAATCTACTCTTTTTATGGTGTGGTTAAAAATTGAAAAAAAAAAAAAAAAAGGAAAATACAAAAAAAAAAAACATGTCAGAATAACCAAAATTTGGACTGTCATTGGTTTAGATTTTGAACGTACCTTAATGCCACCAGCAGACGTTCCTCGGGTGGAATCGCTCTACGGAGCTGGGTGTCCTGTCGCCGTATGGCTCCTTGGACACGAGACAGCAAATCCCGGAACGATTCTTGCGACATTCTCGTGTACTCCTGGAATTTCTCCGGGTTGGCATTCAGCTCGGCATAGAGCGTGTGATAGGCTCCACGCCTCTCACGCACTTCAATAATCGGGTGCCTCCAAAAACGCCTACGTTGTCTCCTCCATCTTTCGCGGTTTCGGTCTTGCTCCCAAGCAAAAGCGCAGGCCAGAAACATCTTGAAGCTGAAATCCAGGTTGAAATAAAAGCTCTCCATGCGAAGATCCATCATGACACAGGATACAGTAGCAAGCTGTTAAAATTTAAGTAGCCGTAGGGTCTATATATAGAGAGCCCATCATATACGCCCTCTGTAGTCCCATTGGTGGTGTCTGGTTATCTTGTTTTTGCTATTGTGAAATTTCTCTTCTTGCGCAAAAAAACCGCAAACGCATGAAAAAACGCATGTAAACGCGGTCAAACGCGTTTTTTAAACGCATGTGTTAACGCATGCGTCTAAAAAATGCTGCGTTTCTACACGTTTACATGCATTTTTTCATGCGTTTGAAGATGCGTTTAAAACGCTGCAGATCAGCCTAATAGGAATTTTTACAACAAACTGAAGTCCATTTTTTCCTCAGTGCGCCATTACCCTACATGTAATCAGGAAATATTTTTCAGGCACAGTGCAAAGCTCAGAAGGCAAGGAGCACCAGATTTTACTGTTATGGTTTGCAGGTGCCATGACCAGTTGGCGGATTATAATGAGGTCAATCTGGGCGGTATGGCGTATGGGGCACGGTGGGCAGAGGGGGCCCGCATCGGGCCCTGTCTCATCTGCTCACCAGGCCCCTACCGGCGCTGTGGCAGTTTAACGCTATTGATGTGTGGGCAGCTGACGTCAGCCGTAGCGCACACGTTGCCGTCAGCTGACGTCAGCCGCAGCGTGCACATCGCCGGCATCTGACGTGATTGTCAGTCGCCGGCGAGTGCGCGCTTCAGCTGCGTGGAGGGAGCTTTGCCGCAGGAGTGCGGCCAGGTGGGAAGAACTTTTAAATGAGAGCAGCGATCCGGGGGGCCACATCTGGACACAGATGGGGCAGAGATGCTGGACATAGATGGGGCAGAGATGCTGGATACAGATGGGGCAGAGATGCTGGACACAGATGGGGCAGAGATGCTGGACACAAATGAGGGCAGAGATGCTGGACACAGATGGGGCAGAGATTCTGGACACAGAATGCTGGAGACACTGGGGGCTGAATGCTGGACACACTGGGGGCTGAATGCTGGACACACTGGGGGCTGAATGCTGGACACACTGGGGGTTGAATGCTGGACACACTGGGGGCTGAATGCTGGACACACTGGGGGCTGAATGCTGGACACACTGGGGGCTGAATGCTGGACAAACTGGGGGCAGAATGCTGACACACTGGGGGCTGAATGCTGTACACACTGGGGGCTGAATGCTGGACACACTGGGAGCTGAATGCTGGAGACACTGAGGGCAGAAATGCTGTACACTCAGGGGGCAGAAATGCTGGAGACACTGGGGGCAGAAATGCTGGAGACACTGGGGGCAGAAATGCTGGAGACACTGGGGGCAGAAATGCTGGAGACACTGGGGCAGAAATGCTGGAGACACAGGGCAGAATGCTGGAGACATAGGGGGCAGAATGGAGATACGGCGCAGAATGGAGATACAGGGCAGGATTGGAGACACTGGGGACAGGATTGGAGACTGATCGTGCAGGATCATGGGGCAGGATTGGATCATGGGGCAGAATGGATACGATGGAGACAGATGGAGCAGGATGGGGAGATCATATGGGGCAGAATGGATACTCATGAGGGCAGGATGGGAGAACATATGGCTGAAGCTAGGAATGAGACACACAGGAGCCAGAATGGGGAATATTATTACCATAGGGACTAATTTAGGGATATTATTACTGCAGTGATGTATTTATTTTATTTTTTGAGTATACTGTTTTAAATGAGGGGGCAGGCCTGTTACTGTGTAGAGTGACACTATGTTGCCTCTTTTTCTTCATGTGGTGTAATGTAGAAGTTGGGAAAAATTAAGTAATGTGTTCTGCAAGTGGAGCTCGAGATAACTGTTATTTCCTGCAGAGATGAGCCCTGGCTGGAAGAAGTGATGGCGGTCTGTACTGGATGAAAGATGAAGGACTTCACCTAGAGACGTCACTGGTGAGTCAGTGTTACCTATACACTGACGCTATACACTGTATACTATATACAGAGCTCCTGTGTATAATGTCACCAGTGATCACTGTATAACCTCTATACAGACACTGCATACTAAGTACAGATCTCCTGTGTATAATGGCACTTATGGTGATAGTATTGTTTTTTTTTTATTACTGATCAGTATTGCAGTATTAGGTCATTATGTGGTGGTAATATGTGGTCTGGACATTCTGTTGCGGTATTTGTTCCTTGTATGTGCTATTTGGTCACTTTGTGGTGGTAATATGTGGTCTGGTCATGGTGCGGTGGCATTTGTTCTTTGTATGTGATATTATTCGGTCACTGGTGGTAATATGTGGTCTGGTCATGGTGTTGTATTTGTTCCTTGTATGTGATATTATTGATCATTTTAAAAATTAAAAAATAAATAAAAATATACCTAAATTGTATTGCATATTTTAACAAATATTTAATAGGTTACAATAGAGTAGGATCCGGCCAAAAGTGTCTACCGTGTTATGGTGGCGGCTTGAAAAATCTTTTGGCCAAAACAAAAGCTGCCGGTTATATGTGTGATCTGGTGATGGTAACTGTTAATGTGATAGGTGAGAAGTGGAGTTTCACTCAGCAACTATTTTTCTGGAATAATCTGGTTCAGGTATATGATGACCCCGTGACATGACCGGGGGGGCCCACAGAGTCTGAACAGCCCAGGGCCCTGGCTACCCTTAATCCACCCCTGGTCATGACCCACTAGGAGAGCCACTGAGGTGCCAGAACAGCAGAACCCCCATAAGTGACCCCATTTTTCAAACTACACCTCTCAATGAATTAATCTAGGGGTGCAGAGATCATATTGACACCATGGGTGTGTCACAGAATTTTACACCATTGGGCAGTGAAGAAAAAAATAGCTGCATTTTTGCCATTTAAATTTTGTTTTAGCCAAAGATTTTACATTTTTACACAAGAAGTCGGTAAAAATGGCACCAAAATCTGTCCCACATCTGTACAGTACTACTTAGCCATACGGAGAGACTCCGGGGGAATGGAGCGCTGTCATGTTCTCAATGGCAAGAGAACATAGCATCAGCATATATAGGAACTAGCTCTTGGAAGATGGGAACTGAGCTGACCATGAACTAAACCTAACGCACAACTAGCAGTGGCCGGGTAGCATGCCTACGTTGATTCTAGATGCCCAGCACCAGCCGGAGGACTAAATAATGCTAGCAGAGGAAAATATTAGTCCTAGCTCACCTCTAGAGAAATACCCCGAAAGGAGACAGAGGCCCCCCACATGTATTGGCGGTGAATTAAGATGAAATAACAAACGTAGTATGAAAATAGGTTTAGCAAATTTGAGGTCCACTTACTACATAGCAGAAGACAGAAAGGACACTTTCATGGTCAGCTGAAAACCCTATCAAAACACCATCCAGAAATTACTTTAAAACTCTGGCATTAACTCATAACACCAGAGTGGCAATTCCTGTTCACAAGAGCTTTCCAGACACAGTAACGAAACTACAGCTGTGAACTGGAACAAAAATGCAAAAACAAACATGGACAAGAGTCCAACTTATCTAGTAGTTGTCTAGGAGCAGGAACAAGCACAGAGAGGCTTCTGATAACATTGTTGACCGGCAAGCAACTAACAGAGCAGCAAGGTTATATAGCGACTCCCACATCTTGATGGGAACAGGTGAACAGAGAAGATGAAAACACCAGTTCAATTCCACCAGTAGCCACCGGGGGAGCCCAGAATCCAAATTCACAACAGTACCCCCCCCTCAAGGAGGGGGCACCGAACCCTCACCAGAACCACCAGGGCGATCAGGATGGGCCCTATGAAAGGCACGAACCAGATCAGAGGCATGAACATCAGATGCATTCACCCAAGAATTATCCTCCTGGCCGTATCCCTTCCACTTGACCAGATACTGGAGTCTCCGTCTGGAAACACGAGAGTCTAAGATTTTCTCCACAACGTACTCCAACTCACCCTCAACCAACACCGGAGCAGGAGGCTCAACGGAAGGCACAACCGGTACCTCATACCTGCGCAATAATGACCGATGAAAAACGTTATGAATAGAAAAGGATGCAGGGAGGTCCAAACGGAAGGAAACAGGGTTAAGAATCTCCAATATCCTATACGGGCCGATGAACCGAGGCTTAAACTTAGGAGAAGAGACCCTCATAGGGACAAAACGAGAAGACAACCACACCAAATCCCCAACACAAAGCCGAGGACCAACACGACGATGGCGGTTGGCAAAAAGCTGAGTCTTCTCCTGGGACAACCTCAAATTGTCCACCACCTGCCCCCAGATCTGATGCAATCTCTCCACCACAGCATCCACTCCAGGACAATCCGAAGATTCCACCTGACCAGAGGAAAATCGAGGATGAAACCCCGAATTACAGAAAAACGGGGACACCAAAGTGGCAGAGCTGGCCCGATTATTGAGAGCGAACTCTGCCAATGGCAAAAAAGCAACCCAATCATCCTGGTCAGCAGACACAAAACACCTCAGATATGTCTCCAGGGTCTGATTAGTCCGCTCGGTCTGGCCATTCGTCTGAGGATGGAAAGCGGACGAAAAAGATAAATCTATGCCCATCCTAGCACAGAATGCCCACCAAAATCTAGACACGAATTGGGTCCCTCTGTCAGAAATGATATTCTCAGGAATACCATGCAAACGAACAACATTTTGAAAAAACAGAGGAACCAACTCGGAAGAAGAAGGCAACTTGGGCAGAGGAACCAAATGGACCATCTTAGAGAAACGGTCACACACCACCCAGATGACAGACATCTTCTGAGAAACAGGCAGATCTGAAATAAAATCCATCGAGATGTGCGTCCAAGGCCTCTTAGGAATAGGCAAGGGCAACAATAATCCACTAGCCCGAGAGCAACAAGGCTTGGCCTGAGCACAAACGTCACAAGACTGCACAAAGCCTCGCACATCTCGTGACAGGGAAGGCCACCAGAAGGACCTTGCCACCAAATCCCTGGTACCAAAAATGCCAGGATGACCTGCCAACGCAGAAGAATGAACCTCAGAGATGACTCTACTGGTCCAATCATCAGGAACAAACAGTTTATCAGGTGGGCAACGATCCGGTCTATCCGCCTGAAACTCCTGCAAGGCCCGCCGCAGGTCTGGAGAAACGGCTGACAATACCACTCCATCCTTAAGGATACCTGTGGGCTCAGAGTTACCAGGCGAGTCAGGCTCAAAACTCCTAGAAAGGGCATCCGCCTTAACATTCTTAGAACCCGGTAGGTATGACACCACAAAATTAAACCGAGAGACAAATAATGACCAGCGCGCCTGTCTAGGATTCAGGCGCATGGCGGTCTCAAGATAAATCAAGTTTTTGTGGTCAGTCAATACCACCACCTGATGTCTGGCCCCCTCAAGCCAATGGCGCCACTCCTCAAAAGCCCATTTCATGGCCAAAAGCTCCCGATTCCCAACATCATAATTCCGCTCAGCGGGCGAAAATTTACGGGAAAAGAAGGCACAAGGCCTCATCACGGAGCAGTCAGAACTTTTCTGCGACAACACTGCCCCAGCTCCGATCTCAGAAGCGTCGACCTCAACCTGAAAAGGTAGAGCAACATCAGGCTGACGCAACACAGGGGCAGAGGAAAAACGGCGCTTAAGCTCCCGAAAGGCCTCCACAGCGTCAGGGGACCAATCAGCAACATCAGCACCCTTCTTAGTCAAATCGGTCAATGGCTTAGCAATATCCGAAAAACCAGCAATAAATCGACGATAAAAGTTAGCAAAGCCCAAAAATTTCTGAAGACTCTTAAGAGAAGAGGGCTGCGTCCAATCACAAATAGCTTGAACCTTGACAGGATCCATTTCAATGGAAGAGGGAGAAAAAATATATCCCAAAAAGGAAATCCTCTGTACCCCAAAAACACACTTAGAACCCTTCACACACAAAGAATTAGACCGCAAAACCTGGAAAACCCTCCTGACTTGCTGGACATGAGAGTCCCAGTCATCCGAAAAAATCAGAATATCATCCAGATACACAATCATAAATTTATCCAAATAATCGCGAAAAATATCATGCATAAAGGACTGGAAAACTGACGGAGCATTTGAAAGACCAAAAGGCATCACTAAATACTCAAAGTGGCCCTCGGGCGTATTAAATGCGGTTTTCCACTCATCCCCCTGCCTGATTCGCACCAAATTATACGCCCCACGAAGGTCAATCTTAGAGAACCATTTGGCCCCCTTTATGCGAGCAAACAAATCAGTCAGCAACGGCAATGGGTATTGATATTTTACAGTGATTTTATTCAAAAGCCGATAATCGATACATGGTCTCAAAGAGCCGTCTTTTTTTGACACAAAGAAAAAACCGGCTCCTAAGGGAGATGACGATGGACGAATATGTCCCTTTTCCAAGGACTCCTTTATATATTCTCGCATAGCAGCATGTTCAGGCACAGACAGATTAAACAAACGACCCTTTGGGTATTTACTACCCGGGATTAAATCTATAGCACAATCGCACTCTCGGTGCGGAGGTAATGAACCAAGCTTGGATTCTTCAAAGACGTCACGATAGTCAGACAGGAACTCAGGAATTTCAGAGGGAATAGATGATGAAATGGAAACCACAGGTACATCCCCATGAGCCCCCTTACATCCCCAGCTCAACACAGACATAGCTCTCCAGTCGAGGACTGGGTTGTGAGATTGCAGCCAAGGCAATCCTAGCACCAAATCATCATGTAGATTATACAGCACCAGAAAGCGAATAATCTCCTGGTGATCCGGATTAATACGCATAGTTACTTGTGTCCAGTATTGTGGTTTATTATTAGCCAATGGGGTGGAGTCAATCCCCTTCAGAGGAATAAGAGTCTCCAAAGGCTCTAAATCATACCCACAGCGTTTGGCAAAGGACCAATCCATAAGACTCAAAGCGGCGCCAGAGTCGACATAGGCGTCCGTGGTAATAGATGACAAAGAGCAAATCAGGGTCACAGATAGAATAAACTTAGACGGTAAGGTGCAAATGGAAACAGATTTATCAAGCTTTTTAGTGCGCTTAGAGCATGCTGATATAACATGAGTAGAATCACCACAATAGAAACACAACCCATTTTTCCGTCTAAAATTCTGCCGCTCGCTTCGGGACAGAATTCTATCACACTGCATACTCTCTGGCGACTTCTCAGTGGACACCGCCAGATGGTGCACTGGTTTGCGCTCCCGCAAACGCCTATCGATCTGAATAGCCATTGTCATGGACTCATTCAGACCCGCAGGCACAGGGAACCCCACCATAACATCCTTAATGGCATCAGAGAGACCCTCTCTGAAAGTCGCCGCCAGGGCGCACTCATTCCACTGAGTAAGCACAGACCATTTACGGAATCTTTGACAGTAAATTTCCGCTTCATCTTGCCCCTGAGATAGGGACATCAAAGTTTTTTCTGCCTGAAGCTCCAAATGAGGTTCGTCATAAAGCAACCCCAAGGCCAGAAAAAACGCATCCACATTGAGCAACGCAGGATCCCCTGGTGTCAATGAAAAAGCCCAGTCTTGAGGGTCGCCCCGGAGCAAGGAAATCACAATCCTGACCTGCTGTGCAGGGTCTCCGGCAGAGCGAAATTTCAGGGACAAAAATAATTTGCAATTATTTCGAAAATTCTGAAACCCAGATCTATTCCCCGAGAAAAATTCCGGCAAAGGAATTCTCGGCTCAGATACAGGTGCATGACAAACAAAGTCTTGCAAATTTTGTACCTTCGTGGCGAGATTATTCAAACCTGCAGTTACACTCTGAAGATCCATTACAAACAGGTGGACACAGAGCCATTCAAAGAAGGAGAGAAAAAAAAAAAAAAAAAAAAATTCTCAGCAGACTTCTTATTTCTCTCCTTTCTCAGCCAAGGATTTTAACCCTTTAGTGGGCCGGTCAAACTGTCATGTTCTCAATGGCAAGAGAACATAGCATCAGCATATATAGGAACTAGCTCTTGGAAGATGGGAACTGAGCTGACCATGAACTAAACCTAACGCACAACTAGCAGTGGCCGGGTAGCATGCCTACGTTGATTCTAGATGCCCAGCACCAGCCGGAGGACTAAATAATGCTAGCAGAGGAAAATATTAGTCCTAGCTCACCTCTAGAGAAATACCCCGAAAGGAGACAGAGGCCCCCCACATGTATTGGCGGTGAATTAAGATGAAATAACAAACGTAGTATGAAAATAGGTTTAGCAAATTTGAGGTCCACTTACTACATAGCAGAAGACAGAAAGGACACTTTCATGGTCAGATGAAAACCCTATCAAAACACCATCCAGAAATTACTTTAAAACTCTGGCATTAACTCATAACACCAGAGTGGCAATTCCTGTTCACAAGAGCTTTCCAGACACAGTAACGAAACTACAGCTGTGAACTGGAACAAAAATGCAAAAACAAACATGGACAAGAGTCCAACTTATCTAGTAGTTGTCTAGGAGCAGGAACAAGCACAGAGAGGCTTCTGATAACATTGTTGACCGGCCAGCAACTAACAGAGCAGCAAGGTTATATAGCGACTCCCACATCTTGATGGGAACAGGTGAACAGAGAAGATGAAAACACCAGTTCAATTCCACCAGTAGCCACCGGGGGAGCCCAGAATCCAAATTCACAACAGAGCGCTATTTGCCTCCTGGAGCACAGATTTTCCTAGAACAGTTTGCGGACTCTATATACAAAGCCCTTAATTGCTAGAAGAGCAGAATCACCTCTCAAGTGACCACATTTGGGAAACTATACCCCTTGGGGAATTTATCTAAAGGTGTAGTGATGATTTTTACTCCATGGGTAGTTTCCAAAAACAAGCAGCAATGAATGTTGCCGAGTGAAACTTGCAAACTGTCATTGTAGTGACCAGTACGCTGTAGTGACCAGTACGTTGCAGTTACCAGTACACTATGCCCAGCTCATGCTTCTGAAGACATGCACCCGTAAGTTAGGTGGGCTCTCATCAATACAGAAATGCCAAAAGTGGACGCAATATGTGGTTTAGGTACACTGTTGGGCTCAGAAGGGAGAGGGACATTTAGATTTGAGAGCGCATAATTTGCTGAATTTCTTTTGGCGGGTGAAGCGCCATGTCGCTTTTGCACAGCCTTTGCACTACGAGTAATGTGGAAATGCGTTTTTTCCACATCTAATCAAATTCTATGGGAAAAATTTGTACATTAAACTCAGTGTATCCTTAAGAGAAATTGACGCTGTAGATTTCAAACATGCAATGCAGGTCAGTTTACGTCCCGAAAACCCCCCCACAGTGGACAGGAGATTTCTATAAATCCCCTCCACTTTGCTGGAACTGTAAGACGCTGCGTTTTTGATGCAATGAAAATAATCAGCATCAAAAACTCTTTGTGGAAGCACAGCCTACGAGAGCCTTTGTAAAACCATCCATTCTATCCCAGTACTTATGTAACTTTTTGGAGGGACTGATATTCAGCACCGTATCATAGCTCTGTACAAGCTCGTGCCACAACACAGAACCCCCCCCCAAGGCCCTGCTATATGCTCATACTGCAACTTCATACAGATGTTTTCTGTTACACGCTGTATGCAATTTTGCATGTTTCTTTGGATGCTGAATGTACAGAGGTATAAGGATGCATTGGTAAGAGCAGAGAATCTATCCATAAAGGGGGTCCGTACGGAGGGAAGAGTTCCTACAATGTTGATGTTACAGCCGCCATCCAGCATCTGGTGACATATGAATTACACTCCTGTACTTTTTCCAAACCTCAGAGGTCAGTTTTCCTCTTGCATACACTGTGTGCTGTCCTCCCTTTCTTATCATCTTAAGTCTAGGATTTCTATTCCAGTCACATATGTATAAGTGTAGATATAAATGCTGAGCGTTTCTTTTGGTATTGCATTAATTGGCTCTTTCCTGGCAGCTAATTTACCATAAACTCGTTAGCTGCTTGGAAATGCCTTGTGTACGTGGATTTATGGCTGAAGTCAGATGGTCTGTAGTGGCACATTATACAAGAGGTTTAGGTCTGGTTCCCAGTAGTCTTTAAATAAATCCCTACTCCTCAGACTCCAGTGACTGAACACCGATCATGACTGCGCTCCAGAGGTTGCAACCTGTACCCAGGACCTCAATTTGAAAAGTTTGTTCACCTTGCAGTCTTATCCCAGTGAAGGAAAAACTGCTAAAAAGTCAGTAAATTCCTTCCATAGACTATATGTTCACACGTTGCTTATTTGCAGCAGTTTTTTTTTTTTTGCTGCATTACCAGTGAGTCGCCCGCCAGGGCCTAGGGGTACTCGGTACCGGGTCCGGTCGTTATTAAAGAGGAGGTCACGGTGGCTGCAACCCAGTCTGTGGCCCTGGGCGCCCAAGTAAAAGGGATAGCTTTTAAAGGGAGTTGTAATGCAAGAAAAGTTCGTGACGCCACCTCTGGGTACTCGTTCAGGGGTAACCGACGCTGCTTAAAGGGGTCATTTGGGGGTGATGGTACAGCAGCAACGTGGTGTCGCTTCCCACAGGTGAAGCTGGGTCCCCAGGGCTCCCGGTGTGCTGGACAGGGATGGTGTGGTGGATGCCAGCAAATATATGGAGGACACAGGGTTGTAATGTCTTTACCTGGTTTACTGGTTGAATCAGGCCACAGTCCAGGGTACTAGCAACAGGTGGTGATGTGGTCTGGCCAGCCTGGAGTCAATAGTGGATCCCTCTTCCAGGTGAGGTCCGTAAGCCTTCCTGCTCACGCTCGTATGCGAGGTCCTTTCTGCCTGTGGCTCCCTGTCCTCTCTCTCCTATCCTGGGACAGTTACCCGTATGGTGGGCAGTGCAAGCCTTTTTATAGGGTCTCAATCATGACCAGGGCTCTTCGTGTACTGCTGCACCTTCAGGTGTGGGTGCTGGCAAATTACATAAAGTCCTTTGCCCTCCGGTTCTGCTGTACGATCTAGAGTTCAACACAACCTCGGGTTCCAGATGCCTTTCCTTCTCCTTTGCTCCTTTCCTCAGATGCTCACTACATTCCAACCCTTCAGGTTCTCTTCTGTTCCTGGAGCTGCAGCTCACATGTGGCTGCACGGCCCCACTGTCTGCTCTCTTTACTCGTCTCTCTTCCACTATCTCTGAACAACGGTTTAACTTTTCCTCCAGACCAGAATACATATAGCTGGGAGATGCTCCCCTGAATCTCGGTCCAGAGCTCCCCCTTCTGGCCTGGATTCAGAATGTGTTGCATGTAGGTGCTTTACCTGGTAAAGGGAATCCTTCTTGCCTCCAAGCATGACATTACCCTCCCCAAAGGGAAGGCAACATCACTGTAACAATCGGTTACCTGGGGTGTTACACCAGCAAAGTCTATGACATTTCAGAAATCTCATACACACACCTTTGTTTTTTTTTCCTGACTGTTTTGTCAAAGATCCGCGTTTTTGCAAAAAATGCAGCATGTCACTTCCTTCAATGTTTTTGGAGCATTTTTCACCCATTGAAAGCAATGAGTAAGTGCAAACACCATGCATTAAGTAACTTATCTACTGCTGAATGAACTGCATCCTGTAATATGCTTCAGATTTTGCTTGTGGTCACAGTGTACATACATTACATTACTTGCCATGGGCGTACTCAGGATGCAAACTGAGGGGGGGGGGAGGAGCCATGGTGCTTTTAACTCACCTCGCTCGCCGGGTTCCCACGGTGATCTTTCCTCATCCCGGCACCGTAGGACCTGGCACAGGACCTTAAACAGCACCATGTGACTGGGTGATGTCACCGGTCATATGGTGCTTCCGAGTCCTAGAGCCCACGCTCGCTGCGGCCCAGGCAGGGGATCAGAAGACACCGGTGGTCACTGCGAGGTAAGTATAAAGCGCAGGAAGAATAATAATAATATTTTTTTTATTTTGCTTATAGGCAGGGGTGAACCTAGCCACACTGCTGCCTGAGGCGAACTTCAAAACGGCGCCCTTCCTACAAACACATATACAACCCCCCATAGGGCTCCCATCTCATATACAGTCCCTTTATGCATTACATGAGTGATAACTATTGTACATTTTGCAATAGGTCATAAATCAGACAGTATAGTCCTCCATACAGTATTCTGGGCACCACATAGTGCTCCATACAGAATAATGAGCCCCATATATTGCTCCATACAGTATAATGAGCCCCAGATATTGCTCCATACAGTATTATGGGCACCACATAGTCCTCCATACAGTATTGTGGGCACTGCATAGCGCTCCATACAGAATAACATGCACCATATATTGCTCCATACAGTATAATGAGCTCTATACAGTATTATGGGCACCACATAGTCCTCCATACAGTATTGTGGGCACCGCTTAGCAATCCATACAGAATAACATGCCCCATATATTGCTCCATACAGTATAATGAGCCCCATATATTGCTCCACACAGTATTTTGGGTGCCATATAGTGCTCCATACAGTATAATGAGCCCCAAATATTACTCCATACAGAATAATGAACCCCATATATTGCTCCATACAAAATAATAAGCCACATATATTGTTCCATACAATATTATGGGCACCACGTAGGGCTCCATACAGAATAACATGCCCCATATATTGCTCCATACAGAATAATGATTCCAATATATTGCTCCATGCAGTATAATGTGCCCCATATAATGCTCCATACAGTATAATGAGCCCCATACCTGTATATACATCATCACCAGCCCCAGCCCACTGAACCCAGCACCACCTGTATATATCATCACCAGCCCCAGCCCACTGAGCCCAGCACCACCTGTATATAATAATAATAATAATAAATAATAATTTTATTTATATAGCGCCAACATATTCCGCAGCGCTTTACAAATTATAGAGGGGATTTGTACAGACAACAGACATTACAGCGTAACAAAAACACAGTTCAATATAGATACCAAGAGGAGTGAGGGCCCTGCTCGCACGCTTACAATCTATAGGAAAAAGGGAGACACGAGAGGTGGATGATAACAATTGCTTTTGTTGTTCGGACCAGCCATAGTGTAAGGATCGGGTGTTCATGTAAAGTTACATGAACCAGTTAACAGCCTAAGTATGTAACAGTACAGACACAGAGGGCTATCAACTGCATAAAGTGTATGAGAACATGATGTGAGGAACCTGATTATGTTTTTTTCTTTTTTTTTTTTTTTAAATGGGCCACACAGGGATAGTTAGGTTAATGCGTTGAGGCGGTAGGCCAGTCTGAACAAATGCGTTTTTGGGGCACGCTGAAAACTGTGGGGATTGGGGATTAATTGTGTTAACCTGGGTAGTGCATTCCAAAAAACTGGCGAAACACGTGAAATGTCCTGGAGACGGGAGTGGGAGGTCATAATTACCGACAATGCTAACCTCAGGTCATTAGCAGAACGGAGAGCAAGGGTAGGGTGGTAGACTGAGACCAGGGAGGAGATGTAGGGTGGTGCTGAGCCATGGAGTGCTTTGTGGATGAGGGTAATAGTTTTGTACTGGATTCTGGAGTGGATGATGTGAAGAAACCAGATTGTATCTTAATTTCCCAGACAACCAAGTTTTTGCAAAAAACCAAAAGAACTGGTTTTTTATCTGTATATTGGCTTGTGAATTTAAGTGTTTATGTCTGGTGTGTCAAGAAGACAGACTAGCCAACTGATATACTATCTAACAGACTGTGTAAGGGTACCGTCACACAGTGCAATTTTTATCGCTACGACGGCACGATCCGTGACGTCGCAGCGATCGTATGATTATCGCTCCAGCGTCGTAGACTGCGGTCACACATTGCAATCCTGGCGCTGGAGCGATGCCGAAGTCCCCGGGTAACCAGGGTAAACATCGGGTTACTAAGCGCAGGGCCGCGCTTAGTAACCCGATGTTTACCGTGGTTACCAGCGTAAAAGTAAAAAAAACCAAACCGTACATGCTCACCATCTGATGTCCGTCCGCTTCCTGCTCTGACAGATCCGGCCGTACAGTGAGAGCAGAGCGCAGCGGTGACGTCACCGCTGTGATCTGCTCTCACTTTCCGGCCGGCAGACAGTCAGAGCGGGAAGCGGACGGCAAGGGACCGGACGGACATCAGATGGTGAGCATGTACGGTTTGTTTTTTTTTACTTTTACGCTGGTAACCACGGTAAACATCGGGTTACTAAGCGCGGCCCTGGGCTTAGTTACCCGATGTTTACCCTGGTTACCAGCGAACGCATCGCTGGATCGGTGTCACACACAACGATCCAGCGATGTCAGCGGGTGATCAAGCGACGAAAGAAAGTTCCAAACGATCTGCTATGACGTACGATTCTCAGCAGGATCCCTGATCGCTGCTGCGTGTCAGACACTGCGATATCGTAACGATATCGCTAGAACGTCACGAATCGTACCGTCGTAGCGATCAAAATTGCACTGTGTGACGGTACCCTTAGTCTGTAATAGTGACTGTACATTGAGTGTGTGAAGCTTTGTTTATTGATGTGTGCTTATATGCTAATAGTGCTACTTAATCCCATAACCATTGTTTACCTTATCTTGATGTTGGACTGAAAGACCCTGGGTAATTCTAAAAATAGCTTACATGCCTTGGGTATAAAAAGACTGAGAGATCACATCCTGGGAGACTGAAGTAAGACAGAGCTACCAGCCCGACATTCTGCAAACCACCCAACAGACAAGAGAAAGGACTGCAGCCAATTCATCATGACACCATCACGAGGGACACTGATCTAGGATTCTATAGGATACAACCTAGGGGTTCGGCTCCGGTTGGAAGGAAACAGATCTGATCCAGTGACCATCTCTGAACCATGGATATGTTTGGAGAAAGCCAGGGTTGGGACCCGCTGGTCGCCTGGTTCCATGGAGATGGTCAGATAAGCCAGATGGTCAGATAAGCCAGGTGGTGACTCTCGTGTCAACTGGCTTTGGACCTTGTATGGACTCTATGGACAGTTCTTTTTCATCTCCCTATGCTTGTCGTTACCCCTTCTCTGTGCGTTCATCCACAGATGGAGTAGCGACCCTGGGAGCTCTGACATCATGTCATACTGGAAATACATGGAGACGCAGTGATCTTTTATATGCGCCCATGTGCCCCTGGGAGCTCTGACATCGTGTCATACTGGAAATACATGGGATTGTTCTGTTTGCTATTGTGTGTTGTGGTTCAATAAAGTATTGCCACACTGTTTTACCTTAACCCTGTGTTGTCTGTGTACTGTATTGCCCACAGGGAGATAGAGCGGGCGTTCAGTGGTATGAGCCGTGGTCCATGCAGTCTTGCTAAAGACAGCCGGGCCAGCGGACGAGAGCACCCACTGACCCCGTTTCTCCACAATTGGTGGCAGCAGTGGGATACTACTCAGCCCGGCGGAACCGGGGGAGCTGCAAGGGACTGGTGTTCTCACACATCATCCAGGGCTCCACAACAAGGGAGGTATACAGACAGACCCAGCAGACCATTGATGAGGCATGCACAGCAGGTTTTGGATGCCACTATATCCAACCCCACCAAATCGGCCTTGGGAAGAGGACCAGAGTGGCTATATGACCTCAACAAGAAATGGAAACTACAGGAGATGTTCCAGCGTCAACGGATTGAATACAATTTAATGCAGGAGCTACGAAATGTGGAGAAAGCCATGTGTGGACCCAGTGGATACCAGTGGTTGCTTTTCAATTGAGTATGGAGTTTGTTTTCGTGGGGAGCATGTGGAATATGCTCTAGGGACACTGGATGATCAGAAGCCTATCATGTCTGGTTAATTAAGATGGGGGAGGAATGTGAAGAGACCAGATTGTATCTTAATTTCCCAGACAACCATGTTTGCAAAAAACCAAAAGAACTGTTTTTTTTTTATCTGTATATTGGCTTGTGAATTTAAGTGTTTATGTCTGGTGGGTCAAGAAGACAGACTTGCCAACTGATATACTATCTAACAGACTGTGTAAGTCTGTGATAGTAACTGTACATTGAGTGTGTGAAGCTTTGTTTATTGATGTGTGCTTGTATGCTAATAGTGCTACTTAATCCCATCACCATTGTTTACCTTATCTTGATGTTGGACTGAAAGACCCTGGGTAATTCTAAAAATAGATTACATGCCTTGGGTATAAAAAGACTGAGAGATCACATCCTGGGAGACTGAAGTTAAGGCCCCGTCTCACATAGCGATTTACCAACGATCACGACCAGCGATACGACCTGGCCGTGATCGTTGGTAAGTCGCTGTGTGGTCGCTGGGGAGCTGTCACACAGACAGCTCTCTCCAGCGACCAACGATCAGGGGAACGACTTCGGCATCGTTGAAACTGTCTTCAACGATGCCGAAGTCCCCCTGCAGCACCCGGGTAACCAGGGTAAACATCGGGTTACTAAGCGCAGGGCCGCGCTTAGTAACCCGATGTTTACCCTGGATACCAAAAAAAACAAACCGTACATACTTGCCTTTCGTTGTCCGTCAGGTCCCTTGCCGTCTGCTTCCTGCTCTGACTGAGCCGCCGTACAGTGAGAGCAGAGCGCAGCGGTGACGTCACTGCTGCGCTCTGTTCTCACTGTAAGGCCGGATCTCAGTCAGAGCAGGAAGCAGACGGCAAGGGACCTGACGGACATCAGATGGTGAGTATGTACGGTTTGGTTTTTTTACGTTTACGCTGGTAACCAGGGTAAACATCGGGTTACTAAGCGCGGCCCTGCGCTTAGTAACCCGATGTTTACCCTGGTTACCAGTGAAGACATCGCTGGATCGGTGTCACACACACCGATTCCGCGATGTCAGCGGGACCTCAACGACCAAAAAAAGGTCCAGGCCATTCCGACACGACCAGCGATCTCACAGCAGGGGCCTGATCGCTGGTACGTGTCACACATAGCGAGATCGCTACTGAGGTCGCTGTTGCGTCACAAAACTAGTGACTCAGCAGCGATCTCGCTAGCGATCTCGCTATGTGAGACGGGGCCTTAAGACAGAGCTACCAGCCAGACATTCTGCAAACCACCCAACAGACAAGAGAAAGGACTGCAGCCAATTCATCATGGCACCATCACGAGGGACACTGATCTAGGATTCTATAGGATACAACCTAGGGGTTCGGCTCCAGTTGGAAGGACACAGATCTGATCCAGTGACCATCTCTGAACCATGGATATGTTTGGAGAAAGCCAGGGTTGGGACCCGCTGGTCGCCTGGTTCCATGGAGATGGTCAGATAAGCCAGGTGGTGACTCTCGTGTCAACTGGCTTTGGACCTTGTATGGACTCTATGGACAGTTCTTTTTCATCTCCCTATGCTTGTCGTTACCCCTTCTCTGTGCGTTCATCCACAGATGGAGTAGCGATCCTGGGAGCTCTGACATGTCAACTGGCTTTCGACCTTGTATGGACTCTATGGACAGTTCTTGGTCATCTCCCTATGCTTGTCGTTACCCCTTCTCTGTGCGTTCATCCACAGATGGAGTAGCGACCCTGGGAGCTCTGACATCATGTCATACTGGAAATACATGGAGACGCAGTGATCTTTTATATGCGCCCATGTGCCCCTGGGAGCTCTGACATCGTGTCATACTGGAAATACATGGGATTGTTCTGTTTGCTATTGTGTGTTGTGGTTCAATAAAGTATTGCCACACTGTTTTACCTTAACCCTGTGTTGTCTGTGTACTGTATTGCCCACAGGGAGATAGAGCGGGCGTTCAGTGGTATGAGCCGTGGTCCATGCAGTCTTGCTAAAGACAGCCGGGCCAGCGGACGAGAGCACCCACTGACCCCGTTTCTCCACAATTGGTGGCAGCAGTGGGATACTACTCAGCCCAGCGGAACCGGGGGAGCTGCAAGGGACTGGTGTTCTCACACATCATCCAGGGCTCCACAACAAGGGAGGTATACAGACAGACCCAGCAGACCATTGATGAGGCATGCACAGCAGGTTTTGGATGCCACTATATCCAACCCCACCAAATCGGCCTTGGGAAGAGGACCAGAGTGGCTATATGACCTCAACAAATGGAAACTACAGGAGATGTTCCAGCGTCAACGGATTGAATACAATTTAATGCAGGAGCTACGAAATGTGGAGAAAGCCATGTGTGGACCCAGTGGATACCAGTGGTTGCTTTTCAATTGAGTATGGAGTTTGTTTTCGTGGGGAGCATGTGGAATATGCTCTAGGGACACTGGATGATCAGAAGCCTATCATGTCTGGTTAATTAAGATGGGGGAGGAATGTGAAGAGACCAGATTGTATCTTAATTTCCCAGACAACCATGTTTGCAAAAAACCTTGTTTACCTTATCTTGATGTTGGACTGAAAGACCCTGGGTAATTCTAAAAATAGATTACATGCCTTGGGTATAAAAAGACTGAGAGATCACATCCTGGGAGACTGAAGTTAAGGCCCCGTCTCACATAGCGATTTACCAACGATCACGACCAGCGATACGACCTGGCCGTGATCGTTGGTAAGTCGCTGTGTGGTCGCTGGGGAGCTGTCACACAGACAGCTCTCTCCAGCGACCAACGATCAGGGGAACGACTTCGGCATCGTTGAAACTGTCTTCAACGATGCCGAAGTCCCCCTGCAGCACCCGGGTAACCAGGGTAAACATCGGGTTACTAAGCGCAGGGCCGCGCTTAGTAACCCGATGTTTACCCTGGATGCCAAAAAAAACAAACCGTACATACTTGCCTTTCGTTGTCCGTCAGGTCCCTTGCCGTCTGCTTCCTGCTCTGACTGAGCCGCCGTACAGTGAGAGCAGAGCGCAGCGGTGACGTCACTGCTGCGCTCTGCTCTCACTGTAAGGCCGGATCTCAGTCAGAGCAGGAAGCAGACGGCAAGGGACCTGACGGACATCAGATGGTGAGTATGTACGGTTTGGTTTTTTTACGTTTACGCTGGTAACCAGGGTAAACATCGGGTTACTAAGCGCGGCCCTGCGCTTAGTAACCCGATGTTTACCCTGGTTACCAGTGAAGACATCGCTGGATCGGTGTCACACACACCGATTCCGCGATGTCAGCGGGACCTCAACGACCAAAAAAAGGTCCAGGCCATTCCGACACGACCAGCGATCTCACAGCAGGGGCCTGATCGCTGGTACGTGTCACACATAGTGAGATCGCTACTGAGGTCGCTGTTGCGTCACAAAACTAGTGACTCAGCAGCGATCTCGCTAGCGATCTCGCTATGTGAGACGGGGCCTTAAGACAGAGCTACCAGCCAGACATTCTGCAAACCACCCAACAGACAAGAGAAAGGACTGCAGCCAATTCATCATGGCACCATCACGAGGGACACTGATCTAGGATTCTATAGGATACAACCTAGGGGTTCGGCTCCAGTTGGAAGGACACAGATCTGATCCAGTGACCATCTCTGAACCATGGATATGTTTGGAGAAAGCCAGGGTTGGGACCCGCTGGTCGCCTGGTTCCATGGAGATGGTCAGATAAGCCAGGTGGTGACTCATGTCAACTGGCTTTGGACCTTGTATGGACTCTGGACAGTTCTTGGTCATCTCCCTATGCTTGTCGTTACCCCTTCTCTGTGCGTTCATCCACAGATGGAGTAGCGACCCTGGGAGCTCTGACATCATGTCATACTGGAAATACATGGAGACGCAGTGATCTTTTATATGCACCCATGTGACCCTGGGAGCTCTGACATCGTGTCATACTGGAAATACATGGGATTGTTCTGTTTGCTATTGTGTGTTGTGGTTCAATAAAGTATTGCCACACTGTTTTACCTTAACCCTGTGTTGTCTGTGTTGGGAGATAGAGTGGTATGAGCCGTGGTCCATGCAGTCTTGCTAAAGACAGCCGGGCCAGCGGACGAGAGCACCCACTGACCCCGTTTCTCCACAGATGGGTAACCAGTGTAATGACTGGCACAAGGTAGAGGCATCGGTATAACGATTGGTGAGTAATATGATCCTGGCTGCAGCATTCAGACCAGATTGGAGTCGTGAGAGTTTGGTAAGAGGGAGGCCGATTAAGAGAGAGTTACAATAGTCAAGACGAGAATGAATGAGTGAAACAGTAAGAGTTTTTGCAGTGTCGAAAGTAAGAAAAGGGCGAATTCTAGAAATGTTTTTGAGATGCAGATAAGAAGAGCGAGCCAATGATCGGATGTGGGGGTGAAGGAAAGCTCGGAATCAAGGATGACCCCAAGGCAGCGGGCATGTTGCTTGGGAGTAATGGTGGAACCGCACACGGAGATGGCAATGTCAGGCAAAGGTAGGTTAGTAGAGGGAGAGAACAAGAGAAGTTCAGTATTAGACAGGTTCAGTTTAAGATAGAGGTATATACTGTACATCAGCCCTGCCACAGCCAGCCCCCAGCCCCTGTATATACATCAGCCCAAGCCCCCAGCACCTGTATATACATCAGACCAGCCAGCCCCCAGCTCCTGTGTATACATCAGCCAAGCCAAAGCAAGCCCCCAGCCCCTATATATACATCAGCTCAACCATAGCCAGCCCCCAGCCCCTGTGTATATGTAGCGCCCCCACTGTCGCAGGGCCGAGGGGTACCCGATACCGGGCCTCTGAGTCTCTGCTCTGGGGTTGTCACGGTGGCTAGACCCGGTCCGTGACCCTGCTGAGGGGCGCACAATGAAAGGTGGTGGTATGGTGCTGATGTTATGGTGCGGTGTAGTGCCGGTCGCAGTCAATAATGAGGACACCAGGTTGCAGTCTCTTTACCTCTTTACTGATGGCTTCTGAGTCCTCAATCCGGAGTACGGTTAACAGGGCTGCGCAAGTCCGGCCGGTCCGATGGCACCTCCAGAGTTCCCTTTGCAGGTGGAAATCTGTGCCTACCTTCCTGCGCTTGTGTTGTGGTCCTCCCCTGCTGTGCTTACGGGATAGTACCCCACAACTGTTGTGTCTGTTTCTCGTGTTCCCTCACAACTCGATCTGATGTTCTCCCTCTACGTCCCCCTGATCTTACGGTTAGGACGCACCCGTATGACGGGAGGCTCGGAGCTCTTCCGGGACTCTTGCGTCGCCCCACTCCTGTTGTTACCCCCCTGTGTCTTCCTGGGTCTGGGTGAGACAGCCCGCCTGTAACTGACTGTCCTGCCGTAGGTTCGAAGTTTGGCTTGGAGCTCTATACTTCCTCGGCGTTCCGGCCACCGGTTATGCGCCTCAATAGGATGTTGCCTCGTCTTACAGCATGACCTACTGGTATTCTCCTTGTTGCGTTGATCTCGTTTCTCACTCAGCACAATAAACCTCGCTTCTTATCCTTTCTTGGGGTACCACCGCTATGTCGTGCAGGCGCGGTCCCGTAACGTTCTCTCTGGTTGCTAGGCCTCTGTCAGCATCCCACCCCTGACAGGGACCCCTCCGAATCTTCCCCTACAACACCCTCTGCCACAAGGTGTTGCCTGGTTCCAACCCAGTCAGCTTTTCTGTCTAACTTCCTGCCTAACCCCCAGTTTTACCAGATTGTGAGGAGTGGCCTAATAAATAGAACCCTTAGCTCCCCCTGGAGGCCAGACTGTGAAATGTATTGGTGTCTGTGATACCTGGTCAGATGAACTCCTTCAGTGCCATCAGACGTACCATAGCCCCCCTTAGCGGCGGAGCAACAGTACTGCAACGGCCAGGACTCTGGGGCGCTGCACTCCCCCCCAGTTAAATCCATTACTCCTGGACTGGGAAGAAAACAACAATACATGTCAGCAAAAAGACATACAATTTTGAAAATGCAAGTACAAGTAAACTTTTTTTAACAGAGCTTTCCTTTATGGGAGGTGAGGACACTTGAACGTTACAAACATAGTTAAATACTTTAAATAACTTTTCTTACCCAACCGGGTATTCTACTAAGTGCAAAATCTTTGAACAATAATTTAACATTGCCTTTAAAGGGAAGGTGCCATCAAAAAAAATTTTTTTTACAGAAATTGTAAAAATGTAAAGAATTAATGTTTACATTTTCTTAAAAATTATTATCATTTGTTTATAATTTAGTAAAATATGAAAAATAATTTGAAAAGTTTTGGAATTTCCACTTTTAAACACTAGGGGGAGCAGCTGCTGAAATTTCAGAAAAACCTCGTGTACAACTAGCTCACATTACAGCACTGCAGTAATTATGGGCGGAGTCTGCTGACGTGTGTGATGTCACTCCTCTCCTTCCCTTCTGGGTGTCTGCTAAGGGATAAGAGAGGATGATATTCAGGAACCCAGTGAGCAGCCATTTTGTTGGTGACTGCAGAGTAAGGCTGCCGTCACACTATCAGTATTTGGTCAGTATTTTACCTCAGTATTTGTAGCCAAAACCAGGAGTGGAACAATTAGAGGAGAAGTATAATAGAAACATATGCACCACTTCTGCATTTATCAGCCACTCCTGGTCTTGGCTTACAAATACTGAGGTAAAATACTGACCAAATACTGAATGTGTGACGGCAGCCTTAGGCTACTTGCACACTAGCGTTGTTGGCTGTACGTCGCAATGCGTCGTTCAGGAGATAAAACACATCCTGCAAAACACATCCTGCAAAGTTGTCTGCAGGATGTGTTTTTTCCCCATAGACTAACATTACCGACGCATTGCGACGTATTGCCACACGTCGCAACCACCGTGCGACGGTTGAGTCGTGTTTTGGCGGACCACCGCCACAAAAAAAATTACATGTAACGTTTTTTTTGTGCGTCGAGTCCGCCATTTTCGACCGTGCATGCGCAGCCGAAACTCCGCCCCCTCCTCCCCGGACCTTACAATGGGGCAGCGGAAGCGTCGTAAGACTACATCCGCTACCACGTCGGGCATTTCTTTCACAGCATGCGTCGGTACGTCGGCCCGACGCACTGCGACGGGCCCGTACTGACGCTAGTGTGAAAGCAGCCTTACACTGACAAGTAGACAGTCACCGAGGAAGGCAGCCAGCAAGGATTCTGGGAGATATGTGGTGGAGGGAGCAGGGTGACCGCAGCGCAGAGTATTTCAGGAGAGCAGTGTGCTGGTCTATGGGGGCCCCCTGTTTGGTGCGCGGAGCAGCCAGGGATTGTACATAGAGCGCTGTCTTTTATACACATGGATGGACCGTCTGCTCCACAGAAATCCAGGAAACATTTCTGCGGATTGATGGCCTGTTCTGATCCAGACTTTGCATGCTAAGACCCCATTCCCCTCCTCAGATCCTGTCTTCTCCATCCTGTCCTGGTGATGTGTGAAAGTGAGACGACAGGCGAAGTCTGGGGTGACGCTGGGAAGGAAATGTAGCCATATAGTAACAATAAAAATGAGACCCCTCTCTTCAGCAGCCTGACCAGCCCTGACTGCACCTAACTGGAGGTCATGCTGCCCCCTCTATTACCCCAGACCCGCGAGCAGGTGCTCAGCCAGAACCACCATAGAATGGGTCCGCTTTCTGAAGATAATACTGCCATAGTGTTCTCACATAATACTGCCATATAGCTCACACATAATACCGCCATATAGATCACACACAATACCATCAAATAGATCACACACAATACTGTCATACAGTTCTCACATACCACCATATAGAGCACACATAATACAGCCATATGGATCACACACAATACCATCATACAGTTCTCACATACCACCATATAGATCACACATAATACTGCCAGTGTTCTCACATAATACCACCATATAGATCACACATAATACCGCCAGTGTTCTCACATACCGCCATATAGATCACACATAATACTGCCAGTGTTCTCACATAATACCACCATATAGATCACACATAATACCGCCAGCGTTCTCACATAATACCACCATATAGATCACACATAATACCGCCAGTGTTCTCACATACCACCATATAGATCACACATAATACCGCCAGTGTTCTCACATACCGCCATATAGATCACACATAATACTGCCAGTGTTCTCACATAATACCACCATATAGATCACACATAATACCGCCAGTGTTCTCACATACCGCCATATAGATCACACATAATACTGCCAGTGTTCTCACATAATACCACCATATAGATCACACACAATACCACCGTATAATTCTCACAATACTGATCAAGCATAATCACCACCATACAGATCACATAATACCGTCATATAGATCTCACATAATGCCATAATACAGCATGACCCCTGCAGCTCCTGTTATCGCATGCATTGAGTTGTGTGTGTAATGGGGAAAGATATGCAGGGGGGAGAGGAGTGCCTGAGAGGATTAGATACACGGTTCACCAGACAGTATCACACAGGAGAGGATTAGATACACGGCTCAGCAGTCAGTATCACACAGGATAGGATTAGATACACGGCTCAGCAGACAGTATCACAGGATAGGATTAGATACACGGCTCAGCAGTCAGTATCACACAGGATAAGATTAGATACACAGCTCAGCAGACAGTATCACAGGATAGGATTAGATACACGGCTCAGTAGTCAGTATCACACAGGATAAGATTAGATACACAGCTCAGAAGACAGTATCACACAGGAGAGGATTAGATACACGGCTCAGCAGTCAGTATCACACAGGAGAGGATTAGATACATGGCTCAGCAGTCAGTATCACACAGGATAGAATTAGATGCATGGCTCAGCATAGTATCACAGTATAGGATTAGATGCATGGCTCAGCAGACAGTATCACACAGTATAGGATTAGATACACGGCTCAGCATAGTATCACACAGGAGAGGATTAGATACACGGCTCAGCAGTCAGTATCACACAGGATAGAATTAGATGCATGGCTCAGCATAGTATCACAGTATAAAATTAGATGCATGGCTCAGCAGACAGTATCACACAGTATAGGATTAGATACATGGCTCAGCATAGTATCACAGTATAGGATTAGATGCATGGCTCAGCAGACAGTATCACACAGTATAGGATTAGATACACGGCTCAGCATAGTATCACACAGGAGAGGATTAGGTACATGGCACAGCAGACTATCATACAGGAGAGGATTAGATACATGGCTCAGCACAGTGTAGTGATAGATACACGGTCTGATGTCCTTGATCAGTGGCTGCAGTGAGAGGCAGGGTCGGGTCGGAGCAGCACAGAGATTCTCCCCCTCCCCCCCCTGTTACCTCT
Organism: Ranitomeya variabilis; assembly: GCF_051348905.1. Taxonomy (NCBI): domain Eukaryota; kingdom Metazoa; phylum Chordata; class Amphibia; order Anura; family Dendrobatidae; genus Ranitomeya; species Ranitomeya variabilis. The sequence continues at coordinate 596,272,417 of NC_135235.1, read as the reverse complement.
CTGCAGCTCCTGATAGAGGACATCAGACCCCAGCACTTCACCCTCTCTAGTGATTCTAGAGATTGAGCCAGGGCACCAGGCAGCAGAGGACAGGGAACGGCCGACTGCTGACAGTGTGAAAGGAGAGGCAGCTGGAGCTGCCCCTCCAACAGCACAGCTCTCAGTCACAGTGGAGCTCACACACTGTGGGCTGAAGAAACATGGCGCCGACCTCCTGCCTCTGCTGTGATGTGGAGACAGCCCAGGGGGCGTGGCCAGATCAGAGCAGGAGATAACGCGGTCGGCTCCCGACTGCTGAGTCCTATGCACAGGGCTGCCGTAAATGCAGAGTGGAAATGTCGTGCTGGGACTCTTACACTCCTGCAAAGCAAAATGGCGGCGCCCAGTGGCTGCAAAAATTATTAATAATAAAAAAGATATTAAGGTTAAAAAAAATAATTTTGTATTAAAGATAATTGTTTATATAAACAATCATTTTTAATACAAAAACAAAATTGCGGCACCTTTCCTTTAAGGACGTACTCGCTAAATCTACTAAAGACCTTCTTATATCACATATAAGGCTAATTAACTTTTATGCATTCTCCTTCTTTACATCTGCAGGACCGCCTGTCCTAACTGCTCCAGACCTACTGCCTCTCCTTTCTATACAGGACCGCCCCTTTCCGCCTGGGCCTACTGTCCTTCCACTACTATACACAGTATAGAACATATCATTTTTCTTTCAGTTCAAGATCACTGAGCCATCTCTATATGGCTCCTAAGAGGACTCACCACTAACCCCTACGGGTTCACTTCCTGTCCTCATTCTTCTATTAACATTATTAAACATTTCTTACAATCAACCAGTTAGCTACATATAACTTTTACATATCAGCATTATCAGTACTTTCTTTCAAAACATCATCATTCTTTAAGTGCTTTTGATGAACATCCCCTTTAAGAGGGGACCAAGTCTCTATGAGGTAGTGCAACTTCTCAAGCTGCAAGTCTGTTTGCAGTAAGGACTCCGATGCTGGTTCTGCGACCAGTGTCTTCGCAAAGAGTCCTTTCGCTTATAAAACCAGTAGAGAGCACCTTTAAGAAGGTGCAAACTATTTACAAGATCAGTTTTTGAATCATTCACCGTCCATGATTCAGCAGTCCTTTGATAACGGAGCAAAAATAGAAAACAAACAAAAGGCTATAGGGATCCCGGGTCAACAAAGGGATCCCTTTAAGAGTTAACCCTGGACGGGTTTTAGCAAAACAGTGAAAACAATTAACTATGTACAATCAATAAAGCATTCTTGCTTACTTAGTCTTCTTGTAGTGTAGGGGGTGGTCTCTGATCCGCGGCCGATGCGGCGTCAGTACCAGTGGTTGATCTCTCAGGTGCCGTCAGATCACTCGGTGTCTGGAACTGAAGGCTAACCCTGTTTGCAAGTTCGGTAGCCGCCACAAGGCGGACGGTGGTGAGAGTAACAAGATCTGTCAAGCCCGGATCAGTCATGGTCGGGGCAACAGGTGACACCCCTTCTGGCTCACAGCGTCGGACATTCCGAGCGCACCACCCTTGCGCACTCCGGTGGCGGGTGTAGGTCACCTGATCCCCCTTCTGCAATGGGTCACCATATTGGTTACAGCAGGGAGTTTTCACGTCATGACTAGTAACGAAGATGTCAGTCGGTAGTCCCGGTTCCTGTATGGAGCCCCAACCCCGCTTTGGGTGAAAGGCCAGCACAGTTCCCCGCTTTACCGCATCTTTCCTGCCGTGCGCAGCCTTTGGGCGTCGTACCGCTATTGGATCAGTCTGTTCGGTCTCTTCTCGGTTTTTCCAATGTAGGATCAGACATTGTTTATACTGTTCCCAAGTGAGCACAGCGAGGGTGAGGCCCTCCTCCCGGGCTCCATCTGGCCCGGTCCAGGTGGTGTCCCACCGGAGGACCACCCCATCTGGGCCCACGTCCATGGGTTGTCCTATCTTGGTCGGTAGTGGAGGTACTAGCTTCCCCATCGCGTCGGGGGTGAGGATCACCCGTTCCACCGAGAGGAAACAGTTATTGCTGGGGTGAGGAGGGGTCACAGGAGCGGGATCGGTCAGGGGAGCAGAATCGGCCGGGGGAGTAGGGGTGCCGTTCATACCTGTGCCTGATGTGATTCCACCGATGTTGATCTGTTCCGTTGACGAGGACACTGGAATCGGCTGCAGCCCGGACCGCGGCTCTTCCGGAGTGACCTCTTGATGTGGCTCCGCCCTCCATGGTTCTGTGGCTGGGATAGGTAGGCTCAGCTCCTCCACTGGCGGCTCCAAGGAGTTCAGGTCCTTTACCGGCGGTGGACGCGAGTCCGCCTCTGATGGGTGTGGGTAAGCCGGGATCACTTCGCCGTTGCTCGGGCACTTGCTGCTCCTCGTCGCTGTCTGGCATTCGGCGGCAACGCATGCACCTGGCTCCGCCATTTCTCCGAGGTCGAGCTCCCTCTTCACCTTGTTCCCGCCGTTGCAAATCAGGGGGTGTTTCTCCTCTGCTGCTGGGCAAGTCGTCATCTCGCAGCAGAAGTCGGAGGGGGGTGGTCGCTACTTCTGGCGCCGCTTTGGTAGTCTCCTCCCATGGCACGCCTTCCTTCTCCCTCTGCGCTCCCTGTGGCGCTGCAATGGCGGCGGGTTTTGGCGGGAACTTTTGGCGGCCAGTAGCACTACACAGTCTTTGCAATAAATCACAGTCCAAGTATAATAAATCACAGTTCCAAGGCACACATGACCTGATTCTTCAGGCTTAAGTAGATCCTGTTCGTGACGCCAAGTTGTAGCGCCCCCACTGTCGCAGGGCCGAGGGGTACCCGATACCGGGCCTCTGAGTCTCTGCTCTGGGGTTGTCACGGTGGCTAGACCCGGTCCGTGACCCTGCTGAGGGGCGCACAATGAAAGGTGGTGGTATGGTGCTGATGTTATGGTGCGGTGTAGTGCCGGTCGTAGTCAATAACGAGGACACCAGGTTGCAGTCTCTTTACCTCTTTACTGAAGGCTTCTGAGTCCTCAATCCGCAGTATGGTTAACAGGGCTGCGCAAGTCCGGCCGGTCCGATGGCACCTCCAGAGTTCCCTTTGCAGGTGGAAATCTGTGCCTACCTTCCTGCGCTTGTGTTGTGGTCCTCCCCTGCTGTGCTTACGGGATAGTACCCCACAACTGTTGTGTCTGTTTCTCGTGTTCCCTCACAACTCGATCTGATGTTCTCCCTCTACGTCCCCCTGATCTTACGGTTAGGACGCACCCGTATGACGGGAGGCTCGGAGCTCTTCCGGGACTCTTGCGTCGCCCCACTCCTGTTGTTACCCCCCTGTGTCTTCCTGGGTCTGGGTGAGACAGCCCGCCTGTAACTGACTGTCCTGCCGTAGGTTCGAAGTTTGGCTTGGAGCTCTATACTTCCTCGGCGTTCCGGCCACCGGTTATGCGCCTCAATAGGATGTTGCCTCGTCTTACAGCATGACTCCTACTGGTATTCTCCTTGTTGCGTTGATCTCGTTTCTCACTCAGCACAATAAACCTCGCTTCTTATCCTTTCTTGGGGTACCGCCGCTATATCGTGCAGGCGCGGTCCCGTAACGTTCTCTCTGGTTGCTAGGCCTCTGTCAGGATCCCACCCCTGACAGGGACCCCTCCGAATCTTCCCCTACAACACCCTCTGCCACAAGGTGTTGCCTGGTTCCAACCCGGTCAGCTTTTCTGTCTAACTTCCTGCCTAACCCCCAGTTTTACCAGACTGTGAGGACTGGCCTAAGGCCGGCCTCACACTGGGCGTAAGACAATACGCCACGTATTATACGTCCGTACTACGGCCGTAATACGGAGAAATGTTCCCAAAATATTGATCCGTAGTCAGGGTGTGTCAGCGTATTTTGCGCATGGCATCCTCCGTATGTAATCCGTATGGCATCCGTACTGCGAGATTTTCGCGCAGGCTTGCAAAACCGACATCTAATGGATTTATGTGCTCAAATGTTCGGGAAAACATATATACAGTATATATATATATATATGTCATTGAGACACATATATATATATTCTGTATTTAGATTTCATTCAGCGCGATATGTGTTAAAAGCCGGTAATTCAATTACCGGCTTCTCATTTCTCCTGCACAAACCCGACAGGATATGAGACATGGTTTACATACAGTAAACCATCTCATATCCCCTTTTTTTTGCATATTCCACACTACTAATGTTAGTAGTGTGTATGTGCAAAATTTCAGCGCTGTAGCTGCTGAAATAAAGGGTTAAATTGCGGAAAAAATTGGCGTGGGCTCCCGCGCAATTTTCTCCGCCAGAATGGTAAAGCCAGTGACTGAGGGCAGATATTAATAGCCAGGAGAGGGTCCATGGTTATTGGCCCCCCCGTGGCTACAAACATCTGCCCCCAGCCACCCCAGAAAAGGCACATCTGGAAGATGCGCCTATTCTGGCACTTGGCCACTCTTCCCACTCCCTGTAGCGGTGGGATATGGGGTAATGAAGGGTTAATGCCACCTTGCTATTGGAAGGTGACATTAAGCCAGATTAATAATGGAGAGGCGTCAATTATGACACCTATCCATTATTAATCCAATCGTTTGAAAGGGTTAAAAAAACACACACACATGATTTAAAAGTATTTTAATGAAATAAACACAGCGGTTGTTGTAATAATTTATTGTTCTCTCAATCCATCAGGAACACCCTCGCTTGGAAAAATAATAAACGCACAAGATACATACCTTCTGGTGAACCGTCTCGTCCCACGAAGTAATCCATCTGAAGGGGTTAACTAATATTACAGGCAGGAGCCCTGCTAAATGCAGCTGTGCTCCGTGCCTGTAATCCCCGGCGAATGAATGAAATGTAGGTCATTGACCTACATTTCCTTCAGTCGCGGTGAGGCGCCCTCTGCTGGATGTTCTCATGAACTGCAGCCTGGGAACTTTTTCCCACGCTCCAGGTCATATGAGGACATCCAGCAGGGGGCGCATCACCGCGACTGAAGGAAATGTAGGTCAATGACCTACATTTCATTCATTCGCCGGGGATTACAGGCACGGAGCACCGCTGCATTTAGCAGGGCTCCTGCCTGTAATATTAGTTAACCCCTTCAGATGGATTACTTCGTGGGACGAGACGGTTCACCAGAAGGTATGTATCTTGTGCGTTTATTATTTTTCCAAGCGAGGGTGTTCCTGATGGATTGAGAGAACAATAAATTATTACAACAACCGCTGTGTTTATTTCATTAAAATACTTTTAAATCATGTGTGTGTGTGTTTTTTTAACCCTTTCAAACAATTGGATTAATAATGGATAGGTGTCATAATTGACGCCTCTCCATTATTAATCTGGCTTAATGTCACCTTCCAATAGCAAGGTGGCATTAACCCTTCATTACCCCATATCCCACCGCTACAGGGAGTGGGAAGAGAGTGGCCAAGTGCCAGAATAGGCGCATCTTCCAGATGTGCCTTTTCTGGGGTGGCTGGGGGCAGATGTTTGTAGCCACGGGGGGGCCAATAACCATGGACCCTCTCCTGGCTATTAATATCTGCCCTCAGTCACTGGCTTTACCGCTCTGGCGGAGAAAATTGCGCGGGAGCCCACGCCAATTTTTTCCGCCATTTAACCCTTTATTTCAGCAGCTACAGTGCTGAAATTTTGCACATACACACTACTAACATTAGTAGTGTGGAATATGCAAAAAAAAAGGGGATATGAGATGGTTTACTGTATGTAAACCATGTCTCATATCCTGTCGGGTTTGTGCAGGAGAAATGAAAAGCCGGCAATTGAATTACCGACTTTTCACTAACACCGCTGCGTATTTCTCGCAAGTCACACTGCTGGTCAGTGTGGAATCCGTATTTTTCTCGCCCCCATAGACTTTCATTGGCGATTTTTTTGCGCAATACGGTGACAAACGCAGCATGCTGCGATTTTGTACGGCCGTAGAAAGCCGTATAATACTGAACCGTAATATACGGCTAATAGGAGCAGCCCCATTGAGAATAATTGTGCAGTTTATTTTGCGAGTTTTACGGACGTAGTTTATGCGCTCATACGTCCGTAAAACTCGCTAGTGTGAGGCCGGCCTTATACATAGCACCCTTAGCTCCCCCTGGAGGCCAGACTGTGAAATGTATTGGTGTCTGTGATACCTGGTCAGATGAACTCCTTCAGTGCCATCAGACGTACCATAGCCCCCCTTAGCGGCGGAGCAACAGTACTGCAACGACCAGGACTCTGGGGCGCTGCATATACATCAGCCCAGCCACAGCCAGCCCCTGTGTATACATCAGCCCAGCCACAGCCAGCCCCCAGCCCCTGTGTATACATCAGCCCAGTCACAGCCAGCCCCCAGCCCCTGTGTATACATAATCCCAAGCCCCCAGCACCTGTATATACATCAGACCAGCCAGCCCTCAGCCCCTGTATATACATCAGCCCAGCCACAACCAGCCCGTGTATACATCAGCCCAACCCCCAGCACCTGTATATACATCAGACCAGCCAGCCCCTGTATATACATCAGCCCAGCCACAACCAGCCCCAGCCCCTGTGTATACATCAGCCCAAGCCCCCAGCACCTGTATATACATCAGCCGAGCCAGCCCCCAGCCCCTGTACATACATACATCAGCCCAGCCACAGCCAGCCCCCAGCACGTGACCTGTATATACATCAGCCCAGCCAGCCCCCAGCTCCTGTATATACATCAGCCCTGCCTCCAGCCATTGTATATACATTAGCCCAGCCCCAGGCCTCAGTGCAGCACTTGTAGAGACTGCCTCAGGAGCGCGCGGGTACTAGGAGCTCCTCCGGATGCCTGAGACCTGATCCTGATACGTTCAGCGGCACGCTGCAGCCAGGGGCGGGAGATGGGGAGAGCAGAGCGCTCTCTCTCCGCCCATAAAGAATGTCCTCCTGACGTTCAACGTCAGGCGTTCTTAACCCCTCTGTGCAGGACACCCGGGCCACTGACTCACTGATACGTACACCTGTAAAGCCACCGTGCCCGAAGATTTAAAGGGCCTGCGGCAGGAAAAACAGGTGGCCAGGCCTCATCATGATAGTGTGCGGCGCTCCCCCCCTGCCCCACGGTGGGTACGCCCATGTTACTTGTCCTGTACTGATCCTGAAAATTCTCATGTTGCTAGCGGTGATCTCATTGAGGTCACCGCAGTTCATCGTCCCAGCTCATAGTGAACTGCCTGTGGGAACCACAGCTTCAATGACCGGCGGTGACCGAGGTTAAGTGCCAGATTTGGCGCATATTATGGATGTGTGATTTCTTGGGCAGCTAAGGGCTGATGTTGGTAGACTGAAGGTGGGGGCAATATCTCTGGCCCCTTCTTAGGCTTTTAATATCAGCCCTCAGCTGTCTGTTTATCCTTTGCTGGTTTGAATTTATAGGGGGACCCTACTTCATTTTTTTTCTGGAGTCCCCCCATAAATTCACCAGGAAAGGATAATCAACTGTGAGCTGTTATTAATAGCATGGGAACCTTATTGGATATTGTCCCTTTTACCAGATTAATAACATAATTTGCGGGATCCCACACCATTTTTTTAAATTTAATTCTTTAACACAGTAGGGAAAAAGCTGCGGCTGAATACAACTCCGATTATTATCGACTGGTCATGCTGATCTTAGGGAGACCAGACGACAATGATGAGAGCTGCCTCCAGGAGACGGCCGGGGCCAGGGAACAGAGCAAATTTTACCTCAGCTTCCTGATCAGCGTACATGTCACGCTGATGACACACAGTGTAATCCCCGTGTTATCAGTGTGCACAGCACATTTTTTCTGTGCTGCCGATAAAAATGTCTGGGTTTTTTTTCACATGGACACACGTTCCGTGTGTAAAACCTGACATATGCGCACCATCATTGAATACAATGGGTGTGCGTGTGTCTGTATTTGCGTCCCTTGAAAAACAGACTGCATATGGACACAAAACAAGGACTTGTGAAGGGGGCCTTAGGGCCCCAGTGAGGCAGCACAGCTTGCACCAATGATGTGGCCGCTCTTGTGTTGCAGACATAATACAGCTGCTAAAATGAGGCTATATTACAAATATATTGTCCAGTTGAAGTTCCTTTAATCCACCACTAGATGGGGTTCTGTGTCCTAGCAATGGAAGGATTATTTATTCCCCTCGACAATGGATATTACATGGAGATTCTCTCTGTATATAATCTTGTATTTATGTCATTCCAGCATAACATTTTGTACAGAAACCATGGGCGTTCTGATGTCTGCAGAGCAATTTTGGAGCTGACATTAATGCTGTTAAAGTGGTTGTCCACCCTACGGGGATATTTTTATTGTTGAACTCCAATGCATGAAATTGGGGCTAAAAATCATTTTTGCTATTGGGTTGTATAAAAATGTTTTGTACCGCTTGCTTTCTATAGCTTCTATGTTGTACAATCTATTAATGGCTGCAGAATGAGTTAACTGAGAATCCATCAGCCAGCTTGCTATGAAAGTCTGACAGTTTGTACCTTTTTATCTGTCTTTTTCTGAGCTCCTCTCAGCTAATTTATGACCAAGAACCTCATCAAAGTTGGATGTGCAGGAAAACAAATAGTCTGTAAAAGTAAAACTGCTAAATTTTTCATGACACCCAATTGCAAAAATTATTTTCAGCAACAATACATGCATGCAAGTCACCAAACGTGGACAACTACTTTAGAAAAAATGTTTAAATGATTTTCCACACCCACACTTTATATAAGGGGTACTTAACATTCAGTATAATATGACTATTACATTATTCTCAATATGATGTGTTACTAATATTTGCCAGTTTCTAATTACCAGCAGTCACCACTAGAGGGGGCATGTTGAATGTGACTGATTTAATTTCTATAGAGTTTTGTATATAGTTCAATGGCAGCTGTAGAACTCTGTGATCAGAGAGCTCCTCCTAGTGGTGGATGTAGGATGCCAGAATTGTTTTCCTTTATTAGCAATTTTCGTTTCTTTATAGCCGATCCTCACATGCCATCTTATCCCTCAGTGACATGTCAGACATTAATACAAATAACACTAAGCTTTTAACCTGAAGTCCAGATTTTTTTTATAGGTCTGATTTTTTTTTCTTGATTTCATACACTGACTTGAAGTAACCCTTATTTTGGCAATTATTACATCTGTACAGAGTTTTAGTTTCTGTAGGAAAATAAGGGAACTAAGAGGTAGCGTTTCTCCTTGTAGAGAGTTACATGCCAATGTAAGGAGACTTATAGACCATGCAGTGCTCCTCTGGGTAATTAAATATGCACATTGCTTCTTCAGAGGAAGAGGACTTGAACTCTAGTGCCACCTACTGGAAGTAGCGATCCTAAAAGTCAATCTAGACCCTTTAATGAGCCTTGAAATATTAATATTAGGACTTTGGATAAAAGCCAAACCAGAATCTCAATTTGCAGACACATATTTCGGTGTGTAACCCCTCCTCAGTGCAAAGTATGAGATCTGATTTGGCCATATGACAGGCTTCTGACTGGGGTCTAAGGGGTAACATTTCTCCATACGCAGAGTGACATGCCTGACATGCCACTGTAAGGAGACATATAAGCCATGCAATACTGGAAGAAAATAAGAATGTTTCCATTTACCGAATGTTGTAAATGATGATTTAAAGAGTTTTGGAAAATCTCTGTCATCTGGCTGCGGTTGGTTTTGAAAAAACAAATAAATTGGACTTTACTCACCATTCCCAGGTCCGCTGCTGCTCCCAGTGCCTATTATTGTTTGCAGCGCTGCAGACAATCACTGGGTTTACAGAATGAGGTGCTCAGAGCTGCTGAGTGTATTGATTGTCTGCAGCGTTCACGTAACTTTGACAGCACTGCAGCCAATCATTAAGCTTAATGGCTCTGCCTGAGTGGACGGCACAAGCTGCTCAGACCCACCGAGCTCACTGATTGACTGCAGTGCTGTCAATGCTGCAGAAAATAACAGACACCGGTAAAAAAAACTACATCCAGGAGGCAGGGGGTGCTCTGATGAATCCTCTAGTACTGTATAATGGCATAATCCCGGACAGTCTCTTACATTAGGGGTTACCGGCCCTCTAAGCCATCGTGGCCATAACTTGAGGCTACAAAGCTGTAACAAATGGGATCTTGTTCTGTCTTCCTTCGAAGGGGGAGTTGAGACGCAGCCAATTCTACGAGCGCTCTAACACGCGACGGTCCACACCGAGGAGGCAAGGATGACTGTAACCACACGACTAGTAGATGCTGCAAATCGTAATACGGCCCGTGACATACTCCATTGTAATATCCACGTCAACATATGGCCTCCATCTGACAGCTGCTCCGCAGATGTGGCAATTAGCAAACCTTATGGCCGCAGCGTTAGGATTACAGCACGCTCCCAGGCAGCGCACATTTCCTCCCCTCTCTCTATTCTTCGCGTTACTAGTACTTGTGTCAAACGCGACTTTAAAGTCTCCGGCGTGAATTTTTTTAATTTTTCTTTTTTAGTTCTTTTTCATCTCACAGATGATGCAGAGGAACTTTTACTACAGAACAATATTAATTCCGCCATTCAGCAGATTCTTCAATTAAAAGGGGCTAATAGACAATCGCCGCATAACACGGCCAGATCCGCCAAGCGCTTTTCAATTACTGTAGTTTGTTTTTTTTTTGGCGCATTTCTAAAAAGCAGCGCTAGACGGATATTTTACCTTGATGTTCGATGCGTTGCTAGAGATGAGAGCGGCTTTGCTTTTTCATTAGCGAGGAGAAAAGGCATATATAACGACGCATATTTAAATTATGAATCAGGTCAGTATCTGCCAACTGGAAGTAATATCAATTAGGGCTGCACTGGATCCGCGCACACGGTGTCCTTATATCTAATGACAAAACTAAGACTGTTAATCTCACCGACGAACAAAGGGATAATTTAAGGCGGCCAGAAATCAAAGTATGATGTCACGAAAACCCTCGCTTTCAGCTTCTTTCCCATTTCCTTTTTCTTTTTTTTTCTCCCCGGCTGCTAATATCATAATTAATAGACTTCGAATGACTTTTTTGTGGGTTACGGGCTTTCATCTGAGCATTTATTGCTGACATAAAATATAAACTTGGAGAGAGTGGGTTTGACGGAGGCAGACAGAGGGTCGGCAAGGCCCTTGTTCCGCCTTAAAAATAATAATTCAGCCTCGCAGGCTGTGTCTGATAATGCTCAATTAATGCCAGTTCAAGCTCTATAAATCTTGCTAATAGCGAGATTGACTGTACATCAGTGGAACTGGAGCTCAATATTTGCCAGAAATGTGTCTGCTGAAAATAAAATAAAAATGTAAAAAAAAAAAAACTGGTAACGGAAGAGGAGGTTTACATGGAGATACTGTAAATCTGGGAAGGGGTCACAACTCTACATCCATTATTCAAAAAAGAATATGCAGCTTAGGGTGTGTCCACCTTAGAATGCTACATTACAGTATATATTTACTGATGTACGCTCAAAACCTATGCTGACAAGTAAATCCATGACATTACTTATCTTGTCCTAATTGTGAGTAACATCCTGTATTATACTCCAGAGCTGCACTCACTATTCTGCTGGTGCAGTCACTGTGTACATACATTACATTACTTATCCTGTACTGATTCTGAGTTACATCCTGTATTATACTCCAGAGCTGCACTCTCTATTCTGCTGGTGCAGACACTGTGTACATACATTACATTACTGATCCTGTACTGATCCTGAGTTACATCCTGTATTATACTCCAGAGCTGCACTCACTATTCTGCTGGTGGAGTCACTGTGTACATACATTACATTACTTATCCTGTACTGATCCTGAGTTACATCCTGTATTAGGCTACTTTCACACTAGCGTCGTGCACTGCACGTCACTATGCGTCGTTTTGTAGAAAAAACACATCCTGCAAAAGTGCTTGCAGGATGCGTTTTTTCTCCATTGACTTGCATTAGCGATGCAGTGCGACGCATTGCCACACGTTGCAACCGTCGTGCGACGGTTGCATCGTGTTGCGTCGGACCGTCGCCAACAAAAAACGTTGCATGTAACGTTTTTTGGTGCGTCGTGTCCAGCATTTCCAACCGCGCAAGCGCAGCCGGAACTCCACCCCCTCCTCCCCGCACCTCACAATGGGGCAGCGGATGCGTTGAAGAACAGCATCCGCTGCCCCTGTTGTGCGGCGCTTCCACAGTATGCATCGGTGCGCCGCAACGTCGCATTGCGACGTGCAGTGCACGACGCTAATGTGAAAGTAGCCTTATACACCAGAGCTGCACTCACTATTCTGCTGGTGGAGTCACTGTGTACATACATTACATTGCTTATCCTGTACTGATCCTGAGTTACATCCTGTATTATACTCCAGAGCTGCACTCACTATTCTGCTGGTGGAGTCACTGAGTACATACATTACATTACTTATCCTGTACTGATCCTCAGTTACATCCTGTATTATGCTCCAGAGCTGCACTCACTATTCTGCTGGTGCAGTCACTGTGTGCATACATTACATTACTTATCCTGTACTGATCCTGAGTTACATCCTGTATTAATTATACTCCAGAGCTGCACTCACTATTCTGCTGGTGCAGTCACTGTGTACATACATTACATTACTTATCCTGTACTGATCCCGAGTTACATCCTGTATTATACTCCAGAGCTGCACTCACTATTCTGCTGGTGGAGTCATTGTGTACATGGATCGCCCCCCAAGGGCAGCGGGGTACTTGGTACTGGTTCCTGTGGTTCACAGGGGGATGTCACGGTGGCTGACCCGGTCCATGGCCCTGGGGACGTCCGTGTTAAAGGGGAAAGGTCTTTAAAGGGATATATTCGTGACGCCACCTGTGGTATTCGGTCAGGGTGACCGACGGTGCTTTAAGGGGTCTGCTGGGGTGATGTTATGGCAGCTAGATGGTGTACCTTCCCACAGGTGAAGTATGTCCCCAGGGCTTCCCAGTGTGTAAGATGGTGGATGGTGTGAGGTGCAGTGAAGAACGAGGACACAAGATTGCAGTCTCTTTACCTTTTTACTGAAGGCTTCAGCATCCACAGTCCAGGGCACAGACCACAGGGCAGGCAGAGTCCGGCCGGTTTGGAGGCAAATCCAGAGTCCCCTTATCCAGGTGGAAATCAGTAGCCTTCCTTTGCGCTGCAGTGTTGTAGTCCCTTACTGCTAAGCTTCACATAAGGTCCTCACAACTGTTGAAGATGTTACAGATGTTATATCTCTCTCTGTCCCCCAGATGGATAGGACAAACCCGTATGACTGGTGGCTTGAGGCGGTTTATAGGGACTCTAGCACGCCCCGGCCTCTGAGAGGTGCCACCGTGCTTCCTGGGTGTAGGTGCGGACAGGTAACAGGCAATTAGCTGTCCTGCCAGTCTCTGAAGTAAAGCGTAGAGATCCTTACTCCCTCAGTATTCTGGCTACCGGATTTCTGCGCCTCAGAAGGAGGCAGCCTGCTCCTGGCTGATCTCCCTCTGATATCCTCTCCTTAGCTCTGACTTCCTTCACGCTTGCTGCAATATGTTCTGCTTTCTATGTCTCTTCCCAGGAGCTGTAGCACTTTAGGCCACACGGCTCCTATGCATCCTTTCCCTCTGTCTTCCTGACAGGAACTCAACCCTTTCCCTCCAGATCAGGATGTTCTTATAGGGGAGTTCACCTTAAACAGGCTTGTTGCATGCATTGTGTTACCTGACAAAGAGTTCTCCTTCATTGCCTCCAAACGTAACATCACTCCCCCCCTAGAGGAAAATGACATTACTGCAACGACCAGGACCCTGGGGCGCTGCACCCCCCCATTAAATCCAGTACTCCGGGACTGGGAAAAGAAAACAACAATATACAGTATTAGCAAAAGACATATGAAAAATTATAAAACTTTGGCTTCCCTTTATGGCAGGTGAGGACACTTGAACGTTGCAAAATGAAGTTTATAAAGGTTCATCCGGTATTGTCTTTTGGTCAGATGAAGCAAAGAAAGGCTCTACCCACGCCGGCAAAGTGGGCAGAACCAGGATGCACCTTGGAGGTGCCAAACTATTTACAAGAAAGTTTTTGGGTAAGCATTGTCCATTTTTAAACCTGTAACAAAGATAAGCAAGCAATTCAAACATATAACAGCAGTTATTAACATTTTTAATCCCTGTAACAAGCTGGGATTTGACTCTTGGTGCTATGTGTTGACCTGCGCAGTTCCTGACCTACTGTGTCTGTTGTAGTGTACCCACTAGTGCATGTACTATGTGTGGATATACTAGGTAGTCGTCTGAGTGGTCTCAGATTCACCATGGGTCTAACAGTTTCACCAATAGCAGAGGGTGGATTGTCTGGTTCCACTGCTGGGGTGACAATTGCTGCTTGAACCTGTTGGTGCGGAGTCTCTTCAGGTTCTGGATGCTTCACATCATGAGTCACATTTTGTTCTGGTATTTCCAGCTGAGGAAACGATAAGACGGTTATCATGATGGCCTGATGCACTTGGGTCCAAGACTGGGGAAAATCTCCAAGAACAGTGTGTATCATCTTCTCTTCCATAGGTGGAGATGTTCCTGGATTGGTTTCTCTGTTCCTCAATTTATCAGGGCACTTCTTGAGATGGTCTCTGGATACTGCCGTCGAAGTTTCTCCTCCATCTTTGCTGATAAGACAGACTTTAGTATCGTCAAAGTTAGACGGTAAGATGGTATATGCTTCTGCTTCCCACTGATCATCAAGTTTGTTTATTCTCCTTTTACGCTTTAACACTTGTTCACCTGGTGCCAAGGGAATTGCTGGAGCACGTTGGTTGCAGTCTCTCTCTTGTTTTTGTCTGGCTTGAGATAGACTTCTTTCTACACATTCTTGTACTTGGCGGTACTTTCGCTGTCTTTCTGTATCCCAATCCGCATCTGGTGAGGTATTTTCTGGGGTTAGGACTCCCATGTCTAGAGCAACAAGTAGGTTGCTGGATCTTCCTCTCATCAGGTTCATCAGGTGTGCTGGAGTACAGTTGGTGGAATTCACTGGAATGTCGTTGTACAAGTCTACCAAGTCTGGCAACTTTTCTGGCCATAAGTTCCTTTCCTGTACAGGTAAAGTTTTCAGTAGGTCAATCAATATTTGGTTCATCTTTTCACACATTCCATTGGTCTGTGGGTGATATGGAGTTCTGACCTTTTTGCATCCATACAGGTTACAGAATTCTTGAAACACTTGCTCTTCAAAGGCTGGACCTTGATCAGTAAGGATCTTCTCTGGGTATCCGTGTGGTCTACAGAAATACCGTTGGAAGGCCTTGGCTGCTGTTCTTGCTGTCAGATCCATGACAGGTACAACTACAAGGAATCTGGAGTAGTGATCCACGATGGTCAAGGCGTAGACATAGCCTGACCGGCTTGGAGCTAGCTTCACATGATCTAGCATGACCAATTCAAGTGGCTGTTTGGTGACTATGGGCTGTAGGGGAGCCCTCTGACTGTCACGGTCCTTTCTGCGCAGGCTACACTCTTGGCACCACTTTTCGATGGCTTTTCTTATGCCAACCCGGTAGAACCTTCCACAAAGTAGACTCTCCAACTTTTTCCATCTGAAGTGTCCTGTTCCGTCGTGGTATGCTTCCAGAACCGCATCTGGTCTTGGGACCACTATCTGCCAAACTAACTCATGAGTGCATGGGTTGATGTTTCTCCAGCACAGCTTACCATCGTAGATAAATAGTTTGCCTTTCTCCTTCCACAGTTGTTGCGTCTCTTGTTGATCATCTGGGCCGGGGTGTGAACCTGCCTGCATCAGGAGTTCTTTCGCCTGACGGACCGCGGGGTCACTGTCCTGGGTCTCTGCCCATCCATGGTGGGGCAGGGTATTCAATGTGGCTTCTGGCTTGTTTCTGTGCCGGTTCCTCACATGATGAGAATACTGAGTTGCCTTGGGGCGATGGAAAGCTGGCAATTCTATTTCTTCGAGTGTTTCTGAATCTTCTCCCATCTCTGGCAAGTTGCACATTCTGGACAATGCATCGGCATTAGCATTCTTGTGCCCTGCCCGGTACTTGATGGTGAAATCATAATTGGACAACCAGGCCATCCACCGTTGCTCCAGGGCACCAAGTTTTGCTGTGTCCAAGTGTGTCAGTGGATTGTTATCCGTGAAGATGGTGAATTTTGCCGAGGCTAGGTAGTGCTTAAATATCTCCGTAACTGCCCAAACGATGGTGAGGAACTACAGCTTAAAGGAACTGTAGTTTTCAGGGTTCCTTTCAGTGGGATGAAGTTTCCTGCTGGCGTAGGCAATTACCCTCTCTTTGCCTTTCTGGACCTGGGACAACACTGCTCCTAGTCCCATGTTGCTGGCGTCCGTGTACAGCACAGATGGTTGGTCATATTCAGGGTAAGCCAGTACCTCGTCTCCCATCAGAGCCAACTTCAAATCAGTGAAGGATCTCTCCAGTCCATCGTCCCAGTCAAATGGGGTATTCTTACCCTTGGTTTTCTTGGATTGGCCCACTAACAGGTCTTGTAGTGGCACGGCTTTCTTGGTGAAGTCTTTGATAAATCTTCGATAGTAGCCTACCAACCCAAGGAATTGCCGGACTTCATGGAGGTTGCTGGGCTTCGGCCAGTCTCTGATCACAGTGATCTTGTCAGGGTCTGGGGCCACTCCTTCAGCACTCACTACATGGCCCAGGTGCTGCACTTTAGGCTTTAACAGATGGCACTTTAGGCTTTAACAGATGGTTTTACCTTTAGGCCAAAGTTGGACAGGGCTTTGAACACCTTGGCCAGGTGCTCCAGATGGTCCTCATAAGTCTTGGAGAAGACAATGACATCATCCAGATACAGCAAGACAGTTTCAAAGTTCTTGTGTCCAAGACAACACTCCATCATCCTTTAAAATGTTCCTGGGGCGTTGCACAGTCCGAATGGCATGTAGTTGAATTCACAGAGACCCATCGGTGTGGTGAAGGCCGTCTTTTCTTTGTCCGCCTCTGCTTCGGGAACCTGCCAGTACCCACTGGTGAGATCCAAGGTAGAGAAGTAGTTAGCAGATTTTAAAGCAGCTAATGACTAGTGTTGAGCATTCCGATACTGCAAGTATCGGGTATCGGACGATATTTGCTGTATCGGAATTTCCGATACCGAGATCCGATACTTTTGTGGTATCGGGTATCGGGTATCGCAACAACATTAATGTAATAATGTGTAAAAGAGAGAATTAAAATAAAAAATATTGCTATACTCACCTGTCCGACGCAGCCTGGACCTCAGCGAGGGAACCGGCAGCGTTGTTTGTTTAAATTTCGCGCTTTTACTTGGTTACGTGAAGTCCCGGCTTGTGATTGGTCAGGGCGGCCATGTTGCCGGGACGCGGACCAATCACAGCAAGCCGTGACGAAATTACGTCACGGCTTGCTGTGATTGGTCCGCGTCCCGGCAACATGGCCGCCATTAACCAATCACAAGCCGTGACGTCACGGGAGGCTGGACATGCGCGTATTTTAAAAAGCGCGCGTGTCCAGCCTCCAGTGACGTCCCGGCTTATGATTGGTCACGGCGCCATGTTGCCGGGACGCGGACCAATCACAGCAAGCCGTGACGAAATTACGTCACGGCTTGCTGTGATTGGTCCGCGTCCCGGCAACATGGCCGCCATTAACCAATCACAAGCCGTGACGTCACGGGAGGCTGGACATGCGCGTATTTTAAAAAGCGCGCGTGTCCAGCCTCCCGTGACGTCACGGCTTGTGATTGGTTAATGGCGGCCATGTTGCCGGGACACGGACCAATCACAGCAAGCCGTGACGTAATTTCGTCACGGCTTGCTGTGATTGGTCCGCGTCCCGGCAACATGGCCGCCCTGACCAATCACAAGCCGGGACTTCACGTAACCAAGTAAAAGCGCAAATTTTAAACAAACAACGCTGCCGGTTCCCTCGCTGAGGTGCAGGCTGCGTCGGACAGGTGAGTATAGCAATATTTTTTATTTTAATTCTTTATTTTACACATTTATATGGATCCCAGGGTCTGAAGGAGAGTTTCCTCTCCTTCAGACCCTGGGAACCATCAGGAATACCGTCCGATACTTGAGTCCCATTGACTTGTATTGGTATCGGGTATCGGTATCGGATTGGATCCGATACTTTGCCGGTATCGGCCGATACTTTCCGATACCGATACTTTCAAGTATCGGACGGTATCGCTCAACACTACTAATGACCCAACTTTCCACACAGACTTTCCTCTGCTCCTAGCATTCACATGGTATGTTCATGCACCCAGCTCTCCAGCCTGCTCTCCTGCTTTGTCTGTCTATGAAGTGCACATAGTAAATCACCCAACTTTCCACACAGACTTTCCTCTGCTCCTAGCATTCACATGGTATGCCTTTCAGCTAACCCCAGCTTACCCCAGTGTTATTTATGACCTTGTTTACTCTGGCTTGATTGTATGCATCTGGTCCACCCTTAATTCTCTGACCAAGATGAGCAGAGACCACTCCTCTCTGCTTCACACCTGAATGCACTTACTTATACATATATTGCATAGCACAAGTCTGCAATGACTTCAGTCTGCAGTGTGATTCCTATAAGAGTGTCCTAGAAGTGTGAAGATTAATTTAGAATTAAAACCAGAATTGAACCAGAAGGGAACTGAAGGTAACTGGCAAGTCACTGTAAACAATGTTTTTGTTTGTTTTCACTTTCACCTCTATAATCCTTCACTTTCTGCTAACCCCTCTAATCCCTACCCCTAGTAAGGAACTTTTCAGGACTCTGAACATTTTTTACCTTTTGTGCATTACTGCCCTGTTCCAAGATGGCGTCTTTAGTCTCATGTGCACTGTGTCTTCCTGCTATAAAACTCCACCCCAGCCTTCAGTCTGTGCTAGAGTATTCTGCCTTGCATCCAGCTCCTGACCTCTGATTACTCCCTGGCTATATACCTGCTCCTGTGAACCTGTGTGGTGATCCTGCTACTCTGCTCTGAGTTCCTGCTGCATACACCAGTTCCCAGTAATCCTCCTTCATCTGCTGCTCGTGTTTACTTCCATCTCATTTGCTGGACATGTAAGCTGTTTCTGCTCTGCAAAAACCTGACACTATTAACCAGGCCTCCCTGGTTGAGCTAAGATATGATTTGAACTGCCTTATAAGCATATCTGTCTGTGTTTTGGACTAAGCAAGGATTTATTCGTGTCAAGTATCCTCAAGAATAACTGTGCTTCGTAGACTTTCTGCTTGATTGCATTTTCCTCTGAAGTTTCCTATAGACTGCTAAGCTGCGTTTAATATTACACCAAGTGTTGTGGACCAAGTGTTTGAATCACCGTGTGATAATATAGACTTTACCACTTATAAAACTGTGTCCTGTAGTTTTCTTGTTCCACGCAAAGAGTCTCCTGAGTTATCCCCTAAAATTATTACAGGATTCTCTAGCCAGAAAAAAAAGGAGACTGCTGGAACAATGACTGCAGAGAGCAGATTAGAGCAGGTGTTTTCCATAATTAGATCACTGCAGAAAGATGTGGAAGGTCTGCAAAAGAAGTTTGGAAGCTTGGAACACAATCAACAAGTGTTTGGACAAACTTTGCAGGGCTTAAGCAACCGCATAGCAGCCCAGGAAAACAAACTTGCTGGCATAGAGTCCCAGTATGGACGGGCTTTCTCAGAACCCAATTATCAACTGGGAGACCAAGGAGATTATCTTTCCAACAAGGAGCAACTAAGCGTTAACAGAAGCTGTCCCTGAGTCCACGGCTACGGAACCACATGTACAGGTATTTTCTTTACCTCCAGCATATAAAGAGTTCTCTGACATATGTGACAAGAAGAATGCAGATCAGCTTCCTCCACACAGGCATTATGACTGTCCCATTGAGCTGCTTCCTGGGGCAGCTATTCCTTTTGGTAACGTATACCCTTTGGCGGCACCTGAGCTTCAAGCCTTAAAGGAGTATATTGATGAAAATCTGGCCAAAGGCTTCATACATCCTTCTTCCTCACCAGCAGGGGCACCTATATTTTTTGTAAAAAAGAAGGATGGGACCCTGAGACCCTGTGTTGACTATCGGGAACTCAATAAGGTAACCGTACGAAACCGTAACCCTTTGCCTCTGATTCCCGAATTACTGGAAAGAGTCCGCCATGCTAAGGTGTTCTCTAAACTGGATCTTCGTGGGGCTTATAATTTGGTGCGTATTTGTCCAGAGGATGAGTGGAAAACAGCATTCCGATGCCGGTATGGACACTTTAAGTATCTTGTGATCTTGTGGCTTTCTAATGCCCCTGCAACGTTTCAACACCTTGCTAATGACATTTTCAGAGATTTGTTGGACCAGTTTGTGGTGATCTATTTGGACGATATTCTAATCTTTTCTGACTCTCTGCAGGAACATGAAGAACATGTCAAAGCTGTTTTAAGATGTCTGAAAGAGAACCATCTGTATATCAAGCCGGAGAAATGCGAGTTCCATCGTTCTGAGATACAGTTCTTAGGTTATATCATCTCTCCCCAGGGGCTGAACATGGAATCTGGTAAGATTCAGGCTATCCTTGACTGGCCGGTACCCAAGAACGTTAAGGAGGTCCAACGTTTTATTGGTTTTGCAAATTTCTACAGACGCTTCATTCGAAATTTTTCTGATATTGTCCGTCCCATTACTTCTTTGACAAAGAAGGAAAAGCCCTTTAAGTGGTCATCACAGGCTCAAGAAGCTTTTGATCGGCTTAAGATCTGTTTCACATCAGCACCGCTGTTAATACACCCAGATCCAACACTTTCATTCATTGTGGAGGTGGACGCTTCTGATAATGCTTTGGGGGCTATTCTCTCCCAAAGAACTGGAGAGAAGGGTCTGATACATCCTTGTGCTTTTTTTCCCCGTAGACTAACCTCAGCAGAGAAGAATTACGACGTGGGAGACAAGGAATTGCTGGCTATTATTGCGGCTTTCAAAGAATGGAGGAATCATCTGCAAGGAGCTGCACGACAGATCATAGTGCTAACTGACCATCGCAATTTAGAGTTCCTTAGATCCACTAGATGTCTTTCTCCTCGTCAGGCTCGTTGAAACTTATTTTTAAATCAATTTAACTTTGTTATCTCGTACCGTCCAGGTTCTCGTAATGGGAAGGCTGATGCTTTATCCCGAATCCATGCTGCGGATTCCGTACCTGGAGCCCCGTCCAAGACCATTCTATCTGATGCCAATTTCATCGGAGTTATCCACGATCAGGACTTGTGGAAGGAGTGCAGGGAGGCCTATGATGGTGATGTATTTCTGGCCAACCCACCTGTGGATATTAATCTTGTCTTTAAGGGTGGCATGTGGTTCAGAGATCGACGTATCTACGTCCCTGAGGTCGTCCGTCTGCAGATCCTCAAGTTGGTACATGACTCCAAGTTGGCTGGTCACAGGGGGGTACAGAAGACACAAGAGTTCCTGAGCCGATTCTTCTGGTGGCCAACTTGCCTGAAGGATACCAAGGACTATGTTCTCTCTTGCGAGGTATGTGCCCATTACAAGACTCCTCATGTGGCACCTACGGGTCTTCTACAACCATTACCTGTTCCGTCCCGCCCTTGGGGGTCTATATCAATGGACTTTATTGTGGAGCTGCCTACATCGGGGGGCATGAATACAATCATGGCGGTAGTTGATCGCCTGACTAAAGCTGCTCATTTTGTTCCATGCACCGGCCTCCCCTCAGCTAAAGATACAGTGAACTTGGTTATACAGAATGTCTTTCGGTTGCATGGGGTTCCGGATGAGATCATCTCTGACCGTGGAGTACAGTTCACTTCAAGATTCTGGAAGGAGTTTTGCTCTGCACTCAATGTTAATGTCTGTCTCTCTTCCGCTTACCATCCCCAGACAAATGGTCAGACTGAGCGTACCAACAAGACGCTGGAACAATATCTAAGATGCTATGTCAGCCATCTCCAGGATGATTGGTTGGAGTTGTTGCCGTTAGATGAATTTTCATATAATAATTCTCAGAGCACCTCCACTAAATTTACACCTTTCTTTGCCAATCTGGATTATCATCCGTGTATTTTACCTAGGTCTCCAATTAATTCTCTGGTTCCGGCAGTGGAGGAAAGGCTGACTGCGATGAGGCAAAATCTGGAGGTTCTGAAGGAATCCCTGACCACAGCTCAAGAACGTTATAAGAGATCGGCTGATAGATTCCGTAAACCTGCACCCATGTTCAAGGTAGGAGATTCCGTGTGGTTAGCAACTAAGAATCTGAAGTTAAACGTTCCTTCACAAAAACTTGGACAGAAATTTATTGGCCCTTTCAAGATCATTGGTATTGTGAGCTCTGTGGCCTGCCGGCTGAAGCTGCCTAGGACTATGAAGGTACATCCAGTTTTTCATGTATCTTTACTAAAGCCTGTATCTCCTAATACCTTCCAGGAACGTGTTGTGCCACCTCCGCAGCCTGTGGTGATTGATGGGCAAGAACAATTTGTGGTGGAGGAAATTGTTGATTCCAGGATTCGCAGGAATCGGCTCCAATATCTGACAAGATGGCAGGGATATCTCCCTGAGGAAGACTTCTGGGAATCTGTGGAAAACATCAATCCCCAACGGAAGATTTCTCGTTTTCATCAGAGATTCCCTGAGAAACCAGGTCCAGGATCGTCCTGGGGCCGCTTCTAAGGAGGGAGTAATGTCAGGACTCTGAACATTTTTTATTACCTTTTGTGCATTACTGCCTTTTTCCAAGATTGCGTCTTTGGTCTCATGTGCACTGTGTCTTCCTGCTATAAAACTCCACCCCAGCCTTCAGTCTGTGCTAGAGTATTCTGCCTTGCATCCAGCTCCTGACCTCTGGTGACTCCCTGGCTATATACCTGCTCCTGTGAACCTGTGTGGTGATACTGTTAATCTGCTCTGAGTTCCTGCTGCATACATCAGTTTCCAGTAATCCTCCTTCATCTGCTGCTCGTGTTTACTTCCATCTGCATTTGCTGGACATGTAAGCTGTTGCTGCTCTGCAAAAACCTGAGACTATTCCCAGGCCTCCCTGGTTGTGCTAAGATATTATTTGAACTGCCTTATAAGCATATCTGTCTGTGTTTGGACTAAGACAAGGACTTATTCGTGTCAAGTATCCTCAAGAATAACTGTGCTTCATAGACTTTCTGCGTGTTTGCATTTTCCTCTGAAGTTCCCTATAGACTGCTAAGCTGCGTTTAATATTTACATCAAGTGTTGTGGACTTGAGTTTCTCTCTGCACCTGTTTGAATCACCGTGTGATAATATAGACTTTACCACTTATAAAACTGTGTCCTGTAGTTGTCTTGTTCCACGCAAAGAGTCTCCTGAGTTATCCCCTATAATTATTACACCAACATTTTTGTTGGTCTACCTGGCCATGGTTTTGTTTTTACAGAGCTGTTGTGGATTCTGTTTTTGGGCTCCCTCTGGTGGTTACAACTGGTACTGGGTGACTTTGGTGGGTTGCGGTCTCTGGTTTCCACCTGTCCATCAGAGGCTGGGTGTTTCCTATTTAACCTGGCCTTCCTGTCATTCCCTTGCCGGCTATCAATGTATCAGTGTGTCTCTGTTACCTTTGCTACCTGCTCCTAGGCCTTCAAGACAAGCTAAGTCTGGATTTCCCTGTTTCATTTTTGCTTTCATGTTTTTTGTCCAGCTTGCAGATATGTAATTCTCTGCTGCTGGTTGCTCTAGTGGGCTGAAATTACCACTCATGTACCATGAGTTGGCACATGAGTTCAAGTAATTTCAGGATGGTATTTTGAAGGGTTTTAAGCTGACCGCGCAGTTCACCTTTTGTATCCTCTGCTATCTAGCTTAAGCGGGCCTCATTTTGCTGAATCTGTTTTCATAACTACGTTTGTGCCTTCCTCTCATTTCACCGTCATTATATGTGGGGGGCTGCTATTTCTGTGGGAATATTTCTCTGGAGGCAAGATAGGTCTGTGATTCTTCTGATAGGGGTAGCTAGATCTCCGGGTGGCGCGAGACGTCTAGAGTCCCCCCAGGAACGTTCCCCGGCTGCTGTTAGTTGAGTGTTGAGGTTCAGGATCGCGGTCAGCTCAGGTTCCATCACCCTAGAGCTCGTCCTGTTTTTGCCCGTGTTATGTGTTTAATTCCCTGCCATTGGGATCATGACAGTATAGCCGGCCCACAAAGTGTTAATTGTTTGGGCTGAAGCAGGAGAAAAAGAAGTGTTGAAGGGAAATTTTTTTTTTTTTTTTTCCCTCAGAGTTTTGCTGCCTAGCCCTTAATTGCTGTCTAGCTGCTTCTTACCTCCTCTTAACCCTTGAATGGCTCTGACCTTAGCTGTTTAACATGGATGTCCAGAGTTTGGCTTCCAGCCTGAATAATCTTGCTGCAAAAGTTCAAAACATACAGGATTTTGTTGTTCACACTCCTATGTCTGAACCTAGAATTCCTATTCCAGAGTTTTTTTCTGGAGATAGATCTACCTTCCTGAATTTCAGGAACAATTGCAAATTGTTTCTTTCTTTGAAATCTCGCTCCTCTGGAGACCCTGCTCAGCAGGTCAAGATTGTAATATCTTTCCTGCGGGGCGACCCTCAGAATTGGGCATTTGCATTGGCACCAGGGGATCCTGCATTGCTCAGTGTGGATGCATTTTTTCTGGCACTGGGATTGCTCTATGAGGAACCTAACCTGGAGATTCAGGCTGAAAAGGCTTTATTAGCCCTCTCTCAGGGGCATGATGAAGCGGAAGTATATTGTCAAAAATTTCGGAAATGGTCGGTGCTTACTCAGTGGAATGAGTGCGCCCTGGCTGCAAACTTCAGAGATGGTCTTTCTGAGGCCATTAAGGATATTATGGTGGGGTTCCCTGCGCCTACAGGTCTGAATGAGTCTATGGCTATGGCCATTCAGATTGATCGGCGTTTATGGGAGCGCAAACCTGTGCACCAGTTGGCGGTGTCTTCTGAACAGGCACCTGAGACTATGCAATGTGATAGAATTCAGTCCAGAAGTGAACGGCAAAATTATAGGCGGAAAAATGGATTGTGTTTTTATTGTGGTGATTCAGCTCATGTTATATCAGCATGCTCTAAACGCACAAAAAAGGTTGATAAATCTTTTGCCATTAGTACTCTGCAGTCTAAGTTCATTTTGTCTGTAACTCTGATTTGTTCACTGTCATCCATTTCCGTCGATGCCTATGTGGATTCGGGCGCTGCCCTGAGTCTTATGGATTGGTCATTTGCCAAACGCTGCGGTTTTAGTCTGGAGCCTGGAAGTTCCTATTCCTTTGAAGGGAATTGACTCTACACCATTGGCTATGAATAAACCGCAGTACTGGACACAGGTGACCATGCGCATGACTCCCGTTCATCAGGAGGTGATTCGCTTCCTTGTACTGTATAATTTACATGATGTACTAGTGCTTGGGCTGCCATGGTTACAAACTCATAATCCAGTCCTGGATTGGAAAACAATGTCTGTGTTAAGCTGGGGATGTCAGGGGGTTCATGATGATGCACCTCTGATTTCAATCGCTTCATCTACTCCTTCTGAGGTCCCTGCGTTTTTGTCTGACTATCGGGATGTTTTTGAGGAGCCTAAGCTCAATTCGCTCCCTCCTCATAGGGATTGTGACTGTGCTATACAATTAATTCCTGGCAGTAAGTTCCCTAAGGGTCGTTTATTTAATCTGTCAGTGCCAGAGCATACTGCTATGCGGAATTATATTAAGGAGTCCTTGGAAAAGGGACATATTCGTCCATCTTCGTCCCCTCTGGGAGCAGGTTTTTTTTTCGTGGCAAAAAAAGATGGTTCCCTGAGGCCTTGTATAGATTATCGCCTTCTGAATAAGATTACAGTCAAATATCAGTATCCATTGCCATTATTGACTGATTTGTTTGCTCGCATTAAGGGGGCTAGGTGGTTCACTAAGATAGATCTTCGCGGTGCGTATAATCTTGTGCGGATAAAGCAGGGTGATGAGTGGAAAACCGCATTTAATACGCCTGAGGGCCATTTTGAGTATTTGGTAATGCCTTTTGGACTTTCTAATGCTCCTTCAGTCTTTCAGTCCTTTATGCACAATATTTTCCGTGAATATCTGGATAAGTTTATGATTGTGTATTTGGATGATATTTTGGTGTTTTCTGATGACTGGGAGTCTCATGTTCTACAGGTCAGGAAGGTGTTTCAAGTCCTGCGGGCCAATTCTCTGTTTGTGAAGGGCTCAAAATGTCTCTTCGGAGTCCAGAAGATTTCTTTTTTGGGGTACATTTTTTCTCCTTCTACTATTGAGATGGATCCCATCAAGGTTCAGGCGATTTGTGACTGGACACAACCTACATCTGTTAAGAGTCTTCAGAAGTTCTTGGGTTTTGCTAATTTTTATCGTCGGTTCATTACTAATTTTTCCAGTGTTGTTAAACCTTTGACTGATTTGACTAAAAAGGGTGCTGATGTTGCTAATTGGTCTCCTACGGCTGTGGAGGCCTTTCAGGAACTTAAGCGCCGGTTTTCTTCTGCTCCTGTGTTATGTCAACCAGATGTTTCACTTCCTTTTCAGGTTGAGGTTGATGCTTCCGAGATTGGAGCGGGGGCGGTTTTGTCACAGAGAAGTTCCGATGGCTCGGTGATGAAGCCATGTGCGTTCTTTTCTAGAAAATTCTCGCCCGCCGAGCGCAATTATGATGTGGGTAATCGGGAGCTTTTGGCCATGAAGTGGGCATTTGAGGAGTGGCGTCATTGGCTTGAGGGTGCTAGACATCGTGTGGTGGTCTTGACTGATCACAAAAATCTGATTTACCTTGAGTCTGCCAGGCGTCTGAATCCTAGACAGGCTCGTTGGTCGTTGTTTTTTTCTCGTTTCAATTTTGTGGTTTCATACCTGCCAGGTTCAAAGAATGTGAAGGCAGATGCTCTTTCCAGGAGTTTTGTGCCTGACTCTCCTGGAGACTCTGGGCCTACTGGTATCCTTAGGGAGGGGGTAATATTGTCCACCGTCTCCCCAGACTTGCGACGTGCATTGCAGGAGTTTCAGGCGGATAAACCTGATCGTTGTCCACCAGAAAGACTGTTTGTTCCGGATGATTGGACCAGTAGAGTCATCTCCGAGGTCCATTCTTCTGTGTTGGCTGGTCATCCTGGAATATTTGGTACTAGAGACTTGGTGGCCAGGTCTTTTTGGTGGCCTTCCTTGTCAAGGGATGTGCGCACCTTTGTGCAGTCTTGTGAAGTGTGTGCTCGGGCTAAGCCTTGCTGTTCTCGGGCCAGTGGGTTGTTGTTATCCTTGCCTATCCCGAAGAGGCCTTGGACGCACATTTCCATGGATTTTATTTCAGATCTCCCTGTCTCACAGAAAATGTCCGTTATCTGGGTTGTGTGTGACCGCTTTTCTAAGATGGTTCATTTGGTACCCTTGCCTAAGTTGCCTTCCTCCTCTGAGTTGGTCCCTTTATTTTTTCAGAACGTGGTTCGTTTGCATGGGACTCCGGAGAATATCGTTTCTGACAGGGGATCCCAGTTTGTGTCTAGATTTTGGCGGACGTTTTGTGCTAAGATGGGCATTAATTTGTCTTTCTCGTCTGCATTCCATCCTCAGACGAATGGCCAGACGGAGCAAACTAATCAGACCTTGGAAACTTATTTAAGGTGTTTTGTTTCTGCTGATCAAGATGACTGGGTTGCCTTTTTGCCACTGGCCGAATTTGCCCTTAATAATCGGGCTAGTTCTGCTACTTTGGTTTCTCCTTTCTTTTGTAATTCGGGGTTTCATCCTCGTTTTTCCTCTGGTCAGGTGGAGCCTTCGGATTGTCCTGGAGTGGACGTGGTGGTGGACAGGCTACATCAGATTTGGAATCAGGTGGTGGACAATTTGAAGCTGTCTCAGGAGAAGGCTCAGCAGTTTGCTAATCGCCGTCGCCGCGTGGGTCCCCGACTTCTTGTTGGGGACTTGGTGTGGTTGTCTTCTCGTTTTGTCCCTATGAAGGTCTCTTCTCCTAAGTTCAAGCCTCGGTTCATCGGTCCTTATAAGATCTTGGAGATTCTTAACCCTGTATCTTTTCGTTTGGATCTCCCAGCATCGTTTGCTATTCATAATGTGTTCCATCGGTCGTTATTGCGGAGGTATGAGGTGCCCGTTATTCCTTCGGTTGAGCCTCCTGCTCCAGTGCTGGTGGAGGGAGAATTGGAGTATGTTGTTGAGAAAATCTTGGATTCTCGTGTTTCCAGACGTAAACTCCAGTATTTGGTTAAGTGGAAGGGTTATGGTCAGGAGGATAATTTCTGGGTGGTCGCCTCTGATGTTCATGCGACTGATTTGGTCCGCGCCTTCCATAGAGCTCATCCTGATCGCCCTGGGGGTTCTCGTGAGGGTTCGGTGACCCCTCCTCAAGGGGGGGGGGTACTGTTGTGGATTCTGTTTTTGGGCTCCCTCTGGTGGTTACAACTGGTACTGGGTGACTTTGGTGGGTTGCGGTCTCTGGTTTCCACCTGTCCATCAGAGGCTGGGTGTTTCCTATTTAACCTGGCCTTCCTGTCATTCCCTTGCCGGCTATCAATGTATCAGTGTGTCTCTGTTACCTTTGCTACCTGCTCCTAGGCCTTCAAGACAAGCTAAGTCTGGATTTCCCTGTTTCATGTTTGCTTTCATGTTTTTTGTCCAGCTTGCAGATATGTAATTCTCTGCTGCTGGTTGCTCTAGTGGGCTGAAATTACCACTCATGTACCATGAGTTGGCACATGAGTTCAAGTAATTTCAGGATGGTATTTTGAAGGGTTTTAAGCTGACCGCGCAGTTCACCTTTTGTATCCTCTGCTATCTAGCTTAAGCGGGCCTCATTTTGCTGAATCTGTTTTCATAACTACGTTTGTGCCTTCCTCTCATTTCACCGTCATTATATGTGGGGGGCTGCTATTTCTGTGGGAATATTTCTCTGGAGGCAAGATAGGTCTGTGATTCTTCTGATAGGGGTAGCTAGATCTCCGGCTGGCGCGAGACGTCTAGAGTCCCCCCAGGTACGTTCCCCGGCTGCTGTTAGTTGAGTGTTGAGGTTCAGGATCGCGGTCAGCTCAGGTTCCATCACCCTAGAGCTTGTCCTGTTTTTGCCCGTGTTATGTGTTTAATTCCCTGCCATTGGGATCATGACACAGAGCCGCTGATTTTCCATTTGTTAATCACAGGTTGAACGCTGCTGACTGGCATTATCAATTCCTTGGATATATTTTTTTTGTATCCCTTTCTTGTTTTATACAGTTCAACTACCTTTTCCCCAAGATCCGTTGACAATTCTTTTGCTTTCCTCCTGACTCACAATCCAGAAATGTCAGAGGCTGGATGAAAGATGCAACAGTCTGTCTGGATTCTAGAAACTCATTTGGGTTGTCATTATGACTTAAAAAGAGAAAACACAGTAGTTTGACAATAAATGGCTTCACCCAACCATTAACCATGAGTGGAGAAAAAGTTTTGGTGTTATTCATATTCTCTGAAAAAAAAGGCCAAGAAAGCAAAAATTCTGCCAGGGTATGTAAACTTTTGAGCACAACTGTATAGTGCCGTACATAAGGGAAAAATGTGTGCTGCTACATGTGCTTCTACCTGTGTCTTACTCACATGACCTATCACATGATCTATTATGGGGGATTTATTGACATATCATGTGACACATCGGGTACCTGGAGGACGAGGCTTCAGCTTCTAACCTACCCGGGGCCCTGGCTACTCTTAATTCACCCTTGGCTCCAGTGAACACCTGGAAACCACTTAGCCGTGCCCCTTCCTAGGCACGCACAGTGGGTCCACAAATCCACTTGCGCCACCTTTGGACATAACAAGATACAGGTGACTGTAAATTATATACAGTAGGTGAATAATATAGGAGATCGCATATAGGTAAGTGTAGGTTTTGGATATTCTTTCTTTACCTGTAACCTCCTAAATGATAAATCTAGACACATAAAGCAGCATCCTGGGATTGAAAATGGAAAAGTTTTCTCTTCGTAATGTGCTGGTTTTATAAAATAACGAAATCATAATAAATGGCCATTTAACTTCTGATGATTTATGTCCAAAGAGCTGAGAAAGCTTTGGAGTCTTGTCATTCACCATTATATGAAATATAGAATTAAATAACATGTGTAATAAAGACTATAAGCCGCCTGTCCAGAGACATTATTTGCAGTCTAATGGCTGACAATATTCATAGATTTAGCAGTACTACCCAAAGGCATGACAGAACTATAAAGTTTTGTTACTCTGATGGAGCATTTTAAGATTATAGTGACAAGGATTTCCAGAAGGAAAGATTTATGTTCCCGGCTGGAGTTTTTTCTTTGCCTGTTAGGACAAAATTTAGCCCCTATAAATAACTGTGCTGTTCATATAATTAGTGTCATTATTGTCATATACGCTGATAGATGTGATATAGATGGATAGATGTGAGACAGATAGATCCATACTAGTTAGATATCAGATAGATAATAGCTGTATATTAGATAGGCAAATAGATGGCACAGATCAGTTTGTCACTCACTGGCCTCAGATCTGTCATGTCATCTACCTTGGCACTGCCATTGAGCCTACTGATTGGCAGCAGTGGTCACACATTGTAGATGTGATGTCACTGCAGCAGCCCTGTCAAAAAAGACTTGCAGAGAGCATCAGAGAGGCGACTCTGGAGCTTCAGGGCTTCAGTAGGGCAGCGTATAGTAAATATGCTTACATTTTATATTTTACAACATAAACAGCCTTGGACCTTGCTTCTAATGAAATTGGACAAGCTGCTAATGGATTCTGTTGAAAATTTAATGGATTTTGACTACAATAATAGTTCTACAGACTATACTAACATTACTGTAAGAACCCCCCCCCCCCCCCGCAAACCCTGATGAAAACATCCAAGCACAAGTGTGAACAGAAATTCATCGATTGGGCTTTCTGATTACTGATTGCTGCTGTTTATCCTATTGCAGCTTACAGGATATGAAACTGTTACTGGTTTGGTGTTATCCCAGCACAAATACCGGTCTTTGCACCCTTTTCCTATGGCCTCCTTTCTTTGCAATAGTCCAAGACAGATTTTGTAGGTAACTTGGAAATCTTTAATCTCATCACCTTAGTCCTTTTAGGATCCAGATTTGGCAGAGACCCTGGTCTCAGTATAATGTAGCATTGACCACAGTTGGCCAAGAATTTGCTGCTACTTCTCTTGGCTGAGCTTCAGCCAGTTGTTACTCATCTTCTCAGCTTCTATTGACTTCCATGTTACTACTAGAGACATTTCTAAGCGCAGTCCAGTTTACTTCAGTATTAGCCACACACCAACCTCTCAGCAAGTTACCAACATTTCGCATTGCAAACACTTGGTCACTGCATTCAAGGAAACACATCTCTTCAAGTGTATCTCCAGTTTGCCTATATTTAATTGCATTAATGCAATTAAACAATGAATGGCTGGAAGATACCAGACTGCATAGAGTTCTCAGTTACCTTACAGCATTGCTCTGCTGGAAGATACCAAACTACATTTCCTTTCTGGTTATGCCTATGTTTTACCATTACCTTGCTGGAAGATATCAAATTACATTGCTGTAATCATCTAATTTGCTGCAGAAAGATACCACAGATCTGACTCTACTCCATCTGTGCTTCCTTCTCTGCTTGTCTGTCTGCCATACTGCATACCCTGCTGTCCTCATCGTCACCGATCCATGTGTCATCCATCAAGATCAGCTCCGCTGTACCATCGATTTCAGTCTGTGTGGCTCACCCAGACCTATATCTTAGAGAATCCACCTCACCAGGTGAGCCCATATAATAATGATTAATAATAAATTTATTTATATAGCGCCAACATATTCTGCAGCGCTTTACAAATTATAGAGGGGATTTGTACAGACAATAGACATTACAGCGTAACAAAAACACAGTTCAAAATAGATACCAAGAGGAGTGAGGGCCCTGCTCGCAAGCTTACAATCTATAAATAAAAAAATAATGTAAAGTATATAAAAGTTGGAACACCCTACCAGGGTTGTGGGGTACTCGGTCCAGTCTTAAAGGGGATGTCACGGTGGGTGCGACCCGGTCCGTGGCCCTGGGTGACCAATTAAAGGGTAAGGTCTTTTAAGGGGAATTGTGATAGTCTGTCGTGACGCCACCTGTGGTGTTCGGTCAATAGAGGGGACCAACGCTGCTTTAAAGGGGTCCTCTGGGAGATGTTGTTGCAGCAATGATGGTGATGCTTTCCACAGGTGAAGCGGGGTGTCCAGAGCTCCCAAGGTGTGTGGCAAAGATGGTGTATGCTGACGAATAAGTGGAAGATAGAAGTTGTAAAGTTGGTTTACTGTTGTTAGCAGGCCACAGTCCAGGATACCAGGTACGGGTGGTTGTGTGGTCCGGCCGGCTTGGAGGCAAAGGTGATCCCTCTCCTAGGTGAGGTCCGTAAGCCTTTCCTACTTGCACTAAGATGGTGAGGTCCCTGCTGCTTGTAGCTTGCTGGCAAGGAATCCTCTCTCTCCTGTCCTGGGACATTTGCCTGCATGGTAGGCAGTTTGAGCCTTTTTATAGGGTCTCTACCTCGACTCGGGCTCTTAAGAGTACTGCTGTACCTCAGGCTTGGTGCGGGCAGTTAACGTGTAGTCCAGTGCCCTCCGGTTCTGCTTCGTGTCTTAGAGTTCCACAAAAGCCTTGGGCTCCCGGTACCGGGTTTCTGCTCTCTGGCTCTGAGGGTGCCCAGTCACAGTTCCCCTCTGAGCCCTGTTCCACTCCTGCGCTCCTTTCTTCAATGCTCCAATGCATGCAACAACCTTTCAGGTTCTCTCTCTTTCCTGGAGCCGCAGCACAATCCTGGCTGCCAGCTCCAATGTCTGCTGTCTCAGACTTCTTTCTCCTTCTGTGTCTCTCTCAGACTGCCTCGCTTGGTTTCCCTGGACTAACTAACTCACTCCTCCTCCAGACCAGGACACTTAAAGCTGAGGGAAGCTTCCCTGAATCTGGGTCCTGAGCTCCCCCTCCTGGCCTGGATTCAGAATGTGTTGAATGCGTGTGCTTACCTGGTAAAGAGAATCCTCCTTGCATCCACACATGACATCGCCCTCCCCGAAAGGAAGGCAACATCACTGCAAGGATCGGTTACCTGGGGTGTTGCAGAGTCACAAGTAATAATTTTAGAAAATGAAGGCTAAATGGAAATAAACCTCTCAGATATAGTTTCACAATTTCATAAGGGTCCCCCAAGTACATAGACCAGTGATGGTGTTTCAATAGCTGCCCCTCTTTTCTGCACCTGTTTCAGTGCTGGAAATGATACAGGACTTTGTAATAGAGATAGTGAGCTGCTGTGTGACCTGCTTTCTCTGAAATGCTGTTTGCTCTGTCAGGTGCTGCCAACATTACATATTGCAATTCTTGTTAGCAGATATGTAGATCCTCCTGCAGAAGATAATCAGAGGCTGGGCAGACACTTCCAGTGAAGACACATTATTGCACCTTAATTGCATTTGTTTCCACAACTCACAAATTTTTTCTCTCTTCTCTGCCTTGATTTTAAAATTGCTTGTTCTCTGCATCTGCTGTCCCTAAAATGTCTTTGTATTCCCTTTATTATTCTCTCTAAACTTTCTTTGGTGCCTCCTGTCTCTCATTGTTTCCACTGTGTCATCAAAAACTGGCTCAGCCAGTCTGCCAATTAGCCTTTATCTGTCGGCACATTCATCAGAATTTTGAAGGGTGATTCTGAGTGACGGCACTTTAAAGCCACGTTTGAAATGCAGCTGGGTACCCATACACAGAGAAAGCATCACTGATGTACTCTACACAGGAACGAGAATATCTTTATTTCACCCTTTTCTCATCACTTTGCATCAAAACGTATTAACATTTGGTCCGATTGATCTCATCAGTCACACTTTTCCATTGAGTGTCCAAGTGCAAGTTTTAAATGCAATAAAATAGATGCTGGTGAACTGCTAAACTGAGCTCGAAAAATAATCCTAAAAGCAGCAGAGGGGCTGCATGTCTTAGCCCTTTCACCAACACAAAACCATTGGGCAAATAATTCTGCTGGTCATGGAGGAACATTGTGTAGCCAGAGAACACAAAAAGTTGCGAGTGGGGTGGTTTGTGTTAGTCTTGGACAATGTTCATATACTTTATAGAGTGTCGGGGATCTTTGTACCCCAAAGAAAGATGACTTAGTTACATGGGCTGAGTTGGTTCTGGTGCAAATCAACCGAAATGTTACTCTAGAAGCTTAATATCTATCAGTTGCAAATAGGTTGGAAAACACAGGCGTAGGTACAAAGCTTTGGTGGTCTTAGCCTATAACAGACCCAGACAAAGTGTGAATCACTGGCATAATTTGGCCCTTTGGTTGTTCCTTTCTGGCTCAGTTGGAAATCAAATGTAACACGGCAATGCAGTGTGTTCTTGAACTCAGCAGACAAGTAAATCTGAACCTTAAATGCAGATCTGGTGTGTCACAGACGATGGAGAACCAAGGGAAAGGCAGAAGAAATGTGAGAAAGAGACATGACTTTGCTCCTACCCGAACACCCGGTGTGTGGTGGGCACAGGTTTAAATTCTTCAGTAGCACCAAAACACCCTTTTTTCTAAAAAAGCTCCTTCTACAGACACAATCCACTGTGGACCTTCAAATTTAGTCATGTGATTACAGATCCTTTTCGCATACAACATAGCAGTGCAAAAACATGTCACACACAGCACACAACACTGCTGAAAGATGTCTTCTTCACTGAGCAGAAGCAGACAGTTATTGTATCAACTTTGTAGTACCTGCAAATAAAGATAGTGCCATGTCTGCTGTTGCACAACAAACATAACGGTAGCATATTACATACAATGTAGTAGCATCCAGTTAGCTTCACTGGTAAACCAGCAACAATCAGTTCAAAATCTTTGTTGTGCCATCACCAACCTCTAAAACGTCATTGTGTAGTTGAGCATGCTCCACGCGATCATGCAGCTGTAGGAGGAGGGAGCCAGCTGAACACCCCATAGAGAAGGCAGACCAGACAGTTTGTTAATGTCTCTATCTTCCTGATCCCTGTAGACAAAGCACTAAATAAATGCTGTGTATACAATAATAGAAAGCACTAACAGGTCTTCCTTTTCTGGACTCCTTGGTTATGTGGTTGTGAGCAGGTTGCGGGTTGCAGTGATGGACAGGAGGCAGAGCAAGGGTTAACAATTTTAATTAACACTGGATTACTCCTCACAGGGAGATAAACGGTTAATGGGGGTAAACAAAACGTGAATAGTATGCAGGGTTAAAGAACAGTGGAAAAGGTATTAAAAGTTCTTGTTGGGTCAACTTATCCTGTCAGACATTTCCTTGGACGTGGTGGACCACAGAGCAGGTGACGGCGCCCACAACGGCTGGAGCGGCACTTGTCTGATGAAGTCCTGAAGGCAACGATGGTCTGTCTTCTGGTGGCAGCGGTTGGTCTCCGGTACCTTCCACTGAGCCCCTAGTCCATATACTGCTGTGGCTGGGGAAGCGTGGGCCACTCACTGTCTGAGCTCACCGTGGTCCGGCAGATACACACTGAGGAATCAGGGCAGAGATGGCAGTCCTCCACCCGGTCTCTCTTAGGCGGCACGTGCACAGTTTTCATAGGCCCGGAGCGTTTGGCACCTAGCTTCGTGGTGGCCAACAGGCACACTGCACGCCTCACCTCACGAGGCCTGTGCTGTACTGATACTCGCAGGTCAGAGCACTCGCTTCTCCCTGTGCGGTGTCTGTTCCCACCAAATCTACCTGTTTCCGAGAGCACTGAAGCTGTGTACCCTTAGCCACACCCCCTGCTTCCACCTGACAGCCCCTCTGCCTTTGGATCGGTGACCCTGTGACATGCCGTGGGGTGCCGATCGCTGCCATGGAGACCTGATATCATCATGACGACATCCAGGTCTCCAAAACCTGAGAGACTTCCTGTCATGCGCAGATCTGCATGCTATAGAAGCGATCAGCCTGCACAAAATGAGTGTCCCATAGTGGGACAAAGTGCAAAACTTAGAATGAAATAAAAAAAAATAATTGTAAAAATATTTAAAAAAATAATAAAAAAATCAATATTTATTTGATCACTAAATAAATATTTTAGTGAAAAAAATCTAAACAATAAAAGTACACATATTTGGTATCGCTGCATCTCTAACGATCCTAAAACTGTCCCACTAGCAATTGTTCTCCACCACAAACAGTGCAGCCGGATTCCATCACCCTCTGCCTCTTAGGGTTTGAGTCCATCTTTCCCTGCATCTCCCAGAACTGGAATGGCCGTTACAGATAACCCTTTCTAGGCTTAACTGCAGTGTTTTACGCTCATATAACAAGCATACTGTAATTAAATATAAAGTACATTTAACCACATTTAACAACTTGGGGTGTCAAGGAGTAGAACATCACCTACACCACTTCTACAGCTCTCAGTCATGACAGCATGATGCAATGGCCACCAAGGCGTCGCTGTACGCACAGGACGTTCAGAGTCCTGGTGTGGGAGACATCAATGTGCCGGTTGAGAGCCTACCGTGATTGTGAGTGGTAGTGCAGGGACATCAACGCATTGGTCTGCCGTGTGGACTTATCGGGAAACCTGGATTAGATGAGAATATAGTTACATAGTTACATAGTCATTAGGGTTGAAGGAAGACTTTAAGTCCATTTAGTTCAACCTGTTCTGTCTTCATACACGTTGATACGGTGTGTGATCCAACATACAGCATAAACCACTTCTGTCTTCCGAAATAAGCAGACTGTTTTCTGTAGTCTAACTTGTTTATTGGTAACAGGTATTGAAATGCGGTAAAACTATAAGAATACAAATGATTTGGGTAAGTATTGGGCAAATAACAGCACAACTGATACTTATAACTAGCAGGGAAAGCATACAGGATGATACAACTTCTACATGCAACTACATACAGTAACTGACAGATAATAGATTTCCCAGGTACTAGTTGCTATACAGTAATCACATTCTATAGAACACTATATTGCAAGAACAGGGATAGCAATCTTACCGGATAAACTAACCAGGGTGGCAAGTAAGTGAAGTAGTTCCAACACAGCAGATTAACACGAGTGTACAGGAAAATACACAGAGAGAAAAATGGGGGATTCCCCTATCCCATGATGCTTTGGTGCAACCCAGAATGCAACACTCTAATGATTACTAAGAAAAACACAGGTAATAAATTTATCCACCACTGGGTGGTGCTATAACACAGTAAAACCAAAACTATAGCAGTGAAACTTTAATGCTTGGACGAACCCCTGTCCTTCATTAGGAAGGGCAGAACACACCCCGCTTGGCATCAACCGATGCCACCTACAGGTTCCTTTGGCGAAAACAGTAAGACAAGTTCCGCCACCGGTCTGAGGAATAGTTTACTTTCCCCGGACTTGCCTACTTTGACCTCGACCTTACGGACCTTCCCATCTTTGCTTGGGAATACTTTAGTGATGAGGCCTAGTGGCCACTCATTACGGTGAGACTGGCTGTCTTTCATGAGAACGACATCACCGGTTTTGATGT
Source organism: Ranitomeya variabilis (assembly GCF_051348905.1). Taxonomy (NCBI): domain Eukaryota; kingdom Metazoa; phylum Chordata; class Amphibia; order Anura; family Dendrobatidae; genus Ranitomeya; species Ranitomeya variabilis. The sequence continues at coordinate 596,234,873 of NC_135235.1, read as the reverse complement.
TTGGTCTGTCGGTCTGCCACTTCTTCCTTGGTTGTAAGGTGGAGAGGTACTGCTTCCTCCATCTGTCCCAAAAGGTATTGGAGAGACTTTGGACTTGTCTCCATTGCCGTCTGTAAATGTCCTTGTTGCTAAATTCTCCAGGTGGAGCGCTGAGAACGCTGGCTTTCTGAGTAAGTAACATGGCAGGAGTGAGAATGGTCAGATCCTCAGAGTCGCTAGAAAGCGAAGTCAATGGTCTGGCATTAATGATGGCCGAAACTTCTGCCAGGAATGTGGTCAAACTTTCATGTGTGAGTCTTGCGTTACCTGCTTGCAAGAGAATGGAATCAAGGATTCTGCGTGCCATTCCTATCATCCTCTCCCAAGCACCTCCCATGTGAGAAGAGTGTGGCAAATTGAAAGTCCAGGTACACCCCTGCTCACTCAGGTATCTTTCCACACTGGTGGTGTCTAGGTTGGAAGGAATTTGAAGTTCTTTCACTGCTCCTACAAAGTTGGTACCTCTATCGGAGCAAATGTGCTTCACGGGACCTCTGATGGCGATGAAGCGTCGGAGTGCATTTATAAACCCTGAAGTGTCCATGGACTCAATTACTTCGATGTGGACTGCTCTGATGGACATACAGGTGAACATAACCGCCCAGCGTTTGGCATTGGCCTGGACTCTTCTAGTGTTCCGTGCAACCACAGACCATGGCCCGAATACGTCCAGTCCGACGTTGGTAAAAGGAGGTTCTGTACTAAGTCTGTCTGGTGGGAGATTGGCCATCTTCGGCTTTTGAGTCCCGCCACGGAGTTTGCGACAAATCACGCAATTGTAAATGAGTTTACTCACGCACCGCTTTGCTCCGACTATCCATAGTCCAGCAGTTCGTAGATTTCCTTCGGTAAACAGTCGGCCCTGATGTTTCACCAAGACGTGGTGGTGTTGCACAAGCAGGGTCGTGACATGATGATGTCCAGGAATTATTATAGGGTGTTTCTCCCCAAATTCCACTTCAGCTTCTTGAAGACGACCTCCAATTCTTAACAGCCCATCCTGGTCAATGATTGGATCAAGCTTCTTCAAGACACTATCTCTAGAAACAGGTTGGCCTTTATTGAGGTTATCTAATTCTTTGGCATAACACTCACGTTGTATGGTGTGAATTATAACGTTCTTGGCATTTTCCATGTTTGGAACGGTAAAGGCAAGCTTGCAGTGATGCCAACCCTTGCAAGGTTTCTGAATGGCGGGTGACGTTGACTTATAGGACCGAGCCACATGAATCAAACAAACGAGGGCACGAACAAGCGAGTTCCAAGTTGAGAACTTATTGAAATGGTGGGATTTGAGGTGATTGTCTTTAGTCACCATACGTAGAACGGATACCTGAGGGCGGATTTCCTCATCTGCCTCTGGATCTACCAGTTCAAAGATGTTTGACTCGTCCATGTATGGCGTCGAACGGTATAAGAATGTAGGGCCAGTAAACCAGGTCGTGTCCTTAAGGTGACTTGCTTCAACGGATCTGGTTGCGTGGTCCGCAGGATTGTGGTTTGTGGACACATAGTGCCACTGTTTAGGTTCGGTGGGTCTCCTGATCCTTAGCACCCGATTGCTGACATAGACATAGAAGCGACGAGTTTCATTGCAAATGTACCCCAGCACTACCTTGCTGTCAGTGTAGAACTCAACTTCTTTGATTTCCAGGTCCATTTCTGTCGAGATAAGCTCAGCTAACTCTACTGCTAGCACAGCTACACAGAGTTCCAGTCTGGGTACTGTGTGTTCACGGAGTGGGGCCAGTTTTGTCCGGCTCATAACAAGCCTTATGTGGCATTGTTCATTGATGTCAGTTGTTTTCAAATATGCCACTGCCGCAATTGCTTTGGTTGAGGCATCGCAGAAGATACAAAGCCTTTGCATCTTGATTTTTGTTGATGGCACAGAAGCATATGGTCGTGCCACGTAGAGACTTGACAAGGCTTCTAAAGAGTTCTTCCATCTTACCCACAAGTCTCTTTTTTCGCTGGGAAGTGGATCATCCCAATTGGACGTCTCTCGGGTGAAGTCTCTCAACATCATTTTACCTTGGATAGTCACAGGGGTTACAAATCCCAGAGGATCGTACAAGCTGTTCACAATGGACAGGACGCCTCTACGCATGAAGGGTTTCTCTTCTTCGCTGATCTGGAAGGTGAATGCATCCTTTTTCAAATCCCAGAGTAAACCCAGGCTCCGCTGCATGGGAAGGGAGTCCGTGCTTAAATCCAAGTCTTTTAAATTGGTTGAGTAATCTTGAGAGGGAAAGGCTGCCATTAGTTTCTGGCTGTTGGAAGCAATTTTGTGCAACCTCAAATTGGATGAAGCGAGCATTTCTTGTGCCCTTTTCAGGAGACTGACTGCCGACTCCTCTGTGGGTGTGGATTTCAGGCAATCATCTACATAGAAATCCTTTTCCACAAAAGATCTTACATCCGATCCATACTTCGCTTCACCCTCTCTGGCTGAATGTCTAAGGCCATAGATAGCGACAGCAGGGGAAGGGCTGTTCCCGAAGATGTGTACCTTCATACGATATTCCACGATGTCCTTGTAGGGGTCATTATCACGATACCAGAAGAACCTCAAGTAGTTTCTGTGTTCTTCTTTAACAAGGAAGCAGTGAAACATCTGTTGTATGTCGGCCATAAATGCTACTGCATCTTTGCGGAAACGAAGAAGTACTCCCAGAAGTCTGTTGTTGAGGTCTGGACAGGACAGGAAGACGTCATTTAAAGAAACACCTTCGTATCTGGCACTTGAGTCAAATACCACTCTTATCTGACCTGGTTTCTTCGGATGATACACGCCGAAAATAGGTAAGTACCAACATTCCTCGGAATCTTGAAGTACAGGTGCAATTTCCGCGTGGCCACTCTGGAATATTCTCTCCATGAAGGTAAAGAAGTGTTGTTTTGTTTCTGGTGCCTTCTGCAGTTTGCGTGTAAGGGAGACAAATCGACTGTAGACAAGTTCTCTGTTGTTGGGTAAGCGTTGCCTCCGTGGTTTGAATGGTAAAGGTGTGAGCCAACTCTTTGATTCGTCTCTTACTATCTCTCGCTCCATGATGTCCAAGAACAGTCTGTCCTCTATGGACGTTGCTACCTGGTTGTCTTCTCTGTCCTGTGGAAAACTGTGCACCCTATATGATTTTCCTCACCGTCGCATGCATGGTCTTCACAGGAAGGATCAGCTAATGGACAAGGTGGAGGGGTGTGGTGTGGCAATTCTTTAATCAGGAAACTGCTCTCGCATAGCTGGAAGAGAGACGGGCGTCCATTCTCGAGGGTATTGGTGAGCATGCTGTTGACTGATGTTGGCCTGTGTGCTCCACCCAAACAGACATCTCCCACAATGACCCATCCTAGGTCAAGTCTCTGAGCGTATGGGGCGTTTTGTGGGCCGTTGATCTGTCCTCTAGCCTTGTGGACCCGTAGTATGTCTCTTCCGTGAAGTAAGACGATAGGAGCTCCTTGGTCAAGCTCTGGTATCAGGTGAGCTATACATCTCAAGTGGGTGTGATAAGCTGCTACCTCTGGTGTAGGTATCTCAGACCTGTTGTCGGGAATCTGGTTGCACTCCAGTATTGATGGCAAGGATAAGCAGGTTTGACCGTCCATAGACTCTACTTTGAATCCAGTTGCTCTCCTCCCCGCCGTCTCGACAGTACCTGCACATGTCTTCAAGGAGTACGGAGAGCCGGGACCAGCAATGTTGAAGGTGTCGAAGAGAAAGGACTTAGCTAGAGACCTGTTGCTCTGATCGTCCAAGATTGCATATACCTTGATTGCCTTATCCCGTTGGCTCGCTGGGAATACTCTGACAAGACAGATCTTTGAGCAGGATCTTCCTGCTACGAGTTCCTTGCAGATCTCTGTGCACTGAGAGGTGACCACTGGGGTGTCCATGTCAGTGTCCATCTGTTTTTCGGCAGACTCTTCTACTCGCGATCATACCCCTGAAGGTGGTCCAGGATGCAAGGCCATGTTGTGCTCCACACTACTACATTCTGTGCATTTCACACTGGTTTCACAGTTCTTGGCGAAGTGTGAGGTTGTCGCGCAGCATCTGAAGCATATCTTGTTTTCCTTTAGGAAACTCTTACGGTCTTCTAGAGACTTCTCCCTGAAGGCTCTACATTTTAGCAGAGGATGAGGTTTCTTGTGTAGGGGGCAGTGTTTGCTGAGATCCTTCGGTTTGTCCTCTTCTGGAGAACACTTACTTGCCCTGTAAGGAAAACCTGTGGAGGTAACATTAGTTTTGTGGACTGCCACTGGTGTTTTACTGGGTTTTACACCAGAGGCAGTGGTACATGACATAGTGAAATCGAAACTAGGGTCATTTCTAACTTTAGCCTGCTGAGCAACAAAGTCTACGAACACCCTGAAAGGAGGAAATGGTACCTTATGAGCCTGTTTGTAACGGGACCCGTGACTGACCCACTTTTCTTGTAAGTTGTAAGGGAGCTTTTGGACAATCGGGTTGACACCTCTGGCAGTGTCCAGGAATGCCAACCCTGGTAGATCACCTTCTGCCTGAGCAGCATGTACCTCCATTAACAAGTCGCTCAGTTCCCTGAGCTTTTGATAACCCTTATTTGCTATCTTGGGGGAAATCATCAATTCTTTTATACAAAGCATTTTCTATAGCTTCTATTGACCCATAACATTCTTCGAGTCTCTCCCACACCATACGAAGTCCTGTGTGTGGGTACTTTATGTTAATGTTCCTGATTCTTTTGGCGTGTTCAGCTGACTCGCTCCCAAGCCACTTAACCAGTAGATCTAACTCTTCACTACTGGAAAGATGCAAGTCTCTGATGGCATTCTGGAAAGAGGCTCACCATGCTCTGTAGCTTTCAGCTCGATCAGTGAACTTTACAAGTCCCTTGGTCACCAGCTCCCGGCGGGTAAAGAACCTTGCAAAGTTCATAGTGGCTGAGTCAGTGCCAACGTGAGCTGGTGTGCTGTTGTCATGCGGTGTATGTGGTGCATCCTCATACCTGGTAGGAGCTTCTGGCTTAGGAAAGTCTGTATAAGCCCGTTCAGTGGCGAAGGGTGTCCCTGTCAGTCTGGGCGGAGGCCGTACCTTCTGTTCCGTAAGACGGTAGTGGTGGTCAATGTCGTTTCGCAGTATACCTTCCTGCTTCCAGTACGGTGTTTGGAGGAAGGATCTCTGGTAATCTGTATAGGCTGGTTGGTGTAACAGATCAGAGTTGTCTTCTATTTTGGGATGTTGGCGGACATATTCTGAGACGCGTTGAGCAGGGTCCTGATGATCAAGGTCTGGTCCGCGTATGTCGCTGCCTCGCTCGGATTCAGGAAACTCCACGGCTTCTAAAAACTCAGCTTTGGCTATTGCGGCTGCTGCTTCTTTTTCAGCGGAAAGCCTTTCTAAGGTCGCTTGCAGGCGGGCTCTTTCTGCTTCTTGCTCTGCTTGCAGGCAGGCTCTTTCTCCTTCTTGCTCTGCTTGCAGGCGGGCTCTTTCTGCTTCTTGGCCTGCTTGTCTTAACTTTAACTGCATCTCTTGTGCGGCGAAGGAGGATCTTACTTTCGCCGCCTCAGCTTCCGCTCGGGCGAGGGTGACAGACCTTTTCGAGGAAGACTTGCTAGAGCGGCTTGTTTGGGACCTCGTCCTGAGTGAAGATGTTTGACTTGCAGACATTTTATGTCCGTTTGCAGGCTGTAGGACGTCTCAGAGCGGGTAGGGGTGACTTCAGCGTGGACTGAGACATGTGGTGCTTGGTGGGCTGCACTCTCGGTACTTGTGACTGTATGGCGGCCGCTGCGGTATCTGCAGGCAGTGCGGTGTGGTACAAGCGGCTGCTTAAGTGGTATTTGCTATCGCTGGCGTCTAGCCTCCCTTTACTGGCATCCCGGCGTCTAGCTTCCGTTTTACTGTTCTGTCTTCATACACGTTGATACGGTGTGTGATCCAACATACAGCATAAACCACTTCTGTCTTCCGAAATAAGCAGACTGTTTTCTGTAGTCTAACTTGTTTATTGGTAACAGGTATTGAAATGCGGTAAAACTATAAGAATACAAATGATTTGGGTAAGTATTGGGCAAATAACAGCACAACTGATACTTATAACTAGCAGGGAAAGCATACAGGATGATACAACTTCTACATGCAACTACATACAGTAACTGACAGATAATAGATTTCCCAGGTACTAGTTGCTATACAGTAATCACATTCTATAGAACACTATATTGCAAGAACAGGGATAGCAATCTTACCGGATAAACTAACCAGGGTGGCAAGTAAGTGAAGTAGTTCCAACACAGCAGATTAACACGAGTGTACAGGAAAATACACAGAGAGAAAAATGGGGGATTCCCCTATCCCATGATGCTTTGGTGCAACCCAGAATGCAACACTCTAATGATTACTAAGAAAAACACAGGTAATAAATTTATCCACCACTGGGTGGTGCTATAACACAGCAAAACCAAAACTATAGCAGTGAAACTTTAATGCTTGGACGAACCCCTGTCCTTCATTAGGAAGGGCAGAACACAACCCATAGCCTAATCTAACATGCCCTAACATGTTGATCCAGAGGAAGGCAAAAAAAAACCATGTGGCAAAGAGTAAGCTCCACATTGGGGAAAAAAATTCCTTCCCGACTCCACATACGGCAGTCAGACTAGTTCCCTGGATCAACGCCCTATCACGGAATCTAGTGTATATACCCTGTAACATTATACTTTTCAAGAAAGTCATCCAGTCCCCTCTTAAATTTAAGTAATGAATCACTCATTACAACATCATACGGCAGAGAGTTCCATAGTCTCACTGCTCTTACAGTAAAGAACCCGCGTCTGTTATTATGCTTAAACCTTCTTTCCTCCAGACGTAGAGGATGCCCCCTTGTCCTTGTCTCAGGTCTATGATTAAAAAGATCATCAGAAAGGTCTTTGTACTGTCCCCTCATATATTTATACATTAAAATAAGATCACCCCTTAGTCTTCGTTTTTCCAAACTAAACAGCCCCAAGTGTAATAACCTATCTTGGTATTGCAGACCCCCCAGTCCTCTAATAACCTTGGTCGCTCTTCTCTGCACCCGCTCTAGTTCAGCTATATCTTTCTTATACACCGGAGACCAGAACTGTGCACAGTATTCTAAGTGTGGTCGAACTAGTGACTTGTATAGAGGTAAAATTATGTTCTCCTCATGAGCATCTATGCCTCTTTTAATACATCCCATTAATTTATTTGCCCTTGTAGCAGCTGCCTGACACTGGCCACTGAATATGAGTTTGTCATCCACCAATACACCCAGGTCTTTTTCATTAAGTTTTAGAATTAAGCACATAGTTATACATCTTATTACTTCTACCCAAGTGCATGACCTTACATTTATCCCCATTAAAGCTCATTTGCCATTTATCAGCCCAAGCTTCTAGTTTACATAAATCATCCTGTAATATAAAATTGTCCTCCCCTGTATTGATTACCCTGCAGAGTTTAGTGTAATCTGCAAATATTGAAATTCTACTCTGAATGCCTCCTACAAGGTCTTTAATAAATATGTTAAAAAGAAGAGGGCCCAATACTGACCCCTGTGGTACCCCACTGCTAACCGCGACCCAGTCCGAGTGTGCTCCATTAATAACCACCCTCTGTTTCCTATCCCTGAGCTAGCTCTCAACCCACTTACACATATTTTCCCCTATCCCCATTATTCTCATTTTATGTATCAACCTTTTGTGTGGCACCGTATCAAAAGCTTTAGAAAAGTCCATATACACTACATCTACTGGGTTCCCTTGGTCCAGTCCAGAACTTACCTCTTCATAGAAGCTGATCAAATTAGTCTGACATGAACGGCCCCTAGTAAACCCGTGCTGATACTGGGTCATGAGGTTATTCCTCTTCAGATACTCCAGTATAGCATCCCTTAGAATGCTCTCCAGGATTTTACCCACAGTAGAGGTTAAGCTTACTGGCCTATAATTTCCGAGTACAGTTTTTGTCCCCTTTTTGAATATTGGCACCACATTTGCTATACGCCAGTCCTGTGGTACAGACCCTGTTATTATGGAGTCTTTAAAGATTAAAAATAATGGTCTATCAATGACTGTACTTAATTCCTGCAGTACTCGGGGGTGTATCCCATCCGGGCCCGGAGATTTGTCAATTTTAGTGATTTTTAGACGCCGCCATACTTCCTGCTGGGTTAAGCAGGTGACACGTAATGGGAAATTTTTGTTATCACTGATCATATTGTCTGCCATAGGATTTTCTTGTGTAAATACTGATGAAAAAAAGTCATTTAGCATATTGGCTTTTTCCTCATCCTCATCCACCATTTCCCCCAGACTATTTTTAAGGGGGCCAACACTTTCATTTTTTAGTTTCTTACTATTTATGTAGTTAAAGAATATTTTAGGATTATTTTTACTCTCTCTGGCAATGAGTCTCTCTGTTTCACTCTTTGCTGCCTTGATTTGCTTTTTACAGAATTTATTTAATTTTCTGTATTTATTTAATGCCTCATCACTACCTACTCCCTTTAATTCTCTAAATGCTTTCTTTTTGTCCCTTATTGCGCCCCTTACAGCTCTATTTAGCCATATTGGTTTCCTCCTATTTCTAGTATGTTTATTCCCATACGGTATATACTGTGCACAGGTCCTATCCAGGATGCTAATAAACGTCTCCCATTTTCTTTGTGTATTTTTATGTCTCAGGATATCATCCCAGTTAATTGCACCAAGATCATCTCTCATCCGTTGGAAATTTGCCCTCCTGAAGTTTAGTGTCCTTGTCACCCCCCTACTACACATCTTATTAAAGGATACACGAAAACTTATTATTTTTTGATCACTTTTCCCCAAGTGACCCCCAACCCTTATATTTGATATGACATTTTTTATTTTATTTAAAACTTTTGGTATGACTTTGGGGGCATCACACAGTGTAGGAGACCATCATACAGTGGGGAGTGTCATATACAGCTCTGGCAAAAATTAGGAGACCACCACATCAAAACCCTGTCATGGGCAGCCCTATCAGACTTGAACCCCATTGAAAACCTCTGGAATGTAATCAAGAGGATGATGGATAGTCGCAAGCCATAAAACAAAGAAGAACTGCTTACATTTTTGCACCAAAAGCAGTGTGAAAGACTGGTGGAAAGCATGCCAAGACGCATGAAAGCTGTGATTAAACATCATGGTTATTCCACAAAATATTGATTTCTGAACTATTCATGAGTTAAAACATTAGTATTGTTGTTTCTAAATTATTATGAACTTGTTTTCTTTGCATTTTTTGAGGTCTGAAAGCACTGTTTTTTTTTTTTAATTTTGACCATTTCTCCTTTTCAGAAAAAAAATACAAAATGTATTGCTTGGAAATTCGGAGACATTTTGTCAGAGGTTTATAGAATAAAAGAACAATTTACATTTTACTCAAAAATATACCTATAAAGAGAAAAATCAGACAAACTGAACATTTTGCAGTGATCTCTTAATTTTTGCCAGAGCTGTATTTTGGATGCTATTGCGACCCTCAAAATGTTGGACCCATGATATAGAGTGGGACCTAATATGATGGCTGCCATCCAGTATGAGGGCTTATTTAGGGCTATCATAGTATTAGATAATTGTGGAGGCCCTCATACAGTATGGAGGAAAAAGTGGGGGCCAATATAAAGGTTGGAGACTAATGTGAAGGCCTATATACATTTTGGAGACTAATGTGGGGACCATCATATAGTGTGGAGACTATTGTGGGGGACCTCATACAGTATGGGAGCTAATGTGGGGGGCATAAAGTGGGGACTACTGTGAGGGCCATTAAAAAGTGTTGGAACTACTGTGGGGCCATCATAAAATGTGGGGACTACAGAAGTGGGCGTCATACAGTGTAAGAGCCATTGTACATTTTGGGGGCCGTTATACAGTGTGAGAACTAATGTGAGGGGCATTATACTTTGTTTTGGGGAAAATATAAACAAAACACAAAAAAAGATAGAAAGTCAGTGAGGCAATAAGTATAAAATTATCTATTTTAATAATATGCAAGTATAAAAACTGGGGGGACACACAAACAAAAAAGAAAAAGGGAATTGAATCACATAGAAAGGTGTCAAAAATATGACGAGGCATGCATAGGTAATAACAAAAATACATGCACACAATGAAATCATAACGAAGTATGTGAATGTATCAGACTGAGGGTAATACTCATATAAACCACAAAATATATACAGTGACATGTAAAAGTTTGGGCACCCCTGGTCAAAATTAGTTATTGTGAACAATTAAGAAAGTTGAAGATGAAATCATCTCTAAAAGGGCTTACATTAAGGCTGCCGTCACACTAGCAGTATTTGGTCTGTATTTTCCATCAGTATTTGTAAGCCAAAACCAGGAGTGGGTGATAAATGCAGAAGTGGTGCATATATTTCCATTATACTTTTCCTCTAATTGTTCCACTCCTGGTTTTGGCTTACAAATACTGATGTAAAATACTGACCAAATACTTCTAGTGTGATGGCAGCCTAAAAGGAACCTGTCACCAGGTTTGGCCGATACGACTTACGGCCATCACCTTTCCAACATGCAAGAGAAGAAAAATAAATTTTATTATACGCACCTGCAGGGCGGTCTGGTCCGATGGGTGTCGTTGGTCTTGGTCCAGCACCTCCCATCTTCTTGCGATGCCACCCTCCTGCTTGCTTCATGTGGATGACGTGTCTGTGCGTCCCCGGCATCGCGCAACTGTGCTAATACCTGTGTATTCGTACCGAATAACTAATCCAATGCAAGTCAATGGGATAGTCAAATATTTTTCTGCTGAACCCAAAAAACTGGTCTGGGGGTATGGAAAAACAGCTGAAATGATGGGAAAGAGCTGCAACTAAATGGGAACAGCATGGAGACGATGCCTGCACGCCTTTCTGACTCGCATATGGTATATGGGAATAATGTTGTCAGAGTATTGCACCAGTTTTCCAGATTTTTAAAAAGACCTACCAAACCAAAACAAAAATGCTAAGAAACATTATGTCCTTCATAATTACATGTATATAACGCAAAAAATAAAATAAAAACTATACTTCCTCTTTAGCATATGTTCACATGGAGCGTTTTGGCTTTATTTTTTACTTTAACATTTCTGAGGGCTCACACTCCTCCCTCATGCCAAATAGTTAGCCAGATAGTGGAATACATATTCCCCATCACTTTACAATGCCAGATAAAACATCCCCATTTGAATTTTGGGCAATGTCCACCACCACCAGCATGTCCACCGCCATGTCATTATGCGGCTCTCGCTGACAATTAGCAGAGTGCCAACAGGTGCCGTGAAACCTGAGTTTGGTAAGGCCTGTATCATAAATTTATGAGAGCTCTCACTGCTACATTCGGGAGGTCCCTCCCTCATGCCAAATACAGTAGTTAGCCATATAGTGGAATACGTATTCCCCATCACTTTACAATGCCAGATAAAGCATGCCCATTTAAATTTTGGGCTTTGCCCACCACTATCACCATGTCCACCGTCCTGTCATTATGAAGCCCTTACTGACAATTAGCAGAGGGCCAACAAGTGCTGTGAAACCTGCATTTTGTAAGCTCCATAATTCATTTTTGCCACCGGATCCCAATGGAACAACTGTCATAGTGAGTGAAGCCGCTGTAAGGAGAATTTATACAGGAGCTGGGGGAGCTGTATGCTCAATATCAGTAAATTGGATTCTATTGTACTAGACACCTAAAGCATCACAATTAAATTCTGAATACAGTGTATGCAAGCAAGGACCTGTATGGTGATCAGTCTGTCATGCCAGAAACCCATGTCAGGAACATGTACAAGGCTCATTTCACTTGGAAGCAGCCTCCTCAAGAGAAAGGGACAGGAGTGCCATTGACCAATCTGCACAAGCCAACGCATTTTCTATTGGTTTAATAAATAGCGCATCTTTATCTAGCAGTCATGCGACTGGCGCAAAGCCTGCAGAGATATGCAGACGTGACTAGATATCTCTAATTTTCAGGAGTCTGCTGTTGCTGTGTGTGATAAAGCAGATATTTAAAAATAAAGTGCCACACATTGCTAGATATATAGAATTTGTACATAACACCTCTGTAAGACTTGCAAAAATAAAGCCAGGAATTTTTTTTTTCATAAGCATAAAGCATTCAATATGAGAAAGGGTGATGTAAAGGGACGTGGATGTGATGGTGCATGCCAAGGCCATGTTACAGATCAGAAGATGACTGGATCACGTTATAGCTTCCTGTCAAAATGTGGTCAGCACGGTACACTACTGACAAACCCAGACAATTGCCAGGATGTTGTGGGTTGGATGGCAGACAAAGGCTCCAGTGTGTTGACAAGCAGCACCACAAAGTCTTCCACACGGTCCAGTCTCAGTAGCCAAGAGGCTGGGCCTCTGAATTCTCAGCCTGGTCCTCCTTCCCACCATCAAGAGTCCCATGAGTCCCCAACGCTGGCCACGCTGGCCTTCATGAGGAGGTGGAGTGCAGTGATGACCAAACATTTGAGACCCAGGGCCAGGAGAAAGCCTGGGGAAGGTCAATTCATGTCTGAAGAGGTGGAGGATAATCATAATGCACAGTTGCCATTAGTTCAGCCTAAAATTGCAACTCAGAAGGAGGATCAGATTGAGCAACTGGAAGATGATGTGGTCGATGATGATACCACTGATCCAACCTGGCACTGTAGCATGCTGAGCGAGCATAGTAGTGCAGACAGGGAATGGTCCATAGCACAAAAACAGGCAAGAAGAGGGTGTGGTTTGACCAGAGGGAGGACTCGATCAACTGTTCCACAGAACGCCCCTGCATCGGATAGATGACAGGCCAACTCTAGGGGGAAGAAATGTCCACCAGCTGACACATTTTCATGAGACCGTTACATCAGCATGGGCTATCTGTGGGTGTAACTATGACGCGGAGGGAGAAGTTGACCAAGATGGCGAAGGACTACTTAAGTGACCACACCAGCATCCTTCCCTATTCTTCAGTGCCCTTTAACTACTGATTTTCCACGCTCCACATTTGGCCCAACCTCTCCTTCTACACCTTGGAGGTGCTGCCATGCCCTGCTGCAAGTGTGTTATCTGAGCGGGTTTTCAGTTTGGCTGGTGCAACCATAATGGATAGGCGCACAATTGCTAAATTGTCAAGTAAGATTATCTGTACAATGATTGCGCTAGTCGCACAACTGCTAGATAAAGATACGCTATTTTTTAAACCAATAGGAAATTATGATTTTTTTTCAATCGGCTTGCTGACACACTCCAAATGCGGAGTAATGAAGATTATTTCCCCTGCTAAATTGTCACGTACAATTACTTCTACCCAGAATACACCTGTCGCACAAATGCTAGACAAATATTAGGTATTTTAAGTGGAAAATAGCAGAGAGCTGCAGCATGTACTTGCAATGATGAGAACACACAGTTGCCTGCCATTCACCCTCCCCCCTATTAAATCTTTCCCTACTTAAATCCCCACCTTACAAACAAGTTATTTCGACAATCTTCAGCTCTTAAAAGACCTTTTTTGAATAAATAACGCTCACTATAACCTCCTATCACTCTCCCTACACTACTCTTTCCCTACGCTCCCCCATGCTGTTTCCAGCTGCACTGTGCGCAAGACACAAGGCCAGAATAAAGTATTTTATTTGAAATAAAAGAACATACTTTTATATATCTAATATCACCGGACAATACAAAGGTGACAGTAATCCGCACAAATATGAACCCCACTTGCCACCACCACAAGGCAAGAGGGAAGAGCCGGGCAAATCACCAGAATAGGCGCAACTAATAGATACACCTTTTCTGTGCATCTGCGCGCTGCCATTTTTAGGCTGGAGGGCCAATATCCATGGCCCCTTACCAGCCTGAGAATACTAGCCCCCAGCTGTCTCCTTTAGCTTGGCTGGTTGTTAAAAATGGGGGGGACCCCACACCATTTTTTAAAATTATTTATTTAAATAATAATAAACTGTGTGGGGGTCCCTCTATTCTTAATAACCAGCCTTGTTAACGCTGACAACTGAGGGTTGCAGCCTGCTGGTTATAAAAAGCAAAACAAAACTTTATTTAGAGAGCAGGCACCTGCTCATGAATACTCCCATCAGCTGTGCCTGTTCTTGCTGTTACTAGAGGCAGCAGGCATAGGCTAATGGGAGTAGTAGTCCTATCTGCAGACACCAGTGACCGGAGGTAGTTTTTTTACCACCGATTACAGCTGTGGGCTCCCAAAGGCAGTGTTTGCTACGCTGTCATGCACATGACAGCGTGGCAAACACTGGATGTTCAGACTCAAGTGAATGTGGTCCAGGTTCAGTTACTGTTCTGGTACCCAAACTGATCTTTTTTAAACTGCGCGGCCGAACCCGCTGGACCCGAACATCCAGGGGTTCCTCCATCTCTAGTCATTGGTAAACAGGACTGTGTTTACAAAATGCATCAGACTTCTTTAGATGTTCTTTTGCATACTTCTGATGCTGAATTTTATGGTGAGGATGCAGGAGAGGTTTTCTTCTGATGACTCTTCTATGAAGGCCATATTTATGCAGGTGTCTCTGAACAGTAGAACAATGTACTACAACTCCAGAGTCTGCTAAATCTTTCTGAAAGTCTTTTACAGTCAATCAGGGGTTCAGATTTGCCTCTCTAGCAATCCTACTGGCAGCTCTCACTGAAATTTTGCTTGGTTTTCTGGATCTTATCTTGACCTCCCCTGTTCCTTTTAATGGTAACTTGAAAATGCTTTATCTTCTTATAGCCTTCTCCTGATTTGTGGGTCTCCATCATTTTCATTTTCAGAGTGCTAGGCAGCTGCTTAGAAGAACCCATGACTGCTGTATTTTGGCACAAGATTAAAGGACATTGGGTTTTTATAAAGATGGGAAATTTTCATCACCTGGCCTTTCCTAATGATTATAGTGAACAATCCATGAACAGGCTAATTAAGGTCTGAAACCTTGGTCAAAGTTATCTGAGCATACAAATCTCCAAAGGTGCCCAAACTTTTGCATCGGCTCAGTTTCTTTTTTGTAATTTTTAAAATGTAAAAAAGGACCATATTTTTTTTGCCTAAAATAGAAAGGTAATGTGTCATCTTTAACTTTAGGCCTTTTAGAGATAATTTCAGCTTCAAATTGCTTAACTGTTCACAATAACAGTAATTTTAACAAGGGGTGCCCAAATTTTCATTTCACTGAAAGTCCAGGAAATGTATTGTCCACCATGGATGTACCAGGGTTAGGGGGTCCACTCAGATGATTGCCCCCTCCTCCCCCTGAACTGAAAGCCTAGCTACGCCTCTGCTTGAAATCATCATATAATAGGACTTTTATACACTAAAGAGCTACAGTAAAGACAGCGGACAAAGTTTACTATGAAATGCATAATTTGTCCTCTAAATTCTGCAGACTTCATTCATAGATTATTAATAACTGTTATGTAGCCGAGTGCAAATTTTGCAATCTGGATTAGCAGACAGGGAGACTGCTGTGTGCACAGAAATAATTGATGATGATTTGAGGTCTTTATTCATTAGTCGCATCTGCACATTTCTATGTTCAGATAACATTGGCATATTCTTATTTACATGGAGTTCAGTCGCAAAAGATGTCAGACTCCAAGTAATGGACATCAGAACACACAGGCAGTCACCAGGCCCCTCTCTCTATACATACATACGTATGTGACGTGCCCGCCAGGGCCTTGGGGTACTCGGCACCGGGTCCAGTACTTAACCCCTTTCTGCCAGCTGACGGAATAGTACATCAGCTGGCAGAACCCCCGCTTTGAGGTGGGCTCTGGCGGTGAGGCCACCTCAAAGCCGCGACATGTCAGGGCACACATGGTACATCTTAGAGGCATGATTTCTTCTTGATGAGTCTTTAAAAAAACCCTTAAAAATAGGACAGACAAAGAATTTATAACAAGAAAAAACTACCTGCGTAATGATCTAAAAACTTGCTTGCCTTTACTGAGACATGTACATTCAGTCTTCCTGCCTTTAATGCCCTAGATATGCAATTCTACTCGGTCCGCCATAGAGTTATATGATTAAAATAGTATTTTATTTTTTTTTAGCCCGCCACGCTAATTACACTTCAGAGGCAAGAATTTAGTCCCCTCCGCGATACAATCCTGACAGTAAATTAGACAACAGAGACTAGAACAACAGGCCCGAGACTCCCCAATTACAAGTGGTTATGTCAAGACATAGGAGAATAAGGTAATTAGGTAAATATCAGAGTCTGGAATTAAATACACACGATGAGATCTCCCAACTCCTTCTTATTATACAGTCCTCTCAGATTTCATTGTTAGCTCTGTGTATTTAAATAAGGGCCCAAGGACATCAGTATTAGAACATTTCCTGTGCAGGCACAAGTGTCACTTTAAGATTTTATCCTACAGGAGGAGTGAAGTCATTTTCCAGTAATTCAGCTGCAAGTCTTAATTCAGACTGTCGCTGAATGTCTGGCAATATATCACACCGGCCTGGTGTTTTTTCATTGTGCTTGATCAATATTTACTTGATCTCATCCTGAGCGTCTTCATTTCCCCTGTGCTCTGCAGCAGAAGTGACAGAACAATAGCTCGTAAAGAGAAGTGATAGTTGGCTTTGGGTGAACCATACCAGGCCTTATGTCTGGCTTGTAGTGTCCTAAGGTATAATTTTGCACAGGATTTTGCACAGGTTAATGTATCAGTCTTTTAGCACCTTCATCCACTGCTGCAAAATATAGTCAAGCAGAACTCATTAGGAGTCTGTCATCTGCCTTGGAACACTTAAAGAGTAACCATCATTTAAGAGTAACTGTCATTAAAGAGTAACCGTCATTTAAGAGTAGCCGTCATTTAAATTTTTATTTCATAAATCGATATTAAATATCAATAGAAGCAACTATGTAATATATCTTATCAGATAAATTTGCTCCTTTCTCCTCCTGGACTAATAATTAATTCTCAAAATTCTCAATTCATTGGTAAAATCTGTCTTCAGTGTTTACAGATTTTCCCATTACTTATACAGGAGATGACTGTTGGTTCTTATTAATTTCTATAGAGAAGTGTAACTGTCATTTCAGGTGAACTGATATCTACATAACATGTTTAGAAAGCATTTTCTCTGATAAGATATATTGCAAAGTTGCTTTTTATCACATGGACTATTAATTTATACATAAAATTAAAATGACGGTTACTCTTCAAAGAATAACGGTTATTTTAATTTTTATTTGATAAGACAATAGAAAATAAGCCTCTTTCTACTCCTGTACTGATCTTTCATTCTCAAATTATGGGTAAAATCTGAAAAATCTGTTTTCAGTGAAGACAGATTTTCCAATTACTGAGATAGGAAAAACAGCAGCAATGGACTAAAACGTAACTTTACAATGTAACGGTAAAGGAACAATCTCACCGGTTTCAAGACGACTGGGCAGGAGCACTGGAAAACCTCTGGTCAGGGAGTAATCCGGATCTTGATGAAAAGGGACGACAATACCCTGTCATTCCCTATTGCAGGGGTAGCTGTGGACTGCCCTTGTAAGGGCGGGAGCTCTGGGTATAGCTTACTGGCAGCCCCATAGGGAATGACAGGGTATTGTCGTCCCTTTTCATCAAGATCCGGATTACTCCCTGACCAGAGGTTTTCCGGTGCTCCTGCCCAGTCGTCTTGAAACCGGTGAGATTGTTCCTTTACCGTTTCATTGTGTTAATCACTAGTAATACCTCTGCTGTAGGTTCTACTTTTCAAATATAGTGATAATTTTCTTGCATGCAATCATGTGTATGGAGTATGGCCCTGCCACTCATGTGAATATGATTCTGGTAGTTGTGGCTTAAACCATACTTTGGTCATTGTCCACTCCGCAAGTACCACTGTAGGCGGAGTTGTTTTGAATCCTAATTGGTTTTTTTTTGCTAGGTCTCACGGTGAGACCCTACCCCATTTTATAACACTTTGGGTGACATTGTTTTTACTTTTATCTATTTAATATTAGTAAAAGTTACGTTTTAGTCCATTGCTGCTGTTTTTCTTGTTACTATTTAGTGGATATATCTGTTGAATTCACACATCAAGTACAGATTTTGCTATTTTCAGTTACTGAGATAGGAGATGGCAGTTGGTGCTTTTAATATTCTATGGAGGAGGGAGGAGCTAGAGAAAGAGACAGTTACATAAAAAGTTCAAGAATCCGGCACTCAGTTTAGCGGATTTATTAACAGCGTGAAGATAATCTACAAAAACATTTCTGTCTTTGGACCTTCATCAGTTACACACTAAATGGTTAAAATAGATTCAGTGAGATTCAATCATATAGCATATGCATATCCGGCTCATTTTGTTTCAAGCATAAGCTTGAGCCTGGGAGGAAGGGGAGCCTCTGGCAACACGCAGTGTGGCGACTCCTGTCACTGCAATAACTCAAACATCTGAACCATTTAGTGTGTAACTGATGAAGGTCCAATGACCGAAACGTTTTTGTAGTCTGTCGTCACAACGTTAATAAATCCAGTAAACTGAGTGCCAGATTCTTGAACTTTTTATGTATGAAGAGTTGGGACCCAATCCGTGCACCAAGTAATACAGCAGTGCCGTCCTTCTTCCTTAGCATTCTACAGACACAGTTCTCCATAGAACTTTATGAGCACCAACTGTCTTCTCCTATCTCAGTAATGGGATATTCTGTATACACTGAAGACTGATTTTACCCAGGAATTGAAAGTTAATCATTAGTCCAGGAGCAGAAAAGAATGGATTTCTCTAATAAGATAAATTAGTTTTTGCTTTTTTCATGTGTATCATTGATTTCTGAAAAAATAAAATGGTGGTTAATCTTTTAAGAAGTTTTCTGATACTTAGATGAACCTATGCTCAGCAGGGTCATCGATATGATCTTGATGAGAATTCGTCTCTTAACACCCCAACCAAATATTGGAAGTGACACAGCCCTGTACATTGTGTAGTGCCTCTGAATTGTACTGCTTGCTCTCTCCCATTCACTTGTATGTCATTCACTGGTATGAAAGTGAGCGGTTGCTCCATTCACAGCTGTTCACAAGGTAAGTCATCAGGATAAGATCGGTGGAGGTCTGACTTCCGATAGCAAATCTCAACAGTTTTAAAGTTCCAGAAAAGCCTGATAAACCATTGCAGCGACTGATATGGTTTATTCTAGAACATTTTCCACTGCTTACCTCATCATTGTAGTTTCCTAGTAGTAAACATCTGTACAAAACTAACCAGTAATACGGCCATATGAATGAACCCATGCAAAGGTTTACAGAACTGGTATAAGCTGGGAAAAGAGAGTCCTGAACAGTGGAATTTTTAGTAAGAAACTACAAACAGAGGAAAGGCAATCAAAAGCAGAAAGATAATCAGAAACCACAAGCAAATGGATTGCCAGGAACTACATGCAGAGGGAAAGTCAGGATCTACATGCAAAAGGATTGTCGGGAACCACAGGCGGAGGGATAGTAAGGAACCACAGGCAGAGGAATAGTGACGAACCACAGGCAGAGGGATAGCAAAGAACCACAGCTGGAGGGATAGCGAGGAACCACAGGCGGAGGGGTAGTGAGGAACCACAGGCGGAGGGGTAGTGAGGAACCACAGGTGGAGGGATAGTGAGGAACCACAGGCAGAGAAATAGCGAGGAACCACAGGCGGAGGGATAGTGAGGAACCACAGGCGGAGGGATAGTGAGGAACTTCAGGCAGAGGGATAGTGAGGAACCACAGGCAGAAGGAACGTCAGTAACAACAGACAAAGGAATGGTAAAAACCAGTCAGGTGGATAGCGAGGAACCACAAGCAGAGAGATAGTGAGGAACCACAGGCAGAGGGATAGTGAAGAACCACAGGCAGAGGGATAGCGAGGAACCACAGGCGGAGGGATAGTGAGGAACCACAGGCAGAGGGATAGTGAGGAACCACAGGTGGAGGGATAGTGAGGAACCACAGGCAGAGGGATAGTGAGGAACCACATGCAGAGGGATAGTAAAGAACCACAGGCAGAGGGATAGCAAGGAGCCACAAGCGGAGGGATAGTAAGGAACCACAGGCGGAGGGATAGTGAGGAACAACAGGCAGAGGGATAGTGAGGAATAACAGACAGAGGGATAGTAAAGAACCACAGGCGGAGGGATAGCGAGGAACCACAGGCGGAGGGATAGTGAGGAGCCACAGGCGGAGGAATAGTGAGGAACCACAGGCGGAGGGATAGCGAGGAACCACAGGCAGAGGGATAGTGAGGAGCCACAGGCAGAGGGATAGTGAGGAATAACAGACAGAGGGATAGTAAAGAACCACAGGCGGAGGGATAGCGAGGAACCACAGGCAGAGGGATAGTGAGGAGCCACAGGCGGAGGGATAGTGAGGAACCACAGGCGGAGGGATAGTGAGGAACGACAGGCAGAGGGATAGCAAGGAACCACAGACAGAGGGAAAGCGAGGAACCACAGGCAGAGGGATAGTGAGGAACCATAGGCAGAGGAATAGTGAGGAACCACAGGCGGAGTGATAGTGAGGAACCTCAGGCAGAGAAATAGTGAGGAACCACAGGCAGAAGGAAAGTCAGAAAAGCGAGGAGCCACAGGCGGAGGGATAGTGAGGAACCACAGGCGGAGGGATAGTGAGGAACTACAGGCAGAGGGATAGTGAGGAATAATAGGCAGAGGGATAGTAAAGAACCACAGGCGGAGGGATAGCGAGGAACCACAGGCGGAGGGATAGCGAGGAACCACAGGCGGAGGGATAGTGAGGAACCACAGGCGGAGGGATAGTGAGGAACCACAGGCAAAGGGATAGTGAAGAACCACAGGCGGAGTGATAGCGAGGAACCTCAGGCAGAGAAATAGTGAGGAACCACAGGCAGAAGGAAAGTCAATAACAACAGACAAAGGAATGGTGAAAACCACAGTCAGATGTATAGTGCGGAACCACAGGTAGATGGATATGCAGTAGCAACTGGCAGAGGGATACTGAGGAGCAAAATGCAGAGGAAAAGTGAGGAATCACAGGCAGAGGGAAAGTCAGCAACAACAGTGAGAGGGATGGGAAGGAACAGGGCCGGACTGGGACTAAAATTCAGCCCTGGCATTTGAAGTCACACAGGCCCATTTGTCACATGGTGACTGTATAATATCTTTGTACACTTGTAGATTACAACAAGTGAGGGGAGTGTAACACGACTATATAACATATAATTACAGCTGTATCCCCATAGAATGTAATACAGCACAGACCCCATAGAATGTAATACAGCCAGCCCCATAGGATGTAATGCAGCCAGCCCCCATAGAATGTAATGCAGCACAGCCCCCATAGAATGTAATGCAGCCAGTCCCCATAGAATGTAATGCAGCACAGCCCCATAGAATGTAATGCAGCCAGCCCCCATAGAATGTAATGCAGCACAGCCCCCATAGAATGTAATACAGCCAGCCCCCATAGAATGTAATACAGCCAGCCCCCATAGAATGTAATGCAGCGAGCCCCCATAGAATGTAATGCAGCCCGCCCCCATAGAATGCAATGCAGCCAGTCCCCATAGAATGTAATGCAGCACAACCCCCATAGAATGTAATACAGCCAGCCCCCATAGAATGTAATACAGCCAGCCCCCATAGAATGTAATGCAGCCAGCCCCCATAGAATGTAATGCAGCCAGCCCCCATAGAATGTAATGCAGCACAGCCCCCATAGAATGTAATGCAGCCAGTCCCCATAGAATGTAATGCAGCACAGCCCCCATAAAATGTAATGCAGCCAGTCCCCATAGGATGTAATGCAGCACAGCCCCATAGAATGTAATGCAGCCAGCCCCCATAGAATGTAATGCAGCCAGCCCCCATAGAATGTAATGCAGCCAGTCCCCATAGAATGTAATGCAGCCAGCCCCCATAGAATGTAATGCAGCCAGCCCCCATAGAATGTAGTGCAGCACAGCCCCCATAGAATGCAATGCAGCCAGCCCCCATAGAATGTAATGCAGCCAGTCCCCATAGAATGTAATGCAGCACTTCCCCATAGAATATAATGCAGCACAGCCTCCATAGAATGTAATGCAGCACAGCCCCATAGAATGTAATGCAGCACAGCCCCATAGAATGTAATGCATCACAGCCCCATAGAATGTAATGCAGCCCAGCCCCATAGAATGTAATGCAGCACAGCCCCCATAGAATGTAATGCAGCACTGCCCCATAGAATGTAATGTAGCCCAGCCCCATAGAATGTAATGCAGCACTGCCCCCTAGAATGTAATGCAGCACTGCCCCATATAATGTAATGCAGCACAGCCCCATAGAATGTAATGCAGCCCAGCCCTATAGAATGTAATGCAGCACAGCCCCCATAGAATGTAATGCAGCCCAGCCCCATAGAATGTAATGCAGCACTGCCCCATAGAATGTAATGCAGCCAGTCCCCATAGAATGTAATGCAGCCAGCCCCATAGAATGTAATGCAGCACAGCCCCATAGAATGTAATGCAGCCCAGTCCATAGAATGTAATGCAGCACTGCCCCATAGAATGTAATGCAGCCAGCCCCCATAGAATGTAATGCAGCCAGCCCCCCTCCAATAGCCCCACAATCCAGTTATCACTCATTGATATATAATAATAATAAAAAAAACAACACTCTACTCACCTTTCCTCTTGCCCCGCGCTGCTCCTGGCTCCGGTCTCAGTAGCTGCAGTCTGCCCGCCCGGTCACACAGCAGGTGCGCGATGATATGACGTCATCGCGCACCCGCAGTGTCAGCGGCAGGCAGAGCGAGGAATGTTGTGAGAGGGAGCGTTAGCAGACGCTCTCTCCTCCATCATTGCATTCAACTGTACTGGCGTCTATGACGCCAGTTGTTGTGAATTTGGATTCTGGGCTCCCCCGGTGGCTACTGGTGGAATTGAACTGGTGTTTTCATCTTCTCTGTTCACCTGTTCCCATCAAGATGTGGGAGTCGCTATATAACCTTGCTGCTCTGTTAGTTGCTTGCCGGTCAACAATGTTATCAGAAGCCTCTCTGTGCTTGTTCCTGCTCCTAGACAACTACTAGATAAGTTGGACTCTTGTCCATGTTTGTTTTTGCATTTTTGTTCCAGTTCACAGCTGTAGTTTCGTTACTGTGTCTGGAAAGCTCTTGTGAACAGGAATTGCCACTCTGGTGTTATGAGTTAATGCCAGAGTTTTAAAGTAATTCCTGGATGGTGTTTTGATAGGGTTTTCAACTGACCATGAAAGTGTCCTTTCTGTCTTCTGCTATGTAGTAAGTGGACCTCAAATTTGCTAAACCTATTTTCATACTACGTTTGTTATTTCATCTTAATTCACCGCCAATACATGTGGGGGGCCTCTGTCTCCTTTCGGGGTATTTCTCTAGAGGTGAGCTAGGACTAATATTTTCCTCTGCTAGCATTATTTAGTCCTCCGGCTGGTGCTGGGCATCTAGAATCAACGTAGGCATGCTACCCGGCCACTGCTAGTTGTGTGTTAGGTTTAGTTCATGGTCAGCTCAGTTCCCATCTTCCAAGAGCTAGTTCCTATATATGCTGATGCTATGTTCTCTTGCCATTGAGAACATGACAGTTTGACCGGCCCACAAAGTGTTAATTGTTTGGGCTGAAGCAGGAGAAAAAGAAGTGTTTAAGGGAATTTTTTTTTTTTCCCCTCAGAGTTTTGCTGCCTAGCCCTTAATTGCTGTCTAGCTGCTTCTTACCTCCTCTTAACCCTTGAATGGCTCTGTGTCCACCTGTTTGTAATGGATCTTCAGAGTGTAACTGCAGGTTTGAATAATCTCGCCACGAAGGTACAAAATTTGCAAGACTTTGTTTGTCATGCACCTGTATCTGAGCCGAGAATTCCTTGGCCGGAATTTTTCTCGGGGAATAGATCTGGGTTTCAGAATTTTCGAAATAATTGCAAATTATTTTTGTCCCTGAAATTTCGCTCTGCCGGAGACCCTGCACAGCAGGTCAGGATTGTGATTTCCTTGCTCCGGGGCGACCCTCAAGACTGGGCTTTTTCATTGACACCAGGGGATCCTGCGTTGCTCAATGTGGATGCGTTTTTTCTGGCCTTGGGGTTGCTTTATGACGAACCTCATTTGGAGCTTCAGGCAGAAAAAACTTTGATGTCCCTATCTCAGGGGCAAGATGAAGCGGAAATTTACTGTCAAAGATTCCGTAAATGGTCTGTGCTTACTCAGTGGAATGAGTGCGCCCTGGCGGCGACTTTCAGAGAGGGTCTCTCTGATGCCATTAAGGATGTTATGGTGGGGTTCCCTGTGCCTGCGGGTCTGAATGAGTCCATGACAATGGCTATTCAGATCGATAGGCGTTTGCGGGAGCGCAAACCAGTGCACCATCTGGCGGTGTCCACTGAGAAGTCGCCAGAGAGTATGCAGTGTGATAGAATTC
Source organism: Ranitomeya variabilis (assembly GCF_051348905.1). NCBI lineage: Eukaryota > Metazoa > Chordata > Amphibia > Anura > Dendrobatidae > Ranitomeya > Ranitomeya variabilis. Next base: position 596,210,393 of record NC_135235.1, on the reverse strand, counting down.
TGTCCCGAAGCGAGCGGCAGAATTTTAGACGGAAAAATGGGTTGTGTTTCTATTGTGGTGATTCTACTCATGTTATATCAGCATGCTCTAAGCGCACTAAAAAGCTTGATAAATCTGTTTCCATTTGCACCTTACCGTCTAAGTTTATTCTATCTGTGACCTTGATTTGCTCTTTGTCATCTATTACCACGGACGCCTATGTCGACTCTGGCGCCGCTTTGAGTCTTATGGATTGGTCCTTTGCCAAACGCTGTGGGTATGATTTAGAGCCTTTGGAGACTTTTATTCCTCTGAAGGGGATTGACTCCACCCCATTGGCTAATAATAAACCACAATACTGGACACAAGTAACTATGCGTATTAATCCGGATCACCAGGAGATTATTCGCTTTCTGGTTCTGTATAATCTACATGATGATTTGGTGCTAGGATTGCCTTGGCTGCAATCTCACAACCCAGTCCTCGACTGGAGAGCTATGTCTGTGTTGAGCTGGGGATGTAAGGGGGCTCATGGGGATGTACCTGTGGTTTCCATTTCATCATCTATTCCCTCTGAAATTCCTGAGTTCCTGTCTGACTATCGTGACGTCTTTGAAGAATCCAAGCTTGGTTCATTACCTCCGCACCGAGAGTGCGATTGTGCCATAGATTTAATCCCGGGTAGTAAATACCCAAAGGGTCGTTTATTTAATCTGTCTGTGCCTGAACATGCTGCTATGCGAGAATATATAAAGGAGTCCTTGGAAAAGGGACATATTCGTCCATCGTCATCTCCCTTAGGAGCCGTTTTTTTCTTTGTGTCAAAAAAAGACGGCTCTTTGAGACCATGTATCGATTATCGGCTTTTGAATAAAATCACTGTAAAATATCAATACCCATTGCCGTTGCTGACTGATTTGTTTGCTCGCATAGAGGGGGCCAAGTGGTTCTCTAAGATTGACCTTCGTGGGGCGTATAATTTGGTGCGAATCAGGCAGGGGGATGAGTGGAAAACCGCATTTAATACGCCCGAGGGCCACTTTGAGTATTTAGTGATGCCTTTTGGTCTTTCAAATGCTCCGTCAGTTTTCCAGTCCTTTATGCATTATATTTTTCGCGATTATTTGGATAAATTTATGATTGTGTATCTGGATGATATTCTGATTTTTTCGGATGACTGGGACTCTCATGTCCAGCAAGTCAGGAGGGTTTTCCAGGTTTTGCGGTCTAATTCTTTGTGTGTGAAGGGTTCTAAGTGTGTTTTTGGGGTACAGAGGATTTCCTTTTTGGGATATATTTTTTCTCCCTCTTCCATTGAAATGGATCCTGTCAAGGTTCAAGCTATTTGTGATTGGACGCAGCCCTCTTCTCTTAAGAGTCTTCAGAAATTTTTGGGCTTTGCTAACTTTTATCGTCGATTTATTGCTGGTTTTTCGGATATTGCTAAGCCATTGACCGATTTGACTAAGAAGGGTGCTGATGTTGCTGATTGGTCCCCTGACGCTGTGGAGGCCTTTCGGGAGCTTAAGCGCCGTTTTTCCTCTGCCCCTGTGTTGCGTCAGCCTGATGTTGCTCTACCTTTTCAGGTTGAGGTCGACGCTTCTGAGATCGGAGCTGGGGCAGTGTTGTCGCAGAAAAGTTCTGACTGCTCCGTGATGAGGCCTTGTGCCTTCTTTTCCCGTAAATTTTCGCCCGCTGAGCGGAATTATGATGTTGGGAATCGGGAGCTTTTGGCCATGAAGTGGGCTTTTGAGGAGTGGCGCCATTGGCTTGAGGGGGCCAGACATCAGGTGGTGGTATTGACTGACCACAAAAACTTGATTTATCTTGAGACCGCCAGGCGCCTGAATCCTAGACAGGCGCGCTGGTCATTATTTTTCTCTCGGTTTAATTTTGTGGTGTCATACCTACCGGGTTCTAAGAATGTTAAGGCGGATGCCCTTTCTAGGAGTTTTGAGCCTGACTCGCCTGGTAACTCTGAGCCCACAGGTATCCTTAAGGATGGAGTGGTATTGTCAGCCGTTTCTCCAGACCTGCGGCGGGCCTTGCAGGAGTTTCAGGCGGATAGACCGGATCGTTGCCCACCTGATAAACTGTTTGTTCCTGATGATTGGACCAGTAGAGTCATCTCTGAGGTTCATTCTTCTGCGTTGGCAGGTCATCCTGGCATTTTTGGTACCAGGGATTTGGTGGCAAGGTCCTTCTGGTGGCCTTCCCTGTCACGAGATGTGCGAGGCTTTGTGCAGTCTTGTGACGTTTGTGCTCGGGCCAAGCCTTGTTGCTCTCGGGCTAGTGGATTATTGTTGCCCTTGCCCATTCCTAAGAGGCCTTGGACGCACATCTCGATGGATTTTATTTCAGATCTGCCTGTTTCTCAGAAGATGTCTGTCATCTGGGTGGTGTGTGACCGTTTCTCTAAGATGGTCCATTTGGTTCCTCTGCCCAAGTTGCCTTCTTCTTCCGAGTTGGTTCCTCTGTTTTTTCAAAATGTTGTTCGTTTGCATGGTATTCCTGAGAATATCATTTCTGACAGAGGGACCCAATTCGTGTCTAGATTTTGGCGGGCATTCTGTGCTAGGATGGGCATAGATTTATCTTTTTCGTCCGCTTTCCATCCTCAGACGAATGGCCAGACCGAGCGGACTAATCAGACCCTGGAGACATATCTGAGGTGTTTTGTGTCTGCTGACCAGGATGATTGGGTTGCTTTTTTGCCATTGGCAGAGTTCGCTCTCAATAATCGGGCCAGCTCTGCCACTTTGGTGTCCCCGTTTTTCTGTAATTCGGGGTTTCATCCTCGATTTTCCTCTGGTCAGGTGGAATCTTCGGATTGTCCTGGAGTGGATGCTGTGGTGGAGAGATTGCATCAGATCTGGGGGCAGGTGGTGGACAATTTGAGGTTGTCCCAGGAGAAGACTCAGCTTTTTGCCAACCGCCACCGTCGTGTTGGTCCTCGGCTTTGTGTTGGGGATTTGGTGTGGTTGTCTTCTCGTTTTGTCCCTATGAGGGTCTCTTCTTCTAAGTTTAAGCCTCGGTTCATCGGCCCGTATAAGATATTGGAGATTCTTAACCCTGTTTCCTTCCGTTTGGACCTCCCTGCATCCTTCTCTATTCATAACGTTTTTCATCGGTCATTATTGCGCAGGTATGAGGTACCGGTTGTGCCTTCCGTTGAGCCTCCTGCTCCGGTGTTGGTTGAGGGTGAGTTGGAGTACGTTGTGGAGAAAATCTTAGACTCTCGTGTTTCCAGACGGAGACTCCAGTATCTGGTCAAGTGGAAGGGATACGGCCAGGAGGATAATTCTTGGGTGAATGCATCTGATGTTCATGCCTCTGATCTGGTTCGTGTCTTTCATAGGGCCCATCCTGATCGCCCTGGTGGTTCTGGTGAGGGTTCGGTGCCCCCTCCTTGAGGGGGGGGTACTGTTGTGAATTTGGATTCTGGGCTCCCCCGGTGGCTACTGGTGGAATTGAACTGGTGTTTTCATCTTCTCTGTTCACCTGTTCCCATCAAGATGTGGGAGTCGCTATATAACCTTGCTGCTCTGTTAGTTGCTTGCCGGTCAACAATGTTATCAGAAGCCTCTCTGTGCTTGTTCCTGCTCCTAGACAACTACTAGATAAGTTGGACTCTTGTCCATGTTTGTTTTTGCATTTTTGTTCCAGTTCACAGCTGTAGTTTCGTTACTGTGTCTGGAAAGCTCTTGTGAACAGGAATTGCCACTCTGGTGTTATGAGTTAATGCCAGAGTTTTAAAGTAATTCCTGGATGGTGTTTTGATAGGGTTTTCAACTGACCATGAAAGTGTCCTTTCTGTCTTCTGCTATGTAGTAAGTGGACCTCAAATTTGCTAAACCTATTTTCATACTACGTTTGTTATTTCATCTTAATTCACCGCCAATACATGTGGGGGGCCTCTGTCTCCTTTCGGGGTATTTCTCTAGAGGTGAGCTAGGACTAATATTTTCCTCTGCTAGCATTATTTAGTCCTCCGGCTGGTGCTGGGCATCTAGAATCAACGTAGGCATGCTACCCGGCCACTGCTAGTTGTGCGTTAGGTTTAGTTCATGGTCAGCTCAGTTCCCATCTTCCAAGAGCTAGTTCCTATATATGCTGATGCTATGTTCTCTTGCCATTGAGAACATGACAGCCAGTATAGTTGAATGCGGGGCCGGGAGTGCACCGACAGCGGGGGGAGTGTGCCGACAGCGGCACACTCGAGCGGCCCACTACTGCCACCGGCCCTTCTGGCATTTGCCAGAACTGCCCGATGGCCAGTCCGGCCCTGGTGAGGAACCACACTCAGATGGATAGTGAGAAACCACAGATAGAGGGATATTCAGTAACTATAGACAGAGAGATAGTCATGAACCACAGGCAGAATATACTAAGGAACCATAGGCAGAGGGATAGTGAGGAACAATGGGTAGAGATATTGTCAGTATTAACAGGCAGACGAATTGTGAGGAAACATTGTCAGGGGAATAATGAGAAAACACTGTCATGGGGATAGTGAGGAAACATAGGTAGAGGTATAATCAGTAAAAACAGGCAGAGAGATCAATAACCACAGTAACAGGAATAGTCAATAACAACAGGCAGAGGGACAGTCAGTCACCACTTGCAAAGGGATAGTCAGGAACCACAAGCAAAGGGATAATCAATTAGCAGAGGAATAAGCAAAAACCACAGACAGAGGAAAAGTCAGTAACCACAGGCACAGTGATGGTCAAGAACCACAGGCAGAGCAATAGTCACTAAACACAGGCAGAGGGATATCAAGAAACCACCACTAGAGGGATAGTGAGAAACCACTGGCAGAGGGATAGTCAGTAACAACAGGCAGTGTGGTAATCAGTAACCAAAGGCAGAGGGATAGTCAGGAACCACAAGCAAAGGGATAATCAGGAACTACAGATAGAGGGATAGTCAGAAATCACAGTCAGAGGAAAAGTCATTAACCACAGGCAGAGAGAAAGTTAGGAACCATAGGCAGAGGGATAGCTAGGAACCATAGGTAGATGGATATTAAAAAAAACACAGACACAGAGATAGCCAGGAACCATAGTCAGAGGGATAATCAGAAAAAAAACAGAGAGATAGAAACCACAGGCAGAAGAATAGTCAGTAGCCAGAGGCAAATGTGGTTACTTTGGTTCGGTCTCACTGTTTTTTTTCTGATTACCCCCCTGAATATGGTTCCCGGCTATCTCTGTGGTTTTTTACTATCCAGATCAGCAAGAAGGTTTTAGACTGCAAATGGTTTTAGTTTGGAGAATAGGCAGGAATCTGAGGCAGGGAATAGTCTGAATGTTATCGTATTGGACAAGGATGACAGAAGTTCGGTCAAATGTGTTATTAAGAAAGACCCATATTTATCTGCTTTCTCCATTCTCTCTTTCTGTATGCCACGACTTTCCTCATTTATGTAGAGACATCAATGTTAACTTCTTTTTTTTCTTCGTCCTACATATGTCTAATAATTGTGCAAACTCAGATGATCTTTCCCAAAATAATTCTGTGGTGTCATCAGTTACATCAGAATAGATGTTATGTTGTATGCTGTCCTTGTTATCAACCTCACAAGAGGACAGGCTCACCACATAAATTGCTACAAGCTCAGCCACCTGACAGTATCCCAGAGAGGGACAGTGATTCATGGGCTAAATATGTTAGAATTGACCCTGGTTCCTTAGATTCCTTTCTTGTATTCGCACTGAAGACTAAGGGCAGAAAGATTTTTAATGTGCATTTTACTGTAATACATGGCACACCTAGTTAAAAAAAAGACACGCAAAGGATTCACATACTTACATCTATCATCCTCTTATAAAATACAATAAATCTAGTGCTATATGTCAGTCTTATCGAAGTGTGGTCGCCCATGACATCAGGGACGGACATATCATTGGGTCAACCTGTGTAGCTGCACAGGGGCTCAAGAGGGAAGGAGGCCAATATCACCTCCAAAGTAGGTGAATTTGTGCATTATGAGGAGCTATTGGACTACAAAGGGCCCATATATTGTTCTTGCACAGGGGCCCTTTTCTGTCTGTGCCTGCCATTGTATAACATTACAATAAATTGGCAGCAGAGATTTATAGAACATGCAAACTTCAGATAATGGATTTCTTTCTTGGGAAATGCTTATCTATAAGGGATGGTACCAAGAGGCTCAAGATACATGACATACAATGTCTATATGTAATATATATAATTTATTTCACCAAGGAAATCATAATTATATTTAGTTTCTTACCAAAGGAGGACTAACTCAAAGGAGGACTAACTCTAAGGTCAAAGATTATATCTACACCAAGAGGGAGAAAGTTTTGACAAATAAGACAATTGTTTTGCCAAACGCAGTGAAGACTTAAAGGGACTCTGTCAGCTCAAATTGGCAGGATATTAAAATGATTTCTTACCGGTCAGATGGGCGGCGTATCATCTTTATTTCTTCACCCCGTCTGTCCCTGTTTTCCGCATTATTTTCGGGAATAAAAGTATGCGTGCGCCATGCAGTCCTTGGTGGTACACACGCAGTATGCTTTGCCCCACTGCGGGCTAAGCCGAAAAGCATTACTGCGCATGCGCCGGCGCACTATGTCCCGAAACACAGCGAAATACTTCTGGGACATAGTGCGCGGGCGCATGCGCAGTAATGCTTTTCGGCTTTGCCCGCAGTAGGGCAAAGCATACTGCGCTTGCGCCACCGTAGACTGCATGGCGCACGTGCCAACTATGGCACACGCATACTCTTATTCCTAAAAATAATGTGGAAAAGAGGGACAGATGGGGTGGAGAAATAAAGAGGATACGCCGCCCATCTGACAGGTAAGAAATCATTTTAATATCCCACCAACTTGAGCTGATAGAGTCCCTTTGACACTCATTTAGGCTACGGTCACACAACCATTTTTCTCTCATCTGAGAAAATCAGTCTGATTATGCTAAGCACACTCAGATCAAACTCTTGATGATAGTGTGATCATAGTGTGATCCTATTTTCTCAGATGAAGATAAGATGGAAAAAGAAAATGTCTTCATCTTTTCCATTATGTCAATCCGTGAAAATCGGGCCGCACTGAGATCCAAATACAGTATTGGATGCACATTGTGGATCGTCCCCCCAAGCGCCGTGGGATACTCGGTACCGGGTCCTGCGGTTCACAGGGGGATGTCACGGTGGCTGACCCGGTCCGTGGCCCTGGGACGTCCGTATTAAAGGGGAAAGGTCTTTAAAGGGATAGAGTTTATGTTCGTGACACCACCTGTGGTATTCGGTCAGGGTGACTGACGCTGATTTAAGGGGTCCGCTGGGGTGATGTTATGGCAGCTAGATGGTATACCTTCCCACAGGTGAAATATGTCCCCAGGGCTTCCCGGTGTGTAGATGGTGGTATGGTGAGAGGCGCAGAGAAGAACGAGGACACAAGGTTGCAGTCTCTTTACCTTTATTGAAGACTTCAGCATCCACAGTCCAGGGCACCAGATCACAGGGCAGGCAGAGTCCGGCCAGTTTGGAGGCAAGCCCAGAGTCCCCTTCTCCAGGTGGAAATCAGTAGCCTTCCCTTGCGCTGCGGTGGTGTAGTCCCTTACTGCCTATGGCTTCACATAAGGGTCTCACAGATGTGGTGTTTCGTTCTCTCTGTCCCCCATATAGGATGGGACAAAACCCGTATGACTGGTGACTTGAGCCTGTTTATAGGGTCTCTTAGATAACCCGGCTCTGTAGGTGTCACCGTGCTTCCTGGGTGTAGGTGCGGACAGGTAACCTGCAATTAGCTGTCCTGATGGTCTCTGAAATAAGGCGTAGAGGTCCTTACTCCCTCGGTGTTCCGGCTACCGGGATTTTGCGCCTCAGAAGGAGACAGCTTGAGCGGGGCTGGTCCCCTTCTGGTATCCTCTCCTTTTCTTCGACTTCCTTCACGCTCAGAATACAGTTTTGCCTTTCAATGTCTTTTTCTGGGAGCTGCAGCTCTGAGGGCATGCACAGCTCCTTTAACCTTCCATCCTCCTCAGACTCTGGTCTAGAACTTTCTAACAGAACTCCTGTCTGGAGCTCTGTCAGGAACCTACTGAGCTGAGCTCAGCCAGCAACTAACTAACTTTCCCTACAGACTACCAGTTTTAGATAGGTGGGGAGTGACCTAATGAATAGGAGCAAAAGCTCCCCCTGGTGGCCTGGAGTGTGAAATGTGTTGCATGTTTGTGATACCTGGATGCAGTTATCCTTCTTTGCCTCCAAACGTAGCATCACTCTCCCCGAGAGGAAAGCAATACCACTGTGACGACCAGGACACTGGGGCGCCACACATTGTGCATGATGTGATTTGTCCAAAGACTCTGTCCAAAGAAAAAGTCGGCCGCATAGAATACCATTGGTCCAAGTGCAATCTGATGTTTTGTCTGATCGCACTTCGACCAAAAATACAGTTGATTGCACAAGTACTTACACTGAAAGGTTATCGTGACTGAGCATTGTTAAGAATGCTCGCTTCCCAATAATCTTTCAGTGTAAACAGGCTGTCGATCACCTGATGAATGAGCAAAGCACTCGTTCATTGGGTCAAATGATCTTTTGTGCATCATTAAAGATTATCGTTCTCGGCGGCGCATCATCCTGTGTAAACAGAATTTGCACTACCGAAAACTATGGCAGTCTATATGCACTGAGCAATTTATTACATATTGTTCTATGCAAATCATTTACAGCAGTTTGACTATATATAAAGGATATAATTAGCAACTAGACTAACGATCGGTGGTCATTTAGTGCCACTGGTTGGTCCGTTTAAATGGACCATTATCAAAAAGAGTATAAACCCTTTTTTCACAATCCAGTCAGGGAAGCCACACGGACGAGTGGTTTGACGAGTTTGTGACTTAGGGTTCTGGTTACATTCACTTAACAAACAAGCAAAACGCTTCTCTACTGTTCATGCACAGAACGATCATAATTACGATTGTCCTAAATAGTCTGTTAAATGACTGACTACCAACTGACATGCATGTAGCCAATCAGCGGTCATATAACCACTGCAAGTGTAAATCCATCTTTCCTGTAGACTACATTCTTGGTTTTTTATCATTTCTCATCCTAATTGCATCTCTTTTTCTTTCTCATATGTTTTGTTTTTTTCCCCAAACTAGTAAAAAGTCCCTTGGAAAGTTTTTTATGCTATTCAGAGTGATCACTAAGCAACAGATCTGTGAGACACGGACGTAAAGCGGATGCAAACTGGAAGTGTTTCACGGATCCCCAATGACTTGAATGGCCTGATCCACAAACACAGATCAGAATAAGACATGCTCTGAGTCTCACGGATTTCACACTCGGATCTGGAATCAACTCTATGGGCCTGTGTTTTATCCAAGAAAAATGATAATTACTTACGGGTAATTTGATTTTCCAGAACCATGACAGCACCGCACATGAGAGATGGCATCCGCCCCCAGGAACAGGAAACCTGTAGCAGAGATAAAAGAATGGGGTGGCCACTCTCTCCTCAGTTTGTTTCAGAGTATGGAAGATGACCGCTTTGTTAGTACACATTCATATATCATATTTACATTGTATAGCTGTATATTAGCTCTTATCTATATGTCAAGAGTATGTGTATATATATATATATATATATATATATATATATATATATATATATATATATGTATATTATCTATTTATTTATTTTTATTTTTATTTTTTTTAATTTTTTTGTGAATCACACAACCATCACCAAGATAGGGCGGGAATTAATGCGGTGCTGTCATGGTTCTGGAAAATCAAATTACCCGTAAGTAATTATCATTTTTTCCCTTCACCATGAGAGCACCACACATGAGAGGAAGAAATAGAAGACTCCTTAGGGTGGGACAACAGCAGATAACACCTTTCTCCCGAAAGCCAAGTTTGAAAGACCTAAGTCTAGCCTATAATGTCGGAAGAAGGTAGAGGGTGAGGACCATACTGCCGCCCTACAAATCTGCTCCACCGAAGCGTTTGCCCTTTCCGCCCAGGATGTGGCAATAGCACGCGTAGAGTGGGCCGTAACACCCTGTGGGGGAATTTGGCCAGAAGAAGAGTACGAAAGTGAGATAGCTGTACGCAACCACCGTGCAATAGTTGCCTTTGAGGCCTTTTTTCCCCTGTTTGTCCCCTGGAAGGTGACAAAAAGGGCTGATGACTGACGCCAAGATTTTGTGGCTTCTATGTATTGAAGCAGGCAGCGTCTGACATCAAGACAATGGAAGGTTTGCTCTCCCTGGGATTTTGGTTGAGGACAAAATGAGGGTAGGATAATTTCCTGGTCCCTATGAAATTTAGAATTGACCTTTGGTAGGAAGGCCGGGTCAGTTTTGATAATTACCCTGTCATCCTGGAAGGTAGTGTAAGGGGGGTTTACTGAAATAGCTTGCAGCTCGCAAGTACGGCGGGCTGAGGTTAGAGCAACCAGGAGGACAGTTTTGAGTGTCAAAGATTTTATTGAAATAGAATCAAGAGGCTCAAAGGGGGAAACAGTTAGAGCATTTAAAACTAAATTTAGATCCCAGGGAGCCACCTTGGGAGATAATTTTGAGGGTCTAGATGTAAAAGAGGCTCAGATGAACCTATAGACCCAAGGGTGGTCAGCAAGTTTGAGATCAAACAGCGCACCCAGGGCGGAGACATGCACCTTCAGGGTGCTAGTAGATAACCCTCTCTCCAGCCCTTTTTGGAGAAATTCTAAAATTTCCTTTACCGGAACTTCTTGGCCCGTTTGGGACAACTGTCGCCCTGAAAATTCCAGGAATTTCTGCCAAATTTTCTGATATTTTTCTGAGGTGACTTTTTTCCTGCTAGCGAGCAACGTGGTTACTAAAGGGTTCGAGAATCCTTTTGCTAGTAGAAGTCCCCTCTCAAGTTCCAGGCGGTGAGATGTAGCCCGTGTACTTGAGGGTGTTGAACTGGTCCCTGGTGTAGGAGATCCGATGTATCTGGAAGGATCCACGGGTCCGAGATAGACATGCGTCTGAGCCACGTGAACCATGCCCTTTTCGGCCAAAAGGGAGCTATGAGTATTACTCATGCTTTGTCTTCCCGAATTTTCCTGAGGACTGCCGGGATTAACGGTATTGGGGGAAAAGCGTATGCCAGATGAAAGTTCCACTGGTATAGAAACGCGTCTACTCCTTCCGGTTGTTCTCTCGGGTTTAGAGAATAGAACTTGTTCACTTTCCGATTTTGTTTTGTGGCAAACAAGTCTACTTCTGGAATGCCCCAGTTGGCACATATTTTCCCAAAGACTTCCTGGCTCAGGGCCCACTCCCCTTGATGTAATGGGTGACGGCTTAGGAAGTCGGCTACTTGATTTTCTGATCCTCTTAGGTATGTCCCAGTTAGAGAGAGAAGGTTGTTTTCGGCCCAAAAGAAAAGTTCTTTGGCTTCTGTCATCAGGGATGGTGATCTTGTGCCCCCTTGGTGATTTACATAGGCTATTGTTGTGTTGTTGTCGGATAACACCACCACATGCCTTCCTTGTATTTTTTCTCCTATTTGAAGAAAAGCTTGTCTCACCGCTGGCAGTTCTTTCAGATTGGAAGACGCTTCTGTCATTGAGGGCTCCCATTGACCTTGTAGGACTTGATCCCCCATATGCGCTCCCCATCCCCATGGGCTCGCATCGGTGGTGAGGATTACTGGATTTTGCAATGACCATGGTACCGCTTTGCTCAGATTTTCTGATTTTAACCACCATTTTAGTGAGTCTTGGACCCTTGGAGATAGGAGAATCTTTCGATTCAGATTGTAAGGGTTTCTTGCTTGCTCGGCTAGTACCTGCCATTGCAACTCTCTCGTGTGGCTTTGGGCCCACCGTGTTGCTGGAATTGTTGCCGTTAGAACTCCCAGGAGTGACATTGCATTCCGTAGAGAGATAGATTGTTGCTGCTGAAGAAGTTGCACCTTCTGTTGGATAGACTGAATCTTCCTCTGTGGGAGGATACACTCTTGTTTGACGGAATCTAGTAGGATCCCGAGGAACTCTTGAGACTGTGTTGGGACAAGTCTTGATTTCTTCAGATTTATCATCCACCCCAATCTTGTTAACACATTTATAACTGTTGTGACTGCTTTTTCGCAATCTTCTTTGCTGTTTGCTACTACCAAGAAATCGTCCAAATAAGGCACTAGTAATATGTCTTGTTTTCTGATGTAGGACGCCACTTCGGAAATAATTTTGGTAAACACGCGGGGTGCTATGGCTACCCCGAATGGAAGACATTGATACTGTAGGTGGGTGGGAGTTTTTTCAAGGTTTACTAGCAGTCTGAGATATTGCTGATGTTGGCTTGCGATTGGTACATGGTAGTAAGCGTCTGTAAGATCGATTACTGCCATATAACAGCTTGGGTTGAGCACTTTTATCGCCGTTCTTAGAGTTTCCATCTTGAATTTCTCTATTTGAATGTACTGATTTAAGGCCCTCAAGTTGAATATTACTCTTAACGAGCCGTCTGGTTTTGGTGTTAGGAATAGGGTGCTGTAGAACCCTTTTCCTATTTCCTGATGAGGAACTCTCACTAACACTTCTTTCTGTATGAGGAGATGAACTTCTCTTTCCAGTGTGGCCTGATTTTTTCCCGCCACCTGGGTCATTCTCAAACGATTTGGTGGGAGGCTAGAGAATTTGAGTTTCAAACCTTCCGATAATAGGTTGGTTATCCACTGAGAAGCCGGCAGTGCCGCCCAGTGGTGGACGAACCACCGGAGTCTTCCCCCCACCGGAATCCTGGCGTCATTGGTGTTTTGGATCAGATTTAGGGGGAGGTTTGTTGAAAAGGAATCCTTTCTGTTTCTGATCTCTCCAAGGTCTGCCTCGGCCAGACCTGTCATCTGAACGGCCGCGGGCCCCCCTGTATCCAGATCCCCGAAAGGACGAACGGGAAGTCTCCCATCGGCGCCTAGGAAAGGAAGGAGGTGGAAATCGCTTCTTTTTGTCAGATGCTTTTTCAAGAATCTCGTCTAGAGCTTTACCAAAAAGATATTGCCCTTCACAGGGTACTCCGCAGAGTTTGACCTTCGACTGGAAATCGGCTGCCCAATTCTTTAGCCATAATGTTCTACGCCCAGAGTTGGATAAAGCACAAGCACGTGCTGCCCCCCTGACCGAATCAATTGATGCATCCGCCAGAAATTTAGCGGCACCTTGTAGGGAGGGGAATGCTTCCAGTAGTTTATCTCGCGGGTACTTATTTTTGATTTGGTCACTTAACTCCTCCAGCCACTTGACCATAGCACGAGCCGTGCAAGTGGCTGCAACCCCGGGCCTAAATGACCATGTTGATGCCTCCCAAGCCGACTTTAGAAAGGCATCCGCCTTTTTGTCAAGAGGGTCCTTTAGGGCTCCCATATCCTCAAAAGGCAATGCTACCCCTTTAGAGGTGCTGGCTATGGCGGCGTCTAATTTAGGAGCCTTTTCCCATTCTTCACATACCGCTTCATCAAAGGGGTACTTGCGTTTTAAGGCTTGAGGAATGGAGATCTTTTTATTTGGCTTTTTCCACTCTTTCTTAATTAAATTGAGTATACTATCATGGAAGGGAAAGACCTTTCGCTTCTTCCCTTCCAAGTTACTGAACATGCTATCCTGTACTGAACGCGGCTCCTTTGGGGTTTCCACCCCCATAGTTGCTCTAACTAGTTTGAGCAGTTTTCCAATGTCCTCTGACTGGAAATACGGGTGGCCATACTCCTCATCCGAGGAGTCTAGGTCTGAGGCATCAGAGGGGGGTAAACACTCCCGGCTCATCCCCTGAATTAATGTCCGACCCTTGCTCACTTGCTGGGGGAGGGGGTTTTTCTTTAGCCGCCTGATGTTTCAGCTGCTCTTTGACTGTGGATTTAACCTCTTCCCGTATTATTGACCTGATGTTCTGTAATAAGGAAGGTGTTTCTTTTGCGATTGTTTTATCTATGCAGGCCCGGCAGATTCTTTTGGTATATAGTTTAGGGAGTGTCGCCTTACATAGTGGACAAGCCCTATTCTTTTGTTTGGAGGTGGCTTTCCTTCCCTAAAAAGACACAGTATAGTGTATCAGTGTGTGTGTGATTTTGCCTTACAAAGGCACTCACCCCACCAGGACCCTGGATACCGCGGTAGCTTGCGACTCCTCAGACATTCCGGGTACAGGCATCTCCGGATCCATCGCTGGTTCAGTCATGTTAGCAGGCAACTGCGTGCTGTAGAAGACCAGCGCCTAATCGGTTTGCCCCCAATATATAGAAGGAGCGGTGCGCGCGCCTCTGGAACAGCTTCCGCCCGGAAGTGTCCAGCACACCGGCTCCTTCGGCGTGTGACGTCACTTCCGGCGCGACCGGAAGTCGTCATCCTTCACTTCGGCGGCCAGCGTCAGTGAAGGACACGCCCCCTGCCCTGGACCTGCCTCCTGTCCAGAGCGGTCGCCGGGGAGTCCAGCGAGGGGAAAGAAGGCGCGGTACATCAGCCCTTCACCCGGACAGCACCGCACGCAGTGCCGCCGAGCATGGCTGGCCCCTCCCGCGGACCTCGGCCTCCAGACCGGATCATCAGAGGGGTATGCCTCCAGAGGTAGGAGCTCTGCCACAGGCGTCCACCTGCAGGAACAGGAAACCAAACTGAGGAGAGAGTGGCCACCCCATTCTTTTATCTCTGCTACAGGTTTCCTGTTCCTGGGGGCGGATGCCATCTCTCATGTGCGGTGCTGTCATGGTGAAGGGAAAAAATAAGAACAGCACATGGATATTTCCCTAGCATGTATGAATGTAACCTTAGTTGCAATTATTTCTTGTTCAATTTTGATAGACAAACAAGCAATGCTGGGTAGAGATGAAAGGATCAATTTTTGGAACTCCGATCCAGCATTCTGGTCATAAGACAGCTAGATGGGAGACTTGCGAACTTCTTACCTTCCGGCATCCCTGGCACGGCTTTTGTTTAGCCAGGGCTTGTGTAATGTCATGTGTGCATCATGGCGCACAGATGACATTGTGCCAGGTGTGATGAATCAAATGCCGTTCCAGGGATGCCAGAACATAAGAGACTTGCGGGCCTCCCATCTATTCACCACTTACCACTGACCTGGACGTTTGACGGATTCCTGCAAATTGATCAGCTCACCTTTAATGTTGGGCCGTAAACGGCTGATGGTGGTTGGAGCTTTGCTTCTGTCTGCAGCACAGAGTCATGTTAGTCTAAAGCCCTTTCATAGCTGCTGACCTATAAGTGGAATCAACCAATCATTTGTTTTTTACCTTGAGAAAGGCGCCGAGACATGTTAGTGTGAATAAAAAATGCTTATAATTTCTGGATCTCATCCTTTCTGTGAGCACAAACCGCACATCGTGATCATTTCCACTTTGACATACTTTTCTGGACAATACTCTCCTCCAGCTACAGGGCTGCAGCACATCAGGCTTCTACAGGTGTTGTTTCCTGTTATGGTCCCAATGGCAGGGGACCTCAGAGATTACCGCAAAGTCTGCAAAACATAAATACTCGCTCATAGGGAAGTGGTAACTAGGCTGACCATATACCTGATCCTAGCGCAAACACTAACAGCAGCCGGGGAACGTGCCTACGTTGATCCTAGACGTCTCGCGCCAGCCGGAGAAATAACTAACCCTATCAGGGAAAATAAGACCTTTCTTGCCTCCAGAGAAAAGACCCCAAAGTAATACAAGCCCCAACAAATAATAACGGTGAGGTAAGAAGAAAAGACAAACGTAAGAATGAACTAGATTTAGCAAAGAGAGGCCCACTGACTAATAGCAGAATATAGTAAGAAGACTTATATGGTCAGCAAAAAACCCTGCAAAATATCCACGCTGAATATCCAAGAACCCCCAAACCGACTGACGGTGTGGGGGGAGAATATAAGCCCCCTAGAGCTTCCAGCGATATCAGGAATCACATTTTGTACAAGCTGGACAAAAAATAAGAACAATGCAAATGATCAAAAGTACGAAAGCAGGACTTAGCTTATCTTGCAAAGAACCAGGACCTGAAGACAGGAGCAAACAGAAGTGAACTGATTACAACGATGCCAGGCACTGGACTGAGAATCCAGGAAGTTTAAATAGCAACACCCATGGTCTAACGAAGCAGGTGAGTACCAACCTGGTAAAAGACAATCCAAGTGCCAAATCACTAGTGACCACAAGAGGGAGCCAAAAGGTATAGTTCACAACAGTTTCCTTACGCAACCCTTACAGGACACTCGAGTGTTATCTTAACACTCACCCCCATCTTGTTCCTTACAATACTGCCCTATCGGTGCACCCAACCAGATCTCACCGTCAGTGGAATCAAGACTCAATAGCCACAGTCGATATAATGTATTTTAGTGTATGTAAATAAATGCAAATGAAAGGTAACTATTGTATAGGCTCTAAAACTTTTTTAATTTGGGTTTATAAACGCTCTGCGTTCTTCCTGGATTGGAAACAATCTTGTTAACATCCAGTGGCGGAAGCTTTGTTCTGAATATTTCCACCTGCTAGAGGTGTACAAGTCGTACAGAAAACCAGAAACCTCTTGTAAATTAGACATTGTGTCGTCATCTTGCAGTTATACATTAGATCTCGATGCTGCTTCATACAGATTACAGCTGAGCGCAGTGTACAATGCCCTAGCAGAATCCCTGTAGCAGTATCTTGGTGTCTTTTATCCATTCACATCATGTAGCAGGGCTTGTGTTTAGCAGACTTCACATCAGTGTCTGTTTCTTGTTATGGGACATGGAAAACACATGTAAACAAATATTCCAATTATGGGTCTCGCAGCTCCTGACATATGGTCACACAGTTCTGTTTTCACTGGGAGGCGCATGGCTTCTCAGAAATCAGAGGTTCACCATTTGTTCTGGATGTAAACTAAATCTGGCCATGTAGTGTAGCTTTAATTCATGGCAGCGAGTCCCACATCTGTCCTCTAGTGGGCAGGGCGGCAACCTTCCTCTAGAGGGCAGTATGATCATATTGGAGGACTGTGCACTCGCTCTGTGTCACTGAGTGCTGCTTTTAAGACATTTGGAGATCATATTCACTGGTTTCCGCTAGATCGCTCAGATGTCGTCAATTCACCTTCAAAGTCGCTTTAAATTGGCTTGTAAAATAAAGGTATGTGCACAAGACGTCTTTTTTTTAACTCCCCTTAAAATCGCAACTAAAAATGAATATAATGCCCACAATGTAAAAATGATTTTGCTGTGTATATGGGCCTTCTTATGTCACTTCTTTTAATCTCTTTAGGGTTTGGAGATCGTGAATCTGTTAAAAGGGAGTGCAATTTCAAAGTTAGCGGTATAGAATAACTCATTGTTTGGGAACCATTTACACAATACAAGATACAAATAGTGATACTCATTCCTAACATCCTAAATTGTAAGAGCCAAGGATAGTCATGGAAACCAATATAGCTTAACTATATAATGGGGGGTGTTTGTTATCAATTAAGGTGCCCAGCATTTGTGGGAAATAAAAAGACCCCATTATAGATAAATAAGTGACATGTTTGATGGATTTTGCATCCATCATGCGACAAATAGAGTATGGAACAAAACTGATGGTGGTTCTGTGCCGTTTTCCTTTACTAATCGTGGTTCTGGTAACAAATTCTTGTACTGATGGTGGTTCTGGTGACTTATTCCTGTTCGGAAAGTGTTTCTGGTAATGAATTCATGTAGTGTTGGTTGTCCTGGTGCTGTTATCAAGTACTACTGATGGCTCTGGTGATGTATTCATCTAGTAATGATGTAATGTGGAGGTGGTGATGTATTAATCACCAGAACCAACATGAGCAGATTAAAGCAAAACCAAAATCATTATCAGTACATAAATAGAACACAAGAGTTATCAATGGTACATAAATACAGTATCAGAACCATCATCCATAAATAAATACAACACAGTACAACATCAATACATCATATACTGGGAGTTCATGTTATCAGCCATCATCAGACTGTGGACCATACAGGAACCACAGTACTGAATTAAATAAGCTTACTAAGGTACATGGCCTCCATACTGTCCACCTTAATGAAAGATAACCACCTCGCTTTGTGCCATTATCATGTACAACCGCCAAACTGTCCATCCTTATGAACCATGACCTGTATCATGGCTGTCCCCTCTTCACTGTTTTCCCATACACTCAGTTCTCTGCACTAGCATCCGCCATACTAACCTCTCTCCATACTGTGCCTTCATTTCAAGCTTCCCTCTCTCCATATGCATTCCACACCCCCTCTTCACACTATGACCTCATACTACCCACCACGTTGTCCTCTCTAAACTGTACCCCTTCTTCACACTGTCCCTCTACATGGTATGATATTCACCACAGCACCCACACAGTATAATATGCACAACAGCCTACCACTATACAGCTTGATATCCACTACAGTCCCCAATCTACAGTATGATGGCCACCACAGCACTCTATGCAGTATATGACTCCCCCCAGTCCCTGATGCAGTATGATAGCCCCTAGAGTACTTCACAGAGTATGATATCCTCCACAGTCACCATATTTACTGTTTGATATCTAACACAGCCCTCTCTCTAATATGTTCACCATAGTCCCTATACCATATAATGTCCCCCAAAGCCCCTCATATATGTCCCCACGGCCCACACCGCAGATATAATATCCCCCATAGACCGCAATATAATATGATGTCTCCACAGTCCCCCATTTCGTGGCCAAATAATATAAGAAAAATTAAAAAAATTTAAACTCACTTAATCCAGATTCCCCATCCACCACTCCACCATCTCCTCTTCTATCTGGTACAGCAGTAGGCGCTGTATTGTGCGAAGCAATGATATCATTGTGCTGTCTGATGTCTAATGTCCCCAGCATGGCGCTGTGTCCAAAAAAATGAACACTACATATAACACAGTGATAACTCTCTGAGTACAGAGAAAGTATGTGTTAGATGTCACCTACAGTCCTATGTAACACCACAGATAACACAGTGATAACTCTCTGAGTACAGAGAAAGTATGTGTTAGATGTCACCTACAGTCCTATGTAACACCACAGATAACACAGTGATAACTCTCTGAGTACAGAGAAAGTATGTGTTAGATGTCACCTACAGTCCTATGTAACACCACAGATAACACAGTGATAACTCTCTGAGTACAGAGAAAGTATGTGTTAGATGTCACCTACAGTCCTATGTAACACCACAAATAACACAGTGATAACTCTCTGAGTACAGATAATGTAGTAAATATCAACTGCAGTCCTGCGTAACACTACAGATAACACAGTGATAACTCGCTGAGTATAGAATAATGTAGTAGTTGTCACCTGCAGTCCTATGTAACACTACAGATAACACAGTGATAACTCTCTGAGTACAGATCATGTAGTAGTCATCACCAGGAGTCCTATGTAACACTACAGATAAGGGTAAGTTCACACAGGGCGTTTTTGTTGCTTTTTTTTTTCTGCAGCAAAACCTGGTCTTCTTGTCAGGAAAGAAGCTGCGTCAAAAACGCAGGTTTAGGTGCATTTTTTTTTCTTTTTGTCCTTGCTAATGTCCTTGGATTTTCAGCAGCAAAAACGCAGCAAACAATGATACCTACATTTTTTCTGCATTTTTGCTGCATTTTTTTCAACACCCATTCAAGTCAATGGGTGAAAAAACGCAGCAAAAACGCTGAAAGAAGTGACATGCTCTATGTCCAAAAAACGCAGCAAAGCAAAATAATAATCTTTATATAGCACTAACATATTCTGCAGCGCTTTACAGGTTGCACACATTATCATCGCTGTCCCCGTTGGGGCTCACAATTCTAAATTCCCTATCAGTATGTTTTTGGAATGTGGGAGGAAACCAGAGTACCCAGAGGAAACCCACTCAAACACGGAGAGGACATACATACTCTTTGCAGATGTTGTCCTTGGTGGGGTTTGAACCCAGGACTCCAGCGCTGCAAGGATGCTGTGCTAACCACTGCACCACCGTGCTGCCCAAAGTACTGATCACACAAAAAACCTAAAGTGTGTGCATGAGATTTCTGAAATCGCATAGGCTTTACTGGTATTGTAAAAAGCAGCTGAAAATTAGCATAAAAAAACTCAGCAAAAACGCCCGGTGTGAACTTACCCTAAAACAGTGATAACTCTCTGAGTACAGATAATGTAGCACATGTCACCTGAAGTCCTATGTAACACCACAAATAACACACTGATAACTCTCTTAGAACTGAAAATGACATCTACTACATTATCTGTACTAAAGGAGATATCACTGTGCTATTTATAGTGTTACCTAGGACTGCAGGCAACATATAGTACTTTATCTGTACTATGTAGTACCACAGATAAGATAATGATAACTGGATGTGGGGATAGGATCAGGAGTCAGTCCCAGATTGGATTCGTGACAGAGGTAATGACAGAATACAGCCCTGTCAGAGATTAGAATCAGTAATATCGTGACTGTGTTCAGAGCTTTGATGCTGGACCCATCAGAGAGCTCAGTGCTCCAGCATCAGAGTCACTAAATCACTGTCAGGCAGCAGTTTGCACCGCTGGTGTCACGACTCTGTTGCTGGGTATCCCGAGACCAGGGGTTCCTTTACTGTCCCTAACGCTAGGGGCGCCCTAGCTTACCCTGTTCTCCTGATTATTTCTGATGGTGAAGAAGCCTGGGCCACGTACCTTCCCTTAGCACATGAATCCGCCTTCAGCCTGTACCTGTTATGAACTGGTGGTTTGGGAGCAACATGGGATGTGCTCTGGAGGAGGTGGTACCTGTACTGACCGCAGTTCCTGAGCTTAACACAACACTAGAAGTAGCCGTGGGATGTTCCTGTCACTCCCTAGACACCTTGTCACAGCCGGAGAACTAACTACCCCTAAAGATAGAAACAGGAAAGCTATCTTGCCTCAGAGAAAATTCCCAAAGCATAGACAGCCCCCCACAAATATTGACTGTGAGTGGAGAGGGAAATGACATACGCAGAATGAAACCAGTATGTAGCAAAGGAGGCCAGTCTAACTAGATAGATAGAACAGGACAGAATACTGTGCGGTCAGTATTAAAAACTAGAAAAATCCACCACAGAGTTTACAAAAATCTCCACACCTGACTAAAGGTGTGGAGGGTAAATCTGCTTCCCAGAGCTTCCAGCTTAACTGAATAAATCCATACTGACACGCTGGACTAGAAAAAACATAGAAAGTGCAGAACGATTAAGTCCACAACAAGTGGACTGCAAAAGAACAAAGCAAGGACTTATCTTTGCTGAACTGGTCAGAATATCAGGGAAATCCAAGCAGAGATGTGAATCCAACCAGGAACCATTGACAAGTGGCAATGGCTGAAGGATAGAACCAGGCTAAATAGCCAAACCAGAAAGACAATCAGTGGAAGCAGCTGCTGACTACTTAATCCAAGGAGCAGCCGTACCACTTAAAACCACCGGAGGGAGCCCAAGAGCAGAACTCACAAAAGTACCACTTACAACCACCGGAGGGAGCCCAAGAGCGGAATTAACAACAGTACCCTTCCCTCACCCAGGGAAGAGGGGAGTAGTAGTATACAGTAGTACACCAACCAGACTAACAAGGTGATATGAACAGGGGTACCGAAAAATACAAATATACACACAAAGATAACAAAGGAATGCATCGGGGAGTGGAGGATGGGGATAAACCAAAGTAGGAGAAGAAATGGAATTATCACATACTCAAACCTACCAACAGTCACAGATAAATCCACCAAATGCCTTCTCTTATAATAACCAACAACAATCTCCAGCCATGCAGCATAAGCTACCTCAAAGCACAATCGTTAACAATTCCAAAAAGAGGGAAGAATACAAAGCATTTAAGGAAACCAGGATGGATGAACACAGAACTTAAACACATGCTAAAAAGGAAAGAAAAGAAAGAAAGAAAGAAATGTTTATCAAATGGAAAGATGGAGGCATATCTAAAGAAGAATATAATGCTGTCTGCAGAACCTGCAGGGCACGAATCAGATTATCTAAAGCTGACAATGAATTAAGGCTTGCAAGAGATGTCAAAAGCAATAAAAAAGGATTTTGGGGATATGTCAAAAGTAAAATAAAAGTCAAATATGTTATAGGATTTTTACAGGCTGAAAATGATGAAATGGTAAGGCTACTTTCACATTTCCATCTTTTGTGTCATGTCGCAATCTGTCGATTTTTTAAAATACAGGATCCTGCAAAAAAATGTGCAGGATCCTGCATTTTCCCATAGACTTGTATTGCTGATGGATCGCGACGTATGGCCACACGATGCGTCTGTCGTGCACTGGATTGCATTGGGTTTTGGTTGACCGTCGTCACAGAAAAACGTTCAAGGGAACGTTTTTCTGTACGTCGCATCCAGTTTTTCCATTTGCGCATGCCCAGCAGGAAATGTCTCTCTCTGACTCTTTCCTGCCCGGCAACGCAGACGGAAATGTGAAAGCAAACACTTCCGTCGGTACGTCACGCCGACACTTTGTGACGGGCGACTACCGACGGAAGTGTAAAAGAAGCCTAAGAAAGGATATTGAGAAGACCGAACTTTTAAATTCCTATGTTGCATCTGTTTTCTCTCAGAAAGGAAACGTAACATCAACTGAACTTCACTATCCTATTAAAGGAATAGAAGAATCCAGGATATCTATAAACAGAAATATAGTGAGGAAACACTTAGCTAACATAAATTAATTCAAGTCTCCAGGTCCAGATGTATTAAACCCCAGAGTACTGAAGGAGATTGCAGAAGAAATTTTTGAACCACTCTTCATAATCTTTGAAAATTCTTCAAGAACAGGAGAAGTCCCAGAAGACTGGAGAAGAGCAAATGTTGTTCCTATCTTCAAAAAGGGGAAGAAGGTGGAACCAGGGACCTATAGGCCGATGAGTCTTACTTCCGTACCTGGAAAGATCTTTGAAAAATTATTAAACAACATGTATGTAAGTACCTGGATAAGAATGAAGTGATTAACCAGAGTCAGTATGGGTTTGTGACTAATAAGTCAAGTGAGGCCGTACTGGGCCACCGGCCCTTTAAAGGGAGGCCGGCATGACAAGGAGATGTGGGATGATAAGGAGCGTTTTGGTTTTAAAAGTAAATAAAGGGTTAATGGGAATGCTGAGGGGATGAGATCACTGTTTGGGCGGGGCAGAGGGATTCCAAAAAGGCAGGTTTATAAATAGTGCAGCCATATTGGTGGGACAAACAGTCAGGTACCCACCTGTTAGAAGAAGCATGTGTAATTTAGTCGGTGTTTATATCATGCTTATATGGGGTCGAGATGTCAAAGATTATTGGGGTGGTTGTTTACTTTTTGCTTGTAAATTTTAATATCATGTCATGGCAGCGTGGTGTGGGGGGGAAGGTCCTCGAAGTTGGTGGAAATGGAAATGGTGGATTGGTAGGGGGGGATCTCACGAGGTCCTGGACTCCCCTAAGGAATTTCGGTTGGACGGGGTCTGTTCAATCCTATGGAAGGGTTAATCAAGGGACTCGTCAATTGTTTAGTCGTTCGGACAGGTTGGTTATCATCTGCCCCCGAGCTGGTGCATAGCAGCTGGGGGTAAGACTTGACCTGGGGCCACGGTGGTCTGTGGATACTTAAGATTAGGTTTTGGGGCTTCGAGGACCACACCCCCTCTTTTGGACTTTATTGTTAAATCGTTTTATTAAATGTTAATAAAAGGCTGCTATGGCCATTTAATCCAATTTCAGTGTAAAGTGTTTATTCGGCAATGGTCACCGCATCAGGTATTTGGGCAAGGGTTCGGTGAAAGAGGTGGGTATAGTGGATGGATGGGGAGTAGGTTAACTAACATCTAAGCTACTTTTGACTCACGGATACCCTAATGTCATTTCAGACTAACTTAATTTCCTTCTATGACAGAATCACTGACTGGGTGGATCAGGGAAATACTGTAGATATAGTATATCTTGACTTCAGCAAAGCATTTGACAAAGTATCTCACACCATCCTGATTGAAAAAATGGAATGGACAAGGAAGCTGTTAGGTGAATTCATAACTGGCTTAGTGATCGGACCTAAAGAGTGGTCCTAAATGGCTGCACATCCAGTTGGAAGAATGTCTCAAGTGGGGTACCACAGGGTTCTGTCCTGGGCCCTGTATTGTTCAACATCTTTATCAATCATTTAGATGAAGGAATTGAGGGTACACTGATTAAATTTGCTGATGACACAAAGCTAGGAGGGATAGCTAATACTAGAAAAGAGAGAGAGGATTCAAAAAGATATAAATAAACTGGAGCAGTGGGCAACAACTAACAGAATGGTTTTTAACAAGGAAAAATGCAAAGTACTACATCTGGGCAATAAAAATGAAAACATATACAGAATGGGAGGAATAGGGCTAAGCAACAGCTCAACAGCTCATGTGAAAAAGACTTGGGTATACTAATAGATCATAAACTGAACATGAGTCAACAGTGTGATGCAGCAGAAGAAAATGCAAATGCAATTCTGGGATGTATTAACAGAAGCTTACAGTCTAGATCACACAAAGTCATTATTGCCCTCTACTCCTCTTTGGTCAGACCTCATCTGGAATACTGTGTCCAGTTTTGGGCACCACATTTTAAAAAAGACATCAACAAACTGGAGCAAGTTTATAGAAGAGCGACCAGAATGGTGAACGGTCTGCAAATCATGTCCTATGAGGAACGGTTACAGGATTTGGGAATGTTTAGCTTGCAAAAAAGAAGACTGAGAGGAGACTTAATAGCTGTCTACAAATATCTCAAGGGCTGTCACATTGTAGAAGGATCATCTTTATTCTCATTTGCACAAGGAAAAACTAGAAGCAATTCAGTTTCATCTGAATGGGAGGAGACACAGATTAGATATTAGAAAAAACTTTTTGACAGTTAGAGCGATCAATGAGTGGAACAGGCTGCCAGGAGAGGTGGTGAGTTCTCCTTCCATGGAAGTTTTCAAACAGAGGCTGGACAGACATGTCTGGGATGATTTAGTGAATCCTGCTTTGAGCAGGGGGTTGGACCAGATGACCCAGTAGGTCCCTTCCAACTCTATCATTCTATGATTCTATGATTCTACCTCTGACAATAAGTTCTAGCCAGGACCAAGATTATATAGGAGATGGGAGTGGCTAACAGTGCACAGCTGATAGCCTTAACACTTCAGGAGCTCTCAACTGAGAAGATTTACCCTTGCAGTGTGTAAAGAAATTTAAACCATTTAATAAGAAGGTAAAGTGCTTCTAATCAGTGCAGGAGTAGGAGAAATCAGACTCTGCAGTCTTCTGCCTCCTCTCTGTCGCGGTAACCCGTGACAGCTGACAGTCCTCACCTGTTGCTGAAGTGGCTGCTTTGGGTCTATATGGGCAGACGTTTCCCTGTACAGGTTGGAAGAGTAAAGCGGGAGACTGTTATTGACTGGCTGAGGAGAGAAAGAGCCGGGACGAGGAGAAACCTGCGCTGCTTAGACTGGAAGCCAACATGTCAGTGCTGCTGAAGGCCCTGAATCAAAGTGTCTAATGATATCTCTGGGCGGCACTCACTTCAATTGCATTATACAGGGACTGAGCAATGCTGGGGCGAAGGCATAGAGAGGGGTGAGCAATGTCAGTGACTTCTCCCCTGTGTTACTGCACCTCAGCCGTCACTGCTGGATGTCTGCAGCCGGAGGATTGTGACGGGCAACCACAGACATTCAGCAATGTCAGTTGTTTTTTAGTTTTTTGAAAGTGCGCACCCGTGGGGGAGGCAGAAGGAAACAACCTAGGCGGGTGCCTACCCTACCTACCCCTCGTCCCAGCCCTGCTATTAGGCTATGTTTACACGTGCTAATTTCTAGTATCCGGTGGATCATTTATTTCGCCATAAGGGTATGTGCACACGTTGCATTTTTTTTCACAGTTTTGTCACAAAAACTGAAGGATTTCCTAGTATCAGTAAAATGAATGAGACTCCTGAAGTCTCATGCACACGTTGCTTATTTTTTCCTTGCAGATTTGCAGCAGATTTAACTCTCAGCATGTCAATTATTTAGATTTTGCTGCAGATTTCACCCATGCTAACGAGACGGGGAAGGATCCGCAACAAATACGCAAGTAAAAAATGACAAAAACGTGGCACAAGCATGCGTATTGTATGCAGTGTTTTTCATGCCGACACATCAGGATTTTTGGCTGTAAATCCTTAACATGTGTACATAGCCTAATGGTGCATGATCCAGATTAAAAAGATAGTTCTGCAGCATTTCTTGATCCCGTTGGTGGGGCTGTGCCACGTTTTACTTTTTTGTGGAGTGCTAGAGGGACTGCAGGGGGTAACATCCAGTGGGGAAAAATAAGTATTTGATACACTGCCGATTTTGCAAGTTTTCCCACCTACAAAGAATTTTTATCATTGGTACACTTCAACTGAAGGAGCAAAAATCTAAAAATAGAAAACAGAAAATCACATGGTATGATTTTTAAATAATTAAATTGCATTTTATCGCATGAAATAATTATTTGGTCGCTTAACAACCAGCAAGAACTCTGGCTCTCACAGACCTGTTAGTTTTTCTTTAAGAAACCCTCCTACTCTGCACTCATTACCTGTATTAAATGCACCTGTTTGATCTCGTTACCTGTATAAAAGACACCTGTCCACACACTCAATCAATCACATTCCAACCTCTACACCATGGTCAAGACCAAAGAGCAGTCTAAGGACACCAGGGACAAAATTGTAGACCTTCACAAGGTTGGGATGGGCTATAGCACAATAGCCAAGCAGCTTGGTGAGAAGTTAACAACTGTTGGTGTAACTATTAAACAATGGAAAAAAACAAGCTGACTGCCAATCTTCCTTGGTCTGGGGCTCCATGCAAGATCTCACTTCGTGGGGTAAGGATGATTCTGAGAAAGGTCAGGAATCAGCCCAGAACTACACAGGAGGACCTGGTCAATAGCCTGAAGAGAGCTTGGATCACAGTCTCAAACATTACTGTAAAACACTACGATATAATGGATTAAAATTCTGCAGGGCATGCAAGGTCCCACTGCTCAAGTCCATGTCGTTTGAAGTTCGCCAATGACCATGTGGATGATCCAGAAGAGGCATGGGAGAAGGTCATGTGGTCAGATGAGACCAAAATAGAACATTCTGATATAAACTCCACTCGCCCTGTTTGGAGGAAGATGGATGTATACATCCCCAAGAACACCATCCCAACCATGAAACAGGGTGGGAGAAACATCATACTTTGGGGGTGCTTTTCTGTAAAGGTAAGCGGACAACTGCACCATATTGAAGGAAGGATGGATGGCGTCATGTATCGTGAGATTGTGGCCAGCAACCACCTCAAGAGATTTGAAGATGGGTTGTGGCTGGGTCTTCCAGCAAAACAATGACCTGAAACACACAGCCAGGGTCACTAAGGAGTGCCTCCGTAAGAAGAATTTCAAGGTCCTGGAGTGGCCTAGCCTGTATCCAGACCTGAACCCAATAGAAAATCTTTGGAGGGAGCTGAAATTCAATTTTGCCGAGTGACAGCCCGGAAACCTGAAAGATCTGGAGAAGATCTGTATGTCGGAGTGGGCCAAAATCCCTGCTGCAGTGTGTGCAGACTTGGTCAAGAATTACAGGAAACGTCTGACCTCTATAGTTGCAAACAAAGGTTTCTGTACCAAATATTAAGCTCTGTTTTTCAATTGTATCAAATACTTATTTCATGCAATAAAAGACAAATTAATTATGTAAAAATCATTCAATGTGATTTTCTGGATTTTTTTAAGATTCTGTCTCTCACAATAAAAATGACAGACCTCTCCATTCTTTGTAGGTGAGAAAGCTTGCAAAATCGGCAGTGTATCAAATTCTTATTTTCCCACTGTATCTAGCTTTTGGCATCCAATGTTTTCATCCTTACAACACATTAGACTTGTCATGTTCAAGCTGAAGTCACGGTGCTGAGAGTTATAGTGCTTTGGACACAATAGATTGGGTCCACATCAGCATTATGATTTACGGTACGTTACTTTATTCTTTATGAAGAACATAAAATTGATAAAATTACAGGGAGAGATCTATCACCCCACTGCTGCTGAATAGACACCGGTGACTTAAAATGAGGGTCTGTCAACATGGTGTCTGAAATGACATAATCTGCAACAGTTTCCAAATTGATGCTCCATGATAGATGTACGCCTAGCTTCATTTTGCTCTGATTTAGTTACCCAAAGAGAACAGGTCATTCAATTTGATATTTTAGTGCTGTCCAGATTTGGGAACATATTTTTTTTGCTACTTAAATTCATGTGTTTTTGGCTACAAATCATTTTTGGAATTTGTTTTCATTAAAAAAGTTTGCACCGTCTGCCTTCTATAGCTTCTGTATTACACTGTCTATTGCTGGTTATGTGGTATCCCACAAAGTGGCCATTTCTATGGGATACCGGATATATAGTGTGTTTTCATATAAATTCTGTGAATTTTTATGTGGACTGTGCATTTTAAATACATTGTGAGACCTGCTGACAGGCAGCACCAAAAAGGGTTAATCTTCTCCTCACAGGCTTAATCAGATGACCCAGCTCTGTTTTAGGCCAGTCTCACACGTCCAGATAATTCCGGTACCGGAAAAATTGGTACCGGAGTTATCCGTGTACGTGTGTCCGTGTGCTCACGTGGCACATCAGTGTGGTACACGTGCAGCAGCCGTGTGCCGCCCGTGTGCCGACTGAGGACCACACGGACCGTGCAGGAGACAGTGCTACAGTAAGCGAATGAAAAATCATGTTTTTTTAATTTTTTTTTGTTTTTAAAATAAAGTTCCCGGTCACCGCCCCTATGGGAGGTGGAGCCGCATATTCATCACTGTAATGAGCGGTACCACAAGCTGCGGTGCTGAGAGGAAGCATCGCGGGAGCTGGGTGAGTATTTTAATGCAAGCGGGCGGGCGCACAGGGGGTGGGAGGGGGGAGGTTGCCGGGAACTTTATTTTAAAAACAAAAAAAATAAAAAAAACATGATTTTTCATTCCTTCTCTCCAGCGAACGCTGCTGGGGAGATGGAATGAATACCGGCTTCAGCACCACATGCAGGGGGGACAGCGCTTAACTCTAGCGCTGTCTCCTGCACAGTCCGTGTGGTCCTCAGTCGGCACACGGACAGCACATGGACGGCATCTGTGTGCGGTACGTGTTGACACGCACCCATTGACTTTAATGGGTCCGTGTGATCCGTGCGCTCCCACGAACACTGACATGTCTCTGTGTTTTTCAAACGGACACACGGTCCGTGAAAACACGCTGACATGTGCAGAGACACATTTATTTTAATGTGTCTACATGAGTCAGTGTCTCTGGTACGTGAGAAAACTGTCACTACACGTACCGGAGCCACTGACGTGTGAAACAGGCCTTAATATGCAGAAGGTTCTGGAGAAACGTCTCAGGGCAGTCAGCCAATGGCTGCAGCTCTACAGTCACATAGAAGAGGGAGGAGCCAAGTCCTGTGAGATAGTTTTAATTTGAAGTGGCAGTTGGTGGTCAGACATTTTGAGAAGAGGAGGCCATTTTGTAGGTGAAGGAATTACCTACCTGCTCCCTGACTGCTTTACTTAAAAAGGGGACTGACACGATAAGGGGAGTTAATAGTCTTCATATGAGGAAGACTACCATTGCACCTCTAGGAGGAAGAATTACCTCAGGGCAGAAACAGAACACAGAGCTGAAGAAGAAATATTCAGACTTGGCTATGTGCACACATAGGAAACGTGGTGCAGAATTTTCTGCACAAAATCCGCATCTCCTGGCAGAATCCGCAGCTGCGGATTTGCCACAGTTTTTATGCGGATTTGCCGCGGAATTGATGCAGATTTTGTGCGGATTTTATGCAGTTTTTGCCACTGTGGATTTCTATCATAGAGGGGGTGCAGAAACGCTGCAGATCCGCACAAAAGAAGTGACATGCACTTCTTTTAAATCCGTAGCATTTCCGCACTGATTTTTCGGCACAACTTTTTTTTTTACCAATTGATTTACATTGTACTGTAAATCACAGTGCGGATCTGCAGCATTTCTGCGTGGAAAAATCTGCTGCAGATCCGCAGCAAATCCTCATCGTGTGCACATTAAAAACAAGAGGTTACTAAGATCTGCCTGTCTGCAGGTACACAGCAATCATCAACCATGAGTGTAATCCTGTACCTGTTATGATCTGGTGACATTGGAGCCGCATGAAACTTTCTCTGGAGTTGGTGGAACCTGTATTGACCGCAATCCTGAACTAACACCGCAACTAGAAGTAGCCGTGGGGTGTGCCTCACACTTCCTAGACACCTCGACACAGCCGGAGGACTAAATACCCCTATAGATGGAAATGGGAATGCTATCTTGCCTCAGAGCAGACCCCCAAAGGATAGGCAGCCCCCCACGAATAATGACTGTGAGTAGGAGAAGAATAGACACACGCAGGTAGAAGACAGGATTTAGCAAAAGAGGCCACTCTAGCTAAATAGGAAAGGATAGGACAGATAACAGTAATAAAACCCTTCCAAAAATATCCACAGCAGATAATACAAAAAGTTCCACAATCTAACTAAAGACATGGAATGTATATCTGCCACTCCAGAGAATCCAGCAAGACTGAGAAAATACTGACACAATCTAAGCTGGACAAGAAAACACAAAGAATAGCACTGAATTGTGAAGCACACAACATGTGTGCCACAGGGAAAAAGAACCAGACACTTATCTTTGCTGATTTGGCAGAAAGGCAGGAGGAACCAGGCAGAGGTCCTACACCTCCCAACAACAATTGACAACTGGCAAGGACTAATGAATCCTGCATGCCTAAATACCCCAGTCAGATCTGCAATCAGCAGATACACCTGACCAGGACTGCAACTCAGGGGCAACTGCATTACCACCTACAACCACCGGAGGGAGCCCAAAAGCAGAATTCACAACAGTACCTCAGTTTCCTGCTGTTAGTAAATAATTTGCTCCATTACCTTCAGTAAAAAGATTTCTGTTTTAAATTCTTACGGCTGCTTCATGACTGGAGCTCAAATGCACCAACTACTACCACCATCAACATCTTCTGCCTAGAGGCAGTTACTGTGCAAATACTGTATTGTGGAGTTTCCTGTGGGTGTGTAATTTGCGAAGGAAAGACTCTTGTCCTGACAGAAAGCTTGGCCACCGTAAGATACATCATACCCTGTCAGGAGTACAACCCTCAGCCATACACCACAAGAGATCGCTACAAGTTTCACAAAGGGGTAACTAAGAATCCGTCAGTGAGCTCTTTCTGACTGTCAAAATGGGAGCATTTGGTAAGGCCTCATTCACTCATCCAATTTTTGCACGAGTGTTATCTGTGTTTTTCACACAGATAGCACTTGTACCTGTGATATTCTATGGGGCTATTCGCATGTCCGATTTTTTTCCTACCAAGTGGTTCCTGGAAAATACCGGAGACATATCTGATTTTGATCAGAAGGTCTGATCAAGATCTGCAATGCAAGTCAATGGTCCGTGAAAAAATAGGACTGCACTCAGATGACATCCGAGTGCGGTCTGATTTTCACGGACTGTCAGAATAAAGAAGGTGGAGTTGTTCTTTTTCATTTCTTCTTGTACCAGAAAATCAGATGACACTCTTACCTTACTCTGATCAAAGTCTAATCAAACTCTAATCAAACTCTGATCAGAATAATCAGTCTGATCTTCTGGTAAGGGAAAAAATTGGACCTTTGAATGAGGCCTAACTCTTGCATCTGGTTTATTTTTTAGCTCATTTCAGCTGATTTATGACCACAGACCACATCAAAGTACTTGGAAACAAAAAGCCTGGAAAAGCCAAAATTTTTGATTTTTTTTTTGCCTCAAATAGACAAATTTTTGGCCCCAAATACACGTATTTAAGTAAAAAGGAAAAAAATGTCCCCAGAGGTGGACAACTCTTAAACATGGTAGGTTATTCAGCTGAGATGTATACCCAGTGTCAGACTGGGGTGCCAAGGGCCCACTAGTAACCAACTTCAGGACCCCACTTCTCACCTACATGCAAATGTGACATTATCCTCACTCACAAGTGACTATATCAATGAACTGGGTAGATTGTTATATGAATAAGATGTTGCCTTTGTCTGTACTTAGTGAATCTAATATATTGTGCCAAGTACTGCTCATATAAGAAGGGCCCACCAGAGGCTTCTCCTGTTCTCCTGTGGGCCAGTCCAAGGCTGCTTGTACCCCACAAGTACCCTGCTAGAAGTTGTGAGGGTCCAAGTAAAGATTCCTTTGTTTGAACAGGACAAATTATTTGGCTAAGACATTTGAGACTCCAGTCATGTCAGAGACTTGTGGTGCTCAAGACAATACAGTTAATCATACTGGGTTCGGCAACCAATACTCTCAATTCAGCCCCAGAAAACTGCATAGATCACAGCACACAAAGGCGCAGACCATTATTTCTTGTGAATGTGCAGACAGGGAAGGGAACATGGCATGGGCAATACAGAGAGCCTGTAATCTGTACAGTACAGTGTGGTGGGAAAATCAGTAATGTCTTTATACAGTCCACCATGAATAATCCTAATTCTTTCATCATTAAAGTTATTAAAGTTATATATAGACCAGACAGCCTCAGGGTGGCTTTACACTCACAATTACTACCTGTCTCGTTTCTCCTGTCCCTTGCCCACTCTGAATCCTTCAATTCATCATTGTTCTGTCTTTTCCAGTTTGGACAGCCATATCTTCTCCTGATGGCAATTTATGGTTTGCACTAGAAAATTATGAAAAAGTCTGATGAAAATAGATTCATTTTTTGCATTATTTTTGGCTTCAGGTGGGGCACAAAGAAAAAAGACCTGAATTGATAAATGCTTTACATCTCTATGGAAGGTTCCTTTATTCTCCATTACAGTCCTGGTGATGTCCATCTTATAACAAATCTGGTTTTCTGTTCTGTTCATAAGAGGAAACAGAAAAAGTTATTAAGCTGATGTGAACCCAATGGGATAGACGTGTTGTTTTTTGGTGATTTGTGCATAACCTATGTATTATTGAGATCCAAGGGGTAACATTTCTCATTGTGGAAAGTGACATGTCAAGCCTGACATGCCAAGGTGAGGAGACTTTTAAGCTTTGCATGCTCCTCTGAGAAATATGCAAATTGTCTCTTCAGAGAGGAGGAGGACTAGAACTCTAGTGCCACCTATAGGAAGTAGCAATCCTAAAAGTTTAGGATTGCTACTTCCAATAGGTGGCATTAGAGTTCTAGTCCTCTTCCTCTCTGAAGAAACAATTTGCTATTTATGATTGTAACGAGTGGACACGCTGTAAAAAATCAGATACAGCGAATGCGAAACATGCGTTGGGGCACGATCTGCCTGGTGTACTAGTATTTTGCTTATGCGTTGAGGATTTCTAGTTTATTTTTCACTGGTTTGTATTAGGCTAGAGTTACATGGCGACTTTGGTCGCGCGAGCGATGTTCATTCAGTGACACTGTTATATGCCGCCACTGTAGAAGTGAATTGGGTCGTATTGTGAGCCCTACACTACCACGACAAACAAGTGTCAAAAAATCAATTGGATTTGCGGTAGTGTAGGTCTCACAATTTGACCCCATTAACTTTTATAGTGCCAAGATATAGCCTCGCCATCTAGTAAACTTTGATTACATGATGACTTTCTCAGCTAAAGTCGCAGTGTAGACAAATGAGGAATGAGAGCTACATTGAATCTATTGTTAACCTTTCTCCTTGTCCTTATTTTTTTAAATGCCACTCGGCTTTATTTATTCTTCCTCTTTATTCTATGGATTACTGAATATTATATCACTATCATACCATTTTCAAACATGTTTGGCTATTATGTACTGGCTATTATGTATTTGGCTTTTTACGAAACAAAAGTGGTGTAAAAGCTTTGAAATATTGCCAAATTGTGTTGTGCAAAAAATGTTGGGACTTTTGGAGTTTCTATGCCACTTTGGATCAGCTTCGCTGAGATGGGTGAAGCTGGGGAGGAACCAAGGCAGGATTGAAAAAATTTGAAAAGTCGTAAAGTTTTTGCACAGCTTGGAATTGCACACAAAATGTTGGGACTTTTGGGTCTCCATGCCACTTTGGATCAGCTCCGCTAAAATAGGTGAAGCTGCAGAGGAACGGGGGCAGGATGGGGAAGCTTTAAAAAGTCGCAACGTTTTTGCACAACTCGGAGTTGCCCCAAATTTTTGGACTTTTGGAGTTTCCATGACACATTGGTATCTGCTTCAGCTTCACTGAAATGGGTGAGGCTGGGGAGGAACAGAGAGCATGGTCATATTTCTGGCTCATCGCACGGAAGCACACGCCCGTTAGAAGAGGTGTAGAATTCGTTAAGTGAATGAATGAATTTGGCACCATGTCCAATGTCAAAGCTGGCATAGCGCAAGCTCGCCTGACTAATCGGTCCCATTGAATGTCCTTTAACGCATGGGTTTTTGCTGTTTGTAGGTTTTCGTATCTAGATAGTTGTAGGAGAGTATGTTCACACACACATAGACGTGATATTCATTAGATCACCATGATTTATACTGCAGCTTTTGTTTCTTATCCAGAATTCTGTACATATAGAGCTGGTGTCCAATACAGCAAAGGCAGAAAAAAACAACAAATAAATCACCAAAGATAGAAAAAATAGCTGCACACGAACTGATATAAAAACCTCTTGGAGGAAACAGATAAGTGCTGGAAGAAGTGACTTTACACCAGGTCCAACAATGGAAAACTAGCAACAACGTGACTGCCACAAATACACTGATAAATCTGCCCCTTAGCAGCTGCTGTGAGTTATGATACTGCAGAGGGGAGGGTCTGTTACTGTGTATTGGCAGGAATGATTGATAGTCATAAATGTATTATCTGCTCCATTTTGACCCCAGGCATATAGAAATCCTGGTGAAATGTGCACTAACATGATGGAACGAAGGCAGATTACCGCACATTCTCTCCGCTCCATGATTGATATGTTCTTGCTATTTGTGCATCTCCAGGAATGAGACAGGAAACAGATTTGTAAATTAATAGCAATCAGCCGCTCCTCATTTACCCGAGGATGGCTACGCAAGGAAGGAACCGACTGCCATTTGTCAAAGAGAGACTTAATTTTGGAGAGAAGGAGCATTGTGTAAGTCAGTCACATCTCCAGGTTTATTGTTAGCTTCATGGGCGCAGACACTGACACGGAGACGCACAGCGGCCATGTCTGTATCCCAGTATACACTGTTTATATTCATTCATATATGAATGATCAGTGGAAGCTGCAGCATCTATTCAGCTTCTGCCCTAATAGATGGATGTAGGAGAGGTGAGGCTGGCATAAGCCACGGCTCACTGTAATTAAAATGTAAAAAATCGGATGGCACTTGGACCAATGTTATTCAATGAGCCAGTGTAGATTAATGTTTTTTTTTCTCTATCCGAATCTACATGGGAAAAAAATTGCAGCATGCACAAGATTCTTCTATAAATCGGATGAGACTCGCCCATTCAAGTCTATGGGTGCGTAAAAAAATCAGATGTCGTACAGAGCCACAGTATAACATCCAATTTTTACAGATAATACACTGATGACAAGTGAGAAAAAAATCGTCCCACTCTTCTGGATGAAAATCTGATTTTTTTATACACTCGTGTGAGCCTGGCCTAATATGAGGATTATCGAGATGAACAAGTTTTGGGGTAACTATCGAGATATGGGGTAACTGACCTCTGCAACATCCTGTTTGATTTATGTAATAAATTACAAAGCCACAAATAAGTTATTTTTTGGGGTCACTTCATAGAGTTTCTTTCTTGTTAAAACTATTGAATTTATATAATGTTACATAAAACAGAACAAAACATGTCATTCCAGGAATGATCATCAATTATTCTTCTAATCAATCAGACACTGATGTGTTAGGTTCAATTCCCACTATGAGTTTTTGGCTCTGAGTATTTTCGCTGCACAAAACGCAACATCTTAAAGTTCCAGCAAAGTGGACGGGATTTATAGAACTCTCCTGCCCTCAGTTATTCTGTCTTCACTCAACGTAAAGTGACCTGTGGTCCTAGTTTCAAATCCGCATCATGCTAATTTCTAGTTTTATATTCAGATTTTTCCCATAGACTTACATTAGATATGGAAAATCCACAGGTAAAAAACCACAGTAAAAACGCAAAGAACATTGAGAGAATCTAGTCGATATGTTCCCAATATGTAAGCTGCAATCACGTGACTACAGACTCCCACTGCAAATATAGTGGAATCATATAGTGACTACATTTTTTTTTTCAGCCTGGAAAAGGCCTTTAAATCATTGCTTCTGAACCAGTTTTGCTCTTCCTGGCAGAACACTATTTTTTCAACTTTGGAATGCTTTGCTGAATCCACTGATTCTGAAATTTGCTTTTTTACACAACAGGTTGTCTTGCACCTTCCACCACCTCAATCATTGCCTCCTCCCGCACCACCACCATTGTCCTTTCCACCACTACCATCTTTGTCCTTTCCACCACAACCATCATTGCTTTCTCCCCCATCGCCCCATCATTGCTCATTTCAACACCTCCATCATTGCCTACCCCCACCACCTCCATCATTGTCTTTTCCACCACAACCAACATTGCTTTCTCCCCCACCGCCACCCTCATTGCCCATTTCAACACCTCCATCATTGCCTCCCCCACAACCATCATTGCCGTCTCCCCCACCACCCCATCATTGCCCATTCCACCACCTACATCACTGCCCATTTCAACACCTCCATCACAACACCTCCATCATTGCCTTCTCCCCCACCACCCCATAATTGCCCATTCCACCACCTCCATCATTGCTCATTTCAACACATCCATCATTGCCTAACCCCACCACCCCATCATTGTCCTTTCCACCACAACAGTCATTGCTTTCTCCTCCACCACCCCATCATTCCCATTTCAACACTTCCATCATTGCCTCCCACCACCCCATCATTGCCCATTCCAACACCGCCATAATTGCCCATTTCAACACCTCCATCTTTGCCTCCGCCCACAACCATCATTGCACACACAGCACCGCACCACTCTGTCACACACACACACACACAAAGCACCGCACCGCATACACACGCAGGCACACAAACACACACAGCACCACTCACCTCTCTAAACGTTCCCCGCGGCCGTAGCACATCCCGGCAGCATCTCCGTCGCTGGCAAATTTCTGTCTGAA
The DNA here is from genome assembly GCF_051348905.1 of Ranitomeya variabilis. Lineage (NCBI taxonomy): Eukaryota > Metazoa > Chordata > Amphibia > Anura > Dendrobatidae > Ranitomeya > Ranitomeya variabilis. Next base: position 596,173,153 of record NC_135235.1, on the reverse strand, counting down.
ACAGCCATGCGCTGAATGATGATGTGATGTCATCCAGCCATGCTGTGTGAGACAGGAAGCACCGGGCAGCGGGCAGGAAGCAGGACGGCATCGGATCCCTGCAGCTTCGCTCCGCTGCCAAACTGCAGGGATCGCTCCCTGCCCGCCGATTGCCCTCAGGGATAGCTGCCCTGGAAGGGGCCCACCTCCGGGGCCCTGATTCAGCTGCACCGGCTTTACATGTGGGCAGTGTTAGCCTCAGCCTGCGGCTAACACTGCCCGCTATTAAAGTGAAATAAATGTTCACTCCTCTCCATGTCCACGCCAGGCACCGGACAGACCCCCTTGACTCAGGGGCCCCATAGCTGCTGGGTGTGCTGCTATTAGCGACACACCACTGGCTGGGAGCCCCTGGAGCTGTGGTTCTCCGGTGGGCCAGTCTGACCCTGGTTGTGCAGAACTCCCGATTGCAGAACCCGCCGAGCTGGAGAATGTGGTAAAAGACTCCCGGCTGCAGGAGCAGTGTAATGGACTAGGGGCTCAGCGGACAAAACCGGTGACCACCTGCTGCCACCAGAAGTAGGACCGTTTGTTAGGCGGAGAAGCCTGAAGACTCAGCACCAGCCTCAGCTGGCATCCAAACAGCCATTGGACTCTGAGAGAGAAACTGACGACCGAGTCATGATAAGTGAAACTGATAGACTGTTAGTCCGAATAACTGTTACCCTGTTTAACTCTCAGCCCTTTAACTGTATTCCCCTTGTTTTCTCCCTGCGAAGAGGTTATTCCTGTATAGATAAAGTGAATAATTGTTTAATTACTGTTAGGGCAGTGAGAATCTGGAATTGCTTGCCTGAGGAGGTGGTGATGGCGAACTCAGTCGAGGGGTTCAAGAGAGGCCTGGATGTCTTCCTGGAGCAGAACAATATTGTATCATACAATTATTAGGTTCTGTAGAAGGACGTAGATCTGGGGATTTATTATGATGGAATATAGGCTGAACTGGATGGACAAATGTCTTTTTTCGGCCTTACTAACTATGTTACTATGTTACTATGTTACTATGTAACCCTTGCGCTGTGCATCTGTGTCACTGCATCCGTTTACCTGCTTTACATTTGGCGTAGTCGGCAGGATGCAGTCCTTGGACATAGACGCTGCAGACCAGTCCACTATGAGTACCCCCAGGTTCGGCTTGCCCTTGGGTGCGATGCTTAGTAATCTCCTAAAGTTCACGGAGAGCAACATGATGTTGTGGGAATGGACTGAAAGGGCTAAGATGCACCCCATGGCTCCTGCACGGCAGGCAGTTACAGCGTTAATGACGCTAGATGGCGAGACCCGGTATTCCGTAATGTTTCGCCCTCCACATGAGGGATACGCTGAATAAAGTGGTGCAGATCCTGGAAGAGATGCATGGGGACCCCACTGATGTTGGGGAGCTGCGGATATGTTTGTTTGGCTGCGTTCAGCGAGAAGGGGAGACGGTGACACAGTATATCAATGTGTTACAGGAGGTGCGTGCGCACATTGCTAAGAGGAAAGATGTAGGGACAATGGGAGTCGGACCCCTGATAGGATCTTGAGAGATCAGTTCACGTCAGGTCTTAGGGACAGGCCGCTTAAGCACTCGCAGGCCTTGCAGGCTTTGCGAGAACGCTTGCGCACTAGCCCACGTATGACCTTCTTAGAAGTGGAGGCAGAGTCACGGGTGCGAGAGCAGGAATAGGGGGTGGTAGCCATAGCAGGGATGGTCTGGAGCAAAGAAGTACCTACCCCGCCCACAGCAGAGCCGGAGTGGGCCTGTGAATTACAGCAGTAAATGCAAGAAATTAGGGCAGAAATATGGAGCATAAAAGAAACCCTTACTGCTACCTTGGAATCCAATCCCATACCCCGAGGTAACTTACTGTAGAAGATAAGAGAAATTAGAGGAGAAATACGGAGTGTAAGAAAAGCTCCAGCAGCAATCAGAATTTAATCCTATATCCTGGAATGAAGAACGATTACGGAGGTGGTATGCCACTCCCGGAGGACAGCGATATAGAGCGAAGCGCCCACCAGACATGCTCAGAAATGAGTGTTGGACTTGTGGAAAAATGGGACACGTCAAGGAGTTGCTCTACATGAGGCAGCCAATGACGAAGATTCGCCTACTCCCCCAACGGTCATGCCCACTGGAGAGAACGCTGCAGCAGGTAGGAGACTGTCCTTGGACAGAAAAGCCCGACCCTGAGGAACATAGTGGAGGGAGAAGGTCCACCCGTTGCAGAGTGACCATAGAGGATGGATGAAGACCTGGAAGGAATGGAAAGGTGAGCAGAGGGGAGTCTCACCTAGAGCAAGGCGGAGCCATGGCGGCGAACGCCTAGAAGTGAGGGAGAAGGTGTCGTTTGCCTGCAGCGTGATGTCTGCGTTACTCAGGAGCATGGAAGTGAATTGGGTGCAACCAGGCAACCCCCACATGTACTTATGCTGGCTAACAGATGTAAATCATTCAGCTGCGGCAAGAAAAACTAAAACTCCAAGCACTAAAAAATACTCGGAGGACCCCCGAGCATGCTCGAGAAATCTCGAGTAACGAGTATATTCGCTCATCACTAATAGAGACATACCCCAAGCGACTTGCAGCTGTAATCACAGCAAAAGGTGGCGCAACAAAGTATTAAGTTAAAGGGGCCGAATAATATTGCATGCCCCACTTTTTAGTTTTTGAATTTCCACAAAAAGTTAAAATAACCAATAAATTTCGTTCAACTTCACAATTGTGTTCCACTTGCTGTTGATTCTTCACCAAAACCTTACATTTGATATCTTATGTGCAGCGCCCCAGAGTTCTGTTCGTTGCAGTAACGTCATTCTTCCACCAGGGGGAGTGATATTACGTCTGAAGGTAATAAAGGAGATCTCTTTACCAGGTATCACAAACCATACACCACACTTCACACTCCAGTCCACCAGGGGGAGCCTTGCTCCTATCTATTAGGGCACTCCTCACAATAGGGTAAAACTGGTGGGCTGGATAGGAAGTTAGGCAGAAGCTGACTGGGCTTCACCCAGGCAGCATCCTGTCGGGCAGCCGGAGGGGAAGGAGGAACATCAGAGAGCTGCAGACACAGGGGTCCTTGACAGGGGTGGGATCCTGTCAGAAGCCTAGACAGAAGGCGATGGAGCTGTGCCTGCCCCACGTGCGGCAGCATCCTAAGGAAGGACACGAAAGAGAATCGTATTGTAGAGGGTGAGAAACGAAGTCATAGCACAAGGAGAGAAATCCAGAAGGAGTTCTGCCCTGCAAAAGGCTGCCTCCTTTCTGAGGTGCAGAATCCGGTAGCCGGAGCACCGAGGGAGTAATTGTCTCCAAGCCTTGCTCCAGAGATCGGCAGGACAGTTAATTCCACGTTAGCTGCCCGACCCATACCCAGGGGGCACGGTGGCAACTTGTGGGGGCCGGGGCGTGATAGAGTCCCTGTAAAAAGCCTCAGGCCACCAGTCATACGGGTTTGTCCTATCTAGTCCATCAGGGGGACAGAGAGAGAAAGAGACATAACATCTAGAACACCAACATCAGTTATGAGGACCTTACCGAGAAGCTCAGCAGGGAGGTACTACAACATCCAGGCGCTAGAGGAATGCTACTGATTTCCACCTGGATAAGGGGACTCTGGATTTGCCTTCAGACCGGCTGAACTCTGCCTACCCTGTGGTCTGTACCCTGGACTGTGGATGCTGAAGCCTTCAGTAAAGGTAAAGAGACTGCAACCTTGTGTCCTCGTTCTTCACTGCGCCTCACACCATCCACCATCTACACACTGGGAAGCCCTGGGGATACACTTCACCTGTGGGAAGGTATACCATCTAGCTGCCATCACATCACCCCAGCGGACCCCTAAGCAGCATCGGTCACCCTGACCGAATACCACCGGTGGCGTCACGAACATTATCCCTTTAAAGACCTTTCCCCCCATTTCTCAACGGACGTCCCTAGGGCCACGGACCGGGTCAGCCACCGTGACATCCCCACCGAGAACCGAAGGGCCCGGTACCGAGTACCCCATTGCCCTACTGGGGGCGCTCCATATGTTTGAAGCATGATATGTGGGAAAAGGTATTTCGCAAGGCACTGTATATTCCCCATCCTGGTATATGTCCCCCGATCTGCCACTGTTGTTTAATGTATAGAAAGAATAAACCATTATACTCACCAGGGCCGTACATAGAAGTCATGGGGTCCCATTGTGGAAGTATAATGCACTCATCATAGTTCTCCCTATTGTGTAATTCACAGCTCTAGTCCTCCCTATAGTATAATACACCCCCCATAGTCCTTCATATATTATAATGCACTCCCCATAGTCCTTCATATAGTATTAATCACCCCCTCCATATAATATAATGCACCCCTCATATTCCTCCATATAGTATAATGTGCTCCCATAGTCTGCAATATAGTAAAATGCACCCCGTAGTCCTACATACAGTATAATGCACCCTATAGCCATCCATATAGTATAATGCACCCCATAGTCCTCCATACAGTATAGTCCGACTACAACCACATTCGGATCCTTTAGACGGAACCTGAAAACCCACCTCTTCAAGAGAGCTTACAGCCTGCAATGTCTCTGCTGCTTCCTCACCACTACCGGAGCTACCACCTCACCAACATAGGAGCTGCTGCAAGTTGCAACCCCCCAACTTACTGTCTCCTTCCCCACATCCTATAGAATGTAAGCCCACAAGGGCAGGGTTCTCTGACCTCTTAATCAGTCTGTCATTGTTAGTTTGCTTACTGTAAGTGATATCTGTAATTTGTATGTAACCCCTTCTCATGTACAGCACCACGGAATCGATGGTGCTATATAAATAAATAATAATATAGTATAATGCACAGCCCATAGTCTTCCATCTAGTATAATACATAGATCATAGTCCTCCATATAGTATAATGCACAACCCATAGTCCTCCATGTAATATAATGCACAGCACATACTGTAGTCCTCCATATAGTATAATGCACAGTGCATATCCCACGTATAATATAATGCACAGCCTATAGTCCCTCATATAACAATGTGCAGCCTATAGTTTTCCATAAAGTATAATGCATAGCCCATAACCTTCATATAATGCACAGCGCATAGTACTCAATACAGTATAATACACAGCCCATATCCTTCATATAATATAATGCACAGCCCATTGTCATCCATGTAGTAGTATGGCCAGCGTGTACTAACTAAAAATAACTCACCTCCCCTCCCTGCCACGCGGTGTCCTCTTCTGAAGCCGGCAGTTGACTTCAGAGTGCAAGCGATGGGAGCGTATGATGTCACTGCCATGCATCCCCAGTCATGAGCACCCCAATGTCAGCTGCTGGCCTCTGATTGGCCATCAGCGCATATTGCCATGCACAGATCTGATGGGCCTGTGCACCACAATACACTTCAACTGGATGCACATGTGCAGCGCCCCAGAGTCCTGGTCGTTGCAGTACTGTGGCTCCGCCACTAAGGGGAGCTATGGTACGTCTGATGGCACTGAAGGAGTTCATCTGACCAGGTATCACAGACACCAATACATTTCACAGTCGGGCCTCCGGGGGGAGCTAAGGGTTCTATTCACTAGGCCACTCCCCACCATTGTGGGTAAACTGGGGGTCAGGCAGGAAGTTAGATCAGAAAGCTGACTGATTGGAACCAGGCAACACCTTGTGGCAGAGGGTGTTGTGGGGAAGATACAGTAGGGTCTCTGTCAGGGGTGGGATCCTGACAGAGGCTTGGCAACTTGAACGAACGTAACGGGACCGTGCCTGCTCAGGATAGCGGCGGTGCCCAAGAAAGGATCAGAAGCGAGATAGATTGTGCTGAGTGAGAAACGGGATCAAAGCAAGAGGAGAAATACCAGTAGGAGTCGTGCTGTAAGATCGAGGCAACATCCTACTGAGGCGCACTACCGGTGGCCGGAACGCCGAGGGAGTATTATAACATTCAGCTTCAAGCAATACTCCAAACAGTGGCAGGACAGTCAGTCTAAGGCGGGCTGTCTCACTTAAATCACCTATGCAGTCTTGGGGGGCAACTTGTGGAGAGGGGCGACTCTAGGGTCCCGGAAGAGCTCCGAGCCTACCCGTCAAACGGGTGCCGCCCTAACCAGAACATCAGGGAGGGACGGAGGATTATCAGAACATCATCTAATCGAGTTGTGAGGGAACTTAAGAAACAGACACAACAGTTGTGGGGACTTTCTGTAAGCACAGCAAGGAAGGACCACAACACATAGCGCTAGAAGGAAGGCACAGATTTCCACCTGCAAAGAGAGCTCTGGAGGTGCCATTGGACCGGCCGGACTTGCGCAGCCTGGTAATCCGGATTTCGGACTGAGGGCCCAGAGATCTTATTCTTCAGTAAAGAGGTAAAGAGACTGCAAACCTGGTGTCCTCGTTATTTATTGCACTGCACCATCACCATCCACATCTATTATTGAACGGTGCGCCCCTCGGCAGGGTCACGGACCGGGGCCTAGCCGCCGTGACAACCCCAGAGCAGAGACTCAGAGGCTCGGTACCGGGTACCCCTCGGCCCTGCGGCAGTGGGGGCGCTGCAAATTTGGCGTCACGAACAGGATCTACTTAAGCCTGAAGAATTAGGTCATGTGTGCCTTGGAATTGTGATTTACTGTGCTCGAACTGTATTTTATTGCAAAGACTGTGTACTGCCATTTACCGCCAAAAGTTCCCGCCAAAAGTCGCCACCATTGCAGCGCCACAGGGAGCGCAGAGGAAGAAGAAGGGCGTGCCATGGGAGGATACTACCAAAGTGGCGCCAGAAGTGGCGACCGCCCCCTCCAACTCATGCTGTGAGAGGACGACCTACCCAGCAGTAGAGCAGAACCGCCCCCCGACGTGCAATGGTGGGAACGAGGTGAAGGAGGAGCCGGACCTCGGAGAAATGGCGGAGCCAGGTGCATGCATTGCCGCCGAATGCCAGACAGCGACGACGAGCAGCAAGTGCCCGAACAACGGCGAGGTGATCCCGGCTCACCCTCACCCATCAGAGGCGGACTCGCGTCCACCGCCGGTGGGGGACCTGAACTCCTTGGAGCCGCCAGTGGAGGAGCCGAGTCTACCTATCCCAGCCACGGAGCCATGGAGGGCGGAGCCACATCAAGAGGCCACTCCAGAAGAGCCGCGGTCCGGGCTGCAGCCGATTCCAGTGTCCTTGTCAACGGAACAGATCGACATCGGTGGAATCACATCAGGCGCAGGTATGGACGGCACCCCTACTCCCCCGGCCGATTCTGCTCCCCTGACCAATCCGGCTCCCCTGACCGATCCCGCTCCTGTGAGCGCTCCTCACCCCAGCAATAATCGTTTCTTCTCGGTGGAGCGGGTGATCCTCACCTCTAACGCGATGGGGAAGCTAGTGCCTCCGCTACCAACCAAGATGGGAGAACCCATAGATGTGAGCCCAGATGGGGTGATCCTCCGGTGGGACACCCCCTGGACCGGGCCGGATGGAGCCCGGGAGGATGGCCTCACCCTTGCCGTGCTCACTTGGGAGCAATATAAGCAATGTCTAATCCACCACTGGAAGGATCGAGACGAGGCCGAACAACATGATTCACAACGTAGAAAGTCTGCACACGGCAGGAAAGACGGGGTAAAGCGGGGAACTGTGCTGGCCTACCACCCGAAGAGGGGATGGGGCTCCATACAGGAACCGGGACTACCAACTGATGTCTTCGTTACTAGTTACAACGTGAAAACCCCCTGCTGCAGTCGAGATGGTGACCCGTTGCAAAGGGGGGATCAGGTGACCTACACCCGTCACCGGAATGCACAAGGATGGTGCGCCCGGAACGTACGGCGGTGTGAGCCTGAGAGGGCGCCCCCTGTTGCCCCGATCATGACTGAGCCTGATTTGCCAGATCTTGTTACTATCACCACCGTGCGCCTTGTAGCGGCTACCGAACTTGCAAGCAGGATTAGCCTTCAAATCCAGACACCGGCTGATCTGATGGCATCAGAGAGACCAACTACCAGTACAGGTGCTGCATCAGCTGGGGAACAAAGGCCACCCCCAGACTTGGAAGGATAAACCTCGATACCATGAGTATGTATATAGTTACTGTTCTTCTGTGTTGCTAAACCCGTCCAGGGTTAACCCTTAAAGGGATCCCTTAGTTTACCCGGGATCCCTATTGCTTTTATTTTTGTTTTTATTTTCCTTTTGCTCCTTGTTTACCCAAGTTTCCAGAACTGCCGCAATCATGAACAGTGCATGATACAAACTCTCTGTAAATAGTTTGCACCTTATTAAGGGTGCTCCCTACTGGTTTTACTTCAAAAAGGACTCTTTGTGAAGATACCACACTGGAACCTTTGCTGAGTATGGACTGGTAGCTTGAGAAGATATGCTACCTCATAGAGACTTGGTCCCCTCTTAAAGGGGACGTTCATGTGTTGCACCTAGAGAGTAATATTGCTTTAAGACTGAGAGATAGCAATAATGTTTCGCTAAAGAGAACGTGATGATAACGTTTATGTGAGAAGGTTATATGTATCCAACTAGTTAATTGTAAAGAAATGCTGATGATGTTCTTGAAAGAAAGTGGAAGCTAGAAGAAAGTTTAATGTTCTATAGGAAATGCTTGATAATGTTGATAGATAACGAAGATAGAAGGTGAACCCTGAGTCCTCCTTGGAGTCATGTAGAGATGGCTCGGTGCTCTTAAACTGAAAGTAATGTTATGTTCTATACTGTGTATAGTAGCTGAAAAGACAGAAGGCTCGGGCTGGAAGGAGCGGTCCTGTAAGAAAGGAGAGGCAGTAGGTCTGGTGCCATAAGGACAGGCGGTCCTGCAGATTTAAAGAAGGAGTATGAAGTTAATTGCCTTATAATGTGTTATAAGAAGGTCTTTAGTGGATTTAGAGTGTACATCCTTAAAGGCAATGTTAAATTATTGTTCAACAATTTTGCACTAAGTAGAATACCCGGTTGGGTAAAAGAAAGTTGTCTATAGCATGTTGCTATAATATTTAACCATGTTTTGTAACGTTTAAGTGTCCTCACCTCCCATAAAGGGAAGCCTGTTTAAATATGCTTACTGTTATTGCACTCACAAAAATTGTATGTCTTTTTGCTAACCTGTATTGTTGTTTTCTTCTCAGTCCCGGAGTACTGTGTTTAACCAGGGGGGAGTGCAGCGCCCCAGAGTCCTGGTCGTTGCAGTACTGTGGCTCCGCCACTAAGGGGAGCTATGGTACGTCTGATGGCACTGAAGGAGTTCATCTGATCAGGTATCACAGACACCAATACATTTCACAGTCGGGCCTCCGGGGGGAGCTAAGGGTTCTATTCACTAGGCCACTCCCCACCATTGAGGGTAAACTGGGGGTCAGGCAGGAAGTTAGATCAGAAAGCTGACTGATTGGAACCAGGCAACACCTTGTGGCAGAGGGTGTTGTGGGGAAGATACAGTAGGGTCTCTGTCAGGGGTGGGATCCTGACAGAGGCTTGGCAACTTGAACGAACGTAACGGGACCGTGCCTGCTCAGGATAGCAGCGGTGCCCAAGGAAGGATCAGAAGCGAGATAGATTGTGCTGAGTGAGAAACGGGATCAAAGCAAGAGGAGAAATACCAGTAGGAGTCGTGCTGTAAGATCGAGGCAACATCCTACTGAGGCGCACTACCGGTGGCCGGAACGCCGGGGGAGTATTATAACATTCAGCTTCAAGCAATACTCCAAACAGCGGCAGGACAGTCAGTCTAAGGCGGGCTGTCTCACTTAAATCACCTATGCAGTCTTGGGGGGCAACTTGTGGAGAGGGGCGACTCTAGGGTCCCGGAAGAGCTCCGAGCCTACCCGTCAAACGGGTGCCGTCCTAACCAGAACATCAGGGAGGGACGGAGGATTAGCAGAACATCATCTAATCGAGTTGTGAGGGAACTTAAGAAACAGACACAACAGTTGTGGGGACTTTCTGTAAGCACAGCAAGGAAGGACCACAACACATAGCGCTAGAAGGAAGGCACAGATTTCCACCTGCAAAGAGAGCTCTGGAGGTGCCATTGGACCGGCCAGACTTGCGCAGCCTGGTAATCCGGATTTCGGACTGAGGGCCCAGAGATCTTCAGTAAAGAGGTAAAGAGACTGCAAACCTGGTGTCCTCGTTATTTATTGCACTGCACCACTGCACCATCACCATCCACATCTATTATTGAACGGTGCGCCCCTCGGCAGGGTCACGGACCGGGGCCTAGCCGCCGTGACAACCCCAGAGCAGAGACTCAGAGGCCCGGTACCGGGTACCCCTCGGCCCTGCGGCAGTGGGGGCGCTGCACATGCAGTTGAAGTTTCTGCTTACGTCGGTAGGAACCTACCCACACAGGGCCACTGTGACTGCGGTCGTTACACCCATGGGCCTTCATGAGGGAACACCTTTCCTTCCCCAGGGGTTATGGTATGGGATGGCATAATGTTTGGTAGCCGGACCCCTCTGATCTTCATTCTGGGTGCACTTACAGCTCGGAGTTATTACTCATACTACTATGAGTAGCCTGCATGGCCTAAACAACATGCTACCATGGCCTGCAGCATCTCTGGACTTATCTCCCACGGAGCTCATCTGTAATGTCATTGGTCGGTAATTGAAAAGGGAGCTGCCAGCAGCGGGTCTTGATGATTTCCACACCTAAGTGTATTCAGAGTTGCAAAACATTCATCAGACAACCATTAATAACCTCACTAGTGATGAGTGAACGTGCTTGCCACTACTCACCCAAGTATCACTATGCTCGTGTACTCGGCGAGCACCGTGTATTTCCGGGATTATTTGGCGGGAGCTCGGGCCTCCGCCCTGCAATTCTGGCGCTCTTTAGAGCACCAATGACAGTGCAGGGATTGTCAGCCATGCACTGTAATGCCGCAGAAATCTTTACTGTGGTATTACAGTGATTGGCTGGCTGCACAGCATCATCAGGTCTATAAGAGACCTGACGCCGCCCTGCTCGCCGCATTCTGCTCCGGACTTAGCGAGTGTAGGGAGAGCTGCTGCTGAGAAAGGGTCAGAATCGTGGTTTTAAGAGTTAGTGTAGGTCTGCAATTGTTCAGTCCACAACTCCTGAGAAACCAATAGTCCTTTTTAGGGCTAATTTGGGGGTCCCGGGATTGCAGCGCTAGGTAGGCAGGGGAGTCTATGTGCGCATATCCACATCAGTGCAAGGCCTGCAGGCACTGTATGTGAGTGCATAGCTCTCACTGCATACCTCCAAAAGCTCCATTACTGTCTTCTCCTGCTGCTTATTTAATATATATCTAGCTGCAGTTTTCTGTGGGTTTTTTTTTCTTCACCTGATACCTGCTCCTTTTATTCTAAAGCAATCCATTGCCCCCATATTTTAACATATATTTGCTTGTTCACGCTGGCTACTACAGCCAGGTTATTGAAATCTAAGAACATGCAAATCTACCATTTTTTTTTGGCCCCAGACACCAGATGTGAGTGCCCCCAAAAATATTTTTTTTTGTATCATAGCCAACTTGTTGACACAATTTAGTTGTGCCCAAAAAAATCAAGGCCGCATTTACAATTAAGTCCATATATATTTGGACAGACACAACATTTTTCTAATTTTGGTTATAGACATTACCACAATCAATTTTAAACAAAACAATTCAGATGCAGTTGAAGTTCAGACTTTCAGTCTGTTATGTCAGGCTGAGGCCTGTTGTATCTGTAGTGGAAAAATCGTAGTTTTGCAGGCACAAGTTTCATAGTTCTGTCTGCTAGCCTTGTTCCACTCTTTTTTTGTTATTTTAAAAATTCTCCAAACCCCCCCCAAAAAATTATACACTCTGTTATGTCAGGCCGAGGCCTGTTGTATCTGTGGTTTAAAAATCGTAGCTTCGCAGGCATAAGTTTCATAGTTCTGTCTGCTAACCTTGTTCCACTCTATTTATGTTATTTTAAAAATTTTCCAACCCCCCCAAAAAAATTATACAGTCTGTTATGTCAGGCTGAGGCCTGTTGTATCTGTGGTGGAAAATTCGTAGGTTCGCAGGCACAAGTTTCATAGTTCTGTCTGCTAGCCTTGTTCCACATTTTTTTGTCATTTAAAAAAATCTCCAACCCCCCCCCCAAAAAAAACATTATACAGTTTGTTATGTCAGGCTGAGGCCTGTTGTATATGTGGTGGAAAAATCGTAGCTTCGCAGGCATAAGTTTCATAGTTCTGTCTGCTAGCCTTGTTCCACTTTTTCTTAAAAAAAAAAAAATATCCAAAAACAAAACAAAAAAATATAGTCTGATATCTCAGGCTGAGGCCTGTTGTATCTGTGGTGGAAAAATCTTAGTTTCAGAGGCATGCGTATCATAGTTCTGTGTGCTAGCCTTGGTCTCCTTTTTTTCTTTTTTTTTTTTAAATTCACCACAAAAAAATGTATATTTTATACAGTCTGTTATGTCAGGCTGACGCCTGTTGTATCTGTGATGGAAAAATCGTAGCTTTGAAGGCATACTGATCAGATAAAATTTTGCTCCAAATAAATACATTTGTGTTGAGCTTTTCAAATAGTTCAGTAGTCCATTTAAAATGGGCAAGTCAAGGGGCAAGGGATGGGGACGTGAACGTGATGCTAATGGTGCATGCAGAGGACGTGGCCATGGCCAGCTGAAAGTGGGTCACAACAAAGACCCACATCTTCTCGCTCAACCTTCCTGTCCAGTTTCTAGCGGCTCGCAGCACACCACTATTGAAGCCAGAGCAGTGTGAAACGGCTGTTGGTTGGATAGCAGATAATGCTTCCAGTCACCACCACCATGTCTTCCACACGGTCAAGTCTGAGTAGCCGTGAGTGTGGACCGGATACTCCTCACCCTGTTCCTCCTTCCTCTCACGATGCCGAGTGCCCTGAAACAACTGATCCCACACTTAGACACTCTGAAGAGCTGTTCGGTTTTCACTTTCAAGTTTCCGTACTCTCGGCTGGTCAACTCGAAGTGGGGCCAGACGAGATCGCATGTAGCGATGCCCAAAGCTTTGACCAGCCACGGTCACACGAGGGCGATGGTGGGAAAGTGTCACAAGAGGTGGACGATGATGAGACACAATTGCCAGAAAGTCAGGAGGAGGAGAAGGGTGCAGATCTAGAAGACGAGGTGGTGGATAACATAGTGACTGACCCAACCTGGCAGGAGGACATGCAGAGTGAGGAGAGCAGGCACACATTGGGAAGGAGGCATATCACCCCAACAGGCAGGAAGAAGCAGTGTGGTGACAACAGACAGAAGGCGTGCATCTGTTCCCTGCAACATCAACATGAGGGTGTAACAATTATAGGGGATAATTCAGGAGACTCTTTGCGTGGAACAAGACAACAGGACACAGTTTTATAAGTGGTAAAATTTATATTATCACACGGTGATTCAAACAGGTGCAGAGAGAAACTCAAGTCCACAACACTTGGTGCAAATAATAAACGCAGCTTAGCAGTCAATAGGAAACTTCAGAGGTAGATGCAAACAAACAGAAAGTCTATGAAGCACAGTTATTCTTGAGGAAACTTGACACGAATAGATCCTTGACTTAGTCCAGACACAGATAGATATGCTATAAGACAGTTCAAATCATATCTTAGCTCAACCAGGGAGGCCTGGTTAATAGTCTCAGGTTTTGCAGAGCAGCAAACAGCTTACATGTCCAACAAATGCAGATGGAAGTAACACGAGCAGCAGATGAAGGAGGATTACTGAACACTGGTGTATGCAGCAGGAACTCAGAGCAGAGTGGCAGGATCTCCAACAGGTTCACAGGAGCAGGTGCAGGTGCAAGGCCAAAGAGTAATCAGGAGCTGGATGCAAAGCAGAATAATCTAGCACAGACTGAAGGCTGGGGTGGAGTTTTATAGCAGGAAGACAAGTGCACATGAGACCAAAGACGCCATGTTGGAAAAGGGCAGTAATGCACAAAAGGTAAAAAATGTTCAGAGTCCTGACATAGGGAAGTGGCCATTCCAACTGTTAGATCTTCCCAAGTCTGGTTATTTTTTAAATACTCTGCTAATAACCCCAAACAGGCCATTTGCAGCACCTGCCATGCCCGCATCAGCAGGGGTAGCAAAACTACCAGCTTGACCACCACCAGCATGATCAGGCACATGGCAGCAAAGCACCCGACTTCGTGAGTCCTGACATTACTCCCTCCTTAGAAGCGGCCTCAGGACGATCCTGGACCTGGTTTCTCAGGGAATCTCTGATGAAAATGAGAAATCTTCTGTTGCGCATTGATGTTTTCCACAGGTTCCCAAGAGTCTTCCTCAGGGGGATATCCCTGCCATCTTATCAGATATTGGAGCCGATTCCTGCGAATCCTGGAATCAATAATTTCCTCCACCACAAATTGTTCTTGCCCATCAAACAACACAGGCTGCGGAGGTGGCACAACACGTCCCTGGAAGGTATTAGGAGATACAGGCTTTAGTAAAGATACATGAAAAACTGGGTGTACCTTCATTGTCCTAGGTAACTTCAGCCGGCAGGCCACAGAGCTCACAATACCGTTGATCTTGAAAGGGCCAATGAATTTCTGTCCAAGTTTTTGTGAAGGAACGTTTAACTTCAGATTTTTAGTTGCTAACCACACGGAATCTCCTACCTTGAACATGGGTGCAGGTTTACGGAATCTATCAGCCGATCTCTTATAACGTTCTTGAGCCGTGGTCAGGGAATCCTTCAGAACCTCCAGATTTTGTCTCATCGCAGTCAGCCTTTCCTCCACTGCTGGAACCGGAGAATTAATTGGAGACCTAGGTAAAATACACGGATGATAACCCAGATTGGCAAAGAAAGGTATAAATTTAGTGGAGGCGCTCTGAGAATTATTATATGAAAATTCGGCTAACGGCAACAACTCCAACCAATCATCCTGGAGATGGCTGACATAGCATCTTAGATATTGTTCCAGCGTCTGGTTAGTACGCTCAGTCTGACCATTTGTCTGGGGATGGTAAGCAGAAGAGAGACAGACATTAATATTGAGTGCAGAGCAAAACCCCTTCCAGAATCTTGAAGTGAACTGTACTCCACGGTCAGAGATGATCTCATCCGGCACCCCATGCAACCGAAAGACATTCTGTATAACTAAGTTCACTTTATCTTTAGCTGAGGGGAGGCCGGTGCATGGAACAAAATGAGCAGCTTTAGTCAGGCGATCAACTACCACCATGATTGTATTCATGCCCCCCGATGTAGGCAGCTCCACAATAAATTCCATTGATATAGACCCCCAAGGGCGGGATGGAACAGGTAATGGTTGTAGAAGACCCGTAGGTGCCACATGAGGAGTCTTGTAACGGGCACATACCTCGCAAGAGAGAACATAGTCCTTGGTATCCTTCAGGCAAGTTGGCCACCAGAAGAATCGTCTCAGGAACTCTTGTGTCTTCTGTACCCCCCTGTGACCAGCCAACTTGGAGTCATGTACCAACTTGAGGATCTGCAGACGGACGACCTCCGGGACATAGATACGTCGATCTCTGAACCACATGCCACCCTTAAAGACAAGATTAATATCCACAGGTGGGTTGGCCAGAAATACATCACCTTCATAGGCCTCCCTGCACTCCTTCCACAAGTCCTGATCGTGGATAACTCCGATGAAATTGGCATCAGATAGAATGGTCTTGGACGGGGCTCCAGGTACAGAATCTGCAGCATGGATTCGGGATAAAGCATCAGCCTTCCCATTACGAGAACCTGGACGGTACGAGATAACAAAGTTAAATTGATTTAAGAATAAGTTCCAACGAGCCTGACGAGGAGAAAGACATCTAGCGGATCTAAGGAACTCTAGATTGCGATGGTCAGTTAGCACTATGATCTGTTGTCCAGCTCCTTGCAGATGATGCCTCCATTCTTTGAAAGCCGCAATAATAGCCAGCAATTCCTTGTCTCCCAAGTCGTAATTCTTCTCTGCTGAGGTTAGTCTACGGGCAAAGAAAGCACAAGGATGTAGCAGACCCTTCTCTCCAGTTCTTTGGGAGAGAATAGCCCCCAATGCATTATCAGAAGCGTCCACCTCCACAATGAAAGGATGTGTTGGATCTGGGTGTATCAACAGCGGTGCTGATGTGAAACAGATCTTAAGCCGATCAAAAGCTTCTTGAGCCTGTGATGACCACTTAAAGGGCTTTTCCTTCTTTGTCAAGGAAGTAATGGGACGGACAATATCAGAAAAATTTTGAATGAAGCGTCTGTAGAAAGTAGCAAAACCAACAAAACGTTGGACCTCCTTAACATTCTTGGGTGCTGGTCAGTCAAGGATAGCCTGAATCTTACCAGATTCCATGTTCAGCCCCTGGGGAGAGATGATATAACCCAAGAACTGTATCTCAGAACGATGGAACTCGCATTTCTCCGGCTTGATATACAGTTGGTTCTCTTTCAGACATCTTAAAACAGTTTTGACATGTTCTTCATGTTCCTGTAGAGAGTCAGAAAAGATTAGTATATCGTCCAAATAGATCACCACAAACTGGTCCAACAAATCTCTGAAGATGTCATTAACAAGGTGTTGAAATGCTGCAGGGGTGTTACAAAGCCCGAAGGGCATCACAAGAGATTCAAAGTGTCCATACCAGCATCTGAATGCTGTCTTCCACTCATCCCCTGGACGAAAACACACCAAATTATAAGCCCCACGAAGATCCAGCTTAGAGAACACCTTAGCATGGCGGACTCTTTCCAGTAATTCAGGAATCAGAGGCAAAGGGTAACGGTTTCGTATGGTTACCTTATTGAGTTCCCGATAGTCAACACAGGGTTTCAGGGTCCCATCCTTCTTCTTTACAAAAAAAATGGGTGCTTCTGCTAGTGAGGAAGAAGGACGTATGAAGCCTTTGGCCAGATTTTCATCAATATACTCCTTTAAGGCTTGAAGCTCAGGTGCCGCCAAAGGGTATACGTGACCAAAAGGAATATCTGCCCCAGGAAGCAACTCAATGGAACAGTCATAATGCCTGTGTGGAGGAAGCTGATCTGCATTCTTCTTGTCACAGATGTCAGAGAACTCTTTATATGCTGGAGGTAAAGAAAATACCTGTACATGTGGTTTCGTAGCCGTGGACTCAGGGACAGCTTCTGTTAACGCTGAGTTGCTCCTTGTTTGAAAGATAATCTCCTTTGTCTCCCAGTTGATAATTGGGTTCTGAGAACGCAACCAAGGAATGCCTAAAATCACAGGAAAATGAGGAGAAGAAATTAGCAAGAAAGAAAGTTGCTCCTGATGATTAGGCTCCAACAAAATTTCAAGGGGTACGGTCTCCTGATCCACAGGCCCAGAGATTAAAGGTGACCCATCCACTGTTTCCATGGTAATTGGAGAGGCTCTTTGCTGAATTTTAATACCATGTTCCTTGGCAAATGCGATATCCATGAAATTGCCACCTGCACCAGAGTCAATCATAGCTGAACTGGAAATCCACTGTTCTGAACACAGGATCTTAATAAGGAGAGAACAGTGAGAGTCCTTTTCCTTCAGCTCATTGGGGGGGGTGAAGTCATAGAAAGTGAATGGAATACAGCGTTTAAAGGCAGGCTACATTCAGAGATGTCAGATTCATCATCACAGTTGTCATACTCCCCTAATGCTGCTAGCACCTTGTTAGGCCGTCTAGGACACTTAGGACAATTGATCAAGAAGTGGTCAGACTGGCCGCAGTAGAAACATAGACTTTCACGAAGGCGATGCTCCCGGCACTCATTGATCTCGCGTCTCTGAACAAAATAAATTTGCATGGGCACCTCCTCCACTTCCCGAGATGTTTTACCTGCAGGCTCTTTGGAAGGAAGGGAAAAGTTAGAAATACGGTTATATGCAGCAAATTTCTCCTGCCTACGCTCAGTAAGGCGAATGTCTATGCGCACACAATGCTGTATAAATGTCTCTAGTTCTTGTGGTGACTCCGAGCGAGCTAGTTCATCTTTTATAATACTAGACAGACCCCTTTTAAAAATAGGCAATTGTGCATAACTGTCCCAATTGGTATCTACCGCCAATCTCCTGAATTCAGTAGCATACTCAATAACAGAACGTTTAGCCTGGCGTAAAGACAACAAAGCAGATTCAGCGGTTGCACGGTGATTAGGGTCATCAAACATTAATGCCATAGCGGCCAAGAAATCATCCAAGTCATTTAACTGTGGGTCACGAGACTCAATCATCGGATTCGCCCAGGCGAGCGCTCGTGAGGTCAGTAGCATTATTACACACAATACTTTGGATCTATCAGTAGGAAAACGGTCAGCATGCACATCAAAATATAGCATACATTGATTCACAAAGCCACGAAATTTTCACGATCACCATTAAATCTGAATGGGGGCAACTTAGGTGGGCTAGCTGGTGGTGGTTGCCCAGAGGGTAAAGTCACTTGTGCAGCTATTTGCGTGCTTATGTCCTGAAAAGCCCGTCCATACTGGGACTCTATGCCAGCAAGTTTGTTTTCCTGGGCTGCCATGCAATTGCTTAAGTCCTGCAAAGTTTGTCCAAACACTTGTTAATTGTGTTCAAAGCTTCCAAACTTCTTTTGCAGACCTTCCACATCTTTCTGCAGTGATCTAATTATGGAAAACACCTGCTCTAATCTGCTCTCTGCAGTCATTGTTCCAGCAGTCTCCTTTTTTTTTTTTATGGCTAGATTATCCTGTAACAATTATAGGGGATAATTCAGGAGACTCTTTGCATGGAACAAGACAACAGGACACAGTTTTATAAGTGGTAAAGTTTATATTATCACACGGTGATTGAAACAGGTGCAGAGAGAAACTCAAGTCCACATCACTTGGTGCAAATAATAAACGCAGCTTAGCAGTCAATAGGAAACTTCAGAGGTAGATACAAATAAACAGAAAGTCTATGAAGCACAGTTATTCTTGAGGAAACTTGACACGAATAGATCCTTGACTTAGTCCAGACACAGATAGATATGCTATAAGGCAGTTCAAATCATATCTTAGCTCCAGGGGTGAAAGTAGCAACACTGCTGCCTGAGGCGAACTTCAAAACTGCACCCCCCCAA
This sequence comes from Ranitomeya variabilis, assembly GCF_051348905.1. Taxonomy (NCBI): domain Eukaryota; kingdom Metazoa; phylum Chordata; class Amphibia; order Anura; family Dendrobatidae; genus Ranitomeya; species Ranitomeya variabilis. The sequence goes on along the minus strand of NC_135235.1, from coordinate 596,154,095 downwards.
ACACATATACAGTACAGCCCCCTATAGGGATCCCATCTCATATACAGTCCCCCCATACATTACATGAGTGATAACTATTGTACATTCTACAATAGGTCATAAATCAGACAGTATAGTCCTCCATACAGTATTCTGGGCACCACAGCGCCCCATACAGAATAATGAGCCCCATATATTGCTCCATACAGTATAATGAGTCCCATATATTGCTCCATACAGTATTGTGGGCACCGCACAGCGCCCCATGCAGAATAACATGCTCCATACAGTATGAGCCCCACATGATGCTCCATACAATATAATGGCCACACAGTGCTCCATACTGTATAATGGCCACACATGATGCTCCATACTGTATAATGGCCACACAGTGCTCCATACTGTATAATAGTCACACATGATGCTCCATACTGTATAATAGCCACACATTATGCTCAATACTGTATAATGGGCACACATAATGATCCATACTGTATAATGGTCACACATGATGCTCCATACTGCATAATGGGCCCACATGATGCTCCATACAGTATAATGGGTACACATGATGCGCCATACTGTATAATGGGCACACATAATGCTCCATACTGTATAATGGCCTCACATGATGCTCCATACTGTATAATGGTCACACATAGTTACTCCTACACACACGGCTGCGCTCCGTACACCTTGCACTCACGGCTCCACTCCATACTCATGCAGCTTCGCTCCATACACCTCGCACACACCCAGCTCTGCTCCATACACCTCATACACACACAGCTCTGCTCCATACACCTCGCACACACACTTACCATGGCAACCAGCACAGCAGAGTCCTGCAATCCATGGAGGTCCCGATCATGTGACCTCTGACTCCTCCCCTCCTGTGACCTCATCACAGGTCCTGTTTGCACAGAGCAGCCAAGGTGCAGGGATGACCGGCTGGTGGGTTGTGAGCAGGGGCGCGCTTGGGACTGCAAATGTCAGGGATTATGGAGAGTCGGCACCAGGTGTTCTGGCTGCCGCTCTGCCGCCCCCTGTCTTTCAGTGATGACTGCCACCTGAAGCAAAGGGCTCAACTTGCCCCATGATAGCGGCGCCCCTGCTTAGCTCAACCAGGGAGGCCTGGCTAATAGTCTCAGGTTTTGCAGAGCAGCAAACAGCTTACATGTCCAACAAATGCAGATGGAAGTAACACGAGCAGCAGATGAAGGAGGATTACTGAACACTGGTGTATGCAGCAGGAACTCAGAGCAGAGTGGCAGGATCTCCAACAGGTTCACAGGAGCAGGTGCAGGTGCAAGGCCAAAGAGTAATCAGGAGCTGGATGCAAAGCAGAATAATCTAGCACAGACTGAAGGCTGGGGTGGAGTTTTATAGCAGGAAGACAAGTGCACATGAGACCAAAGACGCCATGTTGGAAAAGGGCAGTAATGCACAAAAGGTAAAAAATGTTCAGAGTCCTGACAGAGGGAAGTGGCCATTCCAACTGTTAGATCTTCCCAAGTCTGGTTATTTTTTAAACACTCTGCTAATAACCCCAAACAGGCCATTTGCAGCACTTGCCATGCCCGCATCAGCAGGGGTAGCAAAACTACCAGCTTGACCACCACCAGCATGATCAGGCACATGGCAGCAAAGCACCCGACTTCGTGGGCCGACCCCCAGGCTCAACAGCAGAAAAAAAAGGCAGCAACACTTACCTGCCCAGATCTTGGAACAAATGCACTGCAGGGTGCAGCCAGCCCATAAAGCAAGATGTTAGCAACACAGGTGCAAAACACCAGATCAACAGCCACTCTCCACATACCCACTCCTGGAGGGGGTGACTGCCCAGTATACAATTGCACACTAAAGGCCCACATAGGGCGTTGTTCACACAATGGTACTGCTTAGTGTCTTGTTCACAGCCTATTAGTCACGCCCCTACTTTTCGATTAGGCGGGCTGGCCAGCACACTCTCAATGCATCCCAGTGCAAACACTCCTTATGCGAGACCAAACGTGTTTGGGCTTGGCTGCACCCCGAAAAATATAGTGCAAAAAATATACAAAAACAGAGAGGTATTGGTTGATATTTTGGCCAAAATACGCAAGCTCGTAACCCACGCCAAGGGTCCCCACGCTTACAAGTCCTACACTAAACTAAACGGCAAAGCCACTAGAGACTCAACGTCTCCAAAAATTAAATTTTCAACAGCAAAACCCCCAGGCTCCAGGAACACTGTCTGCAGGGGACACCACCTCCTCTTCCACTGTTTTGCATAGAAGCCAATCCCTAGTCCACCGTGCATGTGAAGATGCAGCACCATCATCAAGCCCGTCCACGTCCTTGTCCCTGCATAGCCTTCAGTTGTCTATACCCCAGTCATTGGAACGCAAGCGGAAATACCCAGCCAATGCCCCACAGGCCACAGTCCTAAGTTCTAACATTTCTCTTCTGCTTGCACTCGAAATGTTGCCCTTTAGGCTCATTGAGACAGAAGCTTTCCGCTACCTGATGGCGGTGGCTGTCCCAAGGTACTCGGTCCCCAGTCGCCACTATTTCTCCCAGTGTGCTGTACCGGCATTACACCAGCATGTGTCCCACAACATTACCTGTGCCCTCAACAATGCTGTTATTGGGAAAGTCCACCTAATCATGGACACGTGGACAAGTGCTTGTGGCCAGGGACGGTACATCTCACTGACGGCACGATGGGTTAACATAGTGGAAGAGGACCCAGTCGGACCTTGGGATGGAACACATCCTCCCCACGCTGAGGATTGCGGGCCCTACGTCAATCAGGTTTGCCCCCACAGTCTACAGCTCCTGCACCTCCTCCTCCTCTTCATCCTCCATCTCTGAAATCAACACATCAGTCAGAAGCTGGAAGCACTGCGGCACTGCCTCAGCCAAGTGGCAATGGACTGTGCTGAAGCTAATCTGCATAGGTGACAAACCGCACAATGCTGAAGAGTTGTGGACAGTGCTGAAAGAGCAGTCAGATATTTGGATGACACTGCTGAACCTATAGCCAGGCATGGTTGTGTGTGACAATGGCCAGAACCTGGTGGTGGCTCTGAGTCAAGGTGAGCTCACATATGTACCTTGCTTGGCCCATGTGCTTAACCTCGTGGTTCAACATTTTCTGAAAAGCTATCCGGAGTTGCCAGATCTGCTAGTGAAAGAACGCCGTCTGTCTGCCCATTTTAGAAAGTCAGCTACAGCTTCAGCAGCCCTTGCCATGCTTCAGCAGCGTTTGCAGCTTCCGGCTCACCAACTGGTGTGTGATGTCCCCACGTGCTGGAACTCTATGCTGCATATGTTGGAAAGGATTTGTGAGCAGAAGTGAGCAATTGTTGACTACCAACATCAACAAGGCCATCGATATTCAGTTCAGACTCCACACATAAGACCTGTTATGGACCTGGTGGTTAGGAGCACCCGGAATGACCTGATGAGTAAACTCAAAATCAGAACTAGCTCTGGGAAAGTGGAAACTCTGCTGACCGCAAACTCTACTCTTTTAACACACACTAGAAATAGCCGTGGAGCGTACCTAACTCTCCCTAGACGCCTCTTCACAGCCTAAGAGCTAACTACCCCTAAAGATAGAAATAGAAGCCTAACCTTGCCTCAGAGAAATTCTCCAAAGGTAAAGGCAGCCCCCACATATATTGACTGTGAGTTAAGAGGAAAGTCACAAACACAGGAATGAAACAGGTTTAAGCAAAGGAGGCCAGACTCACTAAATAGTCAGAGGATAGAAAGGAAACTATGCGGTCAGCACAAAAAAACTACAAAAACCACGCAGAGTATGCAAAAAGATCCCCACACCGACTCACGGTGTGGAGGTGCAACATTGCACCCCAGAGCTTCCAGCTAGCAAGGAAATATCATGATAGCAAGCTGGACAAGAATTTAGCAGTACAAAGAAATATATTCAGGCAGCAGTAACAAAATAGCTTACAAACGAAAAATAACCCCCATAAAATGGAATACTTTATTCAATGATGTACTAAAAAACCAAACCCCTATCTAATAGGTCAGTATTGAGGGGGCAATAACCCCGACATTCATAAATAAACACCCTATACTGGAACAATACCAGAGATAAATAGTATAAATGCCCTATGGAAGTGATAAAGCGTTAGTGGTATACAATATATAGCTAAAAGGATGTGTGGATGTACGTGCACTACCCCTACCGATCAAGCAAATAATAATTTGCGACCCTAGGGTCTCTGAGAGGTTTTCTGCGGAGTTTTTTTGCCCTGATTCACTTTGTGAGCCACTATTACTGGATGAATGATCGGCTGGGGTTGATTATTGCAGCAGATGAGTATACTATAACTATTACTAATATGTATCTCTACTACTTACTGCATTCCCTATTGAGCTGATTGTATTAATCTATTTATATCCAGGTACATTTGGTGGGGGCTTGTTCTGGTTATTTCTTTTTATGGCATTAGTATTTGCTATGGCATGAGTATTTTTTATGACTATATACTTGTCAGCCCTTTACTATACTGGTTATACCTTGTATGTGCATTAGATATTATTTGTCCTATGGTTTCAGTTTATCATCTTATATCAAGTTATATTTAGTTTCTATATCTATCCCTACCTTACAGCACATTGCGGGGTGTGGGCCTGGTATGCTGTATTAGTGGTATCACATATTTTTACAAGTTATTGACAGCCACCTGGCCTTCTGTTTCACACTCTATCCCTTATAGGGAGTTTATAGGAGACCAGGGATAGCCATCGTACGAGCGGGGGCGCCACTCTCGTCTTTTCGTAGGGTGCCAACCCCCGCACCTGGGTAGGTAGAGACCCTAGGGTCGCAAATTATTATTTGCTTGATCGGTAGGGGTAGTGCACGTACATCCACACATCCTTTTAGCTATATATTGTATACCACTAACGCTTTATCACTTCCGTAGGGCATTTATACTATTTATCTCTGGTATTGTTCCAGTATAGGGTGTTTATTTATGAATGTCGGGGTTATTGCCCCCTCAATACTGACCTATTAGATAGGGGTTTGTTTTTTTAGTACATCATTGAATAAAGTATTCCATTTTATGGGGGTTATTTTTCGTTTGTAAGCTATTTTGTTCTTCCCTCAGTTACATATTTGTTGTTTAGTAAGGCAGCAGTAACAACAAATGAACTAGCAGGGACTTAGCTTCTGCTGGAGTAGACAGGTCCTCAGAGAAGTCCAAGAGAGATCTGAACCAATACTGATACATTGACAGCTGGCATGAAGTAACGATCTGAGTGGAGTTAAATAGGGAAGCCAGCATAGCAATAAACGAGAGCAGGTGATAAAGCCAACCTCAGTGACCAGCAGTTACGCTCGAAGCCACCAGAGGGAGTCCAAGAGCAGAACTAACCAAAGTACCATTCATGACCACAGGAGGGAGTCCGAGAACGGAATTCACAACAAAGACCTCAGCAGTGGACATAGATGTCAGACATATGTACCATCCTACAAAACTTTGAGGACTGCACCAAGATGGTGAGCGGCGATGACGCCATAATTAGCGCAAATAAATAACACGGCACTCTGGAATAATACTGCTGTTGGTGCTCAAGTTGGGTGTCCAACCCATATAATTAAGCAAAAAAATTACTTGGCACTCAATATTTGAAAAAAATTGATTCCTTTTTTTATTGTACATCCAGACCAAATAACTTAAATCAAAAGTTTTTGGTCCGTCATAGAACCTTCATCAGAATATTCTTATTGGAGAAAACTGGAGGACATATGAAATTATGGGAATAAAGGTGGCTGTATGCAGTCTGGTGACGGTAATGCCAACTGGACCTGGTGGGGCTATTCACATAACAGGAGAGGAACAGCGCTACTTGAATATGCAAAGGACTTGCGACAGGAATGGCGCTAAGTGCCTCGGTAAGTGATATGGCAAGCCCGCCCTTCAGTAGGGACGCCCAGGAGGGGGAAAGCTAATGTGACCCTGTGGGGCTGTGACGTGGTAAGAGATAAACAGCACTCCAGTACTTGGCAAGAAACTTGCAAGGGGTATGATTCTTATTGCCCAGGTACGTCATGTGGGGATACCACCTGTGAGTTAGAGGGCTCTGGAGGACGGCTGCCATAATTAGTGTCACCATCCCGCTTCTCAGCATTCTGAAAACCTCTTTGCTCACAATTAAAGAGGATGCATTGCAGGCAGAGCACGAGGACATGGATCAAGGAACCATACAGGGAGATTCAGCATCACAGCCTCATGTCTTCCCAACGTGGATTGGTAGGCATTGAGGAGGAGGAGGAAGAACAGGAGCTACTTTCATGCGCTATAGAGGGTACTACAAGCACAGCTGTCATACCGTCTGCTCAGCGTGGATGGCCTGAGGACATGGAGGAGGAGGATGAGGAGGAGGAGAAGGACAGCATGGTCAGTCATCCTGTTGGTGAGGACACAGAAGTCTTGCCTGTTAGCAGTCTGGCACGCATGACTGACTTTATGTTGCGCTGCGTTTCACATGACCCTCGCATTATAAAATTTTTTGGTGACACTCATTACTGGTTGGTGACACTTCTAGACCTACGCTACAAGGAGAACTTTCAATCTCTTCTGCCAGAGGCAGAGAAGTGTACTAAAATGTTGCAGTATCAGAAGGCCCTTGTAGCGGATTTACTTAGAAAATTCCCATGTGAGAACACTGGCAGCAGACGTTAGAGTTTGTTGTACAACCAAGGAGTCCAAGCGAGAGAGACAGAAGTACAATCCAGCTTGGGCAGGGGAAAAATGGCAAAGTTCTGGGACAGTTTTCTCAGACCCTCCCATCGAGTCTGGACAGAGGCAAGGGGTGCTGTCACCAGAAGTGCAATGTTTGGGAAGATGCTGAGGGAGTACCTTGCAGATCGTGGCATGAACTGGCTCTCTATGCCTTGTAGGTCCTGGTTTTGTCAGAGCGGGTATTTAGTGCAGCTGGTGGAATTATAACAGATAAGCGCATCCGCCTGTCAACTGAAAATGCTGATAGGCTGACTCTTATAGAAATGAACAAGGGCTGGATTGGGAAAGCCTTCTGTATACCACCAAGTTAAAACAGCAAAACATAATCTCTAATACATTCTCTTTTTTTGGGAGGTGTATTCTCATGCACCTCTTCACAACCACACATGGGTATACGCTTCCAGATTTGGTCTGTTTGTTGTTATCCTCCTCCTTATCCTCATCATCCACAACCAGTAGAACACCAGGGTGAACGGATTCCATGATGCCAAAGTCACAATTTTTTTTGTGCAAGGGTGTTTTTATGATGCCCGTTACTAATTGGAAACCAAAACAAATGTTACTCCCATTGGGGAAATGTCATAAAAAAGAGATGTACGTCTATTATTCCCATTTATTCTTATATTTTCCATTTTCCCTATCTCTGGCTAGTCCTTTAATGAGGCAGTGTATACCTCTACAATAGAAAATTATTCAAATACTTTTATATTATATTTTTATTTATAGCCCTGTCTCTGAGCTGTTGCTAGGGGCAAACATATCTCGTTGGACACATTCTGGCTTCAAATATATGAACCTGTGTTCGCCCTTCCCTTTTGTTATTTACTTTCATCAGTGGATTCACATTTTTTATTTATTTGTTTGATTTCATTATGATTTATCTTTGTCTCCTCATTCTCCACCACTAGATCACCAGGCTTAACGTCTTCTGTGCTGCTACAGGCAGTCCATTTTTTGGCAAGGGTGTATATGATGCCCATAGTATATTTTTAAAAAATGTATCCCCCTTGGGGAAATGTTTGTCAGCCCATGCACTGCGTGGATGGGCATTACAAGTCTAGGAGACACACTCCTTTACATTGGGCCTAGTTTTTAATGAGGCCTTCAGCAATGTCACCTCATTCTCCACCACTAGATCACCAGGCTTAACGTCTTCTGTGCTGCTAGAGTCAATTTTTTGGCAAGGGTGTCTATGATGCCCATAGTATATTTCAAAAAAATATATCCCCCTTGGGGAAATGTTTGTCAGCCCATGCACTGCGTGGATGGGCATTACAAGTCTAGGAGACACACTCCTTTACATTGGGCCTAGTTTTTAATGAGGCCTTCAGCAATGTCTCCTCATTCTCCACCAGTAGATCACCAGGCTTAACGTCTTCTGTGCTGCTACAGACAGTCAATTTTTTGGAAAGGGTGTCTATGATGCCCATAGTATATTTTTTAAAAATGTACCCCCCCATGGGGAAATGTTTGTCAGCCCATACACTTAGTGTATGGGAATTACAAGTCTAGGAGACCCGCTCCTTTAAATTGGGCCTAGTTTTTGATGAGGCCTTCCTCCACCTCTCATCATTTCCCACTACTAGATCACCAGGGTTCACGTGTTCCGTGCTGCTACAGACAGTCAATTTTTTGTCAAGGGTGTCTATGATGCCTATAGTATATTTTTTAAAAATTTACCCCCCTTGGGGAAATGTTTGTCAACCCATAAACTTAGTGTATGGGCATTACAAGTCTAGGAGACATGCTCCTTAACATTGAGCCTAGTTTTAAATAATTACTTCCTCCACATGTCATCATTCTCCGCCACTAGAACACCATGGTGAATGTATTCTGTGCTGCTACAGCCATTACATTTTTGGTCAAGGGCGTCTATGATCCCCATAAATAATTTTTAAAAAATGTAACCCCCATGGGGAATGTTTGACAGCCCATATGAGTCGCCCATCAGGGTAGTGGGGTACTTGGCACCGGGTCCGGTCGCACTTAAAGGGGATGTCACGGTGGCTGCGACCCGGTCCATGGCCCTGGCACTCAAGTAAAAGGGAAAGGTCTTTGAATGGTATTTTGGAATAAAGTCTACTCGTGACGCCACCTGTGGTTCTCGGACAGAGGGGACTGACGCTGCTTAAAGGGGTCCTCTGGGGTGATGTTGTTGCAGCAAAATGGTGGCGCTTCCCACAGGTGAAGCGGGGTCCCCGGGGCTCCCAAGGTGTATGGCAAAGATGGTGGGTTGCAGTCTTTACCTGGTTTACTGAAGTAGTGGTTAGCCTCAGTCCAGGGTACCAGCAACAGGTGAAGAAGGAGTCCAATCAGCCTGAAAACAAGTAGAAATCCCCTAGGCAGGTCAGGTTGGGAGCCTTCCACTATGCGCTGGTCTTCTGGTCCTTTGCTACCTATAGTTTGCTGGCAAGGTACCCCTTTCTCTCTCCTGTCCTGGGACAGTACCTGCATGGTAGGCAACTTGAACAGTTCCCTTGGGGTCTCAGACGCGGTGACTCCAGGCTCTAACAGCTGCTGTACCTCAGGCATTATATGGGCAATTTACGTATAGTCCTATGCCCTCCAGTTCTGCTGTGGAACTTGCAGTTGTCCACAACCTCGGGCTTCCGGTGCCCAGATTCTGCACTCTTGCTCACAGAAGGCCCAATCGCAGCCTCCTCGAGCTCCTAATCTCTCCTCTCCTCCTTCCCTGTCTCTCTGTCCACTCTCCACTCAACTGAACAGACTCCTCCTCCAGACCAGGATCTTTATTGAGGGAAGTTCCCCTAAAACCGGGTTTTGAGCTTCCCGTTCTGGCCTGGATTCAGAATGTGTTGTGTGTAAGATTACCTGCCAAAGGGATCCCACTTGTCTTCAGGCATGGCACTACCCTCCCCGAGAGGAAGGCAGCACCACTGTGGTACCTGAACTCCTGGGGTGCCACACATACACTTAGTGTATGGGCATTACAAGTCTAGGAGACACACTCCTTTGTAATGGGAAAGGTTTTTTTATGACCTCCTCCATGTTTCTTCCAAAAGGGATTGGGGTGCATGCAAATTTGGGTCAAGGTGGAACTTGCATTCAATGTATAAGGAAACAGTATGGCAGGACCAACTGAAGAAGGGAAGTGGCTTTTCCTGTGGCCATCCAGTACCTGGGTTCAAAGGCTTATTGGGGTGCATATAACTTGATAGCAGGGCAGGCCTTGCAGGTAATACATAAGAAAACAGTATGGCAGGACCAACTGAAGAATGTGGAGTGGCTTTTCCTGTGGCCATCCAGTATCTGGGTTCAAAGGCTTATTGGGGTGCATATGACTTGATAGCAGGGCAGACTTTGCATTCAATGCAACATTTTTTCAGGAGGCCCTCCTGTACCTTTCGTGAAAGAGGTATTGGGGTGCGTTGTAATTCTTGGCAGCCCAGCCACTCACTGCATAGGCAATAGCAGCATAGGAGACCCACTGTTTAATAATGGCCCTTTAAGAATATTAATGCCGCCTGATGCCCCTCTAAAAATAGGCTTTGTGACTTTCAAAGTCTCTCCTTCATAATTGAAACAAGATGTGTCTCCTTATGTGTCACACACCACATGGCCAGCTAGGGTTGTTAAATGTTACAATGACATTTCCCAGTGAATACATTTGTATTGGTTAAAAGCAATGTTAAAGTTGAAAAATGCATCACAAACGCTGCGTGTGAACACAGCCCAAGTGGTGGAGGATTTGGTCTGGGGTTAATTATTTTGCCTTATATACAAGTCATTACCCTGGAAAGGATGTACCTTAACATCTTTCCCAGCAAAATCCATTTTGTTTCATTTTTGTATGTTTTTTGGTGCACCTGTAAAAATGGCATGAAACTCTGACAATATTGCTTACAGCTGTGACCTTGGAGTCAGAAATGCTTCCGGGGGTGATCCCCATGATGTTCCCATGTCATTTGAGCATGTTTTTAGACCTTAAAAGGCCCCCCCCGGGGGGAAGGGGAGGGGAATCGTGGTAAAAATACTCGGGTTTCCCATAGACTTACATTGGGCTCGTTGCTCGGGCCGAGTACCTGAGTATTCCAATTTGCTCGACCCGAGCAACGAGCACGCGAGCATTTTAGTGCTCACTCATCACTAAACCTCACTATTAGCAGCCAAGGCTGTAAGTGCGGGGATTTCGTTCTGCCCCTTGAAGCTCATATTCCATACTGAATAAATCAAGATGTTTTGAAAATGTTTTTTTTTTATCATTTGACAATCCATTTGACATTATCTATCCATTCCTGTAATTTCCATAATTCCACGACTTTTATGTATATTTATGTATATGTGTTTTGTGTGTACATGTGTGTATATAATCTTTTCTTGACTAGAGTGGCCAATATAAGAAGCTTGAAATCTAATTACTCTTGCCCCTTTCACTAGGTCATATAACCATGATTGTTCCCCCCTGGAAAAAGTACCAGTTTGATGAATTAACATTTTTAACCACCATGTAATTACTTTACAGCATCAATAATGGGGATGGAGAAGGATATTTGGCGCTATTTGGGGTTTTATTCCAGGTACCTCATAATGTAAGCATATACGGCTTTTGATCTCCAGATACCGTATATCAGTTTACTTTATTCTGTTCCCTTTAGCCAGTGTTGACATTTTGAGTATTATTATGTCCTCTGTACTGGTGAATGAATAGGCCCATGGTAAAGACAACACTGTTGTCCCCGATTGTCTTACTGTATGCAAATCAATGCACATTTGAGCTGTGATTCTCCCCATCAGGACAGTAAATAACACACATCCTGCGCTGATTTTCCTTAGCGGCATAACACATATTTCAGCTAAAATACCAGAATGCAAAATTTTTTTTTTATTCCATGATATGATTAATGGGCTCCATTAATTCATGTTGTTTGACCAGATGGTAAATCACAGAAACTTACTGTACTTTGTGAAGCAAAGCACTTTTTATAAAACTTGGAATGCCTTCATGAAATAGCAGGTCAAACAATGTTACTGCATAGAAGAGCATTAACTGGAGGCACTCCGCAGCCGCTTTCTGGCATTCAGGGTCACAGCAGCGACCGGGGCAGTGGGCTGTCATGATATTACCTATGATGTAGTTCTTTACAGAATGATGAATCACTGAAGCCTGAGAAATGATCGTTACAGCCAGAACATATTTTATCACGGCAATAGCTACACCCTCAGGTTCATCAGCTTTGTGCAAAGTCCTTTATTCGGACATTGGTCATTGTTGGATCTGATGATTCTGGTTCTGGATTATTCCTGGTTTTGGAATCTAAAATACTTTAGCTTCTTCCACTTTCCACAGCAGAATATCAATGGTCATCTATAAGATCTCCTTTCTCAACAAAGCCCACCTGCCAGACATAACAAAGGCCAGCTGCAGTGGTATAGAGGCCTCACATATTTGTATTGGTCCCTCTGGATGTGTGTGAAGCCCCCAAGTCCTAGTAGAAGTTTTTTGTTTCCTGATATTAAAATGAATCTTTCAGCAGAATTTTGCACCCCAAACTATTTATATGTCCATGTAGCTCTTTGAAAGACAAATCCCGCAATACCTTTACATGGCCAGTCCGTTCCTCTGTTGCTGAGATAATCAGACTTTTAATTGAAATGCAAATGAGGCTGAAGTGCTATGACAGATCTAAAGTTTTGGTCACTCCAGTTCTATTTCCATGCCCTACCCTGCCTCCATCTGCTTGACTAACAGCTTCTATGTTGCCTGACGTCAGTCAAAGGAGCCATCAGTCAAGCAGGAAGAGGCGGCACTGAGCGGAGGAGAATAGAGCTGGAGTGACAGAGTCTTCAGATCTTCAAATGGTTCTTCAGCTTCATTTGCATACATGTCATCCTTAGGGAGCAGTCACAGGTCCATATAAATTGGTCAAAATCAGAATGCAGTTCACAGGCTAGCAGGCGGTTCTTCTGGCCGAAGCGTGACCGCTGCCTAGAAATATTTGAAGCTGCCACTCTTGGGGCAGAAGAGTCACCAGCTAGTCTGTGCATTGCAGTCCTATTTGCACTAACGGCTGACTGCGCCCTTATACTGGTAACATGATACCCCATAATGGTCCCATTTCTCTGTTCCTTCTGGATGATGATGAATAGAATGGGGAGATGTCCATACAGCCTTGGATGACCCATGATCTCTGTAGTAATGCACTTTATTTAGCCATGGTCCCATAGCATCTAGCAGAGGGACAGAGATTTTCCATCTTTTATTCTTTCCTAGGCCCAGAGCCGAGCAACTGTTTCGTATTGTTTGCACAAGATCTTGACATTATTTTAAGTAATGATGTCTTGGAGGCCATTTGTCAACCAAATGCCTCATATCATCAGAATACTGTGGAATGCAGCCCCGCAACAGGACCAAGCATTTATTAGAGAGACAGGCTTATAGTGAGATGTCATCAATCAAATTTACATCTGTATAAGGAAAAATGCAAATGGTTTCACTCAGCTTCTTGCGTGCTCTTGTTATATGTAAGCAGATAATGATCATTGGCTTCCAGGACAAGGTCTCTGTTAGGGATCACTGCTAAGAATCTGGGGAGCAGGGGTCAGATGTACTCCCCAGTGAAAAATAGTGTTGGCAGATTATGGCTGTAACCAGAGAAGATCCTTTGGCACTAAAGTACAAAGGTTGCTCATGGGCGCTGCTGTGGCTCTTTATCTGCTACTGATTGAAGGACATTTATTGTAAATTCTAAATTTGCTATTGTTTGTTTCTATTTCTTCTTACAGTGATTTATTAATGCCTGTACATCCATGACGATTGCATCAGCACACTAATACAGTCAAGGTATTACCTCATTCAACAAGATGTAATCAGCCAGGTCAAAAACCTTGTATGGCCAAGGAAAGCATCAGCACCTCACTTAGGCTAGGGTCACATTGCGTTAAGGCAGTCCGTTTAGCGCATAGCGCTAAGGACTGCGCTATCGCAATGTCCCGATCCCCGATCTGCGCAAGCAGCGTTCGCGGGCCGTCACTCAAATGACGGCACATCGCTAGCGCACGCCCAATGTGGGCGGGCGCTAGCGACGCGTTCACCATTACAGGCTATGGCGGCGTTAACGGACTACGTTAACACCGCGTTATGCCGCGATGTAACGTAGTCCGTTAAACGCGGTCACATAACGCAATGTGACCCTAGCCTTAGTCTTTCAGATTATTACTAGTGTAAGAAACTATTTTAAAGACTCCCCAAAAAACAGCTTTAGCACAAATGTATGTCCAGTTGTCATCTTAATTACATCCTGTATTATACTCCAGAGCTGCGCTCACTATTCTGCTGGTGCAGTCACTGTGTACATACATTACATTACTTATCCTGTACTGATCCTGAGTTACATCCTGTATTATACTCCAGAGCTGCACTCACTGTTCTGCTGGTGCAGTCACTGTGTACATACCTTACATTATTTATCCTGAACTGATCCTGACTTACATCCTGTATTATACTCCAGAGCTGCACTCACCGTTCAGCTGGTAGAGTCACTGTGTACACACATTACATTACTTATCCTACACTGTTCCTGAGTTACAATGTTTCTGATACTTCTGTGACTATTCTGAGGGTTCCAGAGCAGTATGCATTTCCTTCTTGTTTAGTGCCTGCGCAGAGCTTTATTTTTAGTTTGGGCTATTTGCATCAGGCTCTGTGCTGTTATATGAAAAATTCACTCCGCTAAGTAGGTAGGGATAAGTTCTGCCCACAAGCTTTCTGACTCCCTCCAAGTTAATCAACTATTTCATTTTGATTATTATGCAACTAGAAAATTGCAGTCAGTGGTGGAGCTATGCACTGGCGGACACTGACAGAAGAGGTTCCTGTGCAAGAACAATATATGGGTCCTCTGTAGTCCAATTGCTCCTCAATGTGCACAATTCTACCAGCTTTGGAGGTGATAGTAGCCCCCTAATTTCTTGGGCCCCTGTGCAGCTGCACAGGTTGCACCAATGATATTGTAAGAGGAAGCAATGGCACCCCTGAAGAGCCCTTGGGTGACATGACATTAAAGAGGTAGGACTGCCATCTGCTGGTAGGATGAGATCAAGAGCACCAATTAGCACCAGTAGAATTGGAAGGGGGGACCAGTTCTTCTGCTGGACCTGGTCAGGAGTCTCACATAACAGATTTCCTGGGTATAAAAGCCATGTGTGCCAAATGGCAGGAGGATTTGACACCAAGCAGAAAAGCAAAGTGGACGCAAACCAGGGTCAGAGCTGAGGCCAGTATGACAGGCCTTAGCAGAAAGCGCACGCCACCAAGGTGTCGGTTATTGTCCGACAAAGTCCAGGTAGCGCCAGGTGAACTACAGAGGCCCAACTACACCGGTTAAGTCTCAGAGTTTTACGCCGGTCAAGACCCAGATTCCAGACTGTGCTGGTCAATACCAAGAGCCAAACAAATCCGTTGACAATCAGGACTTAGTCTTTTCCACCCCATGCCTAGGAGACCTTCGCCAATGTTCAAGCACCAAAGATCCGCGAGGAGACGACAACCAGAAGTGGATGCCTTAGGTCACAGAAGGACTTTACACGTGAGCAAAGCTGTCACTTCCAGCTATGACTGACATATGGTACCAGGGTTGGCCTGGGTTAGGACAGCAGGTGAGGAGGGGACTGGTTGGTGCACGGGAAGCTCAACTCGCCTTGGTAGACTTTGTCATGAGGACTTGCGGCCTAGCGGGAAATCCCGGTGACACCCGCTAGGGCCAATATTCCTGGAAGAACTAACGTGGTAGCTCCCATGAACGGGCGTGCCACCCTTATAAGGAGAATATTAGCATAATATTGCGAGGAACTTTCCCTGTTATTATAATTGTATTGTTGTACGGTTCACAGTTGATTTGCATTGTTTGATATCATTAATTGTCTCTTATCTACTCTGAAAAGAATGAAACCATCCATTGACTGATCCTGCCTTGTGCATTCTGTTACCTTGCATCCGGTCACCTGCATTACAATATGTCTGCCCCTGGAGCTACAGATGAACATAACCATTCTTCTTGATGTTCACAATGCAGAAATTTGGCTTCAGAAAGGTGGTAGCTCTGTATAGTGAGGAATTTATGCGCAGACTGCTCGCAGCTCTCCACCATCGTTGCATAGGATTCCTTGTCACTGTAGGGACAGAATTTTATTTATTTAGTTTTTTTTGAGAGGGAGGTTCAGATATGCTGGCCTTGGTATAGGATATCCACTACAGTACTGGTTGGGGAGGGAGTAGTTCCCTTTCATTTGCACCGCTATGTGAACAGATGTCTGAGATTCATCCATGTGACATGTCCTTCAGCTTGTTAACTTCCATTCAGATCTTGAAATATTGTAATTAAATCATAATATTGCTGAAGAGGCTGATTCTTGAATGTGAGCCAAATGTTAGAAAATCAGCAGGGAGGACTACATTTCTAGAGCTCTGATGGACAATCCATAATGATTCTGCGCACTTGACTACCTGCCTGTTAGTTCTTAGCCCCATACACAAAAATAGGAAACGTTCTGAATAACCTCTTTAACTATGATGACTTGTCCATACCCATATCATGCACTCACATGCCAATAACTCACATACTTATAAATGGCTGGTAAATATCTATAATTAAGAGCACAGTATGAGGGATTTCGAATGGTCATGATTGAAGTCATGTATCTAAATGGAGATGGGTAAAACGACTTGCACCTCTCTTGTCCGGCATCCCCTTTGGTACTCTGTGGCAGCTGGACCAAGGCAAAATTAACAATTCCTGGTTGCTTCTTGCAATTAGACTGGGTTCACACTGCGTCTGTGGCGTCCGTTAGACGAACTACGTTACATCGCGGCATAACGCGGTGTAACACAGTCCGTTAACGTCGTCATTATGCCCTATGTCAAACGCATCGCTATCGCACGCCTACAGTGGGCGTGCGCTAGCGCTGTGCCGTCATTGAGTGACGGACCCTGGGACGCGAGCTGCAGCATCTGCTAGCTCTATCTGCGCAAGCGTGATGGAATGTCGGCACTTGCGTTAACAGCAGCCCGTTAACGCATGTGTTGAATGGGCTGCTGTTAACGCAATGTGAACCTAGCCTTACTGGTCCCTGTCGTTTGAGGACTAGTAATCTCAAGAGGTACCCTTGATGCCATCATTCGAATGTCAGCCAAGGAAGTTCACGCTGCTGTGGTTCGGCTAAAAGCCTACAAATATCAAAGGTAGGTAATAAAGGTCACTTGAGTTCAGTGGGCAGTCCTATTCATACTAGATGGTGGCCCGATTCTAAGGCTACTTTCACACTTCCGTCTTTTGCCCTTTGTCGCAATCCGTCATTATGGGCAAAAAACGGATCCTGCAAATGTGCAACATCCGTTGGTACGTCGGGCCGACGGTTTGCAACGGCCCCGTACCGACGGATGTGTGAAAGTAGCCTAACATATCGGGTATTCTAGAATATGTGTGTAGTTTATTTAAGATTTAAGATCCTACTGACTGCATAGCGGACTGCAGGAGAGAAGTCAATTCTTCATCACTTTCAAGATCTCTGGCAATGGGAACAGCCATAGTTTAAAAGTTCTAGGCTCAAAACCAGGCTATACAGGCACCTGTGGTGCAGCATATCAGTGTGAGCTTAACATATCAAATCCCTCTTTTTGACCAATTTAATATATCAATGTAGGTAAAATGTATAACTCTGGAGACATATATAGATACTTAGAGAGACAGTAGTTATTTAAAAGGAGTCTGCCACCACTAAAATGTGTTTTAGACTAACTATACAGTGATATAGGGGATTTCACATATGCATTTTGAGGACTGCCGTAGCTTATGATGGGCAGTGACAGTTGTGTGCACATGTGCAGTGATGCTGGCTGTGTCGGCCGCACACACACAGTGGCTGGGTGCTTTCTCTTTCCTGGTTCCTCTCTGCCAATGCCACTATATACCAAAAATGTAGCAAATGGCATCTGGAGAGAGCCAGGTAAAAGACTGCGCCCAGCCATGGTGGGCACGCGCACTTGGCACAGCCAGTCTGAGGCACGCGCATGTCACAGCGCATGCACACACACGATGCAGATTTCGCTGTATGAGTGAGCGCAGTCCATCACAAGCTAGGGTTGTATCCGGGATGCAAATTAAGGGGTTGTAACATTGCACTCAGCTGATCGCTATGACATGGGTGCACTGAAGCTCCCTCATTTGCATATAGATTAAAACTTATTTTCATAAGCACCATACCAGTAACAGTTATATTACTAGTATGATTTTTATAAGGGTGAAGTCCCCTACATCACTGTATAATTAGTCTAAACCCATTTTATGGGGTGACAGACTCCCTTTAGCGTGGTTGTCAAATACTTGTAAAATGTTTGGCAAGCCATTAGGTCTTAGTACCGCAGAAGTTTTCACATTTGCTTACTTACCTTCACGTGTTGACAAGATTCTCAGCTGTGTCTCTCAATAAAACATTGCAAGATGCGGCTGAGACTCAAGTTGACAATTCACCGCTGGAACCAGCAAACAAATCCATCCTAGCCATCCTATTGGATACGGCAAAGCCAAAGTAGCCGAAGATTTCACCAGAGGTGGACAACCCCTTAAAAAAAAATATATGTTTAATGGTTCCAATTTTTGCATCTCGTTCATTAATACTTTTCTGTTTCCTAAATAAATTGTTATTGTTGAAAACCGTGTTCTACACAGCCCGGGATGTAGTGTGGTGTAGCACGCCTCTTATCTGTGCAATCTCAACTCTGATAACAAGATGATTGATTCCAGTGTGGCTGCACATGGATATTACCGATCCATCCTCAGCTAATACACAGATATTAAGTATGCAATGAGTTACAGCTTTTGTCAAAGTGGCAGGATATGAAAATATATGAGGACAATCTGTACAGTGGACAAGCTGCTTGTTGTCACATTTGCGGCAGGATCACAAATGGTGAGCGAACTTTTAATGCCAATATGCCTGCCAGTGCTGCAGAATGATCACCCATCGATGACTGATTTCTGAAGGGTTTAACAATAGTCACGCAGTTTAACATGCAGACACCATTTCATGAAGAACCTGAATCCTCTGAATAGTATTTGGCACATCTTATTACAAAATGATGAAAGTTGTTCAACTGCAAATATGACACAATAGGAAGACAGTACAACTTATATGAAAAAAGCCACAATTGCATGACTTTGTAGCTACTTAGACAACTTTCTGCAGTGGATGTGTAACACCCCAGGTAACCGATTGTTACAGTGGTATTGCCTTCCTCATGGGGAGGGTGATGCCATGCTTGGAATCTAGGAAGGATCCCTTTAACAGGTAACACATACATGCAACATGTTCTGACTCCAGGCCAGAAGGGGGACCTCGGGGCCCGGATTCAAGGGAACTTCCCTATATATTCTGGCTGGAGGAGGAGTTAGAGAGGAGTCTGTAAGAGGAGAGTGAGGAGAGAGGAAGCAGACAGAGAGAGTCTGAGAGAGGAAAGCTGGGGCCATGCAGACAAGTGGATCTGCAGCTCCTGGAAGGAGAGAGAAACAGAGCAGTCTGTAGGAGACTGAAAGGAGAAGAGAAGCACAGGGGAAGTGAAGAGCTGGAGGGAAGCTGCGACTGAGCTTCCTCCATGCTGAAGTGCAGAATACTGGTAGCCAGAAGACCAAGGTTGTGGGGGTAATTGTATGCCCCACAGCAGAGACCAGCGGACAGGAGATTGCAGGTCGCCTGTCCACCATTAACACCCGAAGGCACAGTAACACAGAGAGCCCGGAGTCATCCTGAGAGACACCTGTAAAACGGCTCGAGTTACCTTCCATGCGGGTAGTGTCCTACCAACAAGGGGGACAGAGAGAAAGTGAGGACCTTGTGTGAGGCCTAAGGCAGCAAGGGACTACAACACAGCGCAGAGAGGAAGGCTTCCAACCCCACCTGGCTGGGGGGATTCCTGAATTGCTTCCAAACTGGCCATACCACACCAGCAACTGTGATCCGGTACCCTGGACTGTGGCTGCCTTACACCAGTAAAAAGGTAAAGAGACTGCAACCTTGTGTCTAGTTCTTTCTACACCATCTACCATCTGTCCCTACTACACCGGGAGCCCTGGGGACCCAGCTTCACCAGTGGGAAGCCATACCATCCTTGCTGCAGTACCATCACTTCCCAGAGGACCCCTTTAAGCAGCGTCGGTCACCCCTGATCGAATACCACAGGTGGGGTCACGAACATTCTTATTTCTGATAACCCCTTTAAAGACCTTCCCTTGAATTTGGATGCCCAAGGCCACGGACTGGGTCGCTGCCACCATGACTTCCCCTTTAATGACCACCGGACCCAGTACCGAGTAACCCCAAGGCCCTGGCGGGTGCTCCACATGACTGGTATGACTTGATGTAAGCTGGACTATAGGTTTATTATTATCAAAATGTTTTTTTATTATGCACATTACCTTTAGTGCACATTTGTGAAAGAGTACCACATTTCCAAACTGAAAACGCTAAGACAGAAAGGAAAACACACAAAATGGTTGCAAGATTCCTTATAAATCTTACAAATTTAGTATATTAGCAAAACGTACTAAAATCCGGTGTTTGCAATAAATCGATTAAGCAAGAATAATTTAAATATTTCAACACGGCTAAAATAACAAATAGTTTCTTCAAATTCATCACAAAATGCCACTTTTTCTGACTACTGTAGTCTGGGGTTCAAGTGAAGCTGCTGACAACAACTTCAGATTCTCTTAGGAATTCTTCTAAAATGAAGCTTTGGAGGACTTTGAGGTATGCTTGGGATCGTTGTCTGTTGGAAGGTCCAATGGTGCACACAGCTTCCTCACAGAAGGCATAATATTTTCTCCTAGGAATTTGTAATAATTCCTGATATTTAACTGAAACTATCTTGGCCTGCAGCCCCAGAACATCACCGAGCCACCACCATTCTTCACTACAGGAATTCGTCAAGCCACCATCATGCTTTACTGTAGGAATCACAAAACCACCGATATACTTCACAGTAGACATCACCAAGCCACCGCCATGATATACTATAGGCATTACTGAGTTACCACCATGTTTCACAGAAGATGTCACAAAGCCATCACCTTGCTTCGCTATAGGCATCACTGAACTCCCACCATGCTTCACTGTAGGTATCACTGAGCCACTGCCTTGCTTCACTATAGGCAACACCAAACCACCACCATGCTTCAATACAGACATCTTCAAGACACCACCAAGCTTCACTCTAGGCATCACCGAGCCCCCATCATGCTTTACTATAGGCATCATTGAGCCACTGCCATGCTTCACAGTAGGCATCACCAAGTCACTGTCATGTTTCACTATAGGAATCACCAAGGTACTACCATGCTTCACTGTAGTCATCACCATGCTCCAATATAGGCAGGGTGTTCTTTTCAGCATATGCTTCATTCTTCTTCGTCCAGACATACTAGTACCTAAAAGTTTCACTTTCATTTCATCACTTCATAAAAAATAATTCCAAAACTTCTGTGGCTTGTTTACATGGTTTTGAGCCAACTTTTCTTATGCTTTTTGGTCAGTATGAGTGACACCTTTGTGACTTTTTGTACTGCATTCTTTTCAATTATGTATTCTCATAACACTGTCAAAAGCAGCAGGGCATAACAGACAAGGGTAGTCTAATAAGAAATAAAGGGGTTGAATAATTTTGAGACTACAGTAGTCATTATGAATTACATTTTGTGATGAATTTGGAGAAACCTATAGTTATTTTACTCATGTCTAGCTATTTAAATTGTTTGATTGGTTTATTGCAATCAGCACAAAGGTAGTACATTTTTAATAATAAATCAGATTTGCAATGTTGCTTAAATAATTTTGATTGCAACTGTATAATCTGTACGTCATTCATTTCTAGCTCACCATTGTTTGCGCCATGGTCCTGGAAAGTCATCCTGCTTTTTGTAGATGTACTCAAAGTGAACGTTTCGGAGAGACTTTATAGACAAACCTGAGTGATTGGGGGTCGGGTCCTATTATTGGGCATTCAAACTTTAGAAAGGACTCATTAATGATTACAGATTTCATTGTGGATAATACCTTGTCTGCACATCAATTACTATACCTTCTAGAGACACTTTATGCAAAAAGTGTACAGTATATTACGCCAAGTGCGAGGCCTGAAGAAAAATGGTGTACTTGCAATATTGGGCTTAAACGAAAAGCCTTGGATATCTTCCCTCAAATATTCTTAGCTAAACCAAGATTCCCAATGTTGGAGCCCATATTATGCAATCTAAAATCATGAACCTCAGTGATATAAAGCTTCCATGCCATGCTCCAGTCTATCGCCACCTTTAGTGTCCTACCACACGGGTAATGTCATCTTCAAATAAATGATCATGAAAGAGAAACAATGCAGGCACAATGCATCCTCTTAATGTTCATTACCTTCATCGACAATGGGTTCATCTGAAGGGTCATTCGCTTTATAGGTCGGTGTCTTAATTACAAGGATACTCCTCTTCCATAACAGTCTGAGATCCTGGATAGCTCCATAAATCATTGACAGCGTACTATCTTCCAAATGAATCATACTGACACTCATTTCATTAAGCTGCCAGACTAAAAATGGATGTGAAAGTCAGGCAGAGCGCTTATCAACCTTCATCTACACAAGTCACCACACAGGGGGTTATAGGGAAGCAGTGGACGAACCCCTACAGACCCAACAACTATTATCATCTATATTGGAAGAACTCGGTGGCACTTTAGACTTCAAATGCCACTTACATTATTTCAGCGTCCAGTTTCATTCTTCCTCATATTTCCTTATACATTAGTAAAGGACGGTTCGTGAAGTTTAGATATTAGCAGCACACTTCTGGGTGCAATTACAGTGTAAGCAAGCTAATGAGCAAACAAAGCAGCTCAGAAAGTGAATGAATAATAGAAGAAAGACAGGTGGTCACCCAAAATACCAGGTGAAGCAGCAACAGATACAAGTCAGGGACGTAACCGGACCTGTGCTGGAGGAGGGCAGGCCAACACCATCAGCCATTTCAGCTAGATGTGTGTCCGATGAAACACATTCAGCTGAAATGTATTGCACCACAGAGGCCTGACAGGTCACACTGATGTCCGTGTGCAAATCACTGGCAGCGGGTGCATGTGCAGTGACGTCATGCCTTGCCTGTCAGTTGTTGGCTTCTGTGACGGTTATGGAAGAGGACAAAGCACGATGTGGGAGTGGGGTCAGGTATGTACAATTGTTTATTTTTTTATATTTGTTGGAGAAGAGTCGCAGAACAGGGACATTGTTACTGGAAGAAGCTCAGGATGGGGCACGTTACAGTAGGATGGGGGACATACAGTGCCTTGCGAAAGTATTCGGCTCCCTGGAACTTTTCAACCTTTTCCCACATATCATGCTTCAAACATAAAGATACCAAATGTCAATTTTTGGTGAAGAATCAGCAACAAGTGGAACACAATTGTGAAGTTGAACGAAATTTATTGGTTATTTTAAATTTTTGTGGAAATTCAAAAACTGAAAAGTGGGGCGTGCAATATTATTCGGCCCCTTTAACTTAATACTTTGTTGCGCCACCTTTTGCTGCGATTACAGCTGCAAGTTGCTTGGGGTATGTCTCTATCAGTTTTGTGCATCGAGAGACTGAAATTCTTGCCCATTCTTCCTTGGCGAACAGCTCGAGCTTAGTGAGGTTTGATGGAGATCGTTTGTGAACAGCAGTTCTCAGCTCTTTCCACAGATTCTCGATTGGATTGAGGTTTGGACGTTGACTTGGCCATTCTAACACCTGGATACGTTTATTTGTGAACCATTCCATTGTAGATTTTGCTTTATGTTTGGGATCATTGTCTTGTTGGAAGACAAATCTCCGTCCCAGTCTCAGGTCTTTTGCAGACTCCAACAGGTTTTCTTCAAGAATGGTCCTGTATTTGGCTTCATCCATCTTCCCATCAATTTTAACCATCTTCCCTGTCCCTGCTGAAGAAAAGCAGGCCCAAACCATGATGCTGCCACCACCATGTTTGGCAGTGGGGATGGTGTGTTCAGGGTGATGAGCTGTGTCGCCTTTACGCCAAACATATCGTTTGGCATTGTTGCCAAAAAGTTCGATTTTGGTCTCATCTGACCAGAGCACCTTCTTCCACATGTTTGGTGTGTCTCCCAGGTGGCTTGTTGCAAACTTTAAATGACACTTTTTATGAATATCTTTGAGAAATGGCTTTCTTCTTGTCACTCTTCCATAAAGGCCAGATTTGTGCAGTGTACAACTGATTGTTGTCCTGAGAACAGACTGTCCCACCTCAGCTGTATATCTCTGTAGTTCATTCAGATTAATCATGGGCCTCTTGGCTGCATCTCTGATCAGTCTTCTCCTTGTTTGAGATGAAAGTTTAGAGGGACGGCCAGGTCTTGGTAGATTTGCAGTGGTATGATACTCCTTCCATTTCAATATGACCGCTTGCACAGTGCTCCTTCGTATGTCTAAAGTTTTGGAAATCATTTTGTATCCAAATCCGGCTTTAAGCTTCTCCACAACAGTATCACGGACCTGCCTGTTGTGTTCCTTGGTTTCATGATGCTCTCTATGCTTCAAACAGAACCCTGAGACTATCACAGAGCAGGTGCATTTATACGGAGACTTGATTATGTAGCGCCCCCACTGCCGCAGGGCCGAGGGGTACCCGGTACCGGGCCTCTGAGTCTCTGCTCTGGGGTTGTCACGGTGGCTAGACCCGGTCCGTGACCCTGCTGAGGGGCGCACAATGATAGATGTGGATGGTGGTGGTGGTGCGGTGCAGTAAATAACGAGGACACCAGGTTGCAGTCTCTTTACCTCTTTACTGAAGGCTTCTGGGTCCTCAGTCCGGAGTATGGTTAACCAGGCTGCGCAAGTCCGGCCGGTCCGATGGCACCTCCAGAGTTCCCTTTGCAGGTGGAAATCTGTGCCTTCCTTCTAGCGCTTATGTGTTGTGGTCCTACCCTGCTGTGCTTATGGGATAGTCCCCACAACTGTTGTGTCTGTTTCTCGTGTTCCCTCACAACAACTCGATTCTGATGTTCTTCTTAATCTCGTCCCCCAGATCTTATGGTAGGACGCACCTGTATGACGGGAAGGCTCGGAGCTCTTCCGGGACCCTAGAGTCGCCCCTCTCCACAAGTTGCCCCCTATGTCTGCGTAGGTGATGTAGGTGAGACAGCCAGCCTATAGCTCTCTGTCCTGCCGTTGGTTTGAAGTAATGCTTAGAGCTCTGTACTTCCTCGGCGTTCCGGCCACCGGTTAGTTACGCCTCAGTAGGATGTTGCCTCGGTCTAACAGCACGACTCCTACTGGTATTTCTCCCTGTTGCGTTGATCTCACTCAGCACAATAAATCTCGCTTCTTGTCCTTTCTTAGGGCACCGCCGCTATGAAGTGCAGGCGCGGTCCCGTAGCTTTCTCTCTGATTGCCAGGCCTCTGTCAGGATCCCACCCCTGACAGGGACCCTACCGAATCTTCCCCTACAACACCCTCTGCCACAAGGTGTTGTCTGGTTCCAACCCAGTCAGCATTCTCCCTAACTTCCTGCCTAACCCCCAGTTTTACCAGACTGTGAGGAGTGGCCTAATGAATAGTACCCTTAGCTCCCCCTGGAGGCCAGACTGTGAAATGTATTGGTGTCTGTGATACCTGGTCAGATGAACTCCTTCAGTGCCATCAGACGTACCATAGCCCCCCTTAGCGGCGGAGCCACAGTACTGCAACGACCAGGACTCTGGGGCGCTGCACTCCCCCCGGTTAAATCCAGTACTCCTGGACTGGGAAGAAAACAACAATACATGTCAGCAAAAAGACATACAATTTTGAAAATGCAAGTACAAGTCAACTTTTTAACAGAGCTTCCCTTTATGGGAGGTGAGGACACTTGAACGTTACAAACATGGTTAAATACTTTTAAATAACTTGACTATAAATAACTTTTCTTACCCAACCGGGTATTCTACTAAGTGCCAAATTTTTTGAACAATAATCCAACTTTGCCTTTAAGGACGTACTTGCTAAATCCACTAAAGACCTTCTTATATCACATATAAGGCTAATTAACTTTTATGCATTCTCCTTCTTTAAATCTGCAGGACCGCCTGTCCTAACTGCTCCAGACCTACTGCCTCTCCTTTCTGTTACAGGACCGCTCCTTTCCGCCCGAGCCTACTGTCCTTCCACTACCATGCACAGTATAGAACATATCATTTTTCTTTCAGTTTAGGATCACTGAGCCATCTCTATATGGCTCCTAGGAGGACTCACTACTAATCCCTACGGGTTCACTTCCTGTCCTCATTCTTCTATTAACATTATTGAACATTTCTTACAATCAACTAGTTGGTTACATTTTAACTTTCACATATCAACATCATCAGTACTTTCTTTTCAGGACATTATTGCCATTCAACCATCTTAAGGCAACACTGTTCATAAGTGCAGGATGCGAACATCCCCTTTAAAAGGGGACCAAGTCTCTATGAGGTAGTGCAACTTTTCAAGCTGCAAGTCCGTATGCAGCAAGGACTCCAGTGCAGGTTCCAAGAACCGTATCTTCGCAAAGAGTCCGTCTTTTATGTAAAACCAGTAGAGAGCACCTTTAAGAAGGTGCAAACTATATACAAGGAGTTTGTATCATGCATTGTTCATGATTCAGCAGTTCTGGATAACTTGTGCAAAAAGTAGAAAACAAACAAAAACAATAGGGATCCCGGGTCAACAAAGGGATCCCTTTAAGAGTAACCCTAGACGGGTTTTAGCAGCAAAACGGTGAAAACAATTAACTTATTTACAGTCATTAAAGCATTTTTGCTTACTCTGATGGTGGCTGTGCAGAAGGTGGTCTTCTGTCCCTGGCTGATGCAGCACCTGTGCTGGTAGTTGGTCTCTCCGGTGCCATCAGATCAGCCGGTGTCTGGATTTGAAGGCTAACCCTGCTTGCAAGCTCGGCGGCTGCTACAAAGCGGACGGTGGTGATAGTAACGAGATCTGTCAAATCTGGATCAGTCGGAGTTGCGGCAACAGGTGACGCTCCCTCAGGCTCACACCGGTGAACGTTTCGAGCGCACCATCCTTGTGCATTCCGGCGGCGAGTGTAGGTCACCTGATCCCCCCTTTGCAATGGGTCACCATCTCGACTGCAGCAGGGAGTTTTTACGTTGTAACTAGTAACGAAGACATCAGTTGGTAGTCCCGGTTACTGTATGGAGCCCCAACCCCTCTTCGAGTGGAAGGCTAGCACAGTCCCCCGCTTTACCACGTCGTTCCTATTGTGCACAGGCTTCCTGCGTTGCGTCTTCGGCATATCAGATTGCTCTGTTTCGTCTCGGTTTTTCCAGTGTTGGATCAGACATTGTTTATACTGTTCCCAAGTGAGCACAGCAAGGGTGAGGCTTTCCCCCGGAGCTCCATACGGCTCGTTCCAAGGGGTGTCCCACCGGAGGATCACCCCATCTGGGCCCACATCTATGGGTTCCCCCATCTTGGTCGGTAGGGGAGGTACCAGCTTCCCCATCACATCGGGGTGAGGACCACCCGTTCCACTGTAAAGGCGCGGTTATTGTTGCTGGGGTGAGGAGCGGTCACAGGAGCGGGATCGGTCAGGGGAGCCGGATCGGTCAGGAGAGCAGAATCGGCCGGGGGAGTAGGGGTGCCGTCCATACCTGCGCCTGATGTGATTCCACCGATGTCGATCTGTTCCGTTGACGAGGACACTGGAATCGGCTGCAGCCCGGACCGCGGCTCTTCCGGAGTGGCCTCTTGATGTGGCTCCGCCTTCCATGGCTCCGTGGCTGGGATAGGTAAGCTCGGCTCCTCCACTGGCGGCTCCAAGGAGTTCAGGTCCTTCACCGGCGGTGGACGCGAGTCCACCTCTGATGGGTGAGGGCAAGCCGGGATCACCTCGCCGTTGCTCGGGCACTTGCTGCTCATCGTCGCTGTCTGGCATTCGGCGGCAACGCATGCACCTGGCTCCGCCATTTCTCTGAGGTCGAGCTCCCTCTTCACCTCGTTCCCGCCGTTGCAAATCAGGGGGCGGTTCTCCTCTGCTGCTGGGTGGGTCGTCCTCTCGCAGCAGGAGTCGGAGGGGGCGGTTGCTACTTCTGGCGCCGCTTTGGTAGTCTCCTCCCATGGCACGCCCTTCTTCTTCCTCTGCGCTCCCTGTGGCGCTGCAATGGTGGCGACTTTTGGCGGGAACTTTTGGCGGTAAATGGCAGCACACAGTCTTTACAATAAAGTACAGTACAAGCACAGTAAATCACAGTTCCAAGGCACACATGACCCGATTCCTCAGGCTTAAGTAGATCCTGTTCGTGACGCCAAGTTGTAGCGCCCCCACTGCCGCAGGGCTGAGGGGCACCCGGTACCGGGCCTCTGAGTCTCTGCTCTGGGGTTGTCATGGTGGCTAGACCCGGTCCGTGACCCTGCTGAGGGGCGCACAATGATAGATGTGGATGGTGGTGGTGGTGCGGTGCAGTAAATAACGAGGACACCAGGTTGCAGTCTCTTTACCTCTTTACTGAAGGCTTCTGGGTCCTCAGTCCGGAGTACAGTTAACCAGGCTGCGCAAGTCCGGCTGGTCCGATGGCACCTCCAGAGTTCCCTTTGCAGGTGGAAATCTGTGCCTTCCTTCTAGCGCTTATGTGTTGTGGTCCTACCCTGCTGTGCTTACGGGATAGTCCCCACAACTGTTGTGTCTGTTTCTCGTGTTCCCTCACAACAACTTGATTCTGATGTTCTTCTTAATCTCGTCCCCCAGATCTTATGGTAGGACGCACCCGTATGACAGGAAGGCTCGGAGCTCTTCCGGGACCCTAGAGTCGCCCCTCTCCACAAGTTGCCCCCTATGTCTGCGTAGGTGATGTAGGTGAGACAGCCAGCCTATAGCTCTCTGTCCTGCCGTTGGTTTGAAGTAATGCTTAGAGCTCTGTACTTCCTCGGCGTTCCGGCCACCGGTTAGTTACGCCTCAGTAGGATGTTGCCTCGGTCTAACAGCACGACTCCTACTGGTATTTCTCCCTGTTGCGTTGATCTCGTTTCTCACTCAGCACAATAAATCTCGCTTCTTGTCCTTTCTTAGGGCACCGCCGCTATGAAGTGCAGGCGCGGTCCCGTAGCTTTCTCTCTGATTGCCAGGCCTCTGTCAGGATCCCACCCCTGACAGGGACCCTACCGAATCTTCCCCTACAACACCCTCTGCCACAAGGTGTTGTCTGGTTCCAACCCAGTCAGCGTTCTCCCTAACTTCCTGCCTAACCCCCAGTTTTACCAGACTGTGAGGAGTGGCCTAATGAATAGTACCCTTAGCTCCCCCTGGAGGCCAGACTGTGAAATGTATTGGTGTCTGTGATACCTGGTCAGATGAACTCCTTCAGTGCCATCAGACGTACCATAGCCCCCCTTAGCGGCGAAGCCACAGTACTGCAATGACCAGGACTCTGGGGCGCTGCAATTACACACAGGTAGATTATATTTATCATCATTGGGCATTTAGGACAACATTGGATCATTCAGAGATCCACAATGAAATTCTAGAGTGAGTTTGCTGCACTGAAAGTTAAGGGGCCGAATAATATTGCACGCTCCACTTTTCAGTTTTTTAATTTCCACAAAAATTTAAAATAACCAATAAATTTTGTTCAACTTCACTATTGTGTTCCACTTGTTGTTGATTCTTCACCAAAAATTTACATTTGGTGTCTTTATGTTTGAAGCATAATATGTGGGAAAATGTTGAAAAGTTACAGGGAGCTGAATACTTTCGCAAGGCACTGTATATTACTGGAAGTTGCCCAGGATGGGGAGCATTATACCAGGATGAGGGATATACAGTATATTACTGGAATGGACCCAGGATGGGGAGATTATTTCAGGAAGGGGCCAGAATAGGGGCCATTATTACAGGAAAGGGGCACAGGATGGGGGACATTATTACAGAAAGGGGCCAGGATCGAGGAATTTTATGACAGGATGGGGACATTGTTGCCTGAACGGGCGAATACATATGTCTCCACAGAATCTGGAATGCTACAAGGAACCATACATCTGACAAAAATGCAGGTGAGGGTTAAGTTCCAAATTTTGCACCATGGCCCATCCTCTGTAGTTATGCCGCTGATAAAAGGCAATATGGATAAATCCTATGTTTAGCCTTAATGAGCAGTGCTAAATAATAAATAAATATAGGACAGTGAAATGAGTATGATGACAAAATTCACCATTGAGATGGTGCTACAAAGTAAACTGTAAACAATTGGCCCTGTAAAGTCAGTGTCACTTAGTGACTAGGAACTATAGGTGCCTATCCAATCCCTCGAAATAGGGATGCCATAGTCTTTCCCTGCCCCCTGGATTACTCCTTAAGGTGGAGACATCGGGGTCATGTGCCTTGCTATGCTCCTATATTAACCCTTATCTGTTCCCTCCCCCACCCAGGGAGGTGTGAGGCAGAAGTGTATAAGATAACACGAACCAGACAAATAAGGGAAGATCAACAGGGATAAATGAATACTACAACATACAAAATGCACTCACCAAACAACAGAGTGGAACATAGGGGAGGCACAGAAAGGTGAAACCAAATAAGAGAGGATGAGGGTGAACACACAAACAAACTCCATGCAACATTCTGCTGAACAATTCTCCAAACACATACTCTAAATACAAACTTCACCTCTAACTCCTATCCAGGCAATAAGAACTAACACTGGCAATTCCCAATTGCCAGTGGTGAGCAAATATAACAGTGGGGAGTGGCTAACACTGAACAGCTAAGACAACCCAGGTTGGCGAGATCCAGGAGATTAACTGAACTAATTTACCCTTGCGCTGCCAATGTAAGGAAAAAACCTGCACTGTTGAATAAATTGGTGAAGTAGTTCTAATCAGTGCAGGATCTCAGGACCCTCAGAACTAGGTTTATCTTGATGTGAAGCGTGATAAGACTGGACCAACCTGATTGCATGGACATCCAACTTTGGTACCCACATTTTCTCCTCTGGACCGTGACCCTTCCAATGTTCCAAAAATTGAAGAGACTGGTGTACAAAGCAAAAATTGATCATCTTTATTATCTGGAATTCCAGATTCCCATCAACAATGACTGGGGAAGGTGGTGGTGACAATGATTCATAGAAAGCAATTTATTTATTGAGAAGTGATCGGTGAAACACTAACCTCCACGCAACCTGGGCTTCTTATTTTTCCGGCGGCTGTTTGTGGTAATGTAGGGATGGGCCAACAAAATGACCCATCCTCCCACAAAAAAAACCCACACTCCCCTTTTGTAGCAAACTGCTGGTGGACCCTTGTAATAAGTTGACCCCAAACGCATAGGTTCCTCAATGGACTCAGGCCTAGGTAAATTAAATACATGACTCCCTGAAAATTGAGATGTTACCGTTTGTCTATCTTTGAGTCGGTGGTCTACACGGATCATTAAAGACATGGCAGTCTCCAGGGAAACTGGGGTCTTATTCAAGACAAAGGCATCTTTTACCTTTTCTGACATCTCTTGACAAATTTCACTTCGGACCAGGGGGTCAGTCCACCTAGTGTCCGTGGACCACTTACGGAACTCAGAGCAAAACTCCTCTGCTGGCCAATATTGCTGCTGAAACTCACTTAATTTAGACTCGGCCAGATAGACTTGGTCGGGATCATTATAGATTAGACCCAGAGCTGTAAAAATACCTCAACTGCTTTAAGCGACTGGAAATCAGTTGAGAGAGAAAATGCCAAAGCTTGAGGGTCGCCTTGGAGCAGTGAGATTACAATCCCCATTCGTTGCTCCTGAGAACCCGAGGAGTGAGGACAGAACCTAAAATAAAGTTTGCCGGCATCCCTAAAGAACACAAACTTGTCCCGACCCCTATTGAACCTATCCGGCAAAGCTATCTAGGGCTCCACCAGGAGTTGCCCGGGAGCTGCGGGCTCAAAGCCTGGAGTCAATGGGTGCTGCAAAGCCACAGAGCATAAGTCGAGGCTGAGTTGTTGTAGTTGCCCTGCCAGAGCAGCCACATGATTCATCATGGATCCAAAAAGGTACTCACTGTGACACTGTGTCACAGTGACTAGGGACTGAGGGCACCTTTCCTTCCCAATCCCTTGAACTAGGGGTGCCCTACTCTATCCCTACCCCCCAAAATTACTCATGTGACGTCGGAGTCACATTTCTTGCTATGCTCTGATATTAATCCGAATCTATTCCTTCCTCCACCCAGGGAAGTGTGAGGTCAAAGTGTGATGGATAACACTTACCAGACAAACACGAGAAGTACAGGGATAAATAAATACTACAAACATACAAAATACACTCACCAAACAACTCTTCAAACGCCTACTCCAAACACCAACTTCACCTCCAACTCCTAATTAGGCAGTAAGAACTATCACTGGCAATTCCTAAGTGCCAATGGAGAGCATATATAGCAGAATGAGATCAACCGAACTGATTAACCCTTGCACTGCCAGCAGATTAGCCAGTTTTCACCATCAGTGTTTCATCAGTAAAATTTCTACTGATAAAAAAAGATAAAAAATGCAAAGTTTCTATCCACTATGATGTTAAAATGCATTGCACACGGATGGCATTGCACATGGATGGCATCTTCGTGCTGGTCATGATTTTTATGGACCCATATGGGTGATTTTGCTCTCAGACTTGGATCAAAACATACACGTATTCCTAATTTTTTTTGCAGACACTCAGCCCATGAAAAAAAAAATGAACATGTTAACAGCACCATAGACTGTAATGTTTCGGTGTCATAGTCCTTCAAAAACACAAATAGGACATGTACTAGATTCTGAATGAGGCATTGCTTTCACGAGTGTGTCACATCGTCCTAGGAGATCTGTGGTTATGAAATCATTACATATTGTGAATTGCAGGTCTTCCATATAGCCTTTGTGTTTTGTTCTCAATATTAAATGGATGTCGTTTACTTTGGTGCTGAAGAGGTTAACGACTCTTTTTTATGCTAGTTAGAGACATGCAGCTTCATCTCCTGACCTACTCATTTCCACTCTATAAAATCTGGCCAGACTTTCTCTTCCTCGCCACTAAAGTTTACTTCCTGGTTCGCTGGAGTTGCTGTGCTAAAGTTGGAGATCGTTGTTGTTGCTGGAGATTGTTGTATGCTGTTTTTGGGTGTATGCTTTCTTCATTATCTTATTCCCATTTGGTTTGTACAATCCTACCCTTCCCTATATTCCTCTCTACCTCTGGTGAGTGTTTTTATATGTGAGCTGTTTTTGTTATCCCTGTTTGTTTTATGCACTAGCATTTCTGTCCCAGGACTCCAGGGGGAGGGGACAGCTTAGAGTATAAAAGGAGAACAGTAAGGCTAGTGGCCCAAACCTCCTCACCTTCAGAGGCATCTTTGGGAGCAGGGATATTTAGGGCCCCAGCCCTAGGGATGGTGCAGTGCCCCTTTCCCTATTCACGTATAGTTACAGCAAGACAATTACAGGTCACATTTAATCAAAAACCCTTCAGGGGCAATGAAGGGTAAAAAATTGGAGTAATTTTTTTGGGACTGGAAGAAAACATTTTGACAATAAATCGAATTAATGCTTGTGCTTTGAAACAACCTTCTCCCAGCTTCTTTGAAGATAAGAGAAGAATGGATTATTATATGGTCAATGTAAAGCTTACAAAGTTTAGAATCTCAGGACACAGTACACTTTCTGCCCCATGGATCCACACCAACCTAAATGCTCTTTTCACGGGCTCACTCCTCTTATACGTAAACCCTAAAACCATAAGTGCCCTTTTAGTGCCCTCTTTCCCCCTCCAGACCGTGTCCTCTCCTACCCTGCATTCACTGGTTATCTGATTGACTGTTCATTTGATAATCTTGATGGATAATTTATCTCTTTAAGATGTAGAGTTACATTCCCTGATGATGGTGTCCAATCACATATGTGATTCAGCATTGCAGGACATGTTGGGAGTTGTAGCTATACTGAATTGTCACTGGCTGATCTTTGTGGATGCCAGGCTTTCATTTTTCAAGGTACCCAGGCGGCACCTACTGAGCAGACAGCATTCACTTTGTCTCCATTATAGATCGGAGCTGTGCCGACTCTTCTCCGCTCAGTAATGCGCTGAACAGACATCAGTGCCATCTGATACAGTGACTGCGCCGTTACCTTACCCTGAGTGACTCATCCCCCCTCACAATTACAATTTTGAGCATTAATGCCTAGCTGGGATTATTTATTTTGACAGGACACTGCAGGATAAACAGAGTCGATGAAATCTATATTGACAGTTACCATTATGTTGCTGTTATGACTAATAGAAGCTGACGAGAAATAAAACTAAATACGAGGAGGCGGGATATTGGGTCAGAGATGGAAATTCCACCGGCCTAGAGTAATTCTTAGTGGTAGCAGCCTGATCTGATCATTTCGGATCAATGCTGGTAATGATTGAAGCGCCTTGTTGGATGGATATCCAGACCGGGACTCTTTATCACATGTCAGAGGCTCATCACATCTGTCAATCATGTCTAAATGGTGCATTGGCCAACAACGCCGTCTCCACAAGGGTTCACTAAACTGCTCCATGTAAATGCCAATAAGCATTACAGGGAACGGCAAGTAAAAAAAATCAGTACTCAACACTATTGAGAACTCATGTAGGGTACATCAACATCAGTAACTCCACATACATTAGTGGGGTATCATGCCTCATAAGGCACCTTTATTTTTTATATCCTATTTCAATCAATTATTTTGTTGGCACCACAAATGTAAATATTATTTACGTCTATAATTAATATTTATCTCATTAGCGCATTCTAATGATAGAACCTGATGATACTACAGAGGTAAGCAGACTCTAATTATGTCTTCCGGATGAAATAATCTGTCACAGATCACTTTTACATAATGTTAGAGATCCCTTGAAGGGAATCCGTCAGCAGCTTTTTGCTATTAAACCTAAGAGCAGCATAATGTAGGGGCAGAAACCCAAGTAATGTGTCACTTGCTCAGCAATTTGCTGTAGTTATAATACAATCAGTGTTTTATCAACAGGAGATTATTTCTAGCGGACTAGGTCTCACATACAGACCAGTCAGGCTAATTTTTATAACCCCACCCCCACCAGTGATTGGCAGCTTGCCGACAATATACACTGTACACAAGAAGCTGCCAATCAGTGGTGTGGGCGGGGTTAAACACAGCTCAGCATTGGCACCACTTCTACATCTACAGCAGAGAAAACAGGGATTGTTAATGAGTTAATGAGACACAGATGCTGACCCATCACTGCCATCATCTATACTCCAAGTGATTAAACTGTGATATCAATACAGTTAGATGCAGGAAAACAAACTGGGAAAAGCAGGGGTTTAGAAGCCATTTATATTTAATTGTTTTTTTTTTTAAAGGAAGGCAGCCCCCTAATAAACTGATTTGAAACATTTTATACCTTTCCATGTTGGACAAAATTATAGATATGAAAAAAGTATATTACTCTTTAAATACAAAGCTGGGGCTACCCGGTAATGTCAAGCAACCAAAACCAATACAATTTTGCTATAAAAAAAAACAGATAAACTGCAGACAAGTCACAATTGCATGTAGCTTCCTATAGTAAGACATGTGTGCGACCAGCAACGAAAAAAATCCAATATATTTAGAATTATTTGATACCTTGTGTTGCAGTTGCACCATAAAAAAAATCATTATCTCAATGTCATGCAGCCCTAGCCTATATAGATCAATGGTGAAAACAAAGCAATTTCTGCCTTACACTTTAAAAGAGGTTCTGTGGCAGCTGAGGCTTGGATTATAAAGTAAAAAATATTATAAATGTTAAGACTAATTTAAGTCACTTTAGAGTATTGTGACCATATAAAAATATGAAGTTGTAGCCAGACTGCATTAATAAAGGTCCCAGAACTCGGAGGTAAATCCTAATATTATTATTATTTATAGCTGACCAGAAATGATCCCACATACAAAATAAGAAATGATATCCTAGTGTGCTGATGTTCCAATTTTGCTGCAGACAATAGTAAAGCTGAATATTTCCATTGCGTGATTACTGTACAACAAATCCACTAATGGTCAGATCCGGCATTTACATTATTTATAAGGAATATTGTGTTTTTGGTGTTTGGGAAATAAACATGTTATTATCAGGAAAGGCGGCTTTAATTTCCGCTCGTCTCCCTATTAGTGCAGCATGATCATTAACACCCAGTTGTTCAGTAAACCAAAGCAGATAGCCAATTAAATTAAATGAGTAGAGCGAGGGGCCGGGAGATGTTCCTTCATCACTTCCACGCCGACAGCGCGCTGAGAAATGACAATAGAATCTTTTACAAGCAACTAAAATTAACATTTTCATTTCATTGTCTTCTGCGAGCACTTAAAGCCCATTGTCCACACAAAGCTGCGTTCATGAATTTCTAAAACTAGTTAATGGGATGGAACCTGATCTCGATTTAGTGTTTAACTAGTTCAAAGCTCGAGGATTTCCTTATAGTATAGATTGTCTTTGTGTGTGTAGAGAACTCATGCTAGTATTTATTATTATTATTATTATTATTTATTATTATAGCGCCATTTATTCCATGGCGCTTTACATGTTAGGAGGGGTATACATAATAAAAACAGGTACAATAATCTTGAACAATACAAGTCGCAACTGGTACAGGAGGAGGGAGGACCCTACCCGCGAGGGCTCACAGTCTACAAGGGATGGGTGAGGATACAGTAGGTGAGGGTAGAGCTGGTCGTGCAGTGGTTTGGTCGATCGGTGGTTACTGCAGGTTGTAGGCTTGCCGGAAGAGGTGGGTCTTCAGGTTCTTTTTGAAGGTTTCGATGGTAGGTGAGAGTCTGATATGTTGTGGTAGAGGGTTCCAGAGTAGGGGTGATACGCGAGAGAAATCTTGTATGCGAGTGTGGAAAGTGGAGATAAGAGGGGAGTAGAAAAGGAGATCTTGTGAGGATCGGAGGTTGCGATTTGTTGAGATTTGTGAAATCTCCTGTAGATTCATTAATTTTTCTCTATATATACATTTCTGGATCATTTATAAACATTTGAATTATAAACGACTTTAGTGCAGCGCCCCAGAGTCCTGGTCATTGCAGTACTGTGGCTCCGCCACTATGGGGAGCTATGGTGCGTCTGATGGCACTGAAGGAGTTCATCTGACCAGGTATCACAGACACCAATACATTTCACAGCTGGGCCTCCGGGGGGAGCTAAGGGTTCTATTCATTAGGCCACTCCCCACCATAGTGGGTAAACTGGGGGTCAGGCAGGAAGTTAGATCAGAAAGCTGACTGGGTTGGAACCAGGCAACACCTTGTGGCAGAGGGTGTTGTGGGGGAAGATACAGTAGGGCCTCTGTCAGGGGTGGGATCCTGACAGAGGCTTGGCAACTTGAACGAACGTAACGGGACCGCGCCTGCTCCGGGTAGCGGCGGTGCCCAAGGAAGGACTAGAAGCGAGATAGATTGTGCTGAGTGAGAAACGAGATCAAGCAAAAGGAGAAATACCAGTAGGGGTCGTGCTGTAAGACCGGAGCAACACCCTACTGAGGCGCACTACCGGTGGCCGGAACGCCGAGGGAGTAGAATAACATTCAGCTTCAAGCAATACTCCAAACAGCGGCAGGACAGTCAGTCTAAGGCGGGCTGTCTAACTTAAATCACCTATGCAGTCTTGGGGGGCAACTTGTGGAGAGGGGCGACTCTAGGGTCCCGGAAGAGCTCCGAGCCTACCCGTCATACGGGTGCCGTCCCAACCAGAACAACAGGGAGGGACGGAGGATTAGAAGAACATCATTTAATCGAGTTGTGAGGGAACTTAAGAAACAGACACAACGGTTGTGGGGACTTTCCGTAAGCACAGCAGGGAAGGACCACAACACAGCGCTAGAAGGAAGGCACCGATTTCCACCTGTGAGGAGAACTCCGGAGGTGCCATTGGACCGGCCGGACTTGCGCAGCCTGGTGAACCGTATTCCGGACTGAGGACCCAGAGATCTTCAGTAAAGAAGGTAAAGAGACTGCAACCTGGTGTCCTCGTTATTTACTGCACCGCACCACTACAGCCTCACCCCCATCTACATCATCCACTCCTAGTAATCCCCTGTGCGCCCCACGGCAGGGTCACGGACCGGGGCCTAGCCTCCGTGACAACCCCAGAGCAGAGACTCAGAGGCCCGGTACCGGGTACCCCTCGGCCCTGCGGCAGTGGGGGCGCTACATTAGCAAAAAATTCAGTGTGAAGACAGGGTCATTTTTGAAGAAATAACCATGCATGACATGATGTCTTACCTGCACGTATGATCGGGGAGGTTTCTGTTAGGCCGTTCCCACCAAGGTGAGCATTACAAGAGCTTGATTGCCAACCATGCGTAAGAAACATTGTATGGCGATTTGTAGGAAACATGGTTGTCGATGTACTTCTACTGTCTGTTTCCATGGACAAGGGGTAGACAGAGTAAGCAACCGCTGAGGGCACCTTTGGAAAAGGATGGTGCACTGACACATATTGTGTCTGGAGTGTATTCAGACTTTAAAGCCTGGTGAGTCCCAAAAGGCTCCTTTACCCTCTGCACACTTTTGTTTTGTGTGTGTGTGTGTATGCATATGATTAATGAGAGCTTGTGGCAGCATTCCTAAGGAATCTTAGTCCTTGTCTATTGGCAGTAGCTTCCAGTTGACTTATGCTTTATTCTTGAGTTGTCCAGAGAGTGGTCCAAAACGTTAAGGGAAGAGATCACTGCTTTGCAAAACTGAGGGAAAAGGACACAAAAAGACACAGACGCATTTGAGTTAGAGTATTAAAAGGGTCACACTGGCGCTCATCCTAAGAGCCAAAAATTAACCTCAGCTGCTGGGATCAGGACAAAGTAGTGCCAACTGTGTCTATAATCATAAAACTGTAATACTGTATCCATCCCGCGCTTAAGGATAAACCACAAGAGAAAAGTTTCCAGTAGGTCTGACTACTTACTTATACCAAAGCCTCAAATTCCACTCAGGTAAGTAACTGTGTAAATACCTGCAAAAACAACTGGTTACGAACACCACTATAGTGTATGCCTGACAATTCTACCCACTGACCACAGCGGTCAAAACAGTATATAGCTGCGAGCTTACCTATGTGTATTGGGTGCTGCGGCGTGCAATGTAATTTGATATCTGCGCGGTGCAGGCTCCCTTGTTCAAGGCAGGCGTCCGGGGCTGTGGCGCTGTATACCAGATAGTGGAGCGTGATGTGCTGCCAGGGATGCTCCGGCCGGTAGCGTGCCTGGATATCGCGCGGTGCAAAAGAAAGATGGCCGATAGGCTCCACCTACTAGTGATGTCACGTTCAGGATGGAGCGCTGTGGTGCTCAAAAAGAAAGGGAATGTAGCTAACCAATGCGTTTCAAAGAGACACGATCTTCTTCCTCAGGGTTATCGCTCCCTAGAATGTCCCTGCCATATATACTCTCTAGCTGAGTTCATGTGCCACCCATTCTTTTAACCCCCGACTATCTAGTGCTTGTGTGTTAATGTATTCACACCCTAACACCAATCATAAAAGGTTAGTAAAAGGCTAAGACATTTGCCTACAAATATATACATGATGGATATTGAACATATGCACTCTATAATAATCAACTGCATTAATTTGTACTCTCTATATGCATTTTAAAACCACATTTTTTTATAACATTAAAATACAAATATTCCCCCCAAGTCAGTGATACATACAGCTATAGAAGGGTCATTTTCCAGTGTATATAATATTATTACTGTTCAAGAAAAAATATAGTGAAGCATGATGGTGACTTAGTGATGCCTACAGTGAAGCAGGGTGGTGGCTCGGTGATGCCTACAGTGACGCATGGCAGTGGCTTGGTGATGTCTGCAATAAAGGATGTTGATGCCTTGCTGATGCTTTGGGCCTGCTTGGCGTCCTTTGGCACTGGAAGCTTGCAGCATGTGGAAGGAAATTGGATTCAATCAAGTATCAAAAATTTCTAGAAGAAAATGTCATGTCTTCTGTGAGAAAGTTGAAGCTTTCATCAGAGCAACAGCCCCAAGCATATCTCAAAGTCCCCATGGCCTGGTTTCAGATGAAGTCCTGCATGATTCTGGAGTGGCCATCACAGACACCTGACTTGAACCCCATTGAAATTTTTTTGTGGAATTTCAACTGATGGTTACAGCATGCAAACTCAAGAATATTGGCCATGAGAAATGGCATAACATCCCACAAGAACATGGCCAGAAGCTGCTGTCTGACTATGCATCACGTCTGCAGCAGGTTATTACAGCCAAAGGTGCTCTGCTAAGTATTAAAGACAATTGTCAAGAAGGGGTGAATTATTATTTTTACTATAGTAGTCAGTAAAAGTGGCATTTTTTGCAATTGTGATATGAATTTTATTGAGTTACTTACATTGTTCATATTTCAAAATGGCAGAAAGTTTTATACAAACCCTCAGGAAAGGAAGAAGGGCTGGATTTCTGGAGTCTGTAAGAAAAATTTATAAAGGCTTGAACACCCAGTTATATCCCTGTTATAATGGTTTGACAAATGAGGCACTTTAAAGACCACACAAAGGAGTATGAAGAGTAATAACAAAATGAAACTAAAATAATTTTATAGAAGGGATAAAATCAGATTTTTATAATTATTACTATTATTAGTTGGGGCAGGGGGTCTGCCCTCCGTGCTCAGAAAGGGTTGTATGATACTAAATTTTGTCATATATTACACAAGTATCACTCATCATATGGATCCAGGTTAAAATCTAAGAGGAAGATCCTGGTTAAATTATGACAATGAGATTTTGTTATGAGCTTCAGTAAATCCAATGGGCGCTTGAGATAATAATATTGTCCTGTAATACTGTTGGGCGGCACTAAATCAGCACGATTCACGAGCAGCAGGAGGGGTGCATCTTATTGAAATTCATAAGGTCAAAAAGAAAGCTAAAAATCAATTTAGAAGCTATGAAAATGTAGGTTACAACTATATTCAGCAGCAATAAAAAACATATAGGAAAAAAAAATCAGTTACAGAACATGAGGGGCCGGGGGACGAGAGAATTATTATCTGTACATATGAAGGAGAAGGAGAACATTTCATTTTGTCAGATATTACCAAATTCCTGAGTGTAATATAGGAGATTCTGTGATATGCACCTGGCTGGTATAACCTGGGCATCTTATGGCTATACTTTTCTATGAACATCTTGTATAAGGTTATAGAGCTTTTTAACGTGATATGGAGCATGCTGATAAAACCTGGGTATATTCTGAATAAATATAGGTACAGCTTGTTATATACTGGTGCGTACTGTGGTACACACACAGTATATACACTGCTCAAAAAAATAAAGGGAACTCTAAAATACCACATCCTAGATATCACTGAATGAAACAATCCAGTTGAAAATCTTTATTCATTACATAGTGGAATGCATTGAGAACAATAAAGCATAAAAATGATCAATGTAAATCAAAATTAATATCCCATAGAGGTCTGGATTTTGAATGATACTCAAAATCAAATTGGAAAAACAAATTACCGGCTGATCCAATTTCAGTGGAAATGCCTCAAGGCAAGCAAATGATGCTTAGTATTGTGTGTGGCCTCAATGTGCCTATATGACCTTCCTACAATGCCTGGTCATGTTTCTGATGAGGCAGCGGATGTTCTCCTGAGGGATCTCCTCCAAGACCTGGATTAAAGCATTAGTCAACAGTGTGTGGTGCAACGTTGCGTTGGAGGATGGAGCAAGACATGATGTCCCAGATGTGCTCAATTGGATTTAGGTCTGGGGAACGAGCAGGCCAGTCCATAGCATCAATGCGTTCATCATGCAGGAACTGCTGACATACTCCAGCCACATGAGGCCTAGCATTATCATGCATCAGAAGGAACCCAGGGCCCACTGCACCAGCATATGGTTTGACAGTGGGTCTGAGGATCTCATTCCAGAACCTCATGGCAATCAGGGTACCTCTGGCTAGCACATGGAAGGCTGTGCGGCCCACCAAAGAAATGCCTTCCCACACCATCACTGACCCAAAGCCAAACTGGTCATGCTGGATGATGTTGCCAATCTTGGTGTTTGTTGGAAAATGTCAATCGCCCTGCACGGTGTTGAGCTGTAAGCATAACGCACACTAGTGGACGTTGGGACCTCATACCACCCTCATGGAGTCTGTTTCTGACAGTTTGAGCAGACACATGGATGTTAGTGGCCTGCTAGAGGTCATTTTGCAGGGCTCTGGCACTGCTGCTCCTGTTCCACCTTGCACAAAGGAGGATGTAGCAGTCCACTGCTGGGTTGTTGCCCTCCTACAGCCCCTTACATGTCTCCTGCTGTACTGCTCCATGCTCTGGACATAGCTACCCTTCTTACCTCAGCTCGCATTGATGTGCCATCCTAGATGAGCTGCACTACCTGAGCAACTTCTGTGGGCTGTGGACACTGCCTTATGCTACTGTACAGTACCTCTAGGGGTGAGAGCAAAGACAAAATGCAAAAGTGACCAAAACAAAAGCCAAAAAGGATGAGAACATAGAAATGGTCTGTGCTCACTCCCGACAGAACCA
Organism: Ranitomeya variabilis; assembly: GCF_051348905.1. Classification (NCBI taxonomy): domain Eukaryota; kingdom Metazoa; phylum Chordata; class Amphibia; order Anura; family Dendrobatidae; genus Ranitomeya; species Ranitomeya variabilis. The sequence continues at coordinate 596,111,742 of NC_135235.1, read as the reverse complement.
CTATGGGGATTGTCTTGCTAATTTTTACCTGTTGTCTGTTCCATTTGCCAACAGCAGGAGAAATTGATTCACAATCAGTGTTGCTTCATAACTGAACAGGTTGATTTCACAAAAGTGTGATTGACTTGGAGTTACATTGTGTTGTTTAAGTGTTCCTTTTATTTTTTGAGCAGTATTTATATAGCAATATATAGATACCTCTCAAGTATCTTTTTCTCTTTTTGTCTATATTACAAGTGTGTTTCTGTGTCTGTTTCTTAAGATGCCTTGCTTACTTTGTTATACCATGCCAGATGAAGAGAGTTAAGCAGTCTCAAAAGCTTGCTTTGCAACATCATTTCTGTTAATTTTTTTAGCTATGAAACAGAACCTGTGATGTAAAAAAATGCTATTAACCTTCAGATATTGGGTTAATTGTACAATACCTCTAGGGGTGAGAGCAATGCCAAAATGCAAAGTGACCAAAACAACAGCAAAAAAGGATGAGAACAGAGAAATGGTCTGTGGTCACCCCCTGCAGAAGCACTCCTTTATTGGGGTTGTCTTGCTAATTGCCTATCATTTCTACCTGTTGTCTGTTCCATTTACACAACAGCAGGGGAAATTGATTCACAATCATCTCTCCATAACTGGACAGGATGATTTCACAGAAGTGTGATTGACATTGTGTTGTTTAAGTGTCCCCCTGTTTTTAGCAGTGTATACATATATATCTTTTATCCTGGTACATGAGTTACATTGTGTTGTTTAAGTGTTCCCTTTATTTTTTTGAGCAGTGTATATGGAAATATATACACATATGCAGCTAGTATAAGCAAATATTTGTGAAGTGTAAAGTAAAGGTTACAATGTTTTCTAAATATTTTAAAAATCTAAATCTTAATAATGTGACGTGAATTTGTATTCAGCCCCCCAGTCAATACCTTGTAGGACCATCCTTTGCTGCAATTACTGCTGCAAGTCTTTTGGGGTATGTCTCTGCCAGCTTTTTACATATAGAGGCTGAAAGCGCTGCCCCTTGATCAGCAATCTTCAAGTCTTGAAACAGATTATCTACTGTATCGGATTAAGGTCTGGACTGTGACTGGGCCATTCACACGCATGAATATGTTTTGATTTAAATCATCCATTGTAGCTCTGGCAGTATGTTTTGGACTATTGTCCTCCTGGAAGTGAACCTACGCCCCAGTCTCAAGTCTTTTGCTGCTTCTAACAGGTTTTCCTCCTGGATTTCTCTGTACTTAGCTCCATCCATCTTCCCATTAACTCTGACAGCTTCCTTATCCCTGTTGAAGTAAAGCCTTCCTACAGCATGATCCATGTTTGATGGTGGAAATGGTGTTTTCAGGGTCATATGCAGTGTAGGTTTCCATCACATATAGTGTTTTGCATTTAGCCCCAAAAGTTCTTCATTGGTCTCATCTGACCAAAGCACCTTTTCCACATGCTAGCTGTATCCCTTTGCTGCTTTTTCAAACTGCAACTGGGACTTATGGCTTGCTTTCAAAAATGGCATTCATCTTGCCACGCTTCCATAAATGCCAAAATTGTGAACTATACCACTAATAGTTGTCCTGTGAACAGATTCTCCCATCTGACCTGGAGATCTCTGCAGCTCCTCCCGAGTGACCATGGGCCTCTTGGCTACTTCTCTAATTAGTGCTCTCCTTGCTTGGCATGTCAGGTTAGGTGGACAGCCATGTCTTGGAAGGTTTGCAGTTGTGGCATACTCCTTAGATTTTTTGGATGATGGATTGAACATTGCTCCTTGGGATGTTTAGAGCTTGGGCTATTCTTTATATAACCTAACCCTGCTTTACTCTTTTCCACAACTTTATCCCTGACCTGTCTGATGTGTTCCTTGGTTTCATGATGTTGTTTGATCCCTAGTATTCACAAACAAAGGTCTAAGGCCTTCACAGAACAGCTGTAGTTATACTGAGAATTATGCACAGGTGGGCTCAGTTTACTATTTAAGTAACATCTGAAAACAGTTGGTCACTCAATATTTTTTTAGACTGCAGATGACTGAATACAAATTGATGTCATAATTTTCACATTTATATTTTAAAATAATTAGAAAACCATGTACTATTTCCTTTAGACTTTATATCACGCAACATCCCCAAAATAATACATTTAAGTTTGGAACAGGAAAAATGTGTAAAAGTACAAGGATTAAGAATAAGTTTTCAAGGCATTATATATATCTTCTTGTATATAGTGATGTGGAGCATGCTGGTGTAACCGGGTATATTCTGTATACAATTATGTATATATAACTGTTATAACCTGATTTCAGGTGAATGTATGTTAGATTTAGCTTTTATATCTTCTACATAAAAATGAATTTGGCAGCTATGTGTATAGGATCAACCTACTATCTCCTGATGTTCACTGTGAGCTGCTCCAATAAATATATATTTTCTGTGGCGGAAGTTTACAGATATTAGCTGGTAGTTGTTGAATTACAAGCAAAGAGAAAAAAAGCTTTTATTCAAATATTCTTTGCCTTCTTTAAACAAATCTTTCCAGTTTTATTAATGTAAATCAGACATTTTGTAATACATCTATAACTAGTTGTGTTCCCTCTCAGTTATTTTTGACCAACAGTTCATTTAATGTTATTTTTTTCACAATAACAATCTAGTTGCTGATTTGCCCTTTCTGCCATATAATGACTTCTTTCCTTTAGTAATAGAAGGGGCATCAGGAAAGGTGAGCACGCTGCCTCTAAATGACTCTCTAATCACTACAGCCGTGGTCTTATGACCCTTTTATCTAATTTCCTAATTGTTGATTTAGCCTTATGACCATGAAGCCAAATATTACCAGTAATGGAAATAAAGTAAAAAGTCGTATTTCAAAAAAAATCAAAAAAATCAGAACCTTCTGAATTTGTAGCTATGGACTGCGAATATGTAAAAAAAAAGCTTACTCCAGACTTTGCCCACGCTGAAAACCTGCAGAATGAATAAAGAGAGAATCATTCATATGCAAAAAACAAAACATTAAAGAAGACTTCACATATGAGAGGCAGAAATGAAAGAATAAATTAGAGAAGGTTAAGATCCTCGTAGAGTTTTACTAACAAAGCTCGGGGGGATTCTGAAATTCTGTGTTCTTTTAATCAAACAGGGTAAGCGACCATAGAAAGTTGAGATAAATTAGCATGAGGAATAGGAGCTTCACAGAACCAGGGTCCCAAATATAGATCAAAGGAACAGGTTCAGACATTGGCGAATGAGTGCGAAAATAATGTTTAGCACGTCCTGGTGCTACAGTCACCATGTACCCACATGTGTGGCTTTATCAATGGCTCAAGGGGCAGACATTTCTTGTAGATGTCAGCAAATAGCTAGAAGTTATATCATAGGTCATGTTGGAAAAACTTTATAGTTGACCTAATGTTTTATAGATTTGGGCCATAGGAAAAAATTTACCTGCATAGTTGATGAAGTTCTAAAACTTTCATTTAACAAATGCCTCAAGAAATTTGGAGAAATCCTCTGTAGGTCCCATTTGGGGAAGAGCACTGGTGATAAATCAGTTATTTTTTGATCACCCATGTTGACCACCGTGATAGACTTGCTAGGTAAGATCTAGTGTGTCTTCTGATCTTTGGTCTTGCACAGTTTTGCGGCAAAGACCAGACTGTAGACGTGAGCAGATCAATTTATGGAAGATCGAGGTCAAGATGAATTTTCTGAAATTCGCAGTTTCACGTGAATTCAAATACTTTGAGATCTGATTCGTCGTTCACATAAAAAGAAAACTTGCCCGTGGCATCACCCACACTGCTGAAGCCTTCGAGAGCAGGCTAACATCATATTGCATGACCTCGCAGTCTTCCCTATAATGCCTTGCTGCTATGACATCTAGCAGATTATCGCACCTTGTGCAGTGGTGCTCACTACCGTGGCCATTACAGATCAGTGGTTTCTAACACTGCATAGGCTGTTCCGCTTTTTTCTATCTCCAGAGTCACTGGTTAAAGGGAGCCTGTCACCCCCAAAATCGAAGGTGAGCTAAGCCCACAGGCATCAGGGGCTTATCTACAGCATTCTGTAATGCTGTTGATAAGCCCCCAATGTATCCTGAAAGATGAGAAAAACAGGTTAGATTATACTCACCCAGGGGCGGTCCCGGTTCTGTTCTGGTCCAATGGGCGTCGTGGTCCGGGGCCTCCCATCTTCTTACGACGACGTCCTCTTCTTGTCTTCACGCATCGGCTACAGCACAGGTGTACTTTATCTGCCCTGTTGATGGCAGAGCAAAGTACTGCAGTGCGCAGGCGCTGGGAAAGGTCAGAGAGGCCCAGCGCCTGCACACTGCAGTACTTTGCTCTGCCCTCAAGAGGGCAGACAAAGTACGCCTGCGCTGGAGCCGCAGCGTGAAGACAAGAAGAGGACATCATCGTAAGAAGATGGGAGGTCCTGGACCGGACCACGAGGTCCATCGGACCAGAACAGAACCGGGACCATCCGCCCAGGTGAGTATAATCTAACCTCTTTTTCTTATCTTTCAGGATACATCGGGGGCTTATCTACAGCATTACAGAATGCTGAAGATAAGCCCCTAATGCCGACGGCCGCAGCTCACCTTCGATTTTGGGGGTGACAGGTTCCCTTTAAGTGTCTCCTGTAGTCTCCTGGCTGTCATTTTTATTACATTTCTCGCTTGAAAAAGGCCCTTCATTCATCTACCTCAATTGTATTTCACCTTATGATTTTTAAGGATGGAACAAAGGTTATGTTTTATCCCTATTTTATCTGGTGCCTCTGAATTCTTGGATTTTTTTCTCCTGTAAAGTGTAAGCTCTTAAGGTTAGACTCAGCAGGGTCCTCTTACTCTCTCTTGTAGAGTGTATACCCTTATGATTAGCTGGGTTCTCTCTCTGCTGTAGAGTGTAAGCTCTTATGGTCAGCAGGGTCCACTTATTCTCCCTTGTAGAGTGTACCCTCTTATGATCAGTAGGGTCTTGTCTGTCTCTAGTGGTCAGCGGAGTCCTCTTTCTCTCCTGTAGAGTGTAAGCTCTTACTGTCAGGGCTGTCAGGGGGTCCTCTCTCTCCTGTGGAGTGGAAGCTATCATGGTCAGCAGAGTCCTCTCTCTTCTGTAGAGTGTAAGCTCTTATGGTCAGTGCGGTTCTCTCTCTCTAATAGAGTGTAAGCTCTTATGGACAGAGAGATTCTATCTCTAATAGAGTGTACGCTCTTATGATTAATGGGATTCTCTCTCTTTTCTCTCCCTCCATATATTTTTAAGAGCAATTATAAGCTTTGCAGCATTGAGATTTCCATGAATATCTTCACAGCAAAACTAAATTTTAGGGAAAATTCGGCAGAGCTGGCAAATTCGAATTTCAAGATCTACTCATCTCTACCAGATTGGTATGTCCTAGAGCAATATATAGTAAACACTTTATAGTAAATGTATTATTTAGTACCACAAGAATGACATTTTGGAGGTACAGAGAGACAGACAGATTTGGGTCAAGGACTGAACTCCCCTGTCGCATTAGTGTCAAGATTTACAGCTGGTAGATCTATGGCAAGTCTTGAGTATATAAAAAATTGTTTTAATCTGTGATACTTTGGAGTCCACTGTCTTTGATCAGGTGGCATCACAGCCAGAAATGTTGCACTAAAGCCCCAATCTTTATCTTCATAGTTCACTGGTGTGGCTCTATTCTGGTTTTGGCTGACAGCTCCTTGCCTTCTCTACTCGATCAAGGTAATTCTTCTGTGATTAGACTGGAATACGATTTATGCGTCTTTGCTTTGGTTTAGAGAAAATTGTTTCCAATGTGTCTAATTTATATAAATTGTAAAAATAGATCACATCACTGTGTTACCATTGGGACAAATCCATCAAACATAGCATGGATTTTAAACTGCTTTTGACTAAGAGTTCTCTTTTAGACGGTGGTCGTCATGTTGGAGTCTTTCAGATGTTTGTGTAAGGAGAGTTGAGTACACCTGATAGTTTTTTTATTTTTTCATGTCAGACAATAATTGGATAACAATAAGCTATATACAAGATCCCGTTGAACATGTAAAGGGATAAATTGGCCACGATGTTTGTACAATTCATCCCACTGTCAGCTTAAAGGGATTGTCCCATAAACAACATACCAGCTTTTCACGGGTGATAACTTTACGATCATTGGGCAGTCTTGTTCTTTGGATCTGTGGAGTTTTGGGCAGCCATTCCTCCAGTAATTATAAATTTATCATCCATTCTGTGGATAGATGACATATTACTAATTCACCAACAGGTCCTGTTGTAAAAATGTTATTTCCCAGATCTAAGATCATCAGAGCAATCAAGGAAAAAAGCAAGATTTCTGGAAGATTTTAGCTCAGAAGTTGGAAATTTTATAAAGTTACTTAAAGAGTAATCATCATTCTAATTTTTATTTCATGAATCAATAGTACACATGAAAAGAAGCAGCTTTGTAATATGTTTTATCTGAGAAATCTGCTTCTTTTACATCAGGAGACTGATTTTTCACTCTTAATTTTTGGGTAAAAACATGTATTCGGTCTGTACAGATTTTATTACTGAGATAGAAGATGACTATTGTTGCTCGTAAAATTCTGTGGAGGAGGAGGAGCTGGAGGCGGACACACATTCTGCGGCAAGTTCTCCTGAAATGACAGTTACAGTTCTCCATAGATCTTTATGAGCACCAACTGCCATCTCCTACTGTATCTCAGTAATGGGAACGTCTGTCTTCACTGAATACAGATTTTACTTATGAATTGAGAATTTTGAAAATGAAAGATCAGTCCAGGAGGAGAAAGAAGCATATTTCACTACTAACTAAGATATATTAGAAAATGTTTCTTATTTTCATGTGTACTATTAATTTATGACATAGAAATTAAAGTGGTGGTTATTCTTGCACATTTGCATAAATTATTCTATGTGCTCGAAGGTGGACATAAGGGACTGTCTATGAATTTTCTTTATTATGATACTAGATCTCTGCTTATGTTTTCTATCATACGTTATTATTCCTTCCTATGTTGCTATGTCGTCTATGTTTATCAAGCGCATTATAACTAATGACTTTTCATGTGATGTGCAGAAGCCATAACGCTCCCCTCCCCCCAACATAAAGACCATCACTTATCATTTACAAAGCTGAACCTGGTGGGAGCTGTTAGTTATGTGTATGGATGGGAGTAGGGTGTGGATGTCCCCAGCAAGGTAATAATTGTCTTAGAGCCTCACATCATGGACACCGGCATCATCCTCAGCCGTTCACACATTAATAATAATTCCTTTTATTTCTCTTGGAGGCAGATATGAAATATGTTTTCAATTTGCCCTAGAATCCTGTATATAGCGCACGTATCACAATGTGCGCACGGCATCCTCAGCGTTCATCATTAACAAACTGTCCTCTCTCTCCTGCATTAGACCAAAGCTAGCACATCAATCTGACCATTTCTAATGAGATATGGGATAATACTGCATGGCGTACATTCCCTGTCAGCCACTGGCTGATGGCTTTAGAATAAGAAACGATCCTTCATTAATTAACCTTCACTTTCTATGTAGATTCACTCATTGAGATGCAGGTAATTAAATCAAGGTCACCCCAAGGACTGACAAGAAAAAAAAAATAGAAATGGAAAAAAAAAAAAACAGCCGCGTCTTATGTAGTCGTAGTGAAGACGTTTTGGTGAAAAGAGGGAAAATTCTGCAGAAGTGTCACATTTTGTAACCTGCTTTACTTTCAGGTCGTATTTTGCTTTCGTACCTCTATCATACAGGGAGATGATGAGCGAGTGATGGCGCCCTCATGTTTGCTGGGATCAAAGCCGCCATAAATTACTTCAGTACTAATGGAATATTCCCTTATATAAATAAAGTAAGCTTCTCAGTTCCCATCATCAGGCCACGGGGCTCACAATTGGGTCATTGTAATCTTGTGGTTTCCAGGAGTGTTAAAGGGGTTGTATCACTGATGACCCAACTTTCAGATAGGTGATCAATGTCTGATCATTAGGGGTGGACACTCGGCACCTGCCCAATTCAGCTGCTCTTGGTGACTGCTTAGTTGTAGAGGTGCACACCACAGCTGCGTCGAAGAAATAGTGGCCGTGGTGGGGTACTGCACATCCACCCCTATTGTTTTGAATAATGAGTGGATGTGCAGTACCTGGTCGCCGCTATTATTCCGTCGACAGAGCTGTAACTAAGCAGCTCCTAGCCGCCGAAACCGGGAACAGCTGATCAGCGGAGGTGCTGGATGTCACACCGCCACCACTCAGACATTGATCACCTTTCATAAGGATGGGCCTGCGCCGGAGCGTGAAGACAAGAAGAGGACGTCATCATAAGAAGATGGGAGGCCCTGGACTGGACCGCGACGCCCACCGGATCGGACCGCCCGCCCAGGTGAGTATAATAAAACCTATGTTTCTCATCTTCCAGGATACATCGGGGGCTTAGCTACAGCATTCCAGAATGCTGTAGATAAGCCCCTGATGCTGGTGGGCTTAGCTCATCGTCGATTTTGGGAGTGACAGGTTCCCTTTAAGTACAAATTTGGCAACATTCCAAGGTGTTTTATGACAGAAATCTGGGGAAATCATTTTTATGAATCGAGCTCTTTGTGTTTCAATTTATCTTTTATTTCCATAATCTCTGCTTGCTGACAGAGATTGGGAATGCTGAATTTCAGCTCAACTGGTGCAGCCTTCAGCTTTGTAAGGCTACTTTCACACTGGCGTTAACTGCATTACGTCGCAATGCGTCGTTTTGCCGAAAAAACGCATCTTGCAAAAGTGACTAAGTAACTAACATTAGCGACGCATTTGCGACGCAATGACACACGTCGCAACCGTCGTGCGACGGTTGTGCCGTGCTGTGGCGGACCGTCGGGAGCAAAAAACGTTACATGTAACGTTTTTTGCTCCCGACGGTCCGCTTTTTCCGACCGCGCATGCGCGGCCGGAACTCCGCCCCCACCTCCCCGCACTTCCCCGCACCTCACAATGGGGCAGCGGATGCGCTGGAAAAATGCATCCGCTGTCCCTGTTGTGCGGCGGAGATAACGCTAGCGTCGGGAACCTCGGCCCGACGCACTGCGACGGACCGAGCCCGACGCTAGTGTGAAAGTAGCCTTAGGTTATACTTACACTGCGTTTGTAATACAAGCTCTGCATATGCATCACAAAAGCTCTGAGCCATAGGCTCTAATTAAAATCAGAGTGTCCCATTTGGTGAAGTATATGCTGGCATTGTGTACTTTTATGTACAGAGGTGTCCCCCAAAAAATGTATACTGTTCTGTATATATTTAAAAAAAAATGGATAGCTATGTGTGATGTATGGCATAGATTAACATAGGTCAAAATCTTCCATTGGCGGTATACATGTATGTTGAGATATCTGTTGTGTATCCGCTTTTTGGGCTCCCCTGGTGGTTGCTGGTGGTACTGGTGACTTGTTTGCACTTTGCTGCTTCTGTTCACCTGCTTCCATCAGCGTTTGGGAGTTTCCTATTTAGCCTTGCTCTCCAGTCATTTCCTTGCCGGTCATCATTGTAACCAGAGCCTTCGGTTGCATGTTCCTGCTACTAGTCTGCTGATCAGCTAAGTGGACTTTGTCCTTTTGTTTTGTATCTTTAGTCCAGTTTGCAGTTTTTGTAATTCTCTGTAGCTGGAAGCTCTTGCGGGCTGAAATTGCCACTCCTGTGTCATGAGTTGACACAGGAGTCTTAAAGTAATTTCAGGATGGTTTTTTGAAAGGGTTTTCAGTTGACTGTGAAGTCCTCTTTTGTATCCTTCTGCTATCTAGTAAGTGGACCTCTCTTTGCTAAATCTACTTTCATACTGTGTATGTCTTTTCCTCTTATTTCACCGTTATTACATGTGGGGGGCTGCTATCATCTTTTGGGGTATTTCCCTAGAGGTAAGCCAGGTCTGTTTCTTCCTCTACCAGGCTTAGTTAGTCCTCCGGCTGGCGCGTGGCATTTAGGAAGCCGTATGTATGCTCCCTGGCTACTATTAGTTGTGTGGTAGATTTAGCTCACGGTCAACTCGAGTTTCCATCACCCGAGAGCTCGTTTGTTATTTATATGTTTCTTACGTTCCCTTGCCATTGGGAACCATGACAGTATGACCGGCCATGTGTTAAACTTATTGGCAGAAGAAAGGAGAGAAAAAGGAAGTCTGTAAATTTTTTTTTTTTTTTCTTCTTTTTCCCTATGCTTGCTCCATAGTTGGATCAGTTGTATTTCAGCTCTAATTACTGCCTTTGCCTTTCTCTCCTTATAATCCTTGAATGGCTCTGAGCTCACCTGTTTAAAGATGGATCCTCAGAGTTTGGCTGCAGGTTTAAATAATCTTGCTACGAAGGTTCAAAATTTACAAGATTTTGTTATGCATACTCCTATTTCTGAACCTAAAATCCCTACACCAGAGGTGTTTTCCGGAGATAGATCTCGGTTTCTGAATTTCAAATATAATTGTAAATTATTCCTTTCTCTCAGACCTCACTCCTCAGGAGATCCTGTCCAGCAGGTTAAGATTGTAATTTCTTTGCTGCGAGGTGACCCTCAAAATTGGGCATTTTCATTGGCACCAGGGGATCCTGCGTTGCTCAATGTGGATGCGTTTTTCCTGGCTTTAGGGTTGCTTTATGAGGAACCTAATTTGGAGATTCAAGCTGAAAAAGCTTTGATAGCCCTATCTCAAGGGCAAGATGAAGCTGAGATATACTGCCAAAAATTTCGTAAATGGTCTGTGCTTACTCAGTGGAATGAGTGCGCCTTAGCGGCAAATTTCAGAGAGGGCCTTTCTGATGCCGTTAAAGATGTTATGGTCGGGTTCCCTGCGCCTACAGGTCTGAATGAGTCCATGACAATGGCAATTCAGATTGATCGGCGTTTGCGGGAGCGCAAACCCGTGCACCATTTGGCGGTATCTTCTGAAGAGACGCCAGAGAAAATGCAATGTGACAGAATTATGTCCAGAAGCGAGCGGCAGAATTATAGGCGTAAAAATGGGTTATGCTTCTATTGTGGTGATTCTGCTCATGTTATATCGGCATGCTCTAAACGTACTAGGAAGGTTGACAAGTCTATTTCAATTGGCACTTTACAGTCCAAATTTATTTTGTCTGTAACCTTGATTTGTTCATCATCAGTTATTACGGTGGATGCCTATGTGGACTCTGGCGCCGCTCTGAGTCTTATGGACTGGTCCTTTGCCAGGCGCTGTGGGTTTGATTTAGAGCCTCTGGAAGTCCCTATACCTCTGAAGGGTATTGATTCTACACCTTTGGCTTGTAATAAACCACAGTTCTGGACGCAAGTGACTATGCGTATGACTCCAGACCATCAGGAGGTGATTCGCTTCCTTGTGTTGTACAATTTACATGATGTTTTGGTGCTTGGATTACCATGGTTACAGTCTCATAACCCAGTCCTTGACTGGAAAGCTATGTCTGTGTTAAGCTGGGGATGTCGGGGGGCTCATGGGGACACTCCTATGGTGCCCATTTCGTCATCTATTCCATCTGAGATTCCGGCATTTTTGTCTGATTATCGTGATATTTTTGAAGAGCCTAAGATTGGTTCACTCCCTCCTCACAGGGATTGTGATTGCGCCATAGATCTGATTCCTGGCAGTAAATTTCCAAAGGGTCGTTTGTTTAACCTATCTGTACCTGAACATGCTGCTATGCGCGAGTATATTAAGGAGTCCCTGGAAAAGGGACATATTTGTCCTTCTTCATCACCTTTAGGAGCCGTTTTTTTCTTTGTCTCTAAAAAGGATGGCTCTCTGAGGCCTTGTATTGATTATCGACTCCTGAATAAAATTACAGTCAAATATCAGTATCCGTTGCCCTTGGTGACTGATTTGTTTGCTCGCATAAGGGGGGGGCTAAGTGGTTCTCTAAGATTGATCTTCGTGGGGCGTATAATTTGGTGCGAATTAAGCAGGGGGATGAGTGGAAAACCGCATTTAATACGCCTGAGGGCCATTTTGAGTATTTGGTAATGCCTTTCGGCCTTTCTAATGCACCTTCTGTCTTTCAGTCCTTAATGCATGATATTTTCCGTGAATATTTGGATAAATTTATGATAGTGTACTTGGATGATATTTTGATTTTTTCTGATGACTGGGAGTCTCATGTTCAGCAGGTCAGGAGGGTTTTTCAGGTTTTGCGGGAGAATTCTTTGTGTGTAAAGGGTTCAAAGTGTGTTTTTGGGGTTCAAAAAATTTCCTTTTTGGGGTACATTTTTTCCCCTTCTTCTATTGAGATCGACCCTGTCAAGGTTCGGGCTATTTACGACTGGACGCAGCCTACTTCTCTGAAGAGTCTCCAGAAATTCTTGGGCTTTGCTAATTTTTATCGTCGATTTATAGCTGGTTTTTCTGGCGTTGCTAAACCTCTGACGGATTTGACTAAAAAGGGTGCTGATGTTGCCAATTGGTCCCCTGCTGCCGTGGAGGCCTTTCGGGAGCTTAAGCGCCGCTTTTTGTCTGCCCCTGTGTTGCGCCAGCCTGATGTTTCCCTTCCCTTTCAGGTTGAGGTCGATGCTTCCGAGATTGGAGCGGGGGCGGTTTTGTCGCAGAAAAGTCCCGACTGCTCAGTGATGAGACCTTGTGCGTTCTTTTCGCGAAAATTTTCGGCCGCCGAGCGAAACTATGATGTTGGTAATCGGGAGCTTTTGGCCATGAAGTGGGCATTTGAGGAGTGGCGTCATTGGCTTGAGGGTGCCAAACATCAGGTGGTAGTTTTGACTGATCACAAGAATTTAATTTATTTGGAGTCTGCCAGGCGCCTGAATCCTAGACAGGCACGTTGGTCGTTGTTCTTTTCCCGGTTTAATTTTGTGGTCTCGTACTTACCGGGTTCTAGGAATGTGAAGGCAGATGCTCTTTCTAGGAGTTTTGAGCCTGACTCTCCTGGGAATTCTGAACCTGCTGGTGTCCTTAAGGATGGAGTGGTTTTGTCTGCTGTCTCTCCTGATTTGCGACGTGCTTTGCAAGAATTTCAGGCGGATAGACCTGATCGTTGTCCGTCTTGTAGACTGTTTGTTCCTGACGAGTGGACCACTAGAGTCATCTCGGAAGTTCATTCTTCTACTCTGGCAGGTCATCCGGGAATTTTTGGCACCAGAGATTTGGTGGCTAGATCCTTCTGGTGGCCTTCCCTGTCTCGAGATGTGCGTGTTTTTGTGTAGTCTTGCGATGTGTGTGCTCGGGCCAAGCCTTGTTGTTCTAGGGCTAGTGGGTTGTTGTTGCCCTTGCCTATTCCGAAGAGGCCTTGGACGCACATCTCTATGGACTTTATCTCGGACCTCCCTGTTTCTCAGAAGATGTCTGTCATCTGGGTGGTGTGTGACCGTTTTTCTAAAATGGTTCATTTGGTGCCATTGCCTAAGTTGCCTTCCTCATCTGAGTTGGTCCCTCTGTTTTTTCAAAATGTGGTTCGCCTGCATGGTATTCCGGAAAACATCGTTTCTGACAGGGGTACCCAGTTCGTGTCTAGATTTTGGCGGGCAGTCTGTGCCAGGTTGGGCATTGATTTGTCTTTTTCGTCTGCATTCCATCCTCAGACCAATGGCCAGACGGAACGAACTAATCAAACTTTGGAGACTTATTTGAGGTGTTTTGTGTCTGCGGATCAGGATGATTGGGTTGCCTTTCTGCCGTTGGCGGAGTTTGCTCTTAATAATCGGGCTAGTTCTGCCACTTTGGTTTCTCCTTTCTTTTGCAATTCAGGGTTTCATCCGCGTTTTTCATCTGGTCAGGTTGAATCTTCGGATTGTCCTGGAGTGGATGCGGTAGTGGATCGGTTGCATCAGATTTGGGGACAAGTGGTGGATAATTTGGAATTGTCCCAGGAGAGGACTCAGCAGTTTGCTAACCGCCGTCGTCGTGTTGGCCCCCACCTTCGTGTTGGGGACTTGGTGTGGTTGTCTTCCCGTTTTGTCCCTATGAGGGTTTCTTCTCCTAAATTTAAGCCTCGGTTCATCGGTCCTTATAGGATTTTGGAGATTCTTAACCCTGTCTCCTTTCGTTTGGACCTCCCGGCATCTTTCGCTATCCATAATGTGTTCCATCGGTCGCTGTTGCGGAGATATGAGGTACCGGTGGTTCCTTCTACTGAACCTCCTGCTCCTGTGCTGGTGGAGGGTGAATTGGAGTACGTGGTAGAAAAGATCTTGGACTCCCGTATTTCCAGACGGAGACTTCAATATCTGGTTAAATGGAAGGGCTATGGTCAGGAAGATAATTCTTGGGTAACTGCCTCTGATGTTCATGCCTCGGATTTGGTTTGTGCCTTTCATAGGGCTCATCCAGATCGCCCTGGCGGTTCTTGTGAGGGTTCAGTGCCCCCTCCTTAAGGGGAGGGTACTGTTGTGTATCCGCTTTTTGGGCTCCCCTGGTGGTTGCTGGTGGTACTGGTGACTTGTTTGCACTTTGCTGCTTCTGTTCACCTGCTTCCATCAGCGTTTGGGAGTTTCCTATTTAGCCTTGCTCTCCAGTCATTTCCTTGCCGGTCATCATTGTAACCAGAGCCTTCGGTTGCATGTTCCTGCTACTAGTCTGCTGATCAGCTAAGTGGACTTTGTCCTTTTGTTTTGTATCTTTAGTCCAGTTTGCAGTTTTTGTAATTCTCTGTAGCTGGAAGCTCTTGCGGGCTGAAATTGCCACTCCTGTGTCATGAGTTGACACAGGAGTCTTAAAGTAATTTCAGGATGGTTTTTTGAAAGGGTTTTCAGTTGACCGTGAAGTCCTCTTTTGTATCCTTCTGCTATCTAGTAAGTGGACCTCTCTTTGCTAAATCTACTTTCATACTGTGTATGTCTTTTCCTCTTATTTCACCGTTATTACATGTGGGGGGCTGCTATCATCTTTTGGGGTATTTCCCTAGAGGTAAGCCAGGTCTGTTTCTTCCTCTACCAGGCTTAGTTAGTCCTCCGGCTGGCGCGTGGCATTTAGGAAGCCGTCGGTATGCTCCCTGGCTACTATTAGTTGTGTGGTAGATTTAGCTCACGGTCAACTCGAGTTTCCATCACCCGAGAGCTCGTTCGTTATTTATATGTTTCTTACGTTCCCTTGCCATTGGGAACCATGACAGATATCTCCAACGGAAGACTCCATTTCAATGTGAACATAGCTTTAGTTTACTGTAAGAAACAATGTTCCTGTCAATTAGCAACAAGAAGGGATCTTGTAAATGGTAACAAATCAAATATAAATATATTTATGGTAGTTTGCCAGCACAAAATAAATGTTCAGTAAAAAATTATTGTTGAAAACAAGCACCGACACTCAGTGCACCCTTGGTGTGGCCAAATAGTTCAGTGCACCCTTGGTGTGGCCAAACAGATCAATGCACCTTACCACTTACTTGTTTTCCCTAAATCTTTCTCTGGCCCATGTAAAGCTGGAGCTTTCAATCAAGGAAGAGGAGATAGATGTAAGATAAGTATGTGGGAAGGTGCTGAACTTTTTGGCTATGCCAAGAGTGTACTGAATTGTTTGGCCACACCAAGGGTGCACTGAGTGCTGGTGCTTGGATTGGACACTTATTTTCTGGTGACACACTTCCTTTAATTGATATATCTGTAGAAAACTACATGTGAATTCTGACCAGGTTTTGGCGGATAAGCAGGTGTTGGTTAACCAACCAGACATTGTGATAGTAGACAAGGATCAGCAGATAGCAATGATAATAGGTGTGGCAGCGCCAAGTGACAGTAACATCAAGGAATATGAGAAGCTGGAGAAACACCAGGGCCTCAAAGTAAAACTGGAGAAGATGTGGAAGGTGAAGGCAACAGTGATTCCAGTGGTGATAGGAGCACTTGGAGCAGTGACCCCTAAGTTGGGAAAATGGCTACAACAGATCCCAGGAGCAACATCTGAACTCTCTGTCCAGAAAAGTGCAATGCTGGGAACAGCTAAGATCCTGCGCAGAACCCTCAAACTCCAAGGCCTCTGGTAGAGGACCCGAGAATGAGGAAGGACAAAAAAGACCACCCCCATTGGGGTGTGAGAAGGAAGTATAAATATATACATATATATATTCAGAACAATCATAAAGTAAGTGTCTTATGTCTATAATAAATTTGGCATAATCGGCCCCTAAAGCCCCGAACTAAGGGCTCTAAGCCTGAAATATCCATGACAGGCAATATCTGGATTATTTCCCAGATTTGACAGGAAGACCAGAACAATTGTGATCGGCTCCTATTTCCTCTCTGTGTTTGTCTGTTTACAGTTTTCCCTGAAAATCCTCACAGCTCAGATGAGCCTGAACACAGCTCTAAATATTTCAGGCTTCTGCCAAAAGTGTTTCGAGCTTAATTAGATTATGATATTTCAAAGCTCGCCCAGTTGTTGTAATTTGTTTATGATACAGAGCTGCTCTTTGATCATGCAAGCTCATTTTTATGGAAACCATGTTAGCGAGCGCAGGATAAGAAATTAAGTGCATTGAGTTTGTGGTAGGAAAATACAGGAAATTAAGCACTTCTTAAAACGAGCTTATAAATAATAAATTGGGCCATGTCTAGCTCAGGAAGATTTAAGAAAATATTTTGTCTTTTACATCAGCACAAGTTCATAAGTATGCAGATTAACCTATATTATTTCCTCTGATGTCTTATCGCTGGGTATATTATTAAACTTACACTAGAAGTATAATCAATAGGACACCTTACCAACCTTAAGTAATGTAGACCGGCTGAGGGTTTGCCTATTATGCCTGGAGTTGTGTTTATTAGTCTTGTTAGGTCTTATGCACATGGCAGACATACAGGGAGTTTCAGCGGCTGTGTACTGCTGTAGGCACCCCGTGTGCTGCTGCGTGCTTTCTCCATATGGCGTCTGATGGAACATGACAGAGAACGAGCCTCTGCCTGACATCAGCAGTTTTTGGAGGAAGAGTCAGTCTCATTAAAAGTCTAGTAGATGTCGAGTAGGTTGTATGAAGCTGGAATATATATACTTGTGCCCCCTACATTTGTGTAAGAGTTACATAGCATTTTTCCTTTATGTTTGGCATATATCAAACATTTCCATTGGGCCCTAACAGGTGCCAAAAAAGTGCCACCCCAGTATACCATTGTCCTAAAAAGCATAGCCTCCAGGACTTTCCGAAAAAGAGACATGACTTCGAAATGTGTGACTATATCGGAACATCATTAAGGAAACCAAAGGCCATCAATTCACCCCACCACTAACCAAGTTAAATAAAACTATCATACTGCTTGACATTGGCTGTAATGGTCACAGCATTAATTACAGATCAATATACAAACAAAGCATAGCCACCAGAAAGGAGGGGGGACTGAGTGTTCAAAAAACACCTTTATTTGTGATAAACAGCTCCTCCACACCATCTCCACCAGCACCTTACCATCTCAAGGGCAACCCAGCTGAGTGTTACTAAAATATCCCACTGAAACCTTAGACCAGTAGGGATATGCTTACAATTCTGTAGGAACCACATGGAAGTCACCCATTCGTGCACTGGACTCCCCCTGTATTTCAGTGCAATATACCACCTTCAAAGACCCGTTTCCTTTTCTGCCAACTACTTCGACAAAATTACAAAATCTCCTTTAGCAACCCTTAAAAATAGAATCCTATAGGGTGGGCAGATGGGATGTTCCGGGTACAAAGGCCACTATTGGAGAATGGGTGCCACTTTAGTGACCTTGTAAGGGGGTGCAGAAACTGTTCCATGTCCCTACCCCCTTGAAGTAGAATATAATGTTTTACTGCCGTGTATATATGTCATTCTGCTATGTATGTATGTAAGTAGAGATAGGGTAAGTGTAGTACCCTGAATCAGACACTAGATGTGACACATTAGTGTACATAGTTATTTAGGAGGAGCTAGCTGTGGTTAAGAGAAGTCTTCCCGTTGTTATGCAGAAGGGGCCCAGGTGCCCGTGTAGGGCGGATAGCTCAGCAACGTTAAAGCACAGTACCCAGCCATACAGCGTCCAGATGGACAGAAGGTCAGCTGAAGCAGCTGGTTGAGAGCAGTGTGGGGCAGAAGCGAGAGAGGAGGTCCTAAACAGTACGGGGACGCTGGTCGCTCATCATGTGGCAGCTCATTGCATGGGCTGATGCCCTCAGAGCCAGTTGCGAAACAGATGAGGGAACTCCCAAGCATAGTGAGTCTGGACAGGGAGGATGCTGTGTTACTGCAAGAAGCGCGTACTGAAGGATGTAGAAAGAAGTGGAGAGAAAGTAGAGAATGTGGACTGTATGCAACTGTATGCTGACGCTGTATCTGAAAAGGATGTGCTGCGAAAAGAGGAAAGTAAAGTTTTATGTTATAAATTTGAAATGGACTCTGTCTCTTTATATGCAACAATGCCGGCAGCAGTACTCCAGCTAGCCTGATGGGACTCT
Organism: Ranitomeya variabilis; assembly: GCF_051348905.1. Lineage (NCBI taxonomy): Eukaryota > Metazoa > Chordata > Amphibia > Anura > Dendrobatidae > Ranitomeya > Ranitomeya variabilis. The sequence goes on along the minus strand of NC_135235.1, from coordinate 596,093,332 downwards.
GATGGTGCAGAAGGTGAAGCAGAAGGTATGCTGCAGAAGGGACATTATATTCATGTGACGGGAGACCAGGGCACGTTAAAGCACATACTCTCAGCCACGATTACGGCTCTGGCCCTCCCTCACAACCCTTCCATGTATACCCCCCAAATAAGACCCTCTTACCCACCAATAAGGTAAGCACAAAATCCTTCTGTTCTTAGGCTATGGTCACATGAGTGTAGATTGTCTCATGCAAGAGAATTGGGTTGATTCTGTAGATAAGACTCGAATCAAACTCTGCTCAGACTGTCAGCTTAGTGTGATCCGATTCTCTTGGATGAGAGAATCGTAGCACAGGTGAGGAGAAGATTTACTCCGGGGTCACACAAACCTATAGTCTCTCTGGGAGAGAATCTGATTGATTATGTTAATGACACTCTGCTTAAACTCTGCTCAGAGTGTCAGCTTAGTGTGACCAATTCTCTCAGGTGTGGGGAAGATGGAGAATTTAATTTAGTATGGGGAAATCAGACTGCACTAGGTTGTCATCTAAGTGCAATGCCATGTGTAACACGCATCCATAGACTTGTATGGGTGCGCGTGATCCGATTAGCGGATCCACTTTGAGGGGCACTTCAACCCATTTATGTATGTCCCCCTGACTGCTGTGTCCCGTTTGAAAAGGGTTAATAGCTCATGTCCAATGTTCCGTTTTGCCTTATCTCCTCCCTTCCTATTTGTCATATGGCCCACCTCCTTTCCTCCTCCTTTTATGCCCCCTCTTATAATGGACTCTCCTGCCTCTCTCCTCACAGTAGTGGGACCCAAGGTTGCGTTGCAAGTCACATTCAAAACACGTTGCATTGTCCTCTTGCCCCCCCCCCCCCCTTCCTTTTCTATTTTCATGTCAAGGTTCTATTTTTAAAAATCTGTCTTTCAAATAAATGCATTGGTTTTAACTGGAGTTGAACTTCCTCATGGCTTCTGCAGTTTCTATGTCTGGTCAATACGGCACCCGATCTCCCCACACAAACTATGGCAGGTGAGCTGGCTTTCACTTTTTGCATTGCACATAAATATCCTTGGTCTCCTGGTTTTATCTACCGATATCTTCTAGTTTCATCTACCGTATCTCCTGATTTAATCTACTGGTATCTCCTGATTTCATGTTCCTTTGTCTCCGTGTTTCATCTACTGCTATCTCCTAGTTTCATCTAGCGGTATCTTCGGCAGTGCACTGCACCCCATCTCTCAATTGTTTGGTCCATGAGACTCAGAGCATGTCCTATTCTCATCCATTTTGTGTCTAAGACTAGGCCATAAAAGTGCAAAATGGAAGACAAACTAAAGACAGACTGTGTACTTCAGTTTTCCATCCCAGTTTCATCGGTTTTCCATTGATCCATCATTAAGAGTCAATGAATAAAAAAAGTCCAGACAGAGTACACCTGCTTCATTGAAACAAAAATGATGATAAAAAACATGGAAGGAACAATGATGCAACTAGGCAGCCACTAAAATTATATCTGAGAAAAATTGTTTCTTTTTCTGGGATGGTTATGCTCACACGGATGTGTGAATGTAGCCTTAGTGTGATCATGCACTTGAGCCTTTTATGGACAAGAACAGTGCACGTTACGGCACACAACTACCGCACCCATCTGTTATGTGAACAAGTGCATGGAGCAACACGCGGAACGAGACACATCTGCAATTTGGGAAAGTGACCTGTCCGATAATTTCAATGTTCATCTGAACCCGGCCTTTCTTTCACCCCAAAGGTTCACGACTGCCACTTTTTATGATTGTGCAAGCAGCGGCTTCATTCTCTGGTAAGCAGCTGCTCTCAGTTACTTGGCGGGAGCCATCATACAGACGCTCATAGTAATAATTCACACTAGAGGCCAGAAGGCCTGTCATGTAGCAATGACACTGACGCGGCAGTACTTCATCATGGAGCCGGTAAATCAGGTATTTGTGGGCCCATATGCCAGCAATGCTTGATCCCTCAGACACTGTAATAATCTGCTTCTCTTTTGATTGATTCGTGTACATCACTGCTCATCTGGCTGCCAGAAAATAAACTGCCCTTCTTTTTTTATCGATGGTCTTTCATGGAGGGCAATGGGGCAAGGAAGGCTTATCTGCCCAGGAATCGAGAGGATTCTGTAGCTTGGGGTGAACTTTATCACTTGTGGCAGAAGCCTGAGGCCAATATATCAACAAGAGAAGGATTGAGTGCGCCATAAATACCTCACTGCGTATCTCTCACAAGAATGCAAGAATAATTCATAGAAATAGGCAAGGTAACTTTGCAGCAGAGAATTACAGCCCCTATAAAGCAGAGATGTGCCACTCTATTACAGCTCCTCTGTGCTGCATGCACGCAAGAAAAAAATTACTTTCCAATAATATTTGGTTATTTGCAACCAGGAAATATATCATCCCAGAAGAAGGGCCCCAGAAGTGACCAAAACACAGACAGCCTCAGTGGGTACATGGCAGCTTTTGCTGTATGTAAAAAATAGGGAAATGTGTTCAAAATTGATGTTTACCAAATTCACGTAAATTAAAGCTTCTCCTCCAAATTTTTTCAACGCTGGATGTAGCTTTAGGCTGGGGTTACATTTGCGAGTGTAATGCGAGAAATTTGCGCGAGTTTTTCGCATCAATACCTGGCACTGCCCCTGGCGCTCGGGACCGGAGCGTTCAGCTGTGTTTCTATTTTACTTTTTCCCTGAGGAACACTGTGCACATGTTGCGAATTTGGCTGCGGATCCGCAGCGGATTTGACGCTGCGGATTTGCAGCAGTTTTCCATGCGTTTTACTGTACCATGTAAACCTATGGAAAACTAAATCCGCAGTGCACATGCTACGGATAATACCGCGCAGAAACGCTGTGGTTTATTTTCCTAAAAACGTATGAGAAAACCGCACAAAAACTGCGGTAAATCAGGGCGTTTTACCTGCGCATTTTTCAGAAAAATCTGCACACGAATCCGCAACGTGTGCACATACCCTGATTGTTCCACTCCTGGTTTTGGCTTACACATACTGAGGTAAAAAACTCACCAAATACTGAACATGTAAATGTCGCCATAGGCTATGTTCCCACGCTGAGCTTTTTTTTGCGAAAAAATGTAAGTACCATATATACTCGAGTATAAGCCGAGATTTTCAGGCCATTTTTTAGGCTAAAAGTGCCCCTCTTTGCTTATACTCGAGTCATTGTCCCAGGGGGTCGGGTCGGTGGTGGGGGGAGAACGGCAGGAATGGCGGCTGTCACATCATACTCACCTGCTCCCAGCACGGTCTCTGCACTTCCCTGTTTCTCCGATGGTCTCCGGCACCCGCAGCTCTTCCTGTGTTCAGTGGTCACGTGGTATCGCTCATTAAAGTAATGAATATGGACGCGACTCCACTCCCATTAGCGTGGAGCGCATATTTATTACTTTAATGAGTGGTACCATGTGACCGCTGAACACAGGAACAGCTGCTGGCACCAGAGACCATCTGAGAAGCAGAGACCGCTCCAGGAGGGGTTGAGCATGATGGGGAGGGTGAGCCATGCGATATTCACCTGTCCCTGTTCCACCGCCGGGCTCTGTCTTCCGTGTCCTCTGGCTGTGAAGTTCAGGTCAGAGGGCACGATGATGTGGTTAGTGCATGCCCTCTGCCTGAACAGTCACTGCAGAGACCCGGAAGACACAGTGGCGCGCGGCGGTGGAACAGGGACAGGTGAATATCGCAAGAGCCGGTGTCCTGAGCCAGCGGTGACTCCCGCACCTGGCCCCATAGCACGCTGGTATCCCCGCCTGCTCAGGACACCGGCACCAGACCCCCAGCGACGAGAGGTGAGTATGTCATTTTTTTTTTTTTTTATCGCAGCAGCAGCACATGGGGCATAATATTCTATGGAGCATCTTATGGGGCCATCAACCTTTGTGCAGCATTATATGGGGCATAATATTCTATGGAGCATCTTATGAGGCCCATCATTAACCTTTTATGCAGCATTATATGGGGCATATTTTAATATGGAGCATCTCATGGAGCCAGCATTAACCTTTGTGCAGCATTATATGGGGCTCCTAATTCAATATGGATATTCAAAAACACTTAGTATACTGATGTCTCAATCAATTAATCAATTTTACTTTTATTGGTATCTATTTTTATTTTTGAAATGTACCAGTAGCTGCTGCATTTCCCAACGTAGGCTTATACTCAAGTCAATAAGTTTTCCCAGTTTTTCGTAGCAAAATTAGGGGTCTCGGCTTATACTTGGGTCAGCTTATACTCGAGTATATACGGTAACTTATTTTATTTAATGGGTGGAGAAATGGTGGCGAAAATCTGCAACGTTAAAAACTCACCAAAAGCTCATGGAGCGTATCCTTGGGGTATGTGCGTACTGAGTCTTTTTGCTGAAATTTTGGAGCAGACACTGAGCAGGAACTCTACAAATTCTCCTCAGAACCTCAAAACTGTCCAAAATCTTGGAGGTTCTGCTCCGTTTCTGCACCGAAAACTCATAAAAACCCTCAGAGTGCACATACGATTAGGCTATGTTCATCTGCAGCACTTTTGTAGTGTTTTTTTATGAAAACAATAAGCTACGTATTACAGTACCAGCAAAAGCTATAAGGCTATGTTCACACGCTGCAGTTTTTGCTGCGGATCCGCAGCGGATTTGCAGCTGCGGATCCGCAGCCGTTTTCCATGCAGGGTACAGTACAATGTTACCCTATGGAAAACAAAAACCGCTGTGCCCACTTTGCGTTTTTCCGCTTGAAAATCAGCGCTGATTTTCTGGGGAAAAAAAGAAGTAGCATGTCAATTCTTTCTGCGGATTCCACAACGGTTTTCCACCTGCACCAATAGGAAACTGCAGTTGGAAACCCGCAGTGGAATCCGCAGAAGAAACCGCACAAAAAACCGCAGTGAAAACCACCACGGTTTTGCACTGCGGTTTTTCCAAATCCGCAGCTGAAAAATCCGCAGCAAAAAAAGGATAGTGTGAATAAGCCCTTAGATTTCAGAAAACTCATGAACACACTTGTTTTTTCTCAAGACTGAATTTGAGAATAGCGGTGTTTTTGAAATCTGCAGTATGTCACTTCTTTCAGCAGCTTTTTCATACATACTAAAGAATGAGACAAAAATGAGTGCAAAAAATATGGCAAGAAACCACAGCAAACAGATTTGCTGTGTTTTAGCTGGGTTTTGTGCTACATTTTATGTAAATAAATTAACTTTTTAAAATATGCACTGTAGACAAATCAAACGTGTTTCGCATCAAAAACGCTGTTAAAGGATGCCATGAAAAACAACGCAAAATGCAACAAAACCTCAGTTTGAACGCGTCGTTTTTACTGTCAAGAGAGCAGGCTTTGGCTGCAGAGAAAAATAACTTTGCATGTGAACATTGTCTTAGGATATTTTTTCACAATGTGTATTTGGGGAGTTGTTGATGTTGCAGATTTTCTAACCTATTAAGTAAATAATTAGATTACTTGTGTTTTTTTTCATTGTGTTTTTGAGTGCATTTTTTTTATTTGTTTTTATCGCATTTTTGATGCAGCTTTATTTGCCTCTTTTTGGTATGTCATGTTTTAAATAATGCTGCTTTGTTTATTGCCGTATATTTCATGACATTTGGCTTTGACAAACCCTGACATTGGTATTGTCGATGACCAGGTAAGGGCTACATTCTTAAATCGTCAAACCCCAAGCCCCTAATCGGAGCTCCCACCAACCAAATAATGACAGAACTCCAGCATTGGATAAAATTGGCCATAGCGGCCTTTATTAAAAACGTACAAAACACATAACAGTAACATAAGCTGGGAAGGGTTCTTGAAGCTCAAAATCTGGTGTTAACCATACGAGAAAATTAGTGGACATAAACCAACCATAATTTACTCTCAGCCGCTACCCTACTGGCTCGAGAGCACCAAAATCCCCCTAAGGGTTACCATTGTCCACTTACAACTTAGGGAATCTGGCCCACCATTGCCAAATTCCCCCAAATCACCAGACCCGAAACCAAAATTTATGCTAACTGAAGAATCCATATCCTGACGGATCCCACAGGCCAATTTAGCACCAACTCCAAGGACCCCTCCCACTGCCTAAAGCCTCTATGACCCAAAAACATTAAATCAAAAACCACCCTAAACAACAATCGACAAGAGGGTGGGAGGGTGGTACTGCTCCAATGCCTCCTGAGTGGGAAGTGACTAAGTCCCACCCCTAGAATCCCTATAAACCCTTTCCCATCCATATTCCTCCCATCCCTAATAACCCCACCCCCTTACCCTTCCTCCAAACCCCCTGTCATGCCCCCTTCCACATACTCCGCCTGTGGGGGAGGGTGGGGCGGCTCGCTCCAGCCTGTCCTTGACATTAGTATTGTCGATGACCAGGTAAGGGTTACATTCTTAAATCGCCAAACCCCTAGCCCCTAATCGGAGCTCCCACCAAGCAAATAACGACAGAACTCCAGCATTGGATAAAATTGGCCACAGCGGCCTTTATTATAAACGTACAAAACACATAACAGTAACATAAGCTGGGAAGGGTCCTTGAAGCTTAAAATCTGGTGTTAACCGTACGAGAAAATTAGTGGACATAAATCAACCATAATTTACTCTCAGCCATTACCCCACTGGCTCGAGAGCACCAAAATCCCCCTAAGGGTTACCATTGTCCACTTACAACTTGGGAATCTGGCCCACCATTGCCAAATTCCCCCAAATCACCAGACCCGAAACCAAAATTTATACTAACTGAAGAATCCATATCCCGAAGGATCTCCCAGGCCAATTTAACACCAACTCCAAGGACCCCTCCCACCGCCACAACAAGGGTGCTTGAGTACCTCAAGTACCCAAGACCCCACAACCCTTGACCGCTATGGCTCTCTCAATACCATTCTTCAACCCGAGGGCCCACAAATCAATGCCCACCGCGTTCAAATGGACACCATCGCCCAAAAGAAATTCTTCACCCCATTCTCCAATTCAAAATGACGAACTGCAGGCCCCCATTTCTGACGACAAAACCAGATATCGCCCGATTAACCTTAATGCGAGCTTTATTAATCCTGACCATTGATCTAGCATGCCTCCAACACTTCCGTGGAACGATATCCGACCACACTATAACCATCTCTCGAAAAGAAACCCATAATCTAAGCAAGTCATGCTTAATATACCTTATCAACTCCTGAAAAGGGCGAACCCCCAAATCATGTCCACCAACATGCAACACCAAAATGTCAGGAGGCCTGTTCAACCGAACCCCATTATGCACCTCCTGTATAACTCTGTTCCAATTCAAACCCCGAAAACCCAACCACCTGATAACGGCCACCTCCCTGGAAAAACCGAGCTGTCTTCCATCCTGTCAAACGTCCGCATGCCTCGCGCCCCAATAAACGTAGGAGTGGCCGACAATCCAACCCAACAGAGAATTGGAACCTGAAAAACATAAGCAACTTAGAATCCACACAGATTAAAACAAAGTTGCCACCCAACAGAAATACACCCCTCAAGGTCTAACGTAACTCTTGTAATGGCCGGATTCCGATCTCCCAATCCTCTGCGCCACTTCAGAAGCCAAACCACCCAACGCAGCCTCAGTCATAGCCCCGATCCGCAAAGAATGGGAAGCAAACCTAGAAGACCAAGAGCCGATAAGGCTCACCGAAAAACCGCAATAAACTGGTATCTAGATAGAAAAGACCCATCCTCGTGACACAACAAAGGCCCATTTCTACACGGCTGAAAACTGTTGAAAGCCCGCCAACAATGAAGTGGACACATGGCAGAACCTGAAACAGCACCAAACACCACCTTTTTACCCTTCCCCACCTGGTCTGTTTTAGACCAACGTATCCAAAATTGCAGATGGCCCCCAATAACCAAAACATCCCTAGCCCAAAGCCCCCCTTGCCTGCATGTAGTAGGGGACACGATCTCCCCAGCCCTCAAAGCACCAAAAAAGCAAGGGAAAAAGCCAAACGAAAAAGGGCCACCTCGAAATTAGATACACAAATGTTATCCAAATGTGCGCCTAAAAGTTCCAACACACAAAAAGAAACCGGGCGCCTGTGATCCCCCAGTTTCCTGATCGTCTCAACCCATTAACTGCTTGCTTCACCAAAAATATCTTTGTCAAATCCCTTCAAATCCCGAAGCCGAAAATCAAAGGCCAAAGCCGCTGTAATCCTATCCACCTTTGCCGCCGACCAACCTTCATCAGCCCCGAGCCTCAACCATAACAACAAAGCACCCATTTGGTCGTCACCAACACTAGCAGCCCCACATGACACCAACCAAGTCTCCCAAGAACACCATACCGACCGATAAGCAGACCACGTGCTGGGGGCCAACGACACCTGAATCAAAGGTTCTGCAGCCCAGATACCACGTTCCAAAGCTACGGCGGGCATTCCAGACCCAGCTCCTCCGCGTCCGGAGCAAGCAACCAAAAACGCTCCCACTGAAAACGAGACAAAGAGTCAGCAATTGCATTTTTAACTCTAGGCACATGAGATGCTGTCACATAGGCATTAATGGACAAACAAGACAAAACCAACTGTCGAAGGAGGATGTCGTTAGACTATTAACGGCACAGACAACAGCCATATTGTCACAATTAAAACGGACCCGTTTGTTTTGAAAATCACCCTTCCACAAATGGACCGCAACCAAGATTGGAAAAATCTCCAGCTAAGTAATATTCTTCACTAAACCAGCTACAAACCATTCCTCCGGCCATCTAGCAGCACACCACCGGCCACCGAAAAAGGCCCCAAAACCAACACCAGAAGCGTCAGTAAAAAGATCCAAATCCACATAACCCACCGCCTCTTCCATTAACAATGAACGACCATTGTAACATGCCAAAAAACGGTCCCAAACTTCCAAGTCGGCCTTGTGTTCACATGATAAGCGAACAAAATGATGTGGGGCCTGAACCCCAGCCGTAGCACTAGCCAGCCTGCGCAAAAAACCCTCCCCATTGGGATAATCCTACACGCAAAATTCAGTTTCCCAAGAAGCGACTTAACTTCATGCAGCGGCAACTTCTTCAAGCGTCTCGCTCGAGCCACCTCACACCTCAAACCAATCAACTTTTCTTCAGGCAACCTGAACTCCCAGTTCACCGAATCAATAACAATGCCTAAAAAAGAGAGGCTCATGCATGGACCCTTGGTTTTTCCCGGCGCCAATGGGACGTCGAATCGCTCAGCTATCCAAACAACCGTTTTCAAAAGAACTTCACAACGCCTAGACTGACCCGGCTGAATGCACAGGAAGTCATCCAAATAATGTATCACCGAATCTAAACCGGGCACATCCCGCACCGCCCATTCGAGAAAAGAACTAAAGGCTTCAAAATATGCACACGACAACGAGCAACCCATCGTCAAACATCTATCAACATAAAACCCCCCGTTCCAATAACAACCTAACAACCTCACGCTATCGGGGTGAACCGGTAACAAACGAAAAGTGGACTCTATCAGTTTTAGCCAACAACGCGCCCCTGCCGCAACTACGCACCCATCGAGCAGCCTCATCAAAAGATGTATAAACCACCGAACTAAGCTCTGGCTCTATCCCATCATACACAGACTTCCCCCGAGGATAAGACAAATGCTGTATCAGCCTAAACTTGTTTGGTTCCTTCTTTGGAACCATGCCTAAAGGCGACACCACCAAATCGTCCAACGGAGGAATAGGGAACGGACCGGCCATCCTACCTAAGGAAACTTCCTTATTCAATTTTTCTGATACAACGTGCGCATGTAACTCTGCCGATCGAAGGTTTTTTAAAAACCTGAGGTATTGTAAAATAGGGAGCAGGTATACGAAAACCATCACGGAAACCCACCAACAGCAGCTCCACTTTATCCCCTTCAGGGAATCTATTTAGATAGGGGACCATAGCGTCCAGCCTCACTGGTGTCACCCCCTTTTGAATTACCCTCTGGCTTCCCTTCTTAAAACATCTGGCTGCGCCATGGGAAGAACCATTACAGTGCGAGCACAAGTGCTTGAATTTACAAGTGGTGCCAAACTTACACTGGCCCTCATTGAACTGCCAGCATACGCCGTGGTTTTGACCTCCAGATTGTCCTGACTGACCCCCGGTACCTGAGGAACTGCCTTGCGAAGGGGACTGGCCGGAAGTTCCGGCCCTGCTTTGAAAGGAATGACCAAATTTAGTTGGAGCCATAACACGCAACCACAGACCTATGTCCTTCTGATCCCACTGAATCGCAGGCCGGACTGCCTTCCGCTGTCTAAACTGTTCATCATAACGGAGCCACGCTTGGCCCCCATAGGCTCCAAGGGCCTCTCCTATTGAGTCCATGTAGAAAAACAAGGCAGAACAATTCTCGGGAGCCTTATCGCCAATTACACTTGCCAGAATCACGAATACCTGAAGCCAATTCACGAACGTCTGAGGAATAAGACGCCATTTCCATTTTTCCTCATCCTCCTTCTTACTGTCCTCCTTCTTATTCTTATCCAAATTAAATTTCTCTAGCGGCAGAAGCGAAAAAATCTCCACGCATTCATCCTTCCAGATCTTCTCACGCACTTCCTTCTTCAAGTGAGCCCCCAACAGCCCCTCAAAACAAACATACACCTCACCACGCACCTTATCATCCAAGCAAATCCCGCCATCTCTCTCCTTCTCAGTCTGCATGGACACCGTTACCGGCTCAGCCGACCTGTCCCGCGCCATACAACCGCTACCCAACAACCCGAGACCCAAGTCTGAAGGTCCCACCCAAGCCGCTAAAGGCGACGGCCCAGACCTAACACCCCCCAACCATGTCAACAGCTTTTGAACATTAGACAAAAGCTCCCCTACCCCTTCAATCCCCACATCAGACCGCACCCCAATTCCCTCACTCTGACCTACAGACCCCACAGCCCGACTAACAACAACTGATGGAGACAGTGAATACACCGGTAACGTAGGAGACACAGACTCATGCTCACCAGGCTGCAGGGGAGCAGTGATCCCCCCAGCTGCAGATGTCGTGGTCGTCCAGCCGTCCCTCGACCCCGATCCACTCCTTCGACCCTCCTGAAGCTGAGGTCTGCCTCCCAAAGAATATCTCGTTGTCCCGGCCGAATCAGAAGTCGCCGACACTGAGCCATCAGCCGCGGATGCAGCCTGATATGGGGGAAGCCCCGGACACAGGCCCACCTTCCAAGCCACTGCCATCTGATCTTCACAAACAATCCAGTCCCATCCCGGCCGCAGGTGAAAGAAGAGGTCCAGAATCTACAGCCAAGTCCAACAGCCCCGCAGCACCTAGGTGTTGTGAATTCCGCTCTTGGGCTCCCTCCGGTGGTTGTAAGTAGTACTTTTGTGAATTCTGCTCTTGGGCTCCCTCCTGTGGTTTTGAGTGGTATAGCTGCTTCTTGGATTTAGCATCAGCAGCTGCTTCCACTGATCGTCTTTCTGGCTCGGCTATTTTAGTCTGGCCTTATCCCTCAATCAATGCCAGTTGTCAATTGTTCCTGCCTGGAGTCTCTGCTCTTTTGGATTTCCCTGACACTCTGTCCAGTTCAGCAAAGATAAGTCCTTGCTTGTCCTTTTGTAGTCCACTTGTTGTGGACTTTATTGTTCAGCACATTCTATGTTTTGCTCATTTGTCCAGCTTATCAGTTTGGATCTATTCAGCTAAGCTGGAAGCTCTGGGCTGCAGATTTTGCCCTCCACACCTTTAGTGAGGTGTGGAGATTTTTGCATATCTCTGCTGTGGACTTTTTCTAGTTTTTGTTACTGACCGCACAGTGTTCTTTCCTGTACTATCTATCTAGCTAGAAGTGGCCTCCTGTGCTAAATCTTGTTTCATACTATGTATGTCATTTCCTTCTCCTCTCACAGTCAATATTTGTGGGGGGCTGTCCTATCCTTTGGGGATTTTCTCTGAGGCAAGATAGCTTTCCTTGTTCTACCTTTAGGGGTAGCTAGTTCTCCGGCTGTGACGAGGTGTCCAGGGAGTGACAGGAACATCCCACGGCTACTGCTAGTGTTGTGTTAAGATCAGGAACTGCGGTCTGTATAGTTACCACCTGCTCAGAGCTAGTCGCATGTCGCTCCTAAATTACCAGTCCATAACAGTACAACTGGCCAAAAATGACTTGAATGCATCTCAAAAGAAGGAAAAGAAAAAGAGTTCTGAGCCATTTTTTTTTTCTTTAGTCTGTTTTGTCTTTTTCCTTCCTCTTAATCTCTGGGTGGATTTGGGTACGGACATGGATGTTCAGGGTTTGTGTTCTCGTGTGGATCAGCTTGCTGCAAGAGTTCAGAGTATCCAAGATTATGTTGTTCAGACTCGAGCCTTAGAGCCTAGAATTCCTACTCCAGATTTGTTTTACGGGGATAGATCTAAGTTTCTGAACTTTAAAAATAACTGCAAATTGTTTTTTGCTCTGAAACCCCGTTCCTCTGGTGACCCCACTCAGCAAGTTAAAATAGTTATTTCTCTGCTGCGTGGTGACCCTCAGGACTGGGCATTCTCCCTTGAGTCAGGGGATCCGGCATTGCTTAATGTAGATGCATTTTTTCAATCGCTCGGATTATTGTATGACGAACCTAACTCTGTGGATCATGTGGAAAAAACCTTGTTGGCCCTGTGCCAGGGTCAGGAAGCGGCAGAATTATACTGCCAGAAATTTAGAAAATGGTCTGTGCTTACTAAATGGAATGAGGAGGCTCTGGCAGCAATTTTCAGAAAGGGTCTTTCTGAAGCCCTTAAAGATGTTATGGTGGGGTTCCCCACGCCTGTTGGTCTGAGCGAATCTATGTCTCTAGCCATTCAGATTGATCAGCGCCTGCGCGAGCGCAAAGTGGTGCACCATATGGCAGCATCCTCTGAACAGAGTCCTGAGCCTATGCAATGTGATAGGATTCTGACAAGAGCGGAACAGAGGGGATACAGACGTCAGAATGGGCTGTGTTTTTACTGTGGTGATTCAGCTCATACTATCTCTGATTGCCCTAAGCATATTAAGAGGGTCGCTAGATCTGTTACCATTAGTACTGTACAGCCTAAGTTTCTCCTGTCTGTGACCCTGATTTGCTCATTGTCATCTTTCTCTGTCATGGCTTTGTGGATTCAGGCGCTGCCCTGAACTTAATGGACTTAGAATTCGCCAGGCGCTGTGGTTTTTCTTTGCAGCCTTTGCAGAACCCTATTCCTTTGAGGGGTATTGATGCTACACCATTGGCCAAGAATAAACCTCAGTATTGGACTCAGCTGACTATGTGCATGGCTCCAGCACATCAGGAAGATTGTCGTTTTCTGGTGTTGCATAATTTACATGATGTTGTTGTACTGGGTTTTCCATGGTTACAAGTACACAATCCAGTGTTGGATTGGAAATCGATGTCTGTGACTAGTTGGGGTTGTCAAGGGGTACATAGTGACGTTCCTTTAATGTCAATTTCCTCTTCCCCCTCTTCTGATGTTCCTGAATTTTTGTCAGATTTCCAGGATGTATTCGATGAGCCCAAGTCCAGTTCCCTTCCTCCACATAGGGACTGTGATTGTGCTATTGACTTGATTCCAGGCTCTAAGTTCCCTAAGGGCCGACTTTTCAACCTGTCTGTGCCAGAACATACCGCTATGCGGAGCTATGTTAAGGAGTCCTTGGAGAAGGGGCATATTCGGCCGTCTTCGTCACCATTGGGAGCGGGATTCTTTTTTGTTGCCAAGAAGGATGGCTCCTTGAGACCCTGTATTGATTATCGCCTTCTTAATAAGATCACAGTCAAATTCCAATACCCTTTACCTTTGCTCTCTGATTTGTTTGCTCGGATTAAGGGGGCTAGTTGGTTTACCAAGATTGACCTTCGAGGGGCATATAATCTTGTTCGTATTAAACAGGGTGACGAATGGAAAACTGCATTTAATACACCCGAAGGCCATTTTGAATACCTGGTGATGCCTTTCGGGCTTTCTAATGCTCCTTCTGTATTTCAGTCCTTCATGCATGACATTTTCCGCAATTATCTTGATAAATTCTTGATTGTGTATTTGGATGATATTTTGATTTTTTCCAATGATTGGGAGTCTCATGTGAAGCAGGTCAGGATGGTATTCCAGATCCTTCGTGATAATGCTCTATTTTTGAAGGGGTCTAAGTGCCTATTTGGAGTTCAGAAGGTCTCTTTTTTGGGGTTTATTTTTTCTCCTTCGTCTATAGAAATGGATCCTGTTAAGGTCCAAGCCATTCATGACTGGATTCAACCCACATCTGTGAAGAGCCTTCAGAAATTTTTGGGCTTTGCTAATTTTTATCGCCGTTTCATTGCCAACTTCTCTAGTGTGGTTAAGCCCCTGACCGATTTGACGAAGAAAGGCGCTGATGTGACAAATTGGTCCTCTGAGGCTGTTGAGGCCTTTCAGGAGCTTAAGCGCCGATTTACTTCTGCCCCTGTCTTGCGTCAGCCGGATGTGTCTCTTCCTTTTCAGGTTGAGGTTGACGCTTCTGAGATTGGGGCAGGGGCCGTTTTGTCACAGAGGAATTCTGATGGTTCCTTGATGAAACCATGTGCCTTCTTTTCCCGAAAGTTTTCGCCTGCAGAACGCAATTATGATGTCGGAAATCGGGAGTTGTTGGCTATGAAGTGGGCATTTGAGGAGTGGCGACATTGGCTTGAGGGAGCCAAGCAACGCGTTGTGGTCTTGACCGATCATAAGAATTTGATTTACCTCGAGTCGGCCAAGCGGCTGAACCCTAGACAGGCTCGATGGTCCCTGTTTTTCTCCCGTTTCGATTTTGTGGTTTCATATCTTCCGGGATCTAAGAATGTTAAAGCGGATGCCTTCTCTAGGAGTTTTTTGCCTGATTCTCCTGGAGTTCTTGAGCCGGTTGACATTCTTAGGGAAGGGGTGATTCTTTCTGCCATCTCCCCTGATTTACGGCGGGTGCTTCAGGAATTTCAGGCTGATAAACCTGACCGCTGTCCTGTGGGGAAGCTGTTTGTTCCTGATAGATGGACAAGTAAGGTAATTTCTGAGGTCCATTGTTCGGTGTTGGCCGTTCATCCTGGGATTTTTGGTACCAGAGATTTGGTGGCTAGGTCCTTTTGGTGGCCTTCCTTGTCGCGGGATGTGCGTTCTTTTGTGCAGTCCTGTGGGACTTGTGCCCGGGCTAAGCCTTGCTGTTCCCGCGCTAGTGGGTTGCTTTTGCCTTTGCCTGTCCCTGAGAGGCCCTGGACGCATATTTTCATGGATTTTATTTCGGATCTTCCTGTGTCCCTGAGGATGTCTGTTATCTGGGTGGTTTGTGACCGGTTCTCTAAAATGGTCCATTTGGTACCTTTGCCTAAATTGCCTTCCTCCTCTGATTTGGTTCCATTGTTTTTTCAGCATGTGGTTCGCTTGCATGGCATTCCGGAAAATATTGTGTCTGACAGAGGTTCCCAGTTTGTTTCCAGGTTTTAGCGGGCCTTTTGTGCTAGGATGGGCATTAATTTGTCTTTTTCTTCGGCGTTCCATCCTCAGACAAATGGCCAAACTGAGCGAACTAATCAAACCTTGGAAACCTATTTGAGATGCTTTGTGTCTGCTGATCTGGATGATTGGGTGGCTTTCTTGCCGTTGGCCGAGTTTGCCCTTAATAATCGGGCCAGTTCGGCTACTTTGGTTTCGCCTTTTTTTTGTAATTTTGGTTTCCATCCTCGTTTTTCTTCAGGGCAGGTTGAGCCTTCTGATTGTCCTGGTGTAGATTCTGTGATGGACAGGTTACAGCAGATTTGGACTCATGTGGTTGACAATTTGACGTTGTCTCAGGAAAAGGCTCAGCGTTTTGCTAACCGCCGTCGGTGTGTTGGTCCTCGGCTTTGTGTGGGGGATTTAGTCTGGTTATCTTCTCGTCATGTTCCTGTGAAGGTTTGTTCCCCTAAGTTCAAGCCTTGGTTTATTGGTCCTTATAAGATTTCTGAGATTATCAATCCAGTGTCTTTTCGTTTGGCCCTTCCAGCCTCTTTTGCCATCCACAATGTTTTCCATAGATCTTTGTTGCGGAGATATGTGGTACCCGTTGTTCCCTCTGTTGATCCTCCTGCACCGGTGTTGGTTGAGGGGGAATTGGAATATGTGGTTGAGAAAATTTTGGATTCTCGTTTTTTGAGGCGGAGGCTTCAGTATCTTGTTAAGTGGAAGGGTTATGGCCAGGAGGATAATTCTTGGGTGGTTGCCTCCGATGTCCATGCTGCCGATTTGGTTCGTGCTTTTCACTTGGCTCGTCCTGATCGGCCTGGGGGCTCTGGTGAGGGTTCGGTGACCCCTCCTCAAGGAGGGGTACTGTTGTGAATTCCGCTCTTGGGCTCCCTCCGGTGGTTGTAAGTAGTACTTTTGTGAATTCTGCTCTTGGGCTCCCTCCTGTGGTTTTGAGTGGTATAGCTGCTTCTTGGATTTAGCATCAGCAGCTGCTTCCACTGATCGTCTTTCTGGCTCGGCTATTTTAGTCTGGCCTTATCCCTCAATCAATGCCAGTTGTCAATTGTTCCTGCCTGGAGTCTCTGCTCTTTTGGATTTCCCTGACACTCTGTCCAGTTCAGCAAAGATAAGTCCTTGCTTGTCCTTTTGTAGTCCACTTGTTGTGGACTTTATTGTTCAGCACATTCTATGTTTTGCTCATTTGTCCAGCTTATCAGTATGGATCTATTCAGCTAAGCTGGAAGCTCTGGGCTGCAGATTTTGCCCTCCACACCTTTAGTGAGGTGTGGAGATTTTTGCATATCTCTGCGGTGGACTTTTTCTAGTTTTTGTTACTGACCGCACAGTGTTCTTTCCTGTACTATCTATCTAGCTAGAAGTGGCCTCCTGTGCTAAATCTTGTTTCATACTACGTTTGTCATTTCCTTCTCCTCTCACAGTCAATATTTGTGGGGGGCTGTCCTATCATTTGGGGATTTTCTCTGAGGCAAGATAGCTTTCCTTGTTCTACCTTTAGGGGTAGCTTGTTCTCCGGCTGTGACGAGGTGTCCAGGGAGTGACAGGAACATCCCACGGCTACTGCTAGTGTTGTGTTAAGATCAGGAACTGCGGTCTGTATAGTTACCACCTGCTCAGAGCTAGTCGCATGTCGCTCCTAAATTATTAGTCCATAACACCTAGGGCGCTGCCTGCCGCCGCATCAAAAGATCTCCCCCGCTGTCTGCTTCCGGCGGATGAGGCAGGCTGCCTGGCTGGGTCATCACCACGGCGACCCACCGCAACATCACATGGGGCAAAAGTTGAACTCGCGCGTGCAGGCCCCGCCCCCCGGAGCAAGGGAGGAGAAGGCCTGGCAGCCGCTGCAGGCCCCAGCGCAGCTGGCAGATTCCTCCCGGACCGAGTCCTGTTTGGGCATTTGTGGGCAGGCACTCAGTCTGGAGGGTCCCTGGAGGGGCTCCTGCGCCGCCGCTGGGACGTGTGAGGCAGGTCGGGGAATCAACGCTCCGGAGTCCTGACCCGTCGGGACCGCCGCTCTCCTGTACCGCTCGCCGGGGGACCACCGCTGCCTCCACCAAGGATACCGGCCACCTGGAACTCTAACCAGCCGGGGGGCTGGTTTACAGCAGCCGGCCGCAGCCGTTCCAACACCTGATCGATGGAGCTCATCTTCGGTGAGTAGGGATGTCCTGCTCCAATGCCTCCTGAGCGGGAAGTGACTAAGCCCCACCCCTAGAATCCCTATAAACCCCTTCCCATCCATATTCCTCCCACCCCTGATAACCCCACCCCCTTACCCTTCCTCCAAATCCCCTGTCATGCCGGCTTCCACGTACGCCTCCTGTGGAGGAGGGTGGGGCGGCTCCTTTCTGCATTTTTAAGTGTTAAATATGTTTCACCTGTGCATATGCCATGTATGCTTGCCAATTGATCTGTTTACCACAGCCCCAAATTTTCGGAAACAATCTTGGCTATTTCAAGCATATCCCCTGGTCGAAATGGGTGGGATTGGTATAGACTTTGTATAAAAATAAACTTTATGATTTGTGCATACTATCGTATCAATTGGACATATGCTGTCCGATTTTTGATCTGATAGCACTTGTACAGCACTCTAACCCATGTTATTCAATAACACTGTTCAGATGACCAATTTTTCCCTTGGTTCGACCTTCTTTGCGATAAAAATCATAACATGCACTACTTTCTTACATATAACGAATGAGACTCGCTCATTCAAGTCTACTGGCGCATAAAAAAATTGGTTCCCACACAGAACAATTGTGGCATATGCCCATGAATAACCCCTGAGTGATTGATCCAATTTTGACCATTAAATGAGCAAGTAAAATTTTTGAAATCTGATCAATGTCTTTCTATGTGGTAATAACTCTGGAACACTTTAACGGATCCCACTGATTCTGAGACTGTTTTTTTCATGACATGTAGTACTTTATAACAGCGGTAAAATTTGTGCAATATGACTTGCATTTATTTGTGAAAATATAAAAAAAAATTAAAAAAATTTCTCAATTTTCAAACTTTGAAATCTTATGCCCTTAAACCATAGAGTTATGCTGTACAAAATAGTTAGTAAGTAATATTTCCCACATGTCTACTTTACATCTGCATAATTTTTTAAACATATTTATTTTTGTTAGGCAGTTAGAAGGGTTAAAAGTTGACCAGCAAAATCTAATTTTTCCAACAAAATTTTCTAAACCATTTTTGTAAGGACCACATCAAATTTGAAGTGACTTTGGGGGCTATATGACAGAAAATACCCAAAAGTGACACAATTCTAAAATTTGCCCTCAAAGTCCTCAAAACCACATTCTAGAAGTTTATTAACCCATCAGGTGCTTCACAGGAACTAAAGCAATGTGGAAACAAACAATTTTTACTTTTTTTCACAAACATTTTATTATAGCCCCCAATGTTTTTTTTTCACAAGAGTAACAAGTGAAGATGGACCCTTAAATTAGTTGCAAAATTTCTCCTGAGCATGTTGATACCCCATATGTGTGGGGAAATTCACTTTTGGGCGCACGGCAGGTCTCAGAAGGGAAGGAGCACCATTTGACTTTTTGAGCGCAAAAATGGCTAGAATCGAGAGCAGATGCCATGACGCATTTGGAAAGCCCCTTATGTGCCTAAACAGTGGAAACCCCTCAATTGACCCCAATTTAGAAACAAGACCCCTTAAGGAATGTATTTGGATGTGTGGTGAGTACCTTTAACCCCCAGGTGCTACACAGAAGTTTATAACATAGAACCATGAAAATAAAAAAAAATCACATTTTCCTCACAAAAATATACTTTTAGTCCCACATTTTTTATTTTAACAAGGGTAACAGGAAAAATAGACTCCAAAATTTGTTGTGCAATTTCTCCTAAGAACGCCGATACCCCATATGTGGAGGAAAACTACCGTTTGAGCGCATGGGAGGGCTCGGAAAGGAAGGAGTGACGTTCTGGAACACAGACGTTAATTGTCTGCAGGCGCCATGGAACGTTTGGAGAGCCCCTGATGTATCTATACAGTGAAAACCCTCCACAATTTACTCCATTTTGGAAAGTACACCCGTAATGGATTCTATCAAGGGGTATAGTGACCATTTTTAACCACCAGGTACTACACAGAATTTTATAACATTAGATTGTCATATTGAAAATTTTCATTTTTTTCATGAAATTGTTGTTTTAGCCACAAATTTGTAATTTTCTTAATGTATAATTAAAACAAATTATGAGGAGAAAACAGACCTCATAATTTGTTGTGCAATTTCTCCCGAACAAGATAATATCCCATATGTTGTCACAGGGCTACGAAAGGAAAAAGTGCCATTTGTCTGGGATAGATTGTGAATGCCATGTTGCATTTGGAGAGCCCCTAATATGAGAAAACAGCACAAACCCCCCACAAGTGATCCCATTTTAAAAACTAGAACCCTCAAGGAATTCATCTAGGGGTGTACTAAGCATTTTTAACCTATAGGTGATTCACAAAACATTATAACATTTAGATGTGAGAAGAAAAAAAATAAATTTTTTCCACTAAAATAATGTTTTAGCACCAAATTTATAATTTACACGAGGGGTAATGGGAGAAATTGGACTTAAGTTTTTGACACTGTTTCCCCTGCTGCTATTTCTCATGGTGCCTTACATTTTTCCCATTCCTCGTCACCCATGCGTGGTTGAGTCAGCATACTCCTGTCCCCACAGTGCACTTTCCAGGTCATCCCCCAGTTCCATCACTCTCATTCCCTTCTTTGAATGTCCACACCATTAGGCTCTTCCATCCCCTCTCCCTCAAAGTGGCGATCGTATACCGCTTCTATCTCTAACCACTTCTCTCATAACTTTCAACTTTTGAGACTTTGAGACACACAAAAATGGTAACAACCTTGATCTGGTCTTTGTGCAGCTTTGCTCATTCTCCTTCCTAGATAACACAAATCTTCCCCAGCTGACCACAACATTCTCTTCTTCACGCTCACAAATCCTTGCCCACCCCAGCACACTCCTACCTATCACACATTCAGAAGTCTACAAGCTGTTAACCCTCATACACTTAGAAATCCCCTTCACTCATAACTGTCCCCAATATCCTTTTTTCCTGTCCTGATCTGGCTGCATCACTACAATGACACTCTCAGAAGCACCGTGGACCAAATAGCCCCTTTTCTTCAGAACCTCCAAACACAGAGTAATGCAGCCCTGGCTCACATCACAAACTCGATGCTCTAGGAGTGCTGAACACCTAGGTAGGAAAACTCGCACATCAGAAAACTTTAGCCACTACAAATTTATGTTAAGAACCTATAACTGTGCCCTTTACCTCTCCAAACAGATCTACATCTATTCCTGCCTTATCCTTTACTTCTCCACTCACTTTCTCTTAAATCCAACACAGTCCGGTTTCTGCACCCTACATTCTACAGAAACTGCACTCATCAAAGTGACCAACGACCTTTTGACAGCAAAATGTAAGGGTGACTACTCTCTGCTCATTCTGTCTTGACCTCTCTGCAGCTTTCGACACTGTTGACCACCATCTCCTACTCTCTATGGTCCACTCTAAAGGCATAAAGGACACTGCTATTTCGTGGTTCTCTTCCTATCTTTCTGACCACTCATTCAGTGTATTGTTCACTGGATCCACTTCTTCCTCTCACTATTGGGGTCCCTCAGTATTCTGTCCCTGGCCCTCTTCTGTATACCCAGCCCTAATTGGGTAGACCATCAGCAAACTTAGCTTTCAGTACCATCTTTATGCTGATGACACACAACTATACATGTCATCCACTGACCTTACCCCCACTGTACTACAGAACACCAGTGACTGTCCACAGTTTCCAACATCATGTCCGCTCTCTATCTGAAACTCAACCTTTCCAAAACTGAAATTCTTCTGCTCCCACTGTCTACTCACATCCGTAAATCCGGGGTCACACTTGCGAGTGCAATGCGAGAAACTCGGACGAGCCTCTCTCATCAATACTCGGCACTGTCGCTGGTACTCGGGACTGGAGTGTGCAGCTGCATGTATTTATATGCAGCTGTACACTCCATTCCCGAGTGCCGGCAGCAGTGTCAGGTATTGATGTGAGAAACTCGCGCGAGTTTCTCGCATTGCACTCGCAAGTGTGACCCCGGCCTAAATCTGACATCTACCTCTCTGTGGGTGGCACCACAGTAACGCCTAGGCAGCAGGCTCGCTGTCTGGGTGTTATGTTTGACAATAATCTTTCACCTCCTGTACACAATCTCTTGCCCGCCCTTGTCGCTTGCACTTAAATATCTCTAGAATCCGCCCCTTTCTCATCATGGAAACAACAAAAACCTTCACTGTTGCCCTGATCCAATCCCACCTTGACTACTGTAATTCTCTGTTAATTGGCCTCCTACTCACTTGACTTCCCCTCTCCAGTCTATCCTTAATGCAACAGCCAGGATCATCTATCTGGCTAATCGTTACTCGGACACCTCTGGTCTGTGCCAATCATTGCACTGGCTGCCCATACTTTATAGGATCCGAATTAAGTTGCTTGTTGTCACCCACAAAGCTCTCCATAATGTGGCACCACCCTACATCTCCTCCCTCATTTTTGTTTATCGAACTACCCGTTCTCTATGCTCCGCAAGCGACTTTCGACCAACATCCGCACTAATCCGTACCTCCCACTCCCGGCTCCAAGACTTCTTCCGAGTTGCACCAATTCTCTGGAATGCTCTACTACAAGAAATTAGGACTAACCACAAGTTACACAGTTATAGGCGCTCCCTATAAACACATCTGTTTAGGGTAGCCTATCACATTCCCTAATCTAAGTCCTTTCATATATAGCCCATTTTCTATTTATCTGAACATAATTCTCCATCAGACTTCACCGCACCCAAAAAGCAATACAAATAATAGCTGGTGACCACTTCATGCAGCCTTTATCTATCCCCCATTTCCTCAAAATGGCTGGCCCATCATTGTAAATAAGCACCTGTACTTTGTGTCACCCCCATCTCATTGTCGATTGTAAGCTCTTACGAGCAGGGGCTTCATTATTTTTGCTTTAATTATTGTATTATCTTTAACTGTGTTACTTATGACTGTTGTATATGAACCTCTGAATTGTAAAGTACTGCAGAATATGTTGGCGCCATATAAATAAAGAATATTATTATAGCTGTTACTTTTTTATTTTTTGGCGAGCAGAGCTGTATCCGACCTTATTTCTTGACGAGTTGGGGCACATATTTTTTTAATGCTTTTTATTCAGATTTTTCAAACACAGAACGAACAAAAACCAGCTATTCAGTTATTGTTTTTATTTTTTATTCTTTGCGCCGTTCACCGTTCAGTAAAAGTGATAAGACCGATTTGTCCGTCAGGTCGGTACAATTACAACGATATCAGATTTATATTTTTTTATGCTATGCTATGTTTGCACACTAAAAACTATATTTTACAAAAATGAATTTGTTTTTGCATCGTCATATTCTGAGAGCTGTGACTTTTTAATTTTTTTGCTGAATGAGCCATATTAGGGCTTGTTTTTTGCAGGATGGTTTGGCATTTTCATTTACGCTATTTTTTACATAGGAATTTTTGATCACTTTTTGTTCACTTTTTTTGTGATTTCGTGATTTTTTTATGGCGTTCATCATATGGAATAAATAACATGCCAGTTTTATAGAGCAGGTTGTTCCATATGCGGTGATACCAATTACACTATGTGTACTTTTTTTTGTTTAGTTTTGTTTTATCACAAACAGTGTGTTTTGTGTGGTGAAATGACTTTTCGTGATTTGTGTGCAATTTTTGTGTTTTTTAACTTTTTTACATATTTTATTTTACTTTTTTTACTTTTCTACTTACTTATGGGACATGTATAGTTTTTATTTTGATTGCTGGTCTCATACACTGCAGTACTCATGTACTGCAGTGTATGAGAGCTGTCAGTGAGTCACTGACTCAGTCTGTGAAACCCAGCTTATAGCTGGATCTCACAGGCCACCATACCCTGGGGTTATCACATAACCTCAGGGTACTATGGTAACCATCGGGACCCGTGATTCTCATAGCGACGTCCGATGGTTTGTAAAGGGGTCTTGTGACTTCCTTGCAACCAATTAAATACCACTGTCGCGACTGACAGCAGTATTTAAGGGGTTAATCGGCCCCTATCGGTTAAAAAGCGGCGCTGCTGTTAAAGGGCGTATCGGCGGTCATTAAGGGGTTAACCAAGGAAACTGAAGTTGATCATGTGCATATTTGAATGCAGATGTATTAAAATGGATCACTATTGGTTTAGACATGGACATAAAAACCTGGACCCATGCATGGCACACGAATGACAATATGGATCACTGGCAGACACAGACAAAAAAAGGCCCCTGTGCAAGAACGATATACTGACCCTTTGCACCGTAAAAGCTCTTAAAAAGCAAATTTATACCTGCTTTGGAGGTAGAAATGGGCTCCATTACCTTTTGAGCTGCTGTGCGACCACACATGTTGCATTAATGATATTTCCACCCCTGATATGGATGAAAATTGTCAAGTTTTCTGGTTGAAACTTAGTAGCTTTTTCACATACTTATCCATCCCTGTCCTGAATGTCCCTAATTTACAAACCGAATAACGGGTAAATATGTCCATGCAGTCAAAAATGGCATGGTACATTGCTGCGTGGTAACTGGCACTACCATTAAATCTTGACTGGGCTTTGTGCTTAACAGTTTACCCTTGTTTCACATGTAGCGGTCACATGTGATTAAGGCTGGGGCTACACGGTGTTCTTTGTGGCCAAAGATTGCTATGTGTCGCTACTACATTGCAGCTCAATAAAAGTGCATGCAGCTGCATTGCAACCCTGAGGATACTGCTGACACGGCAAACAAGACGCAAATAGTCCAAATGGGATCTGATTTTTGGTGACATGCCTTTCGCAGTCGCGGTACCCTATGGGTCGTGATGTAACCACACTGACGTGTATTGCGCTGCTATGTAGCACCAACATATGATGAACAGATGTTGTGGCCAAAGTCGCTATGTATCCATAGCCTAAGACTACTGCTACATGGTGACACTGATATCGTGTGACAGCATATATTTCTATGCAGCAGGCACGCTCAGGTCAAGAAAGCCAACTGCAAGTCCGAGGATTGGGATGCAATCCTCGCGCAAGTCATATGGCAGTCTGTCTGTACCCCTAAAGTGATTATCAAAGTTTTTTTAAAACAATGGCCACAAAGCAGGGGAAGAAATAACATGAAAAAGCAACTAGAAGGGGTCTACACGATAATTTGACCAAAGTTTGGTGTATGGTGCTGCTACATTACAGCATAATATGGGACAAAGAGGTGACATTGAGACCCACAAGGTACAGCAACTAGTAAGTAAAAAAATTCAGTGTTTGGTGGATTTCTTTCAGCTTTCTTGTCAAAACTGCAGTACCTTGTGGGTCTTAAAGCGACACATTTCAGTTGTATTTTGCTGTGATGTAGCTGTGGCATAGAGAAATCTTTGGGTACACAATCTGTTGAATAACCCCAGCTTTATCGTCACCTAGTAAATTCTATGCCGCTGAGTTGGGATCATCACTCTTTGCTGCTGGTTCTATTGGTTGCCCCACAATTGCTGCAGCAAGTCACTGGATGTAGTGTGTTGTGGATTCTGTTTGTGGGCTCCCTCTGGTGGTTACTGCTGGTACTGGGTGACTTTGGTGGGTTGCGGCCTTTGGTTTCCACCTGTCCATCAGTGGCTGGGTGTTTCCTATTTTACCTGGCCTTTCTGTCATTTCCCTTGCCGGCTATCAATGCATTCAGATGTGCTCTGTTTGGTTCCTGCCTACCTGCTCCCAGATCTTTCAGGATAAGCTAAGTGCTGATTTTCAGTTGTTTGGTTTTTTGTCCAGCTTGCTTATTATGTCTCTATGCTAGCTGGTAGCTCTAGTGGACTGAGGTTCTCCCCATGTGCCATGAGTTGGCACATGGGTTCTTGTAATCTCAGGATGGTTTTTTTGATTAGGGTTTTTTGCTGACCGCTCAGTCCCCTTTTGTATCGTTCTGCTTTCTAGTTTACAGCGGGCCTCAATTTGCTAAAACTATATATATCATCTCTATGTGTGTGCCTTCCTCTCATTTCACCGTCAATACATGTGGGGGGCAACTATATCTTTTGGGGTTCATTCCGCTGGAGGCAAGTGAGGTCTTAATTTTCTCTGCAGTGCTAGTTAGCTCTTAGGCTGGTGCGTGGCGTCTAGAACCAACGTAGGCACGCTCCCTGGCTATCTCTAGTTGCGTTTGTCAGGCGTAGGGCAGCGGTCAGCCCAGGTTCCATCACCCTAGAGCTCGTCCGTAATATATTTGTACTTTGCTTGTCCTGTGCTATCCCTAGCCATTGGGATTCATGACAGTATAGCCGGCCCGCAAAGTGTTAATTGTTTGGGCTGAAGCAGGAGAAAGAGAAGTGTTTAAGGGAAATGTTTTATTTTTTTTTCCCTTCAGAGTTTTGCTGCCTAGCCCTTAATTGCTGTCTAGCTGCTTCTTACCTCCTCTTAACCCTTGAATGGCTCTGATCTTAGCTGTTTAACATGGATGTCCAGAGTTTGGCTTCCAGCCTGAGTAATCTCGCGGCAAAAGTTCAAAACATACAGGATTTTGTTGTTCACACTCCCATGTCTGAACCTAGAATTCCTATTCCAGAGTTCTTTTCTGGAGATAGATCTACCTTCCTGAATTTCAGGAACAATTGTAAATTGTTTCTTTCTTTAAAATCTCGCTCCTCTGGAGACCCTGCTCAACAGGTCAAGATTGTAATATCTTTCCTGCGGGGCGACCCTCAGAATTGGGCATTTGCATTGGCACCAGGGGATCCTGCATTGCTCAGTGTGGATGCGTTTTTTCTGGCATTGGGATTGCTCTATGAGGAACCTAACCTGGAGATTCAGGCTGAAAAGGCTTTATTAGCCCTCTCTCAGGGGCATGATGAAGTGGAGATATATTGTCAGAAGTTTCGGAAATGGTCGGTGCTTACTCAGTGGAATGAGTGCGTCCTGGCTGCAAACTTCAGAAATGGTCTTTCTGAGGCCATTAAGGATATTATGGTGGGGTTCCCTACGCCTACAGGTCTGAATGAGTCTATGGCTATGGCCATTCAGATTGATCGGCGTTTACGGGAGCGCAAACCCGTGCACCAGTTGGCGGTGTCTTCTGAACAGGCACCTGAGACTATGCAATGTGATAGAATTCAGTCCAGAAGTGAACGGCAAAATTATAGGCGGAAAAATGGATTGTGTTTCTATTGTGGTGATTCAGCTCATGTTATATCAGCATGCTCTAAACGCACAAAAAGGGTTGATAAATCTTTTGCCATTGGTACTCTGCAGCCTAAGTTCATTTTGTCTGTGACTCTGATTTTTTCACTGTCTTCCATTTCCGTCGATGCCTATGTGGATTCGGGCGCTGCCCTGAGTCTTATGGATTGGTCATTTGCTAAACGCTGTGGTTTTAGTCTGGAACCTCTGGAAGTTCCTATTCCTCTGAAGGGAATTGACTCTACACCATTGGCTATGAATAAACCACAGTATTGGACACAAGTGACCATGCGCATGACTCCCGTTCATCAGGAGGTGATTCGCTTCCTTGTACTTTATAATTTACATGATGTACTAGTGCTTGGTCTGCCATGGTTACAAACTCATAATCCTGTCCTGGACTGGAAAACAATGTCTGTGTTAAGCTGGGGATGTCAGGGGGTTCATGATGATGCACCTCCGATTTCAATTGCTTCATCTACTCCTTCTGAGATCCCTGCGTTTTTGTCTGACTATAGGGATGTTTTTGAGGAGCCTAAGCTCAATTCGCTCCCTCCGCATAGAGATTGTGACTGTGCTATAGAATTGATTCCTGGCAGTAAGTTCCCTAAGGGTCGTTTATTTAATCTGTCACTGCCAGAGCATACTGCTATGCGGAATTATATTAAGGAGTCCTTGGAAAAGGGACATATTCGTCCATCTTCGTCCCCTCTGGGAGCAGGTTTTTTTTTTGTGGCAAAAAAAGATGGTTCCCTGAGGCCTTGTATAGATTATCGCCTTCTGAATAAGATTACAGTCAAGTATCAGTATCCATTGCCATTATTGACTGATTTGTTAGATCTTCGCGGTGCGTATAATCTGGTGCGGATAAAACAGGGTGATGAGTGGAAAACCGCATTTAATACGCCTGAGGGCCATTTTGAGTATTTGGTAATGCCTTTTGGACTCTCCAATGCTCCGTCAGTCTTTCAGTCCTTTATGCACAATATTTTCCGTGAATATCTGGATAAGTTTATGATTGTGTATTTGGATGATATTTTGGTGTTTTCTGATGACTGGGAGTCTCATGTTCTACAGGTCAGGAAGGTGTTTCAGGTTCTGCGGGCCAATTCTCTGTTTGTGAAGGGCTCAAAGTGTCTCTTCGGAGTCCAGAAGATTTCTTTTTTGGGGTACATTTTTTCTCCTTCTACTATTGAGATGGATCCCGTCAAGGTTCAGGCGATTTGTGACTGGACACAACCTACATCTGTTAAGAGCCTTCAGAAATTCTTGGGGTTTGCTAATTTTTATCGTCGGTTCATTGCTAATTTTTCCAGTATTGTTAAACCTTTGACTGATTTGACTAAAAAGGGTGCTGATGTTGCTGATTGGTCTCCTGCGGCCGTGGAGGCCTTTCAGGAACTTAAGCGCCGGATTTCTTCTGCTCCTGTGTTGTGTCAACCAGATGTTTCACTTCCTTTTCAGGTTGAGGTTGATGCTTCCGAGATTGGAGCGGGGGCGGTTTTGTCACAGAGAAGTTCTAATGGCTCGGTGATGAAGCCATGTGCATTCTTCTCTAGAAAATTCTCGCCCGCCGAGCGCAATTATGATGTGGGTAATCGGGAGCTTTTGGCCATGAAGTGGGCATTTGAGGAGTGGCGTCATTGGCTTGAGGGTGCTAAACATCGTGTGGTGGTCTTGACTGATCACAAGAATCTCATTTACCTTGAGTCTGCCAGGCGTTTGAATCCTAGACAGGCTCGTTGGTCGTTGTTTTTTTCTCGTTTCAATTTCGTGGTTTCATACCTGCCAGGTTCAAAGAATGTGAAGGCAGATGCTCTTTCCAGGAGTTTTGTGCCTGACTCTCCTGGAGACTCTGGGCCTACTGGTATCCTTAGGGATGGGGTAATATTGTCCGCCGTATCCCCAGACTTGCGACGTGCATTGCAGGAGTTTCAGGTGGATAAACCGGATCGTTGTCCACCAGAAAGACTGTTTGTTCCGGATGATTGGACCAGTAGAGTCATCTCCGAGGTCCATTCTTCTGTGTTGGCTGGTCATCCTGGAATATTTGGTACTAGAGACTTGGTGGCCAGGTCTTTTTGGTGGCCTTCCTTGTCTAGGGATGTGCGTACCTTTGTGCAGTCTTGTGAAGTGTGTGCTCGAGCTAAACCTTGCTGTTCTCAGGCCAGTGGGTTGTTGTTATCCTTGCCCATCCCGAAGAGGCCTTGGACGCACATTTCCATGGATTTTATTTCTGATCTCCCGGTTTCACAGAAAATGTCCGTTATATGGGTTGTGTGTGACCGCTTTTCTAAGATGGTTCATTTGGTGCCCTTGCCTAAGTTGCCTTCCTCCTCTGAGTTGGTCCCTTTATTTTTTCAGAACGTGGTTCGTTTGCATGGGATTCCGGAGAATATCGTTTCTGACAGGGGATCCCAGTTTGTGTCTAGATTTTGGCGGACGTTTTGTGCCAAGATGGGCATTGATTTGTCTTTCTCGTCTGCATTCCATCCTCAGACGAATGGCCAGACGGAGCGAACTAATCAGACCTTGGAAACTTATTTGAGGTGTTTTGTTTCTGCTGATCAAGATGATTGGGTTGCTTTTTTGCCACTGGCCGAATTTGCTCTTAATAATCGGGCTAGTTCGGCCACGTTGGTCTCTCCTTTTTTTTGTAATTCGGGGTTTCATCCTCGTTTTTCCTCTGGTCAGGTGGAGCCTTCGGATTGTCCTGGAGTGGACGTGGTGGTGGACAGGCTACATCAGATTTGGAATCAGGTGGTGGACAATTTGAAGTTATCTCAGGAGAAGACTCAGCAGTTTGCTAATCGCCGTCGCCGCGTGGGTCCCCGACTTCTTGTTGGGGATTTGGTGTGGTTGTCTTCTCGTTTTGTCCCTATGAAGGTCTCTTCTCCTAAGTTCAAGCCTCGGTTCATCGGTCCTTATAGGATCTCGGAGATTCTTAACCCTGTATCTTTTCGTTTGGATCTCCCAGCATCGTTTGCTATTCATAATGTGTTCCATCGGTCGTTGTTGCGGAGGTATGAGGTGCCCGTTGTTCCTTCGGTTGAGCCTCCTGCTCCGGTGCTGGTGGAGGGAGAATTGGAGTATGTTGTTGAGAAGATCTTGGATTCTCGTGTTTCCAGACGCAAACTCCAGTATTTGGTTAAGTGGAAGGGTTATGGTCAGGAGGATAATTCCTGGGTGGTCGCCTCCGATGTTCATGCGACTGATTTGGTCCGCGCCTTCCATAGAGCTCACCCTGATCGCCCTGGGGGTTCTCGTGAGGGTTCGGTGACCCCTCCTCAAGGGGGGGGGTACTGTTGTGGATTCTGTTTGTGGGCTCCCTCTGGTGGTTACTGCTGGTACTGGGTGACTTTGGTGGGTTGCGGCCTTTGGTTTCCACCTGTCCATCAGTGGCTGGGTGTTTCCTATTTTACCTGGCCTTTCTGTCATTTCCCTTGCCGGCTATCAATGCATTCAGATGTGCTCTGTTTGGTTCCTGCCTACCTGCTCCCAGATCTTTCAGGATAAGCTAAGTGCTGATTTTCAGTTGTTTGGTTTTTTGTCCAGCTTGCTTATTATGTCTCTATGCTAGCTGGTAGCTCTAGTGGACTGAGGTTCTCCCCATGTGCCATGAGTTGGCACATGGGTTCTTGTAATCTCAGGATGGTTTTTTTGATTAGGGTTTTTTGCTGACCGCTCAGTCCCCTTTTGTATCGTTCTGCTTTCTAGTTTACAGCGGGCCTCAATTTGCTAAAACTATATATATCATCTCTATGTGTGTGCCTTCCTCTCATTTCACCGTCAATACATGTGGGGGGCAACTATATCTTTTGGGGTTCATTCCGCTGGAGGCAAGTGAGGTCTTAATTTTCTCTGCAGTGCTAGTTAGCTCTTAGGCTGGTGCGTGGCGTCTAGAACCAACGTAGGCACGCTCCCTGGCTATCTCTAGTTGCGTTTGTCAGGCGTAGGGCAGCGGTCAGCCCAGGTTCCATCACCCTAGAGCTCGTCCGTAATATATTTGTACTTTGCTTGTCCTGTGCTATCCCTAGCCATTGGGATTCATGACAGTAGTGGTGATGAGTTAACCATGCCTCCATCACTGAGGGTAGTCAAAACGACGCCCTACAGGACAGCTAACAAAGAGTGGTAGGACTGTTTTTTTATTACATACCATGATTTGTGGTTATTTTATAAAAGTAAGCTCAGCCATATTTCTGAGAGGCCTTCCCCATCCACCCCTCAATTGTTCCCTTTTAGTCCACTGTGCTGACGGACTGAATCTTCCAGATCATATTGGATTCTCAGTTATTACTGGGGAGAATGGTGGGTTCCATAACCACAAGTATGAGATTTGCATACTTATGGTCACAATTCGACTAGATGTGCCTGGCTTCTCTTAATACAAGTTAATTGAAAGAAGCAAGCACATCTAGTAGGCATGTGACCGCATGTATGCAAATCACATACTTGGGTTCAAGTGACTGTATTATTGTCATGTTTGGAGGAAACAGAATGGTGATTTGCATCCAAACAACACCATACCTACTGTGAAGCATGGGGGTGGCAACATCATGCTTTGGGGCTGTTTCTCTGCAAAGTGACCAGGACAACTGATCCGTGTTAATGAAAGAATGAATGGGGCCATGTATCGTGAAATTTTGAGTGCAAACCTCCTTCCATCAGTAATGGCATTGAAGATGAAACATGGGTGGGTCTTTCAGAATGATAATGATCCCAAGCACTCCACCAGGGCAACGAAGGAGTGGCTTCGTAAAAAGCATGTGAAGGTCCTGGAGTGACCTAGCCAGTCTCCAGACCCCATAGAAAACCTTTGGAGGGAGTTGAAAGTCTGTGTTGCCCAGCAACAGGCCCAAAACATCACTGCTCTAGGGGAGATCTGCATGGAGGAATGGGCCAACATACCACCAACAGTGTGTGCCAACCTTGTGAAGACTAACAGAAAATGTTTGACCTCTGTCATTGCCAAAAAAGGATATATGACAAAATATTGAGATGAACTTTTGTTAATGACCAAATACTTATTTTCCACCATAATTTGCAAAATAAATCTTGCCAAATCAGACAAGGTGATTTTTTTGGATTTGTTTTCTCATTGTGACTCTCATAGTTGTGGTCTAGCTATGATGTCAATTACAGGCCTCTCTCATCTGTTTAAGTAGGAGAACTTGCACAATTGGTGGCTGACTAAATACTTTTTTTCCCACTGTATACTCCTTATCCTATGCTTTTTATATATGAATAGATAAGTATGCAGATAAATATTTCTCTAAAGGATCTACAAAGCTTTCTTATTGGTTGCAATACACAGATAAGTATTTCCTTAGATATATGAAATGGATATTTTTAAATCATCTTAGACTCCTCCACGTATAAAGGATCAAAGAAATGCCGTAAAGGTAAAACCTTCGTTCAAGTCAAGAGGACTCTGTGAGTTCAACCTATAAATCCATCTTGTTTCTTCCTGCAAGACTAACTTATCTAGATTCTTTTTATGGGGCCCAGCGTAACATGTCTTATACCCCAAATATTAAGATCCAATGGATATATTCGATGATGGTGTCTCATTTGTACCGATAAAGGGGTATTATTCTTGGTATTGATGGAACTTATGTGTTTAGATAGCCTCCTTCTAAATTCTTGCAGCATTTTTCCGACACAAAGTTTCTGGCACGGCGCATAATTGCATAAATCACTCCCTTTGTCTTACAGTGTATACAATCCTTTATGTTGCATCTCCTGTTATCTTGGGGCTGACAAGTTCTTTCATTTTTGGCAAGAATATACAGAAACTGCACGATCTGCATGGATTTGACCCTTTCAGCAATCCTTCTAGCCAATTCATTCCATTCCTTTTCCTTTGAGTAGGGATAAAGTGACTGTGTCAGATGTACCCTTACATTTTTCCCTCTACGGTAAGTAATATTTGGGTTCTTTCTTGCAACACCCCTAATATCTGGGTCCACTTTTTAAATAGGTCAATGTGTTCGTAGGATGTTTAAGGTACTAGTACTTGTTCATCATATGTGTGTTACGTTGTGACAGTCTTAGATAGGGGAGGAGGGCCTCAAACTTTCCTTGGAACTGGGATCCTAACTAACCCTGTCACGGGAATACTCTTGATGGTGGAGAGGCCCGAGTCTCCAACCTCACTATGCTCCTGTTAATTCCTGATCTGTCCCCTCCCCCACCCCACGTAGCCTGGGAGAGAAATGTAATGTGAACAAGACACAAAAGACAAAACAGGGATAACAGAAACCCTCTATCATACAAAAGCACCAACCAACAATGGGAGGGGGGATAAGGATAAGAAGGATTAAACTAAACGGGGCCAGGAGATAAACACACACGTGCAACAGCAAACTACAGAACACCACAACTCCAACTCCAAACTTCAACTACTTAGCTATAGCATACAGCACAGGAAGACGAATCTCCAATAGCAACAATGAGCTCCTATTCAGCACTTCGTCTCCAAAGGGTAAGGAAGCAGAGCTTACACTGCCAAGGCAGAGAGGGTCTGGCTAGGTGTTATAGGAAGATTTAAGCACCAGATCAGAAGCAGCTGAAATTGAGTTGAATATTTCTGACCAGCACATAAACAGTCATTATTAACCTCTTCAGCACCAAAAGAAACCAAATTCATTTAATAAGGGATCCAAACAGACAGGCTAAATGGAAGATCTGCAATTCGCAATACTCAGTGATGTTCTGCCCCCAGATCTCCCGGTTTGCGTGACCCACTCGTGACAATGTTCCAACAAATCAAATTATTTTATCTTCAGTTTTTTTCTGTGTTCAATTCAATCTTGGTTGGTCACTTTCGCTCTATTGAAGGCTTTATTTAGAACCTATTTAGGATAGCCTCTATAGGTAAAACTTTTAAAGAGATTACTACTTTCCTGGCCAAAGCTCATATCATCAGTCAATTACATTACGGCTTAAGGTATTACTGGAATTCCCGCCTTCAAAGCCAGAGGATAACAACTATTATGGAGCAAATTATTGCAAACAGTGGGCTTATGATAGATGTTCGTATGAATATTGCCATCTCCGTCAATTCATATTATCAGATTCAAAGAAATAAATGCTCTTATTTCCAACGTTGTATATAAAGAGCATCACTATGTCAATGTTTTTGAGAACTGAAACAAAATCCAAAAATAAATTTGTGTCACCATCCCATAATATTAGCAAATTGTCTATGTACCTTCTCCAAAATAATAAGTGACTCGTGTAATAAGATAAGGACAATATATTAGTATAGTATTATAACCCTACACTGACCGCAAAACAGAATTTATTTGTATTGCATTACAGCCTGCTCTCGGCACTTTGAAGCTGGCCAGATGGCTGGATTTGGCCAACTTTAGTCCTCTTGCGCTTCTCCCATGCTGCAAAGGTAAAGTTAGCAACCTTGGAGAGCACTCAGTTCAGAGAAGTGTCATGACCATGCCGCTAATCCAATAGAAATGAAATTCAGCCTTAGGCCTCTTTGCTAAAGTAACAGCCTTAAAATTCCTACCTCACCACTGACTTTAATGGCGGTCTTAAACTTTTTGGTGTTTGATAAAGGTCATGTCGACGGAAATGTAATGTTCTATGCACCATGATGGCCTATTTATATTGAATAATTTTCACCTTCATTCATATTTTGGAGTTCCAGATTTCCTTTCTAGTGTATTACCACGGGTTAGACTCTATCTGGATATCCAGAAGCCTAGAAGTACCGTATTTCCTATCTATACTGTTCATTCCGCTGATCCGTCAATCTTTAGGAGTGCACCATCATAGCAAATCTGGAAGCAGTGCGCTCCTGAAGAAAAGAAACTGAGACAACCCCATTAAGGAGAAAAAATACTGTTTTACAGTAGTGCACAAGTATTAGTATTTGTGGCCCTCGGAGTCCTCATTCACTGATGTCGATGTGATTGTGGTGACATGAAGTTGTTTAGCATTTTCATTTGCATTGTGCCTCCGATAGCAGCTTTTCATCCAAATCACCAGCCAGGATTCAGATCTTATCTGCATATCAAAGGGAGTCAGTATATAATATATACAATGGGAGCTTTCCGCTAATAAGGAGTAGCAGGTGTACACAGACTGCAGCACATCTGCACAAAAGAACCTAGAATTATTAGAGGTATCTGTTACTGAGTGGTCTGTTAGATTTTTCCCTAAAGCCACAATCATATGACAATACCTGTTTTTTTTGTGGAAACTTCCATGTGTCATATGTTTTTAACAGAGACTTGTAAACTTGTATGGATGAGTCTAATCTGCAATAATTTATCAGGATAGTACATGCACAAATTTACAGATGGATCCATTAATTGAAAAAAAAAAATAATTCTAAATAATTCATTTAAATTGTATGGGTCAATGTGTTGTTAATTTCTAAAACGGACAGCACATGGACAAGAAATATTTTCATGTAAATACACCTTCATATTCATTGTATTATGTGCACCCATATTCTGCTCTGTCGGGTGGCTTATTAAGAGAACTATTTTCCCGAAAAGTGGTATTCCCAAGTTTGGAATTTATACCCTATCAATGGAATAATGGAATAACTTCCCTATCGCTGGGGGTCCTACTACTGTTTCCAAGAACCAGGGTTCTAAAGAGGTCGATAACCACTGCTATTCCATTCATTCTTAATGGGACTGACAGAGATAGCCGAGCTCTGCTCCTGGCTGTTCTTCGACACTCCCATAAATATGAATGGAGCGATGGTGCGCATTATGAACCAATGCTCCATTCACACTGGTCTTTAAGACTCGGTTCTCAGGATTCGGGGGCTCCCATGAAGAGGGGATAACTTCCAAACTTGAGAATACTCCTTTAGGACCCTTATACACACTAGACTAACATCAGCTGAACCCACCAATATCAGTGTGCTCAACTGAATCTCTAATGTATATGGCAGCCCCCTCATTATCCCCCTACAGATGATGTTGGGGGAGATAAGGATCAGTCATGTCCATTTTTGAGTCATGTCCAATAAGCCACTGTCAGTGGTGTCTGGCAGCTCCTCTCTCATAGAGAACACATGATCATTAAGCAGGATGAGAGCTCCTGTCTATGGAAGAGTGGGCGAGATAGCTGATTGCCAAACCATCATTTGGACGACAGCTGTCTATTGGGTAAGGGGCTCCTTACAATCAATGCTGGTGATGATCCCTCCATAGTATGGAATCCAGTAGAGAATGGGTCAATTTTTTTTAGAGCCCCCAGTGAGCTTTGTTTTCTAATGTAGAGAACAATGGAGAAATATTTTTACAAAAATGCCAAGTAAATGAGACAAATCATTAAACTGCTGCATGTCACCAAATCATTGCTCTGTAAGACTCATCGACCTGCGGTAAAGAGCTATCAGGTGGCAAGGAATATTTAAAGAGGACTTATCGACCACTTTTCTCTCAATACAAGACATTTTCCTTCATACATGTTTGAGGTCTACTTTGCTGGGGCGGAAGTATCATTGGTGCAACCTGTGTGGCCACACAGGGTCCCAAGATGTAAGGGGCCCTTTTCCACCTCTAAAGCAGGTGGAATGGACATTATGATTTGTTATTGAATTATTCTTGCATAGGAGACCTTTTCTGTCTGTGTCTGACAGTGCTAGCTTGCACCCACCACTTGCGACAGCAGGGTTAGGCCACGGAGGTTTGGTAATGTTCAAGTGTTATGGGGCATTGGCATAATGAAATGTGTCTAGAACATCTAATGAGTTACAGAAAGTTTACTCTGTCATTGCACCATTTTGATACATTTCGCACAATTTCACAATTTTACCAACTCCTGTTTTTTTTAATTGGTGAAGTTCCCTGATTGTTTCTATTCTTTCTATAGATTCATATGAAGGAGACAATTATCGAACAAATATGTAATCTGTTCAGCCCGAGACCACGAGATAGTAAGTTTCATTTTTCTTGACGGAAAGTTGAGCAAGTGACCGGTTAAAGGTCCCCCGGTCAGTCCCTAATATACAACCTCCCATCTTTGCAGTTTTTATCCCTCCTCCCGCAGCCATAGTGATAGTAAATAAAAGCAGCGGCTGATAACGTGGAACGACCAGAGTGCTTATGCTGCCCTGAGAGATCGTTTACATCAGCCCCGCGATCAAAGAGCGGCGCAGATAGAATTTGTCATGGGGGATTTCCTTACAAAAGAATTACAGTAGAGAAATGGCCAAATCGATAGCATAGATTTTCACTGCAGGGGCTTATAGTCCAATTGCTGCTCGACGTACACACACAGATAAGAGGGCACGACGGCCACTTTGGCAGGCAGCTGATTCAGCACCCGGGCTGTCAGGTATTTATAGCGAAAATGTTACAGAATTATCACCTTGCAGTGCCCAGGCTCTTGTTAGCTCCTGATTGCCTTCCTTTATGGGGCCGCTAAATGCAGGTGAATGGTGAAAAAAATGATACCTTTCAGCCTGTCAAAATACCACAAAACTGCAGACCTAAATCTGCTCTCCCCCAACCATTAAATGGGTAACAACCTTCTATATATCACAGCACTGACACCGCACAGCTGGAATTTACCAGCTCTGCTCCACTTAAAGGAGAACGATCAGCAAGATGAGAAATGTTATTCTATGGGGTCATGCACATGTTTGATTTTTTTCCTCAGATAGACTGTCCCAAGAAGAAATGCACTAATTTGCATCCGATTAAGATCGCATTCAGACAAGCAAGTCAATCAGTCTGTGGAAAACATCGGACTGCACTTGGATGGCATCGGTCCGATTTTCATGCACTGACACAATGGAGAAGATGGAGACTTTTTTTCCATCTTCTCATTGGAGAAAACCGAATCACACTATGATTAAACCCTGATAAGAGTGTGATTAGCATAATCGTCCCGATTCTCTTCGATGACATGGTCGTGTGACCCTAACCTAATTATCAGCAATGTCTTTTTTTCTGTAGCATGCAGGATATTCATGACACAGATGACCAAAATGTTTGGACACATTTGTATTAACCCCTAATGACCAAGGGTATTTCAGTTTTTTAAATTCTTCCCAAAGCCATAACTTTTTTTTTTTTCGGTCAATATGGCAATGGGAGGGCTTGATTTTTGTGTGACAAGTTGTACTTTTGAACGACACCATTGGCGTTAACAAATCATGTACTAAAAAACGGGAAACAAATTCCAAGTGTGGTGAAATTGCAAAAAAAGTACAATTCCACAGGTTTTTTTTACCATATTCACTAAATTCTAAAACTGACCTGCCATTATGAATCTCCAGGTCGTTACAAGTTCACAGACACCAAACATGTCTAGGTTCGTTTTTATTTAAGTGGTGAAAAAAAAATCCAAAATAGTGGCACCATTTTCTGAGACCTGTAGCGTCTCTATTTTTCATGATCTGGGGCTGGGTGAGGGCAACGAGCTGACATTTTTATTAATACCATTTGGGTATGGATACGATCTTTTGATCGATCGTTATTGCATTTTATTGCAATGTAATGGTGACCAATAAACATGTAATTCTGGCGGTTTAAATTTTTTTCTCATTACACCATTTAGTGATCAGGCTAATTCTTTTTTTTATTGATAGATCGGGCGATTCTGAACGCAGCGATACCAAATATGTGTATGTTTGAATTTTTTTATTGTTTTATTTTAAATGGGGCGAAAGGGGGGTGATCTGAACTTTTATATATTTCAATTTTTTTGACATTTTTAAAAACATTTTTTGTTACTGTTTGCTTACGTTAATAGTCTCCATGAGAGACTAGAAGCTGCAGTACTTTGATTCCCCTGCTACACACAGGCGATGATCAGATCGCCTGCGTGTAGCAGAAATGCTCACTTGCTATGTGCGCCAAACACAGGGTGGCACTCATAGCAATCCGGCAATGACAACCATAGATGTCTGCTGCAGACCTCTGGTTGTAATGCTGACCCATTGGTGACCGGCGATCATGTGACGGGGTCACCAATGCGCGGAATTTACAATGCGCTTCCGGCAAGTGTGAGTTAAATGCTGCTGTCAGAGATTGACAGCAGCATTTAACTAGTTAACAGCCGCGGGTGGATCACAATTACACCTGTGGCTGTTGCGGGCACATGTCAGCTGTATAGGTCAGCTGTCATGTGCCCGGAAAGGTGCGGTCTCAGTGCCAATAAGTTGCACAGTGCTAGATAGGAAAAATATGTTGAGTATTAAGTGCAT
Source organism: Ranitomeya variabilis (assembly GCF_051348905.1). Lineage (NCBI taxonomy): Eukaryota > Metazoa > Chordata > Amphibia > Anura > Dendrobatidae > Ranitomeya > Ranitomeya variabilis. The sequence goes on along the minus strand of NC_135235.1, from coordinate 596,054,342 downwards.
AGGTAAGAGTGACTAAAAGGTACGTCTAGGAGTTATACCAATTCAGAGAGATGGCTGAAACATCCCCACGCCTAGTGCGCATTTCGCTTCTGCTTCTTCCAAGGCGTCCACCAAAGTTCAGCTTAATTTTGATGTTGGCTGTGGTCATAAATCAACAAAAATGAGTTCAGAAAAAGACTGATAAAAGAGTTGTAAACTCTCCCTTAGAAGAGCTCACCGACAGATTTTAGTTAACTCATACTGTAAGGCATTTATATCCTTTATAGAACTCTGAGTGAACAAGTGATCACAGACATATGGACAAGCAGCTGCACAGCTTTTTTTTGGCAACCTTGCAGTACAAAGCCAAGTCTGTGTGCCACCTCATGGTGCATGCAATGAATAATGCCACATTTGTTTTCTGAGAAATAGAAGACACAGAAGGAACCCATGACAAGTCTTTGGGTTTCCTATTATGTCTGTTTACAACTCAGATGCCATGCTGAGATGTAATATCGCCATGTGCATGACGCCTTAGGGTGATTTCACATTGTGTTCTGTGTCCCCATTGGGGCATACATCCAAAATCCCCCGCAAGACGGGGTCCGGACTCATGCGCCAATTGGGCCAAAGACTATACTGGTGACGACAGAGCAAACATGAGTTCTGCTGTGCACTTTTCGTGAGTGTACGACTACAGGAGGTGGACACTCAGACGCAGTCTACTATGCCTAAGTGTCCGCCTCCTGTAGGCTTACACTCCCGAAAATGATGCACTACAGAACTCATGTTTGATCTGTCGTCACCAATACAGTCTATGGCCCCGTCGGCGTATGCATCCAAGCCCCGTTTTGTGGGGGATTTTGGACGTATGCCCCGACGGGGACACAGAATGCAATGTGAAAGAACTCTTGGCTTAGTATGATCATCTTGATATTTTAGGAATAGGTTCTAGTATCTCTTATGTGTTCCGTCTGTGATCCAAGCAAACCGCGCAGGTCTGATTATAAAAAAGTTTTCTATTCACTGACAGTAAGCAGTGAGAATAATGAAAAATTGATAGAAAGTTGCAGAACTTTCATTATACATTGATTAACTTTCATTTACTGTTATTAATGGCTGAATTTAGGTCCAGACATTTAAAAGAAAACTTAAGACAAGCTGCAGAAAGGAAGGATCTATCATGATAAATCCCTAGGAACATCTGTCTTCTAGTCGCATATTTTAGATGCTAAAAACAAATGAATGCCAGCAAAATGGTCCTGGAGATAGAAGCATTGAGCGTGAGGAATGTCTCAGCCTTTGTAGAATAAACTGTGTCTCTCCTGTGTTGTGCCTGTGACATATAGCATATACCTTCCATATTCATATGGATGAGGAGATCCTTTGATCTATTTTAGATAAGACACTGCAGGATCTGCTCTTGGATACTTTGTCTCTTATGTGTCCTATATTTGGGATTTTGCCGATATGATATTTACCTTTTTTTTCGGAGGAACTCCGGCTTCAGATGAAGGTGAAAAGAGCAGAGTCGAGACAGACCCTTTCATGTGCATTGTAACCTGATAGATTTAGGTTTGAGGGACAGATTTGTACATCTCTATGGTCCTCTTGTCTTCTCTGCAACTTAAGCTTCTTTCACACACAGCTTTTTTTTTCACAATCTGCCGTAAAAACTGTATGATTTTCCTGCATTTATTAAAAGCATTATGTGGATGATATTTTTATTCATTCAGACATTGTTATTTCCATGTGTTGTTTTCCTATAGTAAGATGTTCTAAAAATAAAACACAAAACCTATAGTGTTCTTAGAAAACAAAAAGTCACGGAACTTAAAAACTCACCAAAAGTGTGCAAAAAATGCTTTAAAAAATCAAACCATAGTGCATTTAATTGTCCTCAAAAAACACCAGAAAATAACAGCACAAAAAAAACTCAAAGAAAGTCTTGGATTTTGGCACATATTAGTTCCAAAATCTGTTTAAAAAACAACCACAATGATAATGACATGCAGCCACCTACGAGTGTTCATTTATTGAACACTGAATTTATTACCTAAATATGAAAACCTAATTTTCTGAGAAAATTGAACTTACTATTTTTCCGCGTAATCCACCTTGATTTCAACACACCTATTCCACTTAGCCTCCAGTGATCGGATGGTTTCAGAATAGGAAACTTCTTCTGGTTCAAAAATCCTGTTACTGCCTCTTTGACTGCATTATCATCAGGAAGTTGTTGCCCACACAGAAATTTCTTTCTTCTGGAGTATAGGGTGGATAGTAGTGTTGAGCGATACCTTCCGATAATTGAAAGTATCGGTATCGGATTGGATCGGCCGATATCCAAAAAATATCGGATATCGCCGATACCGATACCCGACACCAATACAAGTCAATGGGACACAAATATCGGAAGTGATCCTGGATGGTTCCCAGGGTCTGAAGAAGAGGAAAATCTCCTTCAGGCCCTGGGATCCATATTCATGTAAAAAATAAAGAATAAAAATAAAAAATATGGATATACTCACCCTCGGACGAGCCCTGGCTGTCACCGCTGCAAGCGTCTGCCTCCGTTCCTAAGAATGCAGAGTGAAGGACCTTCGATGACGTTGTGGCTTGTGATTGGTCGCGTGACCGCTCATGTGACCGCTCACGCGACCAATCACAAGCCGCGACGTCATCGCAGGTCCTACACTCACTGCATTCTTAGGAATGGAGGCTGCCGGTTGCACCGCTGAGGTCCAGGGTCTGTCGGAGGGGTGAGTATATCCATATTTTTTATTTTTATTCTTTATTTTTTACATGAATATCGATCCCAGGGCCTGAAGGAGAGTCTCCTCTCCTCCAGACCCTGGGAACCATACGCACCGCACACGCCTGGGAACTTATAGGAACTTCCGATTCCGATTTCCGATATCACAAAAATATCGGAACTCGGTATCGGAATTCCGATACAGCGAATATCGGCCGATACCCGATATTTGCAGTATCAGAATGCTCAACACTAGTGGATAGTTAAGCTCCATGAAGCCGCATTCCCTAGTAGCACCTTGTGACTTGTGAGACTTGTGAGCTAACACATTGTCCTGAAGCAGCAACACACCTGCAAGAACTTCCCATGGCGTTTCTCTTTGCCTCAAGTAATGCCTTCATTGTTGAAGCAAAGGTGTCTTCAGTAATTGTTATCTTGTGTGGTATGAATTCTAGTAATAAAACACCCAAAAAAACTGTTGCCATGATCTTTCCTGCTTACTGCTGGACACAAAATTCCTTTGAAGTTGGTGACTCCTTGTGCTTTTGTTGCATGGACTCTTGTTTGGTCTCAAGATCATCATGGTGGAGCCATGTTTCATCACCCGTAATCAATTGACAATAGAAGTTTCCTAGATTTTCTCTCAGCATATCTAAATTCTGTTGAGGGCAGTTCCATGCTGAAAAGGAATATTTTCAAAATTTTCAAATATTTTGGAAATAGTTAATTTTTTGTAAGTTGGTACTTCATTACACATGGCAAAAGGTGGTAGCACTGTTTCTTTCAATTTCCATATATTTCCAAGATGGTAGAGGGTTGAATGTGAACACCTACTGTTCTTACTGGAATCATACAGTAACAAGCTATATTGGTAAGTGAGTTACTATTAACTAGCAATATGCATGACATAAGTAATGTAAGTAAATATAAAAGAAGTACTGTTAGGAAACCAAAATACTATAATATCTTGTTCTCACCCACAAAGCTCTCCACAGTGCGGCACCCCCTTACATCTCCTCCCTCATTTCTGTCTATCGGCCTAACCGACCTCTGCGCTCTGCAAATGACTTTCGACTAACCTCTGCACTAATCCGTACCTCCCACTCCCGACTCCAAGACTTCTCCCGTGCTGCGCCAATCCTCTGGAATGCTCTACCCCAAGACATTAGGACCATCCACAACTTGCATAGCTTTAGGCGCTCGCTCAAAACACATTTGTTCAGAGCGGCCTATCACGTTCCCTAATCAAACTCATTTTATGTTTTTGTGCGTGTGCAACCCATTCACTACTTCCATCTACCCCCACCCTCGGAAGATGGCTGGACCATCACTGTAAATACACCATTGTAAATACACACCTGTGCTTTGTATCTCCCCACCTCATTGTAGATTGTAAGCTCTCACGAGCAGGGTCGTCTTATTTTGTCTTATTTTGTCTTATTTTTGCTTTATTACTGTATTGTTAACGTTGTTACCTATGACTGTTGTGTTTGAAACTGTTAAACTGTAAAGCGCTGCGGAATATGTTGGCGCTATATAAATAAAGATTATTATTATTATTATTATTCAAGATTATTATTATTATTATTCCATTGTAGGTTTTGCTTTATGTTTGGGATCATTGTCTTGTTGGAAGACAAATCTCCATCCCAGTCTCAGGTCTTTTGCAGACTCCAACAGGTTTTCTCCTGTATTTGGCTCCATCCATCTTCCCATCAATTTTAACCATCTTCTCTGTCCCTGCTGAAGAAAAGCAGACCCAAACCATGATGATGTCACCACCATGTTTGACAGTGGGGATGGTGAGTTCAGGATGATGAGCTGTGTTGCCTTTTACGGCAAACATATTGTTTGGCATTGTTGCCATGCCAAAAAGTTCGATTTTGGTCTCTTCTGACAGAGCACCTTCTTCCACATGTTTGGTGTGTCTCCCAGGTGGCTTGTTCCAAACTTTAAACGACACTTTTTATGGATATCTTTGAAAAATGTCTTTCTTCTTGCCACTCTTCCATAAAGGCCAGATTTGTGCAGTGTACGACTGATTGTTGTCCTATGGACAGACTGTCCCACCTCAGCTGTAGATCTCTGCAGTTCATCCAGAGTCCAGAGATCATGGGCCTCTTGGCTGCATCTCTAATCAGTCTTCTTCTTGTTTGAGATAAAAGTTTAGAGGGATGGCTGGGTCTTGGTAGATTTGCAGTGGTATGATACTCTTTCCATTTCAATATAATCGCTTGCACAGTGCTCCTTGGGATGTCCAAAGTTTTGGAAATCATTTTGTATGCAAATCTGGCTTTAAACTTCTCCACAACAGTATCACGGACCTGCCTGTTGTGTACTTTGGTCTTCATGATGGTCTCTGTGCTTCAAACAGAATCCTGAGACTATCACAGAGCAGGTGCATTTATACGGAGACTTGATTACACACAGGTGGATTATATTTATCATCATTAGACATTTAGGACAACATTGGATCATTCAGAGATCCACAATGAACTTCTGGAGTGAGTTTGCTGCACTGAAAGTAAAGGGGCCGAATAATATTGCACGCCCCACTTATTAGTTTTGGAATTTCCACAAAAATTTAAAATAGCCAATAAATTTCGTTCAACTTCACAATTGAGTTCCACTTGTTGGTGATTCTTCACCAAAAATTTACATTTGGTATCTTTATGTTTAAAGCATGATATGTGGGAAAAGGTGCACTGTATCGTGGAGTGGCTACTGAGGTTGCATGCAATGAGATGAAAGTGAAAACCATGGAACTCTATGGCAAGAATAAAAAGTTCCTGGAAATGGCCATCTAAAGATGATGAAATTTATTATGATGTCTGTCAAATTTTAATAAAGGTTGATCCTCCTCTGAAAATGTGTTCTAGGGACATTTGGGAATTTTTTGATTAGGCAGGAAGTTAAATGAGCAGTGAGCTCTGCAAAAATGTTGACAACTGAAGTATGAATATTGATTGATTACATTTTTATATTCAATTTTAGTTTACATTTGTAGTTCACAGTTTCACACCAATGAATTCACATGTAGCCTATGTTTTGTCTAAATAAAGTCAAATTGCCTTCTCAAATATGAACAGTGACAAAGTTGAACACATTGTTTGTTTTGTAACGTAAGTTACTACATTGTGTTGTAACGTAAGTTACCTACAATTCTTGTAATAAAAACTGTTGCATTTAACTTGAGAGATTAAAATAAATTTTTTAAAGTTGCTGGGACTATGGTGTTTTAATACAATAAAAATAGTGCTTCTCCCCTGTTTACCAGAACAGAAAATTTGTCAGTCTCGTGATATGGACAATTGCCTTTCCTTTTTGTGTAACGTAAGTTACCAAGTAATAGCACTGTATTTTGTATTTCATTTGTATTGTTGAAAAATCAAACTGTGTTGAAATCTATTGAGAATAGTTTAATGCACAATATACATTCACTCATTTTTATGGCTGCCTTCAAAGAACAGTCTGTAGCCATTATTAACTCCGTTTTTGGCTTGTGAATGTAACGTAAGGTACCATGGAACTGCCCTTGACTAAATTGCTGGTGACTAAATTCTGGTGACATGTTTTTTGCTCAGGTGTTAACATTCGTGGCATATACCGGGAACTGACCTTTGACGTCATCAAAAAAGTCACCCTAGGATTTTTCTTTAAGACAAAAGATAGAGGGTTGTGTCATTGTTTGGATTTTAGAGAAATTAATAAGATTACTGTACGTAATCCTTACCCACTTCCTCTTATTCCTGATCTGATTAATCAACTAGCAGGGGCCAAGCGGTTTTCTAAACTGGATCTGAGAGGGGCATATAGCATTATATGTATTCGCCAAAGTGATGAGTGGAAGACTGCCTTCAATAAACCCAAGGTCACTTTGAAAATTTGGTGATGCCTTTCGGTTTGACCAATGCTCCAGCAGTGTTTCAGAACTTCATAAATGATAGTTTTTCTTCTTTAGTGTTGTTGATTTTAGTGATATACTGTATGTGGATAATATCTCGATTTACTCAGATTTATCTGAGGAGCACTAGGTGCATGTTCAATAGGTACTTCAAGTTCTTCGTGACAATAATTTATTTGCCAACTAGAGAAGTGTCAATTTAAGGTGCATCAGATTCAGTTTTTTGGTCGTTTGGTTTCTGCTAAAGGTTTTCAGATGTATAATGTTAAGGTGCAGGCTTGTCTTTGATTGGGTACAACATACTAATCTTAAAGCTTTACAAATGTTCTTAGGTTTTGCTAAATATTATCGTAAGTTCATTAAGAACTTTGCAGTCATAGTCAAACCATTTACTGATATGACCAAGAAGGGTACTAACTTTACTTCTTGGTCTACTGAGGCTGTTGATGCTTTTGCTGCTCTTAAGACAGCCTTTTCTAAAGTTCCAGTCCTCAGTCAACCCAATGTTGATGTGGCTTTTGTGGTTGAGGTAGATACCTCTTCTGTGAGGATGGGTGCTGTTCTTTCACATAAGGACTTTTACTTTCATCCTTGTGCTTTTTTTCTCGGAAATTCTCACAATCAGAGTCCAAATATGATATAGGCAATCGGGAACTCTTGGCTGCTAAGAGAGCTTAAGGTAGGAGATTTTGTTTGACTTTCTTCAAAAAATCTTCTTCTAAAGGTCCTGACAAGGAAATTTGCTCCTAAATTTGTTGGTCCCTATAAGGTAATTAAAATCATTAATCCTCTGATGGTCAAGCTCTTCCTCCCGTTTGTGTGGAGGATTAATAATTCCTTTTATTTCTCTCTTCTTAAAAGGTTTGAGGGGGTGCTGGGTCCAGTGACCCCCTCGTAGAAGGGTGGGTACTGTCATGCATCGTGGTTCAAACCCTTGAGCCTGTGTATTGTGGTCGGCTTCTCTATCCGCTACATCATAGTAGATACACCCTTTTTCCAGGCATTTATTGCTTGCTATCCTGGCTTTAGTCTTTTTAGGTTAACATGTGCTTTAATTTATTCATTTGTCTGCCCAATTACCTTTTGTGTGCGGCTATACAGTTGTGTGAAAAAGTATTTGCCCTCTTCCTAATTTCCTATTCTTTTTCATGTTTGATCACCAAACAAATTTAAATATTAGACAAAAATAACACAAATAAACACAAAATGCATTTTTTAAATGAAGGTCTTTCTTATTATTTTTCTCTTGGAGAACAAAAGGATCAGTAGTTCGAAATCAAATATGCTAGATCCTTATTTTCCCCGACAACATCTGTCGTGCAAGAGTGGGGTGTAGTGATAAGCGGGTGTACTTGGTACTCGGGTATTCCGAGCATGCTCGGGTGGTCTGAATATTTTGGGCATGCTCAGAGATTATGTTTGAGTCGCTGCAGCTGCATGATTTGTGGCTGCTAGACAGCCTGAATACATGTGGGGTTTCCCTAACAAACAGGCACCGTCCACATGTGTTCAGGCTGTCTAGCAGCTGCAAATGATGCAGCTGCGGCGACTCAAACATAATCTCAAAGCACACCCAAAATACTCGGAGACCATCTGAGCATGCTCGGAAAACCCGAGTACCGAGTACACTCGTTTATCACTAGTAGGGTGCCCTCATACACATTAGACTGTCAGCTGATCCCATTGATATTATGTCTTATGATTAGAGGGATGATGTATCTCATTTTTCAGTGATGCATATGTTTTATAAATCACAAGTAAGAGCTGTAATAAAAGTATATAGCGAAAATTGACACGAGAGGCCATGCACACGTTCTCCAGCTGCAAACATCCCACAGATCTCCCAGCTCTTGTTCTCCCTCTGTAGTTCCTATAATGTGCACTAAGAAAATAAGCTGAATAAAATCACATCTTGCAAACAATAACATAAATTCCCTATTGCTTTGACAAGTACGTAATTTTGTGCAGCGATGCTCTTCACGTTTGGAGAGTTATGAGGCAATTTCATTCCCATCTGACAAATTTACAAAGAAACATTAGAAGGAAGGGATTAGCAAAGCGAGAAAATCTTTATAGACCTTTTCCTCAGGCTTTATTTCCTTCCATCGGGTTTTTTTTTCAGCCTCTTCCTTGAGGAATTTGTGTAAATGACTCACATTGTGGTAGAAGCGATACAAGATTAAGGGGGGTAAGGAAGACTCTTCAAACAAATCTATTGTTAATATCTCCGGCTTTTGCCAGGGCTGGCGTTACGGCTATGGATGAATCTAGAAGGTGTTTCTGTTTCGGTCTTTCTTCTCCTGGAATTCTGCAATTTTAATGTATAATAAAAAATATGATTTACCAAAACATATATGTGCTGGGAATGCAGATCTTCTTCTCACATAGGGTTTCTGTGCAGGTCACACTGCATATACTATAAATCAGATTTGATGTAGAACTCAAGAGGAGTTGTGCACCAGGACCACAAAATACCACTCCAGAATATGAATCAGATGGGCCAAAGTTTCTTCTCATTATTTGCAAATCAGAGCAGATGTTGGCTGGTGCAGTCTGGTCAGGTTAATTCAGTGAGAAATCAATCATATAAGTCCACAAATCCAGTAAGGAATGGTCAGAAGGCCCCTTTGGTAGGAATGATAGTTGGTCTTTAAAGGGCTTGTCCACTAACCCCAAAATAAAATAATAACACCTGTACTCACCTCTGGTACTGGTGTCATTCAGCGGTGTCAGCACTGGCTTTCCCGGGGCTCACGTGACATTGTTGTCTCACGAAATCCATGTGGCAAATCTGTAGCCACTTCACTGTCTCCTACTTCGAACATATATGATATCCAGGGCATCTTGCTGTATATTTTATGTCTCAGGCTAAAATTCTGGAAGAGGAGGTAAACAGAAACCTCTGAGGGGGAATAACGGAGCAGACAGGTTAAAATCTTTCCTCTCATAGTCATGAGATTGTCAGTGGAACTCATCAATATTAGCAGGATCCACAAAAATCTGATATCTATGTGGACAAATCTGACATTTTTTAGAGGAACAAAATGATTTATATATTGTGGCTCCACATCTTTCTTGAGACCTCTTGGGAACAAAGATGGTTAAGGTAAAATGTTGAGCTCATTTCCACGAAAACAAGAGTAAAACAGAGTAATTGGTAACTATACCAACAATATAAATCAGGTAGTTGGACTCTATCATCCAACCTACAAAGCCTTCTTAATGGAACCTATAAAACAAGACTGAAATTGACATGAAAACATGATTGACAGCCAGTACTTAGAGCGGTGTTCCCTAAGTGTAATCCTCAAAAGCCACCAACAGATCATGATTTCAGGATTCACTCAGTATTTCCCAAGTGATAATTCCATCAATACTGTGCAATACTTAGGAAATCCTGAAAACATGATCTGTTGTTGGCTCTTTAGAACTGGCTTTGGGGGACACTGCCTTAGATCATCTCCAGAATTAAGAGAACATCATCTAGACTGTCCATTAAAGCATGCTGGAACCATTTATCACATGTATGTAAGAGGTGGAGCCTCTTGAACTTGTTAATTTCAAAATCTCTGATGGGATGAGACGTCCATAGATTCTTTGAGGTTTTCAGTTCTCCAAGATAACAAATTGATAAGCCATCAATATCGGGGGCCATATTTTCATCCGGCCTGCTGCTAACCTGATCAAAGAACACAACACCAATAATATACCCTAGGGTGGTTAGCCGCACATCAAATGTATACCTATAGAAAAAGGCACCACACATTGATAATATGAAAAACCACTTTATTAGTATCAAAGGAAAAACCATAAATGGTCATAAAAGAGCCTAAATAGGCAGCAGGTAAGAGACGACAAACACAGAAAAGAAGGTAGACACCTGGCAAAAGATCACAAAGATGTATACATAAATATACTGGTATATCCATAAAGCTCACATTGCATACAAATTACATGAAACATTTCAAAGAATGGTTAAATATAGCGTGGCAGTCTAACAAAAAAACTTAATGAAGTATTACATAAGGATTCAATATGCGGTCTCAGTGTAAGAGGCTAATATGCCATGTAAATCCACATATAAAAAGTATCCAAAAAAACTATAGTTAGCTATACAGACATTTATCTAGCATATTATATAACACACCAGCACATATTTACCAGACAATGGAGGAGTAACCAGGAGTCCACCACACCCGACGCGCGTTTCGCAAGGAATTGCTTCGTCCAGGGGTCGAAGCAATTCCTTGCGAAACACGCGTCGGGTGTTAAAGGCAGGAAAAGGCAGGAAAATAGACTGCGGAAGACCAGGGAACCAACTAAGTTAATATTTTTTCATAGGAATGAAGACAAATTCCCTAATAAAGTGATATGCAAAGTTTCATAACTTTGTACACTGAACAAAATTGTTAAAAAAAATAAGGTTTAGTTATTAATAGGCATGGTAGCTCAACCCCATTCATTTGAGTGCCACAGATCTTTCAATCAACTGATTAGCAGGGGATAGGCAATAGGCAATCAATTTAGTTGCCCAGGAAAATCTCTGTATCTGTCACTTTACAAGCATCGTGAGTGTCTAATAACATATCTAGAAATATAATGATGTTTTTAATTTTGAGATTCAAATTTTAACCAAGCTTGTGATCTCCCGTCTACAGGATGGTCCAGCAGGCATCTTGGCTCATCTTGACAGAATATTGGAAGGAACCTTCTCAGATTAACCTATCATAGGGCAGGAAATGTGTCTGCCTATCCACTTTTTCACACTCTTACTGATGAAAATATGACCTAATATAATAAACCCCCTGCGACAGCCAATCAGGCAAGGAATTATCCCTCCACTGTCATACTGAAGTGGTAAAGTAGGTCAGATGTATTACATTGTCTCCTCGTGTAAATGAGATGGAAGAGAGACAAACTGGGTGGTCCAAATGTTTCTTATTTGCCATCAAATCCTATATTTCTATTAATAAAATTAATCTGCCAGCTCTGTCATTTTGCCTCCAAGCAAATCTGAGCAAGAGAGCTTCCATCCTTCGAGATGAAGCCAAACACAAGACATTGCTTGAGGTTCCCTTAATTGGCCAAACTGCCTCATTTAACAAGTTTAAATCTGCAAGTTGTGTGTGTGCGTGCGGCTCCCCGAACCCACTCCAGTGCCGAGTCAAGATCACATAATTAGTAACACAAGATCCTAATTGCCTCGACCAGATTTAGAAGTTTTAAAATATCGAAATCCCAAGTGATTCAAGATGTTTTTGACACTAATAACAATGCCATTGTGCATAAAACATACACGCAAAAAAAACACACAGACGTGTCACCCCAGCCGAATGCAACTCGTTGAAACTTCTCTCGACATTTCACTGAGAGCAAAGCAGAACAGTTATGCTAATGATCATATTTGTGATGGAAATTTGTGTCCCCCCCCTTTCCAATCCTCGCTGCTAAATAACACTGAAAAGGAGTTTTCTAAAAAAAAATGACATGAACTCAGAATTTACTTGTGTGGGAAGGAAAACAAATTTTAAAGCTGTGAAGTATAAGAGACGAACTTAGTGGAGTTGAAACAATTAACTTTCCCGGATACATAGCAGTAATTGTCAAATCCCTGATTGTTTCTTCTCCAATATCCACTTCTTGCAGTCTGGATGTAAGCATTTACATAGTGTATATATGTGTGTAAGTATATACCATGTATATGTCTATATACCTACTGTACACATAAAGGCTAGGGTCACACGAACGTAGATTCTCTCATCTGAGAAAACTGGATCAATAATGCTAATCACACTCTGATCAAATTTACTCTGATAAGAAGATGGAAAAGAAACATGTCTCCATCTTCTCCATTCTCTCAGTTCGTGTCATACGAGTGCAGTCCGATGTTTTCCACAGACTCAATGACTTGCATGGCCGAGTGTGATCCAAATATCGGATCAAACTCAGACATGCTCTGATTTTTTTCTCCTGGCCAGCTCTGTCCAAAGAAAAAAATTAGACATGTGCACCGCCCCATAGACTAATATTGGTTTGAGAGCAATTTGATGTTTTGTCAGATTGCCCTTGGACCTAAAATACTATCGTCCGCACGAGCCCAAACTCATAGAAATAAGGGGGATTGAATGAATGAATGAATGAATGAATTAATAAATTAAATAATTAAATTAATGGGGATTGTGTGAACTCTGACCATGTTTTTTTCTGGCACTGTAATCCTTGGTAAACCCCTTTAGTGAATGATTAGAACTCTGCATCCAACCTGCACACATTTCTAATGTCTAATTGTCAGAAACTGGGGGGCCAGAGGTTACTTCTAAGTCACATATTAGTGATGAGCTAGCATGCTAGTCATTGCCCTATACTCGATCTAGCATCGGGGTGCTCGGGTACGCTTGTTAGTCAATCCGCTTGTTAGTCAATCGAGTATCACGGGTGCTCAAGCGTTATGCTCAATCCCTACACTGCATGTTTTGCAGCTGTTACACAGCCAATAAACATGCGAGCATTGCCTGCCATACACGGTAATGCCATAGCCATGCTGGCTACTGACATTACTGTGATTGGCCTGTCGCATCATGTCATCAGTTCTTATATAAGACCCAGTGATGCGATGCCCAGCACACTCTCCTCTGGAAACAGTTCACGGAGAGTTGATCTAGGAGGGAGTGCTTAGATTAGAGCAGGCATATAGGTAGTGTTTAATTGCTATTGCTCGGTATTGCAGCTTCCTCCCTGTCCGGCTTGACTACCTTTAGGAATTCCCTTGTCCATTTTGCCCCAGACATAAGGGCATCAGGCCAAGTAGTAAGCTGCCACATTTTTGGAACGACCTGCGGTACTGTCCTGCTGTGACTCCTGCAGTAGCCTCTGCTCTCGCCACTGATGTCAACGCTATCTGCTGTCTCTGCTGCTGGCCAATATAGGCCCCTGGACAGCTGGGCTATTCTCCTTAAACGATATGGAGTCCAGTCACCCTGCACGGGCTCCCTGGACCTTCTGCCTTAAAACAGGAAAACTCTCTATCCTATACACGGTTGGCTCCTCCTATGTTAACTGGTTCCTAACTCTATGTACCTTTCTCTATAGTACTCTAACATGCCCCTCTCTAGTGGCTGAACTGCATACTACGCCAAGTGTGCTAATTAAAGTACTGCACTTTCCCTATATCAGATTACATGACTCAGTAAAAAATCCCTGCGTGATGCTTCCCTATGCCGCCGGAACACTGCGATCATCTTTGATCGCAGTGTGCCTGGGGTTAATGTGCCAGGAGTGGTCCTTGACCGCTCCTGGCACATAGTGCCAGATATAAATAACAAGGTCCCAAATGTCTTAAATACCTTAAACAAATATTTATACAACAACATTCCCTCTGATTGCGGGGAAAATAAAGGCATGGACAAAAATTAAAATAAAGATACTTTATTAATAATTATACAAAATAATGAAGACAAACAAGGAGAATCTCAATAAAAACAAGCAGACACAGGGCAAAAACCAATATGTGATTTAACCTTTTGTGAGTGTAGATGATATGTGTTGTATAAACTACTGGATGTGCAACAGCAGATGTATGATGTGGACTAATGAAATAAATAAAGAATATACAACATCACCACAAGGGCATGCTTGCAAAAATATGTATGCAGCAATGATGAAAACATGTTTAAAGCAGGCAGGATCACCTGGGCAACTATAATAAAAATAGCTGAATATGAATCTATATACGAGGTAAGTAACCAAGTGCAAAAAGTGCTAATAGCCCATAGCTGATATGAAAACTAATAGGCAAAAGGTACTATACCTATGATTATCTATATGCATTCAATATATAGCCGCCAACATAATGTGTCCATAAATGAACCATGAATAAACCAATACTGCAACACCTATCTCAAAGGCTAATACACAAAAGGACTGAATAAACTTACGTGAAAGTTGTGGTATGCCTGTGTCTGCTTGTTTTTATTGAGATTCTCCTTGTTTGTCTTCATTATTTTGTATAATTATTAATAAAGTATCTTTATTTTAATTTTTGTCCATGCCTTTATTTTCCCCGCAATCAGAGGGAATGTTGTTGTATACATAGTGCCAGATGTCAGCTGCGATAGTCAGCTGACACCCGGCCGCGCTCCCCCCGTGAGCGCGGCTGATCGTGCTGGATGTACTATTCCGTCCTTGGGAAGTAGAGCCCACCCCACATGGATGGAATAGTAAGTCCAATGGTAGAAAGGGGTTAATTAGCTGTCCAATCTATATAATTTTGTCTATGCGTAATAGACATCCTCATTGGCACTGACGAGGTCTTTCACTTCAAAAAGGAGCTGCCTGCATGTTAATTACGATTGTCACTATCCAGCTATACCTAATTTTCTGCTTCTCTATGCATACTGTACTCTCCCTCCCTAATTCTAGGAGTTTCAGACTGTCAGCTATTTTTGCTACTGCAATTCCGCATGGAAAGAGGAAGAGGGATGGGGGTTAATACCCCCCTCACTAGTGGCTTCAGATGAAATTGTGCCTGTTGCGGGAGCTCAGCAAACATGCTTATCCATGATACTTAGCTTCCTGTTCCACTTTGCAGTGGGGCACGGCACCCCTCTCTTTAATCCAGAACAATTGAAACAGGTGGTCGGTTGGATGGCTGATAATGCTTCCAGTATGTTTCTCAGCATCATCCTGTCTTCCAAATGGTCCAGTCTCACTAGCCAAGCATCTGGACCACATAATCCTCACTCTGATCCTCCTTTCTCCAACCATTGCGAGTCTCAAGAGACCTGTAATTCCACACTCGGACACTTCATAGAGCATTTTACATTTCCGCTTATTGATTCTGGCCTTTTGCCCTGAACATTTCAAGAGGGAAATGAGCAGATAGTGGGTAGTGATGCCCAAATATTTGAGCAGCCAAGGTCAGAAGAAGCCGACGGTGGGGAACGTAAATTAATGTCTCAAAAGATAGATGATAATGAGATACAGTGTATGAGATCCTCCTCCTTTATATCTAATACAGAGTGTATCAGAGTCCCTCTTGCTTATCATTTTTTGCAGTTCTTGCAAAAGGCTTTGTGAGTTTCAGAGTCCCTCCTTCTTAAATTGAACAGGATGTGTCTGACAACGTCACACACCACATGCCCAGATAATATAGTAAATGTTAAAATTACATTTACGGTGACTACTAGCAGGTGTAGTTTTATTTCCACCCTCTACTATGCCATCAACTGTAGTCACAGGCAACGACAAAATACGGTGAGAGATGGCACAGCTATTAAGGGGTGGAAGAGATGTTTTTATTTTCTCTTTCTAATTTTGCCTTACATACAAATCATTATTATACATGAAGTAATTGTTCCTAACACTTTTTCCTGTAAAATCCATTTTATCATAAGTTTTGTTTGTTTTATTGTCACTGTAAAAGTGGAGTAATACTCTGACAACATTGTTCCCAGCAGCGACCTGTGAGTCAGAGATGCATGCAGACATTTTCTCCATGATGTTCCCATTCTATTTGAGCACTGTCCCCAACCCTCCTGTTAGAGTCTTCCAGAAAAATGCTCAAGTTTTCCATCGACTTCTATTATACTTGGTACCCAAACCCTCCCATGCATCTGACCTGCTCAATTCGAGAAACATCAAGCATTTTAGTACTCAATCATCACTATTACATATGCCAAACTCTGGCCCGAGGGCCAATATACGATACCGGGGAAGGTCCCCTGAGTATATTCAGCCCATGATTCTGTGCGGGTTCTCATTCTAGATGTTAATACAGTTGAAAGCAATGATGTAGGAGGAAGCATCAGTTGACTCTCCCTCTCTCATCATTCCCCCTCTGCGTCTGATGTCTGTGTGCAGTGGGCAAGATGACGTCCTTACAACGTGACCGCTGTACTGAGATATGCAAAGACTCTGAAGACACCATGAAGAGATCGGAG
Source organism: Ranitomeya variabilis (assembly GCF_051348905.1). Lineage (NCBI taxonomy): Eukaryota > Metazoa > Chordata > Amphibia > Anura > Dendrobatidae > Ranitomeya > Ranitomeya variabilis. The sequence goes on along the minus strand of NC_135235.1, from coordinate 596,037,766 downwards.
CAGCGGGGGAATGGGCAGAGGTGGGTATCTTTTTTCTATTATATTATATATATATTATACTGTATGGAGCACTATGTGGGGCCATTATATTATATGGAGCACTATGTGGTGCCATTATATTGTATGGAGCGCTTTGTGGAGCCATTATACTGTATGGATCATTATGTGGGCCTATTATACTGTAAGAAGCACAATGTGAGTCCATTATACTGTATGGAGTACTATGTGGGGCAATTATACTGTATGGAGCACTACGAGGGGCCATTATACTGCATAGAGCACTATGTGTGGCCATTATACTGTATGAAGCACTTTTTGTGGCCATTATACTGTATGAAGCACTATGTGGGTCCGTTATACTGTATGGAGCACTTCGTGGGAGCATTATACTGTATGGAAGGCAATGCAGGGCCCTGCTATACTGTATGGAGGACTATGTTGGGCCTATTATACTTTATGGAACACTATATGGGACCATTATACTGTAGGAAAGGCAATGCAGGGCCCTGCTATACTGTATGGAGGACTATGTGGAGCCTATTTATACTGTATGGAGCACTTTTTGTGGCCCTTAGGCTACGTTCACATTTGCGTTGTGCGCCGCAGCGTCGGCGCCGCAGCGCACAACGCAAACAAAAACGCAGCAAAACGCATGCACAACGCTGCGTTTTGCGCCGCATGCGTCGTTTTTTTCATTGAATTTGGACGCAGCAAAAATGCAACTTGCTGCGTCCTCTGCGCCCCGACGCGGGCGCCGCAGCGACGCATGCGGCGCAAAACGCAAGTGCGCCGCATGTCCATGCGCCCCCATGTTAAATATAGGGGCGCATGACGCATGCGGCGCCGCTGCGGCGCCCGACGCTGCGGCGCTGGCCGCAAATGTGAACGTAGCCTTACACTGTATGGAGCACTATGTGGCGCCCATTATACTGTATGGAGCATTATATGGGGCCCAGTATACTTTATGGAGCTCTTTTTGTGGCAGATATACTGTATGGAGGACTATTTGGGGCTATTATACTGTATGCAGCACTTTTTGTGGCCATTATATTTTATGGAGGGCTGTGTGGGGATTACAGTTGGAAAATCATGCTATGATGGGGTCACCATTTGTTGTCGGGGGGATTGAGGGTGGGGATAAAGTAGGGTACTGTGTGTGTGGAGGGTACTGTGGAGGAATTCACTCTGGGGGTATCATGCTGTGCTTTGAGGCAGTTTTGTTTGCATCATACTTTATTATTTGTATTATTCAAGATTTATTATCCTTTGTTATTACATATTTAAATTTGGTCACTTGGACCTATGCTTTTACTGCTGTTACATAACATATCATTATTTCAAAATTTTATTCTAAGATCTATTAAGCAACCCCGAAACGGCCACCGATACATCTTTTAATGTCGGCAGTTAAGGGTACTTATTCCTCAGCGGCGCTTTTTAATGGCTCTGAGAAATAAGTATATAGCGCCCACCCAGCTTCAGGATTAGGAGAATATGATTTGGGTCGGTTTTTACTGACCCCAGTGCTGCAATCACCGTTATTAACAGAATAACGGCGACCACAAAAAGAAAAAAAAGTCTGATTTCCCATTTACTTTCTCTCTCCTCTGATGTGATCGCACATCAGATGAGAGAGAAATGAATTCCCCCGATAACCCCCGGTACCTCTGGTTTCCCTGCATCCTCCCGTGAAGTCACCCAGCTGGCTGCGTCTTCTTCCGGGAAGAAAATGGCGAGTGCATGCACAGTGCGCCCACCGAGATCTGCCGGCCGGTACCCGGCAACAATTTTTCCTATTGGTTCATTTTGATCACTGTGACAGACCCTATCACAGTGATCAAAACAAATAAAATAGTAAATCAAACCCCCTCCTTTATCAACCCCTTAGTTAAGTAAAAATAGTAAAAAAAAATGTATTTCCATTTTTCCATTAGGGTTAGAGTTGGCCTAAAGTTAGGGTTGGACTAAAGTTAGGGTTAAGGTTGGCCTAGGGTTAGGGTTGGGCTAGGGTTAGGGTTGGAGCTAGGGTTAGGGTTGGGGTTGGGCTAGGGTTAGGGTTAAGCTAAAGTTAGGGTTGGACTAAAGTTAGGGTTGAGCTAGGGTTGTGTTAGGGTTAGGGCTGTGGTTAGGGTTGGGATTTGTTTAGGGGTGTGTTGGGGTTAAAGTTGTGGTTAGGGTAATGGTTAGGGCTGGGATTAGGGATAGGGGTGTGTTGGGGTTAGGGTTGAAGTTAGAAATGGGGGGATTCCACTGTTTAGGTACATCAAGGGGTCTCCAAACGCGACATGGCGCTGCCATTGATTCCAGCCAATTTTGCATTCAAAAAGTCAAATGGTGCTCTCTTCCTTCTGAGCCCTGCCATGCGCCCAAATAGTGGCTTTCCCCCACATATGGGGTATTGGCATACTCAGGAGAATTTTCACAACAAATTTTGTCATCCACTTTCTCCTGATACCCTTGTAAAAATAAAAATAATTGGTTCCAAAGAAAATTTTTTGTGAAAAAAGTAAAATATTCATTTTTTCTTTGCACATTGCTTTAGTTCTCATGAAGCACCTGAAGGGTGTTAGGAGTCGAGTTCCCACAGCTGCACAGGGGTAATCTCGAGCCATGTCTGCTGCGGTGTTGCATTCTGCTTTAGCTGCAGTATAGCCTGCTCAGCGGAGACGTCGGTCCCAGTGTCTCGCTCAGCCTGATACTGTGCAAAGGGTTACTGCTGCCTTTCCAGGTTCTGCTTTTGTAGCCAGCACTGGTCAGCGGCATGCAGGCTTTTCTGGGACTAAGTCCTGCTTTGCACACACTGAGAATGCCCACGGGAGGACCTCTCATTGGAGGTCTGGGGTCACACGCTCAGGCCCTGTAGCAGCTCCTATTGGACCACTTGGAAGGTCCTTGTCTGCTACAGCTATAAAAGGTTCGCCTGGCTGCACGGCCATGCGCTAGTATCAAACCAAGGTCTATGAGCTCAGCGCCAGTGTGGTCATGTCTGGATGTGGTTAGGGTTTGGCTGAAATAAGCCACTAAAATACCGGCACCTCCGGTGAGGAGTTTGTGTGTATTCAGGGCCTTGGTTGAAATAAGCCGCTAGAATACTGGCACCTCTGATGAGGAGTTGTTTGCCTGTTTCTCTGACTGCATGACCACAGTTTTGCTCTGTTTGGTAGCTGTGTACCTCTGTGAGGTTAACAGGGCACAGCATCTTGTTTCTAGCGAATCTGTGAAGTTAACAGAGTTCGCTTATACTGCCATATAGCGCCGCCATTTGCCAGCAGCAGATTCCTCTCCTGCAAGGTGGACCCCGGGTTGCGAACGCACCTATTAATACATATATATATATACTCGGTGTGTTCCGCCAACCCTAACAAAGGGTTAATAAACCTCTTGAATGTGGTTTTGCGCATCTTGAGGGGTGCACTTTTTAGAATGGTGTCACTTTGGGGTATTTTCTGTTATATTGACCCCCCACACTCACTTCAAATGTGAAGTGGTCCCTAAAAAAATGGTTTTGCAAATTTTGATGGAAAAATGAGAAATCGCTGGACAACTTATAACGTCCTAACAAAAAAATTATGTTTCCAAAATTGTGCTGATGTAAAGTTGACATGTGGGAAATGTTATTTATTAACTATTTTGTGTGACACCACTCTCTGATTTAAGGGTAAAAAAATTAAAAGTTTGAAAATTGCAAAATGTTCAAAATTTTTTGCCAAATTTCCATTTTTTCATAAATTAACGCAAAGTATATAGAAGAAATTTTACCAATAACAGGAAAGTACAATATGTCACATAAAAACAGTCTCAGAATCAGTGGAATACGTTGAAGCATTCCAGAGCTATAACTTCATGAAATGACAATGGTCAGAATAGTAAAAATTCTTCCGCCCCCGGAAGAAGCAGGCGGCGAAATGTGCGTCGGGGTGAGGGGACATCAGAATAAACCACACATCAGGTACCTATCAACCTTTATTTTCTATTGTACCACCCTAATCATCAGATACCAGGGGAAGTTTGTGGGCATATATATAATATGGAGACCATGCAGTGTTGTATAAAGACAGGTCGCCTTTTCCCTGTTTGTTAACCCCTTAATAACAGCCAATACGTCTTTTAACTGACCTGAGATATAAGAGAATAGCATCCCCATACAGGTGACAATCCAGCAGCTGTCGGCTGTACACTATAGCTGACAACTTGCTGTATCAGCCACGATCAGTGTTTGCACCGTCCATATCTGTTTAACCCCTTAGATGCTGCTGTCAATAGTGACTACATCATTATAAATGGTTAACAGAGTGTGGGGGCTTCCTCTTTATCCTAATTGGTGCCTTCAGATCATGATTTTGTGGTCCTGATGTTTGCCATGGCAATTCACAACCAAATAGTGGCCTAAGAATCTAACGGCTGTAGTAATCTGTTCAGAAGTTAGAGACATTTAGGTGATAAAAATACACATTTTCATTTCTGTCATGCCACTTTGCATTAATTCCTGTAAAGCACCTGAAGAGTTAATAAACTACTTGACTGCAGTTTTCAATACGTCAGGGGGTGCTGATTTAAAAATGGTATCACGTTTGGGGGTTTCCCAATATATGAGACCCCTAAAGTCACTTCAAACATGGATAAGTCTCTAAAAAAATAAAATTTTGTAAATTTCCTTGAAAAAATGAAAAATTGCTGCTACATTTTTGATCCTCCTAAAATGCTAGCAAAATAAAATAACATTTTACAAATGGTGCTGATGTAAAGCAGACATGTAGGAAATGTTATTTATTAATGGTTTTTGTGGTATGGCCATCTGGATTAAAGGGATAATCATTCAAATTTTGAAAATTGCTAATTTTTTTACATTTTTCTCAAATTGTTGATATTTTTTATAAATAAACACAAAACATATTGACCTAAATTTACCATTATCATAAAGTATAATGTGTCGCGAAAAAACCTTCTCAAAATCACTGGGATTTGTTGAAGCGTTCCAGAGTTATTACCACATAAAGTGACACTGGTCAGATTTAAAAAATTTGGCTCCGTCACTAAGGGGTTAAACATAACACAGGATTATTGATGTCAATATAACCTGACTTTGGACACATTAAGTCTTGTTGGAATAAAAAGGTGTGGAATATGTTTTCTGAATGGCTATTATTGCCAAAAAAGTATTAATATAATTATAACATATTTTGTATTGGTTGATAATAAGGAGATTTATGTATTACGGTAGATTATTTGATTGTATGTGGGAAATTTTTCTATTGCATTTTTTCTGGTGTCCCCTAGACGGCATTTTGCTTTTTTATTGTTGTTTATTGTCCTTTATTGGTTTGAATAAAAATTATTTATTTTATATTGTGTGGGATCTCTTCTTTGTCCCTAACATTAAATGATGTGGGATTTGATGGTTGCATTTTGTTGAAGTGCCCTAAAGTACATTCTGGACTTATGTTGATTTCAGTGTCACTTTATGTTGTAATAACGCTGGATCGCTTCAACCGATCCCAGTGATTCTGAGATTTTTTTTTTGTGACATGTTGTACTTCATGATAGTGGTAACATTCATTTGATATAACTTATCAGTTATTTGTGAAAATAGCAGAAATTTGGCAAAAATGTAGCAATTTTTAAATTTTCAATTTTTATATCCTCAAACCAGTTAGCTATAATGTACAAAATAATTAGTAAATAACATTTCCCATACTTCTACTTTACATCTGCATCATTTTTTAATCATTTTTTTTTTGTTAGGAAGTTAGAAAGTTTAAAAGTTGATCAACAATTTCTAATTTTTCCAACAAAATTTTCAAAGCCATTTTTTCAGGCACCACATCACATTTGACCTGACTTTGGGGACCTATATGACAGAAAATAACCAAAAGTGACACCATTCTAAAAACTGCACCCCTCAAACTGCTCAAAACTACATCCAAGAAGTTTATTAACCCTTCAGGTGTTTCACAGGAATTAATGCAATATGGAAGAAAAAAATGAACATTTTTCGCAAAAATTTTAATTTAGCCCCAATGTTTTGGTTTTCGCAAGGGTAACAGGAGAAAATGGGCCCCAAAACTTGTTGTCCAGTTTCTCCTGAATACGCCCATGCCTCACGTTGGAGAAAACTACTGTTTGGGCGCATGGTAGGGCTCAGAAGGGAAGAAAAACAGTTTGACCCTTTGAACCCAAAAATGGCTGGAATTGATAGTGGACACCTTGCCAAGTTCACAAAGCCCCTGATATGCCTAAATAGTGGAAACCTACCACAATTAACACCTATACACTCAAGGAATGTGTATAGATGTGTAGTGAGAACCTTTAACCCCTCAGGTGCTTCACAGAAGGGTATAACTTAAAGCATTTGGAGAGTGCCAACGCAGTGGAAACCCCCTACAAGTGACACCATTTTGGAAACTAGACCCTTCAAGGAATTTATCTAGACATAATCCGAGCACCTTGAGCCCCCAGTTGTTTCACAGAAATTTATAAAATATTCTTTTAGCCCCCCAATTTTTTTTATTTTCACAAGGATAACAGGAGAAATTGGACCATAAACATGTTGTTCAATTTCTCTTGAGTACACTGAGATCCCATATATTGTCAAAAACTACTTTTGAAGCCCAGTGCAAATCTCAGAAAGGAAGAAACCCCTCATAAGTGACCTCATTTTACAAACTATATCCCCCAATGAATTCATCTAGGGGTGCAGTGATGATGTTAACACCACATGTGCCTCACATAATTTTAAACCATTGGGCAGTGAAGATAGAATAATTACATTTTTTGCTACTAAAAGTGTTGTTTTGGCCCCAAGTTTTTAATTTGTTGAAGGGTTAATAGGAGAATATGGACCTCACAATTTGTTGTGCAATTTCTCTAGAATGCACCAATACCCTACATGTAATCAGGAAAAACTTTTCAGGCACAGTGCAAAGCTCAAAATTAAAGTGCAGATTATACTATTATGGATTGTGCGTGCCATGTCCCACTGGGAGAGCCCTTGAGGTGCCAAAACAGCAGAATCCCCCATAAGTTGCCCCATTTTAGACACTACACCTGACAATTAATTCACCTAGGGGTGCAGTGATCAGATTGACACCGCAGGTGTGTCACAGAATTTTATACTATTGGGCAGTGAAAAAAAAATAATTAAATTTTTACCACAAAATATTTGTTTTACTTCAGATTTTACATTTTCATACAGGGAAATGGGTAAAAATGGCACCAAAATTTGTCACACAGTTTCGGCTGAGCATAGAATTACCCCATGTGTGGCTGTAGAGTATTGATTAGCCACATGGAGAAACTCATGAGGGACAGAGCGCTATGTGCCTCCCGATACGAACATTTTCCTAGAATAGTATGCTGACTAAATATACGGACCCCTTAAGTGCTAGAAGAGCAGAATCTCCCCTCAAGTCACCCCATTTTGGAAATTATACCACTTTGAGAATTTATCTACAGGTGTATTGATGATTTCACTCCATGGATGTTTTCCTGAAACAAGCAACAGTGGATGTTGCCGAGTGAAAATTGCAAATCTGCTATTGTAGTGCCAGTACTTTGTTGTGCCCAGTAGGTTGCAGTACCCAGTACGTTATAATGCCCAGAACATTGTAGTGCCCAGCTTGTGCTTCTGGAGAAATGCACCCATAAATTAAGTGTGCTGTCATTGCTACAGAAAGGCCAAACATGTGGACGCTAAATGTGGTTTAGGAGCTCAGAAGGGAGAGGGACATTTGGATTTGGGAGTGCAAAATTTGCTCAATTCACTATAGGGGGCAAGGATCGGTAGCATTTTTCCAGAGTTTTTGTGCTACCAGTAACAGGGAAGACCCCAATATTTCTGTTAACAAATGACGGATCTGAATGGTGACTTACTTTTTTTGTGGACTGAGTTGAAGCTTTTGTTGGGTACATTTTACATTTGAGATTAATTTTATCCTGCGCTCTATGCTGAGCACTTCCATGGGGGTTTCCAAATAAATCTCTGAGTGACATTATTTAGATGAAACCCCCAAGGAATCCATTCACTATAATGAGGCAACAGAATTACTCTGGACTCAATCTGGCTTTGTTCAGAGGTGTACTTTTTAGAAATGCACAAAACTGTGGCAGACCGCGCTTTTATGCATGCCTAACAAGACGATACTGCTGGATCACAGGCCAGACAACATCCAAATTGACTCCACTTGCCTCATTATAGGGAATCTTATGCTGGAGATTCTGTCTGAATCATGTATTTCAGAGATTTTCACGGAAACCATGATGTAAGTGCACAGCGTTGAGCACAGGATACATGTGAGCCGAGCCTTAATGTGATCTTTGGGAGGAAGAATGAACAAATCAACAACAGGTCAAGAATTGGTTTAATTTATTTTTTACGCCATTTCTCGTGCATTATAAGTGATTGGAGGCTTTATTCTTCAGGTCGCTGCAATTATAGCGATACCAAATTTATATTTTTTTTTATGGTTGGCTGCTTGTCACACACTAAAAGATTTTTTTTCCCAAAACTAGCATTGCGATATTTTGAGAGCTATAATTCTTCCATATTTCTGCTGACAGAGTCATGTGAGGGCTTGTTTTTTTGCAGGAAGAGTTGACATTGTTATTGATACCATTTTCAGTCACATAATTTTTTTTAGCATTTTCTATTCCGAATTTTGGGAGGCAGAATATACAAAAAACATCAATTCAGGAATTGTTTTTGTTATGCCATTCCATGTGTGGTAAAATTGATAATGTAGCTTTATTCTTCGGATCAGTATGATTACAGCGATACCACATTTATATCATTTTTTTATGTTTTTCGGTACTTTTACACAATAATATAGAAAACATAATTTATTTTTGCATTGCTATAACTTTTTTATTTTTCTGCTGATGAAACTGTATGGTGGCTTGTTTTTTTGTGGGACAAAATTACATTTTCAGTAATACTATTTTTATTTACATTTGTCTTTTTGATTGTGGATTATTCCACTATTTTTGTGGCGGTATGATTAAAAAGGATTGTTTTTGCCTAGTTTTTTATATTTTACTTTTTATGGTATTCACTGTAGGGGTTAATTAGTGTGGCAGTTTCATAAGTCGGGTCGTTCCGGATGAGGCAACCTCCAAATATGTGTACTTTTATATATATATATATATATATATATATATATATATATATATATATATATATATACTGTATATATATATATATGTATATATATATATATATATATATATATATATATATATATATATATAAAATAATTATTTGATCCCTTGCTGATTTTGTGAGTTTGCCCATTGACGAAGACATGAACAGTCTATAATTTTAAAGGTAGGTTGATTTTAACATTGAGAGATAGAACATCAAAAGTAAAATCCAGAAAATCACATTGTATAAATTATATTAATTTATTTGCATTTTACAGTGAGAAATAAGTATTTGATTCCTCTGGCAAACAAGACTTAATACTTGGTGGCAAAACTCTTGTTGGCAAGCACAGTGGTCAGACGTTTTTTGTAGTTGATGATGAGGTTTGCGCTCATGTCAGGAGGAATTTTGGTTCACTCCTCTTTGCAGATTTTGAGGCTGTCACTTGGCAACTTGGAGCTTCAACTCCCTCCATACGTTTTCTATGGGATTAAGGTCTGGCCACTCCATGACCTTAATGTGCTTTTTTTGAGAGACTCATTTGTTGTCTTGACTGTATGTTTTGGGTTATTGTCTTGCTGGAAGACCCAGCAACTACCCATTTTTAATGTCCCAGCGGAGGAAAGGAGGTTGTCTCTCAGATTTTTAGGGTACATGGCTCCATCCAGTCTCCCATTGATGCGGTAAAGTAGTCCTGTGCCCTTAGCATAGAAACACCCCCAAAATATAATGTTTCCACCTCCATGCTTGACAGTGCAGACTGTGTTCTTTGGGTCATAAGCAGCATTTCTCTTCCTCCAAACACAACGAATTGAGTTAATGCCAAAGATCTCTATTTTTGACTCATCTGACCACAGCACCTTCTCCAAATCACTCACAAAATAATCCAGATGTTCATTGGCAAAGTTCAAACGGGCGTACATATGTGCCTTCTTGAGGAGGGTGACCTTGCAGGTACTGCAGGATTTTAAACCTTTACGGCATAATGTGTTACCAATGGTTTTATTGGTGACTGTGGTCCCAGCTGTCTTGAGATCATTAACAAGTTCCCCCTGTGTAGTTTTAGACTGTTCTCTCACCTTCCTCACGATCAAGGATACCCCACGAGGTGAGATTTTGCATGGTGCCCCAGATCGATGTCGATTGACAGTCATTTTGTATTTCTTCCATTTTCTTACTATTTCACCAACAGATGTATCCTTCTAACCCAGCATCTTACTTATGGTTTTGTAGCCCATTCCAACTTTGTGCAAGTCTATAATCTTGTCCCTGACATCCTTATAAAGCTCTTTGGTCTTGACCATGTTGTAGAGGCTAGAGTCTGACTGATTAATTGAGTCTGTGGACAATAGTCTTTTATAAAGGTGACTGTGTAAGACAGCTGTCTTTAAAGGGAACCTGTCACCCCCCCAGTCGTTTCAAACTAAAAGAGCCACCTTGTGCAGCAGTAATGCTGCATTCTGACAAGGTGGCTCTTTTAGTTCTGGGTGCAGTAACTAGAGAAATAATCAGTTTTATAATTTGTCTGAAATACCTGCTCCTCAGTCAAGTGGGCCGGCGTTTCCCCTCTGCTTCAGACAACACACAGCTGTCACTCACATCTTCTTGGCGCCGGGCGCCGCCTCCTCCTCACCGCTGTTTTCAAAAGTAGCCGGCGCCTGCGCTCTTATCCCCTGCCTGGTGCAGGTGCAGTGAGCGCTGCCTGTCTTTCCTCATATGCAGTCCAGCTGACTGCGCCTGCGCGGCCGCCCTGCCTGTGAATCCCAGCCCCGCAATATGAATAGATCAGAAGTCACTGCGGGGCTGGGAATCACAAGCAGGGCGGCCGCGCAGGCGCAGTCAGCTGGGCTGCATATGAGGAAAGACGGCCAACGCTCACTGCGCCTGCACCAGGCAGGGGAAAAGAGCGCAGGCGCCGGCTACTTTTGAAAACAGCGGTGAGGAGGAGACGGCGCCAAGAAGATGTGAGTGACAGCTGTGTGCTGTCTGAAGCAGGGGGGAAACGCCGGCCCACTTGACTGAGGAGCAGGTATTTCAGACAAATTATAAAACTGATTATTTCTCAAGTTACAGCACCCAGAACTAAAAGAGCCACCTTGTCAGAATGCAGCATTACTGCCGCACAGGGTGGATCTTTTAGTTTGAAATGACTGGGGGGGGGGGGGGGGTGATAGGTTCCCTTTAATGCAGGTAACAAGTTGATTAGAAGCATCTAACTGGTCTGTAGGAGCAAGAACTCTTAATGGTTGGTAAGGGGTCAAATACTTATTTCTCACTACAAAATGCAAATAAATTTATATAATTTATACAGTGTGATTTTCTGGATTTTATTTGTGATATTCTATCTCTCAGTGTTAAAATTAACCTATCCTTAAAATTCTAGATTGTTCATATCTTTGTCAGTTGGCAAACTTACAAAATCAGCAAGGGATCAAATAATTATTTCCTTCACTATATATATATATATATATATATATATATATCTAATATATAAAGCTGAATGTGTGTGTGTGTGTATGTATGTATGTATGTATGTATGTCCGGGATTGGCATCTGAACCGTAGCAGCTACAGCCACAAAATTTTGCACAGTCACACGTCTGGACCCCGAGAGCGTCATAGGCTATGTTGTGAGGTGAAATTTTAACCCCGCGCTTTCCAATTCACCAAACAATTTTGCCCCTATCTACATAATGGGGAAAAAGTGAAAGGAAAAGTGTTGGAGGCGTCGCAGCTACAGGCACAAAATTTTGCACAGTCACACGTCTGGACCCTGAGAGCGTCAAAGCTATATTGTGAGGTGAAATTTTAACCCCGCGCTTTCCAAGTCACCAAACAATTTTGCCCCTATCTACATAATGGGGAAAAAATGAAAGGAAAAGTGTTGGAGGCAAATTAACAGCTGCCAGATGTGAACAAGGGGGACTTAAAGAATGACAGCGATGGCACCAAAGAGTATATACTGTACAGTTGCTAAGGTGGGGCCCCAACATGGGATAATCACACCACCACGGGGATATGAACACACACACAAAATGCGCCACACACTACCACGTGCTCGAACACATATACCACCCTCAGTGCACATTTCACCACACATACACCAACCTCGCCACATAAAAGTAGAAACACAAAAGTCGCCGCTCAAAACTCGCCACGCGCAAAACTCTCCACATGCAAAACTCGCCACACGTGCAAAACTCGCCACACGCAAAACTTGCACACGCAGAAAAATTGCCACACGCAGAAAAATTGCCACATGCACAAAAGTTGCAACACATGCAAAAGTTGCCTCACACAAAACTTGCACATACTCAAAAGGCACCACACATAAAACTCGCCACGCGCAAAACTCGCCATGCGCAAAACTTGCTGCACACAACTTGCTACACTAACCTGTCACATGCAACTCGACACACAAAAAGTTGCTACACGCATGTCGCCACACAAAACTCATCTCACAAAAGTCCCTACATGCATGTCGCCACACGCAACTCAACACACACAACTTGACACACGAAACTCGCCCTAAAACACACACAAGTCTGGTATCCTTCAAAAATAAAAATCTGATTAATAAGCAGACAAACTACAAGAGCAACAAATGTACCATATAGGAATCCGGCAGCTGTCAGTCACATGACCAGTCTATTATGTGTATGTGTGAGCTAATATATACTGCCAGGGGGTGGGCTTACTGTTGGCTGGGGATTTATCAGGCTGCCATTTTAGCTTACAAATACTGAGGTAAAAATACTGACCAAATAACGTGTGAACGAGGGCTAATACAGGAGGAGATGGCATACAGCTATATACTATATACAGGAGATGACACACAGGTATATACTATTTACAGGGGAGATGACACACAGGTATATACTATATACAGGAGGAGATGACACACAGATATATACTATATACAGGAGAGATGACACACAGGTATATACTATATAGAGGAGGAGATGACATACAGGTACATACTACATACAGGAGGAGATGACATACAGGTATATACTATATACAGGAGGAGATGACACACAGGTATATACTATATACAGGAGCAGATTACCTACAGGTATATAGTATATACAGGAGGAGATGACACAGGTATATGCTATGTATAGGAGGAGATGACATACAGGTATATACTATATACAGGAGATGACACACAGATATATACTATATATAGGTGAGATGACACACAGGTATATACTATATACAGGAGATTACATACAGGTATATCTAATATATAAAGCTGAATGTGTGTATGTATGTATGTGTGTATGTCCGGGATTGGCATCTGTACCGTCGCAGCTACAGCCACAAAATTTTGCACAGTCACACGTCTGGACCCCGAGAGCGTCATAGGCTATGTTGTGAGGTGAAATTTTAACCCCGCGCGTTCCAATTCACCAAACAATTTTGCTCCTATCTACATAATGGGGAAAAAGTGAAGGGAAAAGTGTTGGAGGAAAATTGACAGCTGCCAGATGTGAACAATGAGGACTTAAAGAATGAGAGCGATGGCGACAAAGAGTATATACCGTACAGTTGCTAAGGTGGGGCCCCGACATGGGATACTCACCACACACGGGGATATGAACACAAACACAAAATGCGCCACACACTACCACGTGCTTGAACACATATACCACCCTCAGCACACATTTCACCACACACACACACCAACCTCGCCACATAAAAGTCGAAACACAAAAGTCACCACTCAAAACTCGCTACATGCAAAACTCGCCATATGCAAAACTAGGCTCACGCAAAACTCGCCACACGTGCAAAACTCACCTCATGGAAAACTCACCTCATGCAAAACTTGCACACACAGAAAAATTGCCACATGTACAAAAGTTGCACCACATGCAAAAGTTGCCTCACACAAAACTTGCACATACTCAAAATGCACCACACATAAAACTCGCCACGCGCAAAACTCGCCATGCACAAATCTTGCTGCACACAACTTGCTACACTAACCTGTCACATGCAACTCAACACACAAAATGTTGCTACACGCATGTCGCCACACAAAACTCATCTCACAAAAGTCGCTACATGCATGTCGCCACACGCAACTCAACACACACAACTTGACACATAAAACTCGCCCTAAAACACACACAAGTCTGGTATTGTCCTTCAAAAATAAAAATCTGATTAATAAGCAAACTACAAGAGCAACAAATGTACCATATAGGAAATACGGCAGCTGTCAGTCACATGACCTGTCTATTATGTGTATGTGTGAGCTAATATATACTGCCAGGGGGGAGGGCTTCCTGTTGGCTGGGAATTTATCAGGCTGCCAATAGCAACCAATCACAGCTCAGCTTCTATTTTGCTACAGTTAATTAACCTGAGCTCTGATTGGTTAATATAGGCAACAAAGACATTCTCAGTATAACAAAGCTAATATATGTTGTGAAATGCTTCTATTTGCTTAGTTTTTGCCTTTTAATAATTACATTTCTATCTATTTGTTTTGTGGTTTTTGTGTGCAGAATAAATTTTTGTTAACACATTCTATTTTGCTAACAGCAGTCATTAACCCGGGCGAAGCCGGGTAGTACAGCTAGTATATATATATATATACTTACAAAAATAATTTTTCTTATTATTTTGTGATTTTATTTTATTTTTTTTTAATTTATCCTTTATTTTTTAGCTTAGTCCTTCTATGGGACTTTCACTTTCAGCACTCTAATCGCTGTCATATATTGCAATGCATTATAACTGTCAGTCTGCTCTCAGACAAACTTGTTAAACCATGCTCTGAGCATGGTCTAACAGGCTAGCTAGAGCCAGATGTCATCATGACAACGTTGGGTCACCATGGCAATAATCAGCCCCTTGTAATGACGTCTTGGGGGAGCTGATCAGATGGCAGAGGGATAACCCTCCCTGCCTTCTAAATGCTGTGATCTATATCGATTGCAGCATTTAGGAAGTTAAATTGCTGCAAGTTATGCGGCCACCATTCCTGGCAGTGAAAGCTGAGTGTCAGCTGTCATGTAAGCTCAACACCCGGCGGCGATCACCCTAGCACAGCTCCTGTGCACTATACATGAAAAAGGTGCAACATTTTTAACAAAACCCAATTGGAACAATGATAATTGGCCTACAATACATGCATTTAAATTAAAAAAGTTTTTTGTCCCCAAAGAAGTAACATTCTAGTGAAGTTAAGCAACTTTCTAATATACTTTCTGTGTTTACTCGTCCCTCTTGCCAAGATATTTTCTTGCAATAATTCAATAACCAACAATAATTCGAATCACAATTCTATGAACATTGTGGTAGCTGGGACTGAGGTTCCGGAAGTGGGCCATGGGAAGATATACCCTGACCATCCCCGGATGTGGGACCATCCCCCTTCTCACACCGCTTGGTTGGCTTCCATATAGAAGAAGTGAGATCTGTGTTTTTTTTCTTTTGAAGCGGTTCCCCCAGTGGCCCAGTTTTAAGGCCAGCTGTTTAAATAAGTTTGACAGGACTCAGCCCTAAACAGAGTTCAATGTTCCAGAATAAATTGTTCTTACGTTGTAGCCAGTTGCTACTGGAGGTCATTGCCTCATCGAATGGACTGGGACAGTCAGGCCGGGTTACTCAGCTAGTGACCAACGGTACTCCAGGACACATTGACATCATTCACGGGAGAAGCACAGAATGGTTTAAACTTGGTTGTTTAAAGTTTTATTAGTCTCATGTGATAAAATGTTTGGGGACGACCATATTTTACTGTGGGGGCATGTAGTGGGGAGGCTGGGATGAAGAAGATGTTATGGCAACAAAGGGGCTGTTAGGATGTTATGCGAAGTTTCATATATTTGCGTTATGTGTGCAATAATAAATAATGTTATATTTTATTCCTATGGCCGGTGTTGTGCGCTTGGATCTTCTACATGCCATGCCTTAGGCCGCCCCTGGGAATGCGGGAGGTCTTTCCACTAGGGGAACCATACAGTAGATAGGTATACACTTTGGACTACACTAGGGATTAGATAGTTAATAAAGTTAGGATTAGCACACAGTTTGGGAAGGGTTACAGTAAGTTTTAAAGAAAAAGTTTCTGGGTTGCAGTCAGTGGTAGTCAGTTAGTCAGAGTCCAGGACACAGTCAAGAGCAAGTTCTGGGAGGAGTTAAGAGCAAGGCTAAACATAGCAGAGTTAGCAGGTTCTAGTGCAGTGAAAGTACAACAGTGAAGAATGAGTTCAGTCAGTGCAAGTTTCCTAGAAGAAAGAGGGCACATCTCCAGCCACGTCTGGACAACGGGACAGCCTTGGGCCTAAAGTCCAGAAAAGGTATAGAGAATCATACCACTGTCTCCCTGTTGAGAAAAATGTCAGCTGAGTGGGGTGAAGATGGTGAGTCTCAGAACAAGATGGGGATAAGAACTGATGGAGCACAAAACCAAGGGAACATCATTAAAAAGAGACTTTGTCTTAATCTGCAGCCACGTGTAAATGAATTGCACAATAAAGTCAGACCTGTTAACCCAGATGCAAGATCTTCTGTCTTGTTTGTAGATGGGTAGGTAACAAGGAATCCCGAAGCAAAAGTAAATCAGGAACATACTCCACCGCACCACACACCTCACCCAGACTTCTGTTTAGAAGAGAGGTTTCAGGGTAACCAGAACTCAGTTCTGGACCACAGCAAACTGGCCCTGTACCCCCCTTCCCTGAATCCAATGGAAGTCAAGCTAATCTGTGTAACCCCACCCCACAACACTGATTAGCAGCATGCTGACAATCAGTGGTGTGGGCTGGGTTACACACGGCTCAGCACTGCTACATCTACAGCAGAGAAAGTAGGAACTCTATCAAAACTTCCACATGCAGTCCAGTAAGTGATATATGGCTGGAATCAGACTCTCTTGCCCTATGCTGCTCTCAGATTACGCAGCAAAAACCTGCTAACAGTTTCCTTTAATCGCACTAAAAATAATGTTTATTGACGAAAACTGGAATATCCCTAAAGCTTTACATTGTGTCTCAATCAACAGAAAGTCTCGCCTGCCTAATTTAGAAGTAATTATATAACGACAGCTTGCAAGAAAGATGGAAGTTTTGTGAAGCTGGATAATAACTATAAATCAGGCCTGTTCAGTGTCACGTTCCATCTTTAAAATTTGGTTCTTACCATTAAGTTGAGCTGCAGAGATGTAAACTCAAAATTCATTATGGCCGCCTTGGTTCAGCATCGGCAATAAGTGCTTTCTGATATGGTAGTGATATTATTTTATATAGTCTATTATGGTACTTTTGACATAAACCCTATTAGGAGGTAGGGAAATATTTTTGAAGGTATTTGCTCTCAATTTGGTAAAGTAAAATGAACATCTGAATCTGTGTCCCTAAACACTTTTGAAATTGACTTACCCGTATTTTCCGGCGTATAAGACGACTTTTTAACCCCCGAAAATCTTCTTAAAAGTCGGGGGTCGTCTTATACGCCGGGAATCGACTTGTACGCCGGTGTATATGGTGGATGGGGAGGGGGAGTGATCCTGATGACGAGGGGGCGTCTCACAGGAAAGTGAGTAATCCCCATTACCTTATCCTAGCGGTGCAGCGTGGGGGTGTCAGTGCTGGGAGCGGCGGCGGCTGCTGTGTTCTGGTGCGGCGGCTCCTCTTCTGTGTGGGGCCTCTGTGCTGTGAGGTGGCGGCGGCAGCGGCGTATCTTTATCCAGTTGGGGCTCCTCCGGCATCTCCTTAGCCCTGGAGGCCCCGCCGCAACTCCATCGGTGCAATGTGGTGGCCTCCGGGAAAATGGCCGCTGCTCAGATTCAGATCTCGTGTCCCGAGATTTCGGGACGAGATCTGAATCTGAGCAGCGGCCATTTTCCCGGAGGCCACCGCATCGCACCTATTGAGCTGCCTCCGGGAAAATGGCCGCTGCATTGCACTCATGGAGTTGCGGCGGGGCCTCCAGGGCTAAGGAGATGCCGGAGGAGCCCCAACTGGATAAAGATATGCCGCCGCCACCGCCACCGCACAGCACAGAGGCCCCACACAGAAGAGGAGCCGCCGCACCAGAGCACAGCAGCCGCCGCCGCCACTCCCAGCACTGAGACCCCCACGCTGCACCGCTACGATAAGGTAATGGGGGATACTCACTTTCCTGTGAGACGCCCCCTCGTCATCAGGATCACTCCCCCCCCCCAAAAGGCACATATTCACCGGCCCTATAAGACGACATAGGGTGTATAAGAAGACCCCCGACTTTTAAGAAGATTTTATATTTTAACTGGTAAAGTTGGGGGGTCGTCTTATACGCCCAGTCGTCTTATACGCCGGAAAATACGGTATATATTTGGAGAGATTTTAGGGGCAAATAAGTTGCCTAAAGCAATCCAAACAAAAATTGATGATAGATAGACGATAGATTCTAGACTTCATTTAAGCTGCCTAATCATTCAACAACATTAGTAAATGTGGGCCAATATGCTTTTCAGGGTTTGCCAGAGTAGCATCGTTAAACTCTTTGTGCATTGTTTCCTGTAATGTGATGTCCACTGATAAGATTATAGTCATGAGACTGGAACTCACATGACAAGTGTTATGATAGTGTAGCAACTAATTTGGGAAAATAGGTAAAACTAAAAACTGCAACTGACGCTGCCTTTTCTGTACAGACTAGAGATCCTGACCCCACAGTCCCTAGTGGTTTTTGTATGAGCTGAGATAGCCCTATCCACAGACTAGACAATGGCAACTCGGACCTATGCTGCTCTGCCTCAAGAATCGCAGGGCTGAGCAGAGTGAAAATTACATACAGAAGGGAAAGTGTGCTGAAATAGAATAGATCCCAGAGTGAGTAAAAGAAACCATGAAAATAAAGGATTAAGTACATACTGTTAGAGACTATGCTTCTTACTTCCTAAAAAGACACCGAAAATAGGTGCAGGGTAAAGAACATAAACAGCAAAGAGGATAAACCCTAGATGGTCTTTCACTCACTGGCAATAAACTACAGCAGTATGGCTAGACATCCAAAAGAGACTATCAGCAGCAGAAAATACCAACAAGAGGAAAGAATATAAAGCCAAACCCAAAAGTGGACAGGGCATAAAAATTAGTAAATGAAAACACCTGTTTCCCTAAACAGACTGCAGTCAGGATAACAGAAACTAAACACACAGGGAAGAGGTGTATCTATTGTGGCTCGGTGGGTTGAGAAGCCGACCACAAAGCGCAAGTTCAATAGTTCAAGCCCAGAAGCATGACAACAGGAAATATGATGCTGCCATAGCAACCCCAGAGCAAACACAATGAGAAGGTCCTTTTTTGAAAATAACTAGAAAGAGCAAATTTATTCAGGTGAAATTTACCAAAAAAGTCGTATTCTCCAGAGCACAGTTTGTTTGCAAACACTAATATAAAAATAAAAATACTAATCTCACATGTCTCGGCAGTCCCAAATCCAATCTTCCATCCCTCTTCTTTTACTCTTCCCCCATTGCACACATCATCTTGAGTCTCTTTACTCCAGGCCCTGACAACTTGCTCGACTAGGCCTCTGGCGTTATAGTGTACCAAGCCATCTTGGAGCACGTCATAGTATTGTAGGAGTAGTGGAGATGATGGTCTGTTCCCTGACACTATAAAGGGTTAAATGTATTTGATATTCATGTATGTTATAAAAGGAAAACAATCACTGGGGCAGATATTACATTAGACAGGGTTAACTGTAATGGCCGGACCAGTTTAGGTGGGGGAACTGAGAGTTTGTGTCAAGGGAAGGAAGGGACCAGTCAGTGAGTTGTGAGCAGTGACAAGTAACAGGTTCAGGACAGGGGCTTCTAGGGACAGCATGATCCCTGAACCTCGGGGCAGCAGATTGCCAGAGAACCCCTCCGCAAAAGATCTCTTCAGCCAGCCTGTGAACTTAGAGATAGGCGCCAAGGCCTGGGGGCACAATATGTCTGCAAAGCTGCAGGATAAATTGGACTCAAACACTTAGAGGCAGAGTGAGTTGGAATCCGGATATACTGTTACAAAGGGATTCCCTAGAGCTAGAGATGTTAAAAGGGATGTTCAGCCTATACTGAGAACCAGGGCTCAAGCTGTGTCCAGTACCGTTGGTCCTTATACTTTACACCTGCCTGTAAATAATGCCAATCACCTAGTAAAAGGTTTTTTTTATTTATGAATCTCGTATGTCCTGGATTATTGCTGCCCTGGTTCATAAAGAGGGATTCATGGAGTCAGAAGACACCTGTGGCCCTGAAGTAAGTGTTATGCCATCACACAGCAGTAGACAGGGACTGGGTCAAGAGTTATCTGTAGGATGCCAAAGCAAGTGGGAATAGAAGCTCACCCACGACTACCTCGCTTGGGAATCTTACATTTCGCGCAGCCGACAGGATGCCAGTGCCTCGCATGAAGAAAGTGGGGAAGAATATGGCTCATGGCGCATATAGAAGAACGCCAGAATACATGCGGCCCAAGATGGTGCCCGAAACATGACTTTTAAGATGGCGATGGAGGCAGTAAAGAGAAGGAGAAACGTTGCCTATTGTGGGTGTGGACAGTGCCCAAAAGCACAAAAATGTATTCAGTCCCCATGAATGACGGTCCAAAGAAGGATGGGCCCAGTTGTCACGCACAGTGTAGGAAAGACTAAGTGCAACATGAAGGGATGGGAGCCCAACACAAGGGAATGGGGAAGTGGAGACCCCTAGGCAGATCTAAAGTCACCCTGTCTGCCCTAAACGTCCCTGTATAGGTTCTGCACCTATCGCTGAGCAGGAACATAATCCCCGCCTGACCCTGGCAATAAGCTTTACTTAGGGAATGACGGGGTGACACTAGTCGATCCGCACTACCACTAAAGACAGCTATGATAGAAGAACAAGAGGAACACTTATCTTAAGTGGACTCAGATGTAACACAGACGTCCTCCAGCAACACCAAAGAGGAAGATAGCCGACTGCTAAAGCTCCAAGCCTCAAGAAGGGAAAATGGAAATATCGCCGGCAATATTGCATGTGGCACTTACTCTGGTAATCATGTAGATGTGATTAATCAACTTATGCAAATAAGGTGGCATGTGACCATCAACAATAATATAATAAAGCTTTAAGGAAACTTGTCATGTGGCAGATGCAGTCCAATCTGTGGACAGCAAACTGAGCAGAATGATGCAGGTTTGTGGGAAAAATACTCAGTATATCATGTATTTTATGCATTGAAATGTCTGGTGGTTGTATGTATATGAGTCCAGTGGGTGATCTGACTCTGCTAGGCGGGTTTCACACCTCCTGATATTTCTGGTACTGGAAAGGTTTTTTTACCAGGGATGACTGTGTCCATGTGTCTGTGTGTGTAATACTTGGGCACACGTGTGGCAATCGTGTGCCGCATCAGTGCCACACAGAAGGGCGCCTGGGAAAAAGTGGTACAGTAAGCGCTGTTCCCCAGTGCCAGGTGGCGAAGAAGGCTCTCATAATTCTCCTCTGCTCAGCCAATGATCAGCGCAAGCAGGGGAGAATGCTGAGAGTTATATTCAAGTGATAACAAAGACAGCTGACAGCAGTTAATAGGACTATTACTCCAATCAGCCTACACCTGCTGCTGCTAATAACAGGGACAGCAGGAGCTTCTGATGGGAATTTTTCTCACCCACTGCTTGCGCTATAAATAAATAAATGAAAAATCCGGCATGGGTTCTCCTGTATTTTCTCTTAACAGCCAGGCGAAACTCACAGCTGGGGGCAGCAACCTTCAGCTGTCAGCTTCAGCAAGGCTGGTTATCCAGAATTGAGGAGTCCCCATGCTGTTTTTTTTAATTATTTAAATAAATAATAAAAAAAATGGCTTGTGTCCCCCCCACCCCCGATTTTTGACAACCAACCTTGCTTACTTGCTAAAGCTAGGTGCTGGTATTCTCAGTCTGCTAAGGGACCATTGATATTGACCACCCCCAGCCTAATAATAGCAGCCCACAGTCACCCAGAAAAGGCACATCAGTTAGATGCACCAATGCTATAACTTTACCCGGCTTTTCCCACTTGCCCTGTGGTGGTGGCAAGTGGGGTAATATTTGTGGGGTTGATGCACCTTTGTATTGTCAGGTGACATCAAGCCCACGGCTTTGTAATAGAGAGGCGTCTATAAGACACCTATCCATTACTAATCCTATAGTTGCATGGTAAATAAAGACACAGCCAGAATAAAGTCTTTTATTAGAAATAAAACAAAACACATAGTAGCATAGTTAGCAAGGCCGAAAAAAGACATTTGTCCATCCAGTTCAGCCTATATTCTGTCAGAATATATCCCCCGATCTACGTCCTTCTAAAGAACCTAATAACTGTAAGATACAATATTGTTACGTTCCAGGAAGACATCCAGGTCTCTCTTGAACCCCTCAACTGAGTTTGCCATCACCACCTTCTCAGGCAAGGAATTCCAGATTCTCCCTGCTCTAACAGTAAAGACTAAGAGTCCTCTTCTATGTTGGTGAAAAAACCCTCTCTCCTCCAGATGCAGAGAATGCCCCCTTGTGACTGTCACCTTCCTTGGTATAAACAGGACCTCGTAGAGATATTTGTATTGTCCCCTTATACATGGTTATTAGATCGCCCCGGGCCCTCAGTCGTCTTTTTTCTAGACTAAATAATCCTAGTTTCGCTAATCTCTCTGGGTATTGTAGTTCCCCCATCCCCTTTATTAATTTTGTTGCCCTCCTTTGTACTCCCTCTAGTTCCATTATATCCTTCCTGAGCACCGGTGCCCAAAACTGTACACAGTACTCCATGTGCGGTCTAACCAGGGATTTTGTACATAGGCAGTATAATGCTCTCATCATGTGTACCAGACCTCTTTTAATGCATCCCATGATCCTGTTTGCCTTGGCAGCCGCTTCCTGGCACTGGCTGCTCCAGGTAAGTTTATCATTAACTAGGATCCCCAAGTCCTTTTCCATGTCAGATTTACCCAGTGGTTTCCCGTTCAGTGTGGAATGGTGATGTTGATTCCTTCTTCCCAAGTGTATGTGGCACCCCAGGAGTTCGGGTACCACAGTAGTGCTGTCTTCCTCTCGGGGAGGATAGTGCTATGTCCAGAGACAAGTGGGATTCCCTTTGGTAGGTTTACACACACACAACACCTTCCAATTCCAGGCCAGGAGGGGGAGCTCAAATCCCTGTTTTAGGGCAGCTTCCCTGTATAAAGATTTGGAGGCGGAGAGAGTTCAGTTAGTGCAGAGAGTCGGTGTGCGAGGACAGACAGGAGGGGAGCACAGAGGAAAGTGAGAGCTCCAGGAGGCCACGAGCAGGCCTCTGAAGAGCTATAGCACAAGGAGCCGGAACCCGGAGCCCAAGACTTACGTGGGCTCTACGACACGGAGCAGAACCGGAGGGCATTCTACTACCAAGACTTTGCCCATAATCACTTGTGGCACAGCAGCACCTAGGAGCTTGGAGTCACCGAGGACGGACCCCACAACACACGGCTCGAGCTGCCTGCCATACAGGTACCTGTCCCAGGACAGCAGAACGAATAAAGACCTTGTTGGGACACTCACTGGCAGCAGAGACAGAGAGCGCAGAGTGGTAGGCTTCCACCTGACTTACCCAGGGGAACCTGTTTGTCTCTGGACTGCCCGGACTTCTATGTGGACCTGTTTGCCGGTGCCTTGGACTGTGGCTGCTGATGTCTTCAGTAAACGAGGTAAAGAGGCTGCAAACCTGTGTCCTCGTTCCTTACTGCACCCCTCACCATTCTACCATCTTCACACTGAGAAGCCCTGGGGATCTACTTCACCTGTGGGAAGGTATACCATCTAGCTGCCATAACATCACCCCAGAGGACCCCTTTAAGCAGCGTCGGTCACCCTGACCGAATACCACAGGTGGCGTCACGAACATAAACTTTATTCCCTTAAAAGACCTTTCCCTTTTATATGGGCGCCCAGGGCCACGGACCAGTTCGCAGCCACCGTGACATCCCCCTGTGAGCACCGGACCCGATACCGAGTACCCCACGGCCCTGGCGGGCGACGCATGTATGACCTTACATTTATCATTGTTAAACTGCATCTGCCACCTCTTGGCCCAAGTGTCCAACTTATCCAGATCCATCTGTAGCAGAATACTATCTTCTCTTGTATTGACTGCTTTACATAGTTTTATATCATCTGCAAATATCGATATTTTACTGTGTAAACCTTCTACCAGATCGTTAATAAATATGTTGAAGAGAATAGGTCCCAACACCGATCCCTGTGGTACCCCACTGATCACGGTGACCCAGTTAGAGAATATAACTACCCTCTGCTTTCTATCACTAAGCCAGTTACTTACACATTTACACACATTATCCCCCAGACCCAGCATTTTGTGTACCAACTGCTTGTGTGGCACAGTATCAAACGCTTTGAAAAAATCAAGATATACCAAGTCCAATGACTCACCTTGGTCCAGTCTATAGCTTACCTCTTCATAGAAACGGACTAGATTGGCTTGACAGGAGTGATTCCTCATAAACCCATGCTGATATGGAGTTAAACAATTATTCTCATTGAGATAATCCAGATCAAAATCCCTTCAAATATTTTACCAACAATAGAGGTTAGACTTACTGGCCTATAATTTCCAGGTTCACTTTTAGAGCCCTTTTTGAATATTGGTTCCACATTTGCTATGCGCTAGTTCTGTGGACTCCATCGCTATAGAGTCCCTAAATATAAGAAATAATGGTTTGTCTATGACATTACTTAGTTCTCTTAGTACTCGTGGGTGTATGCCATCCGGACCAAGAGATTTATCTATTTTAATCTTATTTAGCCGGTTTCACACCTCTTCTAGAGTTAGATTGGTGACGATTATGTAGCGCCCCCGCTGTCGCAGGGCCGAGGGGTACCCGGTACCGGGCCTCTGAGTCTCTACTCTGGGATTGTCACGGTGGCTAGACCCGGTCCGTTACCCCGCTGAGGGGCGTACAATGAAAGTGTTGGTGGGGGTGATGTCTGTCATGATCTCAATGGCAAGAGAACATAGCATAAGCATATATAGGAACTAGCTCTTGGAAGATGGGAACTGAGCTGACCATGAACTAAACCTGACGCACAACTAGCAGTGGCCGGGTAGCATGCCTACGTTGATTCTAGATGCCCAGCACCAGCCGGAGGACTAAATAAAGCTAGCAGAGGAAAATATTAGTCCTAGCTCACCTCTAGAGAAATACCCCGAAAGGAGACAGAGGCCCCCCACATGTATTGGCGGTGAGTTGAGATGAAATAACAAACGTAGTATGAAAATAGGTTTAGCAAATTTGAGGTCCACTTACTACATAGCAGAAGACAGAAAGGACACTTTCATGGTCAGCTGAAAACCCTATCAAAAACACCATCCAGAAATTACTTTAAAACTCTGGCATTAACTCATAACACCAGAGTGGCAATTCCTGTTCACAAGAGCTTTCCAGACACAGTAACGAAACTACAGCTGTGAACTGGAACAAAAATGCAAAAACAAACATGGACAAGAGTCCAACTTATCTAGTAGTTGTCTAGGAGCAGGAACAAGCACAGAGAGGCTTCTGATAACATTGTTGACCGGCAAGCAACTAACAGAGCAGCAAGGTTATATAGCGACTCCCACATCTTGATGGGAACAGGTGAACAGAGAAGATGAAGACACCAGTTCAATTCCACCAGTAGCCACCGGGGGAGCCCAGAATCCAAATTCACAACAGTACCCCCCCCTCAAGGAGGGGGCACCGAACCCTCACCAGAACCACCAGGGCGATCAGGATGGGCCCTATGAAAGGCACGAACCAGATCGGAGGCATGAACATCAGATGCATTCACCCAAGAATTATCCTCCTGGCCGTATCCCTTCCACTTGACCAGATACTGGAGTCTCCGTCTGGAAACACGAGAGTCTAAGATTTTCTCCACAACGTACTCCAACTCACCCTCAACCAACACCGGAGCAGGAGGCTCAACGGAAGGCACAACCGGTACCTCATACCTGCGCAATAATGACCGATGAAAAACGTTATGAATAGAAAAGGATGCAGGGAGGTCCAAACGGAAGGAAACAGGGTTAAGAATCTCCAATATCTTATACGGGCCGATAAACCGAGGCTTAAACTTAGGAGAAGAGACCCTCATAGGGACAAAACGAGAAGACAACCACACCAAATCCCCAACAGAAAGCCGAGGACCAACACGACGGTGGCGGTTGGCAAAAAGCTGAGTCTTCTCCTGGGACAACCTCAAATTGTCCACCACCTGCCCCCAGATCTGATGCAATCTCTCCACCACAGCATCCACTCCAGGACAATCCGAAGATTCCACCTGACCAGAGGAAAATCGAGGATGAAACCCCGAATTACAGAAAAACGGGGACACCAAAGTGGCAGAGCTGGCCCGATTATTGAGAGCGAACTCCGCCAATGGCAAAAAAGCAACCCAATCATCCTGGTCAGCAGACACAAAACACCTCAGATATGTCTCCAGGGTCTGATTAATCCGCTCGGTCTGGCCATTCGTCTGAGGATGGAAAGCGGACGAAAAAGATAAATCTATGCCCATCCTAGCACAGAATGCCCGCCAAAATCTAGACACGAATTGGGTCCCTCTGTCAGAAACGATATTCTCAGGAATACCATGCAAACGAACAACATTTTGAAAAAACAGAGGAACCAACTCGGAAGAAGAAGGTAACTTGGGCAGAGGAACCAAATGGACCATCTTAGAAAAACGGTCACACACCACCCAGATGACAGACATCTTCTGAGAAACAGGCAGATCTGAAATAAAATCCATCGAGATGTGCGTCCAAGGCCTCTTAGGAATAGGCAAGGGCAACAATAATCCACTAGCCCGAGAACAACAAGGCTTGGCCCGAGCACAAACGTCACAAGACTGCACAAAGCCTCGCACATCTCGTGACAGGGAAGGCCACCAGAAGGACCTTGCCACCAAATCCCTGGTACCAAAAATGCCAGGATGACCTGCCAACGCAGAAGAATGAACCTCAGAGATGACTCTACTGGTCCAATCATCAGGAACAAACAGTTTATCAGGTGGGCAACGATCAGGTCTATCCGCCTGAAACTCCTGCAAGGCCCGCCGCAGGTCTGGAGAAACGGCTGACAATACCACTCCATCCTTAAGGATACCTGTGGGCTCAGAGTTACCAGGCGAGTCAGGCTCAAAACTCCTAGAAAGGGCATCCGCCTTAACATTCTTAGAACCCGGTAGGTATGACACCACAAAATTAAACCGAGAGAAAAATAATGACCAGCGCGCCTGTCTAGGATTCAGGCGCCTGGCGGTCTCAAGATAAATCAAATTTTTGTGGTCAGTCAATACCACCACCTGATGTCTGGCCCCCTCAAGCCAATGGCGCCACTCCTCAAAAGCCCACTTCATGGCCAAAAGCTCCCGATTCCCAACATCATAATTCCGCTCAGCGGGCGAAAATTTACGGGAAAAGAAGGCACAAGGCCTCATCACGGAGCAGTCAGAACTTTTCTGCGACAACACTGCCCCAGCTCCGATCTCAGAAGCGTCGACCTCAACCTGAAAAGGTAGAGCAACATCAGGCTGACGCAACACAGGGGCAGAGGAAAAACGGCGCTTAAGCTCCCGAAAGGCCTCCACAGCATCAGGGGACCAATCAGCAACATCAGCACCCTTCTTAGTCAAATCGGTCAATGGTTTAGCAATATCCGAAAAACCAGCAATAAATCGACGATAAAAGTTAGCAAAGCCCAAAAATTTCTGAAGACTCTTAAGAGAAGAGGGCTGCGTCCAATCACAAATAGCTTGAACCTTGACAGGATCCATTTCAATGGAAGAGGGGGAAAAAATATATCCCAAAAAGGAAATCCTCTGTACCCCAAAAACACACTTAGAACCCTTCACACACAAAAAATTAGACCGCAAAACCTGAAAAACCCTCCTGACTTGCTGGACATGAGAGTCCCAGTCATCCGAAAAAATCAGAATATCATCCAGATACACAATCATAAATTTATCCAAATAATCGCGAAAAATATCATGCATAAAGGACTGGAAAACTGACGGAGCATTAGAAAGACCAAAAGGCATCACTAAATACTCAAAGTGGCCCTCGGGCGTATTAAATGCGGTTTTCCACTCATCCCCCTGCCTGATTCGCACCAAATTATACGCCCCACGAAGGTCAATCTTAGAGAACCACTTGGCCCCCTTTATGCGAGCAAACAAATCAGTCAGCAACGGCAATGGGTATTGATATTTAACAGTGATTTTATTCAAAAGCCGATAATCAATACATGGTCTCAAAGAGCCGTCTTTTTTTGACACAAAGAAAAAACCGGCTCCTAAGGGAGATGACGATGGACGAATATGTCCCTTTTCCAAGGACTCCTTTATATATTCTCGCATAGCAGCATGTTCAGGCACAGACAGATTAAATAAACGACCCTTTGGGTATTTACTACCCGGGATTAAATCTATGGCACAATCGCACTCTCGGTGCGGAGGTAACGAACCAAGCTTGGATTCTTCAAAGACGTCACGATAGTCAGACAGGAACTCAGGAATTTCAGAGGGAATGGATGATGAAATGGAAACCACAGGTACATCCCCATGAGCCCCCTTACATCCCCAGCTCAACACAGACATAGCTCTCCAGTCGAGGACTGGGTTGTGAGATTGCAGCCAAGGCAATCCTAGCACCAAATCATCATGTAGATTATACAGCACCAGAAAGCGAATAATCTCCTGGTGATCCGGATTAATACGCATAGTTACTTGTGTCCAGTATTGTGGTTTATTATTAGCCAATGGGGTGGAGTCAATCCCCTTCAGAGGAATAGGAGTCTCCAAAGGCTCTAAATCATACCCACAGCGTTTGGCAAAGGACCAATCCATAAGACTCAAAGCGGCGCCAGAGTCGACATAGGCGTCCGTGGTAATAGATGACAAAGAGCAAATCAGGGTCACAGATAGAATAAATTTAGACGGTAAGGTGCAAATGGAAACAGATTTACCAAGCTTTTTAGTGCGCTTAGAGCATGCTGATATAACATGAGTAGAATCACCACAATAGAAACACAACCCATTTTTCCGTCTAAAATTCTGCCGCTCGCTTCGGGACAGAATTCTATCACACTGCATACTCTCTGGCGACTTCTCAGTGGACACCGCCAGATGGTGCACTGGTTTGCGCTCCCGCAAACGCCTATCGATCTGAATAGCCATTGTCATGGACTCATTCAGACCCGCAGGCACAGGGAACCCCACCATAACATCCTTAATGGCATCAGAGAGACCCTCTCTGAACGTCGCCGCCAGGGCGCACTCATTCCACTGAGTAAGCACAGACCATTTACCGAATCTTTGGCAGTAAATTTCCGCTTCATCTTGCCCCTGAGATAGGGACATCAAAGTTTTTTCTGCCTGAAGCTCCAAATGAGGTTCGTCATAAAGCAACCCCAAGGCCAGAAAAAACGCATCCACATTGAGCAACGCAGGATCCCCTGGTGTCAATGAAAAAGCCCAGTCTTGAGGGTCGCCCCGGAGCAAGGAAATCACAATCCTGACCTGCTGTGCAGGGTCTCCGGCAGAGCGAGATTTCAGGGACAAAAATAATTTGCAATTATTTCGAAAATTCTGAAACCCGGATCTATTCCCCGAGAAAAATTCCGGCAAAGGAATTCTCGGCTCAGATACAGGTGCATGACAAACAAAATCTTGCAAATTTTGTACCTTCGTGGCGAGATTATTCAAACCTGCAGTTACACTCTGAAGATCCATTACAAACAGGTGGACACAGAGCCATTCAAGGGTTAAGAGGAGGTAAGAAGCAGCTAGACAGCAATTAAGGGCTAGGCAGCAAAACTCTGAGGGGAAAAAAAAAAAATTTCCCTTCAACACTTCTTTTTCTCCTGCTTCAGCCCAAACAATTAACACTTTGTGGGCCGGTCAAACTGTCATGATCTCAATGGCAAGAGAACATAGCATAAGCATATATAGGAACTAGCTCTTGGAAGATGGGAACTGAGCTGACCATGAACTAAACCTGACGCACAACTAGCAGTGGCCGGGTAGCATGCCTACGTTGATTCTAGATGCCCAGCACCAGCCGGAGGACTAAATAAAGCTAGCAGAGGAAAATATTAGTCCTAGCTCACCTCTAGAGAAATACCCCGAAAGGAGACAGAGGCCCCCCACATGTATTGGCGGTGAGTTGAGATGAAATAACAAACGTAGTATGAAAATAGGTTTAGCAAATTTGAGGTCCACTTACTACATAGCAGAAGACAGAAAGGACACTTTCATGGTCAGCTGAAAACCCTATCAAAAACACCATCCAGAAATTACTTTAAAACTCTGGCATTAACTCATAACACCAGAGTGGCAATTCCTGTTCACAAGAGCTTTCCAGACACAGTAACGAAACTACAGCTGTGAACTGGAACAAAAATGCAAAAACAAACATGGACAAGAGTCCAACTTATCTAGTAGTTGTCTAGGAGCAGGAACAAGCACAGAGAGGCTTCTGATAACATTGTTGACCGGCAAGCAACTAACAGAGCAGCAAGGTTATATAGCGACTCCCACATCTTGATGGGAACAGGTGAACAGAGAAGATGAAGACACCAGTTCAATTCCACCAGTAGCCACCGGGGGAGCCCAGAATCCAAATTCACAACAGATGTCGTTATGGTGCGGTGAAGTGCCGGTCACAGTAAATAACGAGGACACCAGGTTGCAGTCTCTTTACCTCTTTACTGAAGGCTTCAGGATCCCCAGTCCGGAATACAGTTAACCAGGCTGCGCAAGTCCGGCCGGTCCGATGGCACCTCCAGAGTTCCCTTTGCAGGTGGAAATCTGTGCCTACCTTCTAGCGCTTGTGTGTTGCGGTCCTCCCCTGCTGTGCTCACGGGATAGTCCCCACAACTGTTGTGTCTGTTTCTCGTGTTCCCTCACAACTCGATTCTGATGTTCTTCCACGTCCCCCAGATCTTATGGTTAGGACGCACCCGTATGACGGGGAGGCTCGGAGCTCTTCCGGGACTCTAGCGTCGCCCCACTCCTGTTGTTACCCCCCTGTGTCTTCCTAGGTCAATTGGGTGAGACAGCCCGCCTATAACTGACTGTCCTGCCGTAGGTTTGAAGTTTGGCCTGGAGCTCTATACTTCCTCGGCGTTCCGGCCGCCGGTTACGCGCCTCAGTAGGATGTTGCCTCGTCTTACAGCACGACTCCTACTGGTATTCTCCTTGTTGCGTCGATCTCGTTTCTCAGCACAATAAACCTTGCTTCTTGTCCTTTCTTGGGGTACCGCCGCTATATCGTGCAGGCGCGGTCCCGTAGCGTTCTCTCTGGTTGCTAGGCCTCTGTCAGGATCCCACCCCTGACAGGGACCCCTCTGAATCTTCCCCTACAACACCCTCTGCCACAAGGTGTTGCCTGGTTCCAACCCAGTCAGCTTTCTGATCTAACTTCCTATCCAACCCCCAGTTTTACCAGACTGTGAGGAGTGGCCTAATGCATAGTGCCCTTAGCTCCCCCTGGAGGCCAGACTGTGAAATGTATTGGTGTCTGTGATACCTGGTCAGATGAACTCCTTCAGTGCCATCAGACGTACCATAGCCCCCCTTAGTGGCGGAGCAACAGTACTGCAACGACCAGGACTCTGGGGCGCTGCACTCCCCCCCCGGTTAAATCCAGTACTCCTGGACTGGGAAGAAAACAACAATACATGTCAGCAAAAAGACATACAATTTTTGAAATGCAATAACAAGTAAACTTTAACAAAGCTTCCCTTTATGGGAGGTGAGGACACTTGAACGTTACAAACATGGTTAAATATTTAAGTAACATACTATAAATAACTTCTTTTTCCCAACCGGGTATTCTACTAAGTGCAAATTTTTTTTGAACAATAATTTAACTTTGCCTTTAAGGACGTACTCGCTGAATCCACTAAAGACCTTCTTATAAAACATTATAAGGCTAATCAACTTTTCTGCATTCTCCTTCTTTACATCTGCAGGACCGCCTGTCCTATCTGCTCCAGGCCTACTGCCTCTCCTTTCTGTTACAGGACCGCCCCTTTCTGCCCGGGCCTACTGCCTTTCTACTACTATACACGGTATAGAACTTATCATCCATCTTTCAGTTCAGGATTACTGAGCCATCTCTGTATGGCTCCTAGGAGGACTCACTGACTAACCCCATACGGGTTCACTTTCTGTCCTCATTCTTCTATCAACATCATTAAACATTTCTCACAATCAACTAGTTAGCTACATTTAACTTCTTCTTTCAAGACATTATTGCCATTTATCCATCTTAAGGCAACACTGTTCATAAGTGCAATATGTGAACATCCCCTTTAAGAGGGGACCAAGTCTCTATGAGGTAGTGCAACTTCTCAAGCTGCAAGTCTGTTCGCAGTAAGGACTCCGGTGCTGGTTCCAAGACCAGTGTCTTCACAAAGAGTCCTTCCCTTGTGTAAAACCAGTAGAGAGCACCTTTAAGAAGGTGCAAACTATGTACAAAAAGTTTGTAATCATGCATTGTTCATGATTCAGCAGTTCTTTCAATGATGAATAAACAGGAAACAAAAACAAAAAGCAAAAGAAGGGATCCCGGGTAAACAAAGGGATCCCTTTAAGAGTTTACCCTGATCGGGTTGTAGCAGCAAAAACATCATAAGGACAAACAGTTAACTATATACAAATGATGAAGCATTCTTGCTTACTCAGTTTCTGGCTGCGCAGGGGGCGGTCTCCTTCTGGGTCTCACCAGGCCAACGGGGCGCGTTGGTGTAACAAGGACCGGTCCCGGCTCCAGCAACGACAGGATCCCTCGTCGGGATGCCCTCCTTGCTCGCGGGCGAGCGCGATCCAGAGGCACGCGGTGGGCCCGGACCTCCCGAGGTTCCGTGAGGGCGGGTTCCATCACCTTCCCTGTAGGAGACTCATCCCCGGACGTTCCAGCAGCAGCCTGGAGTGCTACGCACCGTTGGACGCCCCGAGCCATCCAGCCAGTTTCGCCAGTTTCGCCAGTTTCCCTCCTCCACCGGGTATAGGTCACTGCGTCACCAGGCTCCAGGTCGCAATCGTACCTTCCCCCGCAGGACTCCACTTCTTCTCGGTCAACACGAACCTGTAGTGGCTCCCCGATCTCTTGAATAACTCCCCTTCCTTTCCGGGAGTTGAAGGACACCACAACACCCCAGTGTGACGGCGGGGTCTCTTCGACGCTCATCAGATCGACCTGGGCCGCAGGCTGGGTTCTGTTCCGCCATGCCGCCATCAGGCGCCGCAGGTGTTCTGCCTCCGGCAGGATCCTCAGGCCCTGTGCCTGCAGCTCACACTCTGCCGCAGCCGGGATGGAGGAAGCAGGGGACACCGGAGTTAGGCGGACCTCCGTAGGCTGGCCCAATCGAGCGGTCACACGTGCGTCGGCCTCAAGGCGACGTGCTATCTGCCGGGCCTCGGCTGCGGCCACACACTCCTCCGACGGCGGCCAGTTGGGTCTGCCCATTGGTAGCTCCATAAGGGCCAGTCCCTGCAACGATGGCGCCTCTGGGGCTATATCGGGTGGCGCAGCCTCATACTGGGTCGGGTCGTCCCCACGCAGTGCTCCCGGCGTCGCCATCTTTGCTTCCTCTCCAGTGTCTTCTTCTCGCGGTCTCTTTCGTGGGCGGCCCCGTCTCCATGGTCTCCACCCTCCAAAGAGGATGAGAAGGCGGACCTCGGCTGTTGATGGACACGTCCTCAGGATGCAAAAATGTTTAGACTGGGCGGCCATTGTCTTTCGCGCTCTTCAGCTGGTCCACGCCTACTCCACACCCCTCTTCTTCTTCTGCGCTCTCCTCAGCGCTGCAATGGCTGCGGTGTTTTTTGGCGGCAAATGGCAATCCACAGTCTTTGCGATAAGTCACAGTCCAAGTATAATAAATCACAGTTCCAAGGCACACATGACCTGATTCTTCAGGCTTAAGTAGATCCTGTTCGTGACGCCAAGTTGTAGCGCCCCCACTGCCGCAGGGCCGAGGGGTACCCGGTACCGGGCCTCTGAGTCTCTGCTCTGGGATTGTCACGGTGGCTAGACCCGGTCCGTGACCCCGCTGAGGGGCGTACAATGAAAGTGTTGGTGGGGGTGATGTCGTTATGGTGCGGTGAAGTGCCGGTCACAGTAAATAACGAGGACACCAGGTTGCAGTCTCTTTACCTCTATACTGAAGGCTTCAGGATCCTCAGTCCGGAATACGGTTAACCAGGCTGCGCAAGTCCGGCCGGTCCGATGGCACCTCCAGAGTTCCCTTTGCAGGTGGAACTCTGTGCCTACCTTCTAGCGCTTGTGTGTTGCGGTCCTCCCCTGCTGTGCTCACGGGATAGTCCCCACAACTGTTGTGTCTGTTTCTCGTGTTCCCTCACAACTCGATTCTGATGTTCTTCCACGTCCCCCAGATCTTATGGTTAGGACGCACCCGTATGACGGGGAGGCTCGGAGCTCTTCCGGGACTCTAGCGTCGCCCCACTCCTGTTGTTACCCCCCTGTGTCTTCCTAGGTCAATTGGGTGAGACAGCCCGCCTATAACTGACTGTCCTGCCGTAGGTTTGAAGTTTGGCCTGGAGCTCTATACTTCCTCGGCGTTCCGGCCACCGGTTACGCGCCTCAGTAGGATGTTGCCTCGTCTTGCAGCACGACTCCTACTGGTATTCTCCTTGTTGCGTCGATCTCGTTTCTCACTCAGCACAATAAACCTCGCTTCTTGTCCTTTCTTGGGGTACCGCCGCTATATCGTGCAGGCGCGGTCCCGTAGCGTTCTCTCTGGTTGCTAGGCCTCTGTCAGGATCCCACCCCTGACAGGGACCCCTCTGAATCTTCCCCCACAACACCCTCTGCCACAAGGTGTTGCCTGGTTCCAACCCAGTCAGCTTTCTGATCTAACTTCCTATCCAACACCCAGTTTTAACCAGACTGTGAGGAGTGGCCTAATGCATAGTGCCCTTAGCTCCCCCTGGAGGCCAGACTGTGAAATGTATTGGTGTCTGTGATACCTGGTCAGATGAACTCCTTCAGTGCCATCAGACGTACCATAGCCCCCCTTAGTGGCGGAGCAACAGTAGTGCAACGACCAGGACTCTGGGGCGCTGCACTTATATAGGGTTTTCTTTGTCTCTCGGCATTTTACCTAGCATTTTATTTTCCATCATAGCCGTGGAGCAGAGGGTGTTTAATGTATTAGCTTTTTCCTCTTCATCTACAACCATTCTTTCCTCACAATTTTTTAAGGGGCCTACACTTTCACTTTTGATTCTTTTACTATTGATATAGTTGAAGAACAGTTTGGGATTAGTTTTACTTCTGTTTCCTTTTGGCAGCTTTAATTAGTTTTTTAAATAAAGTATTTTTCTCCTTATAGTTTTTTAGAGCTTCAACGGTGCCATCCTGCTTTGGTAGTTTAAATGCTTTCTTTTTACTGTTAATTGCCCTTTGTTTAGCCACATTGGATTTTTCCTATTTCTTGTCTTTTTTATTCCCACAAGGTATAAACCGCTTACAGTGCCTATTTAGGATGTTCTTAAAAATTTCCCATTTATTATCTGTATTCATATTTCTGAGGACATTGTCCCAGTCAACCAGATTAAGGTAATCTCTAAGCTCGTCAAAGTTTGCCTTCCTAAAGTTCAGTATTTTTATGACTCCCTGACTAGTCCCCCTAGCAAAAGACAACTGAAACTGTACAGTATTGTGGTCACTATTTCCTAGATGCCCAACAACCTGCAGATTTGATTTTTCCATTTTTATTTAAAAATAAAAAGCACAGTTATGGATCGCCCCCACATAAGGGCAATGGGGTACTCGGCACTGGGTCCTTCGGTTCGGGGGATGTCACGGTGGCCCGACCCGGTCCGTGGCCCTTTGAGGGACGTCCAATAAAGGAAAGAGTTTTTATGGTTTTGGGAAAGGTCTTTAAAGGGGTAGTTCGTGACGCCACCTGTGGTATTTGGTCAGGGTGACCGACGCTGCTTTAAGGGGTCCGCTGGGGTGATGTTATGGCAGCAAGATGATATAGCTTCCCACAGGTGAAGTGTGTCCCCAGGGCTTCCCAGAAGAGTAGATGGAGATGATGGATGATGTATGGCGCAGTGAATAACGAGGACACAAGGGTGCAGTCTCTTTACCTTTACTGAAGGATTCAGCTTCCACAGTCCAGGGTACGGACCACAGGGTAGGCAGAGTCCGGCCGGTCTGAAGGCAAATCCAGAGTCCCCTTATCCAGGTGGAAATCAGTAGCCTTCCTCTAGCACCTGTGTGTTGTAGTACCTCCCTGCTGAGCTTCTCGGTAAGGTCCTCACAACTGTTGTAGATGTTCTAGATGTTATGTTCCTCTGTCCCCCAGATGGTATGGATAGGACAAACCCCTATGACTGATGGCCTGAGGCTTTTTACAGGGACCCTAGAGACGCCCCGACCCCCACAAGTTGCCACCGTGTCTCCTAGGTATTAAGGTCGGGCAGCCAACTTGGAATTGACTGTCCTGCCAGTCTCTGGAGCAAGGCTTGGAGACGGTTGCTCCCTTGGTGTTCCGGCCACCGGCTACGCGCCTCAGAAGGAGGCAGCCTATTTCAGGGCAGAACTCTGCTGTGAATTCTGCTTTTGGGCTCCCTCCGGTGGTTGTAGGTGGTAATGCAGTTGCCCCTGAGTTGCAGCCCTGGTCAGGTGTATCTGCTGATTGCAGTTCTGACTGGGGTATTTAGGCGTGCAGGATTCATTTGTCCTTGCCAGTTGTCAATTGTTCTTGGGAGGTTATGGACCTCTGCCTGGTTCCTCCTGCCTTTCTGCCAAATCAGCAAAGATAAGTCTCTGGGGTTTTTTTTCCTGTGGCACACATGCAGTGTGCTTCACAATTCAGTGCTATTCTTTGTGTTTTCTTGTCCAGCTTCGATTGTGTCAGTATTTTCTCAGTCTTGTTGGATTCTCAGGAGTGGCAGATATACATTCCATGTCTTTAGTTAGATTGTGGAACTTTTTTGTATTATCTGCTCTGGATATTTTTGGAAGGGTTTTAATACTGACCGCCTAGTAATCTGTCCTATCCTTTCCTATTTAGCTAGAGTGGCCTCTTTTGCTAAATCCTGTTTCTACCTGCGTGTGTATATTCTTCTCCTACGCACAGTCATTATTCGTGGGGGGCTGCCTATCCTTTGGGGGTCTGCTCTGAGGCAAGGTAGCATTCCTATTTCCCTCTATAGGGGTATTTAGTCTTCCGGCTGTGTCGAGGTGTCTAGGTTCGTGTTAGGCACTCCCCACGGCTTCTTCTAGTTGCGGTGTTAGTTCAGGATTGCGGTCAGTACAGGTTCCACCCACTCCAGAGAAAGTTTCATGTGGCTCCAAGGTCACCGGATCACAACAGAACTCCTTCTGGTGTTATCTCCTTGTGCTATGACGTCGTTTCTCACACTCTACAATGCAATTCTCTTCGTGTCCTTTCTTAGGATGCTTCCGCACGTGGGGCAGGCGCAGCTCCATAGCCTTCTAGCTATCTAGGCCTCTGACAGGTTACCACCCCTGTCAGGGACCCTCTGCCTGCAGCTCCGATATTCCTCCTTTCCCCCTGTCTGCCTAACAGGTCTTGCCTGGCAAAGCCCAGTCAGCTTCTTCCTAGCTTTCTATCCAGCCCACCAGTTTTACCCTTCTGTGAGGAGTGCCCTAGTAGATAGGAGCAAGGCTCCCCCTGGTGGTCTGGAGTGTGAAGTGTGGTGTATGGTTTGTGATACCTGGTAGGAAGATCTCCTTTATTGCCATCAGACGTAATATCACTCCCCCTGGTGGAAGAATAACATTACTGCAATGACCAGGACTCTGGGGCGCTGCAGTTATACTCACCTAACGCCTAATTCCACCGAAGCCCTCATCTTCTGTAATAAAACAAAAATAAAAACCAACAATATCCATCAACTGTCCATCTGCCTGTCCCACGCCGTAATCCATGTCTGGAGGATGAATAGTTTTCAACCTGGATGGTGACAGGATGCAACCATCCATGCTGAGAACCACTGGTGAATGTGCTGCTTGACTAGCAGTGACATCATCGAGGTTACCACAGGTCAGTAAGGCTGTGTTCCAAGCAGGGCTGAACTGTGGTGACCTCAGCACCATGGGAAAAATTCAGTGATGAGGTCACCACAGTTCAAGCTCAGTGAGTTCACAGCAGATCACTGTGAGAAATTCTGACCATGAAGTTTTACTGAAATGTTTCCCAAAAATATGTTTATCAATATAATCAGCTCCTCTTGCTCTATAACATCTGTCTGCAGATCAGATACCATTTAAAACATGACAGCTCCATTTAACATCTTACCTACATATGATGTACTGGTACATGATGTGCCAGCTCATTCACTTTGATGTGGGCTCAGAAGCTGAGTCTGCTTCTCTGCCTGCAGATGACGGCTGAGTTATTCAGCCATCAGATGCCTCAAACAGCAGCGTGTGGATCCGAGCTCCTGCCGTGTCTTCTAACCTGTTAAACACCACTGCCAATCTGTGCTAGTATTATTTACATTGCGCCGGTAGGGGGGCTGAGCCATTCTAATCGCCTTTTGGCACTCCCAAGATGTGATTTGCGAGATGCTGATGAGTTGCTCTGACAGCCAGGGGTCTGCTGAAGACCCTCGTGCTTGTCATAATGGTAATTCTGTGAAAGTCAGCACATGGCTGGTTTTCTTAGGAGACCATGATGTTCACTATACACAGCAATATTGTGGCATTGCTGTATATACAGTTGGGGAAATAAGTATTTGATCCCTTGCTGATTTTGTAAGTTTGCCAACTGACAAAGACATGAACAGTCTATAATTTTAAGGGTAGGTTAATATTAACATTGAGAGATGGAATAACAAAAATAAAATCCAGAAAATCACATTGTATAAATTATATAAATTTATTTACATTTTGCATTGAGAAATAAGAATTTGATCCCTCTGGCCAACAAGACTTAATAGTTGGTGGCAAAACCCTTGTTGGCAAGCACAACAGTCAGACTTTTTCCTAGTTGATGATGAGGTTTGCGCACATGTCAGGAGGACTCTTGGTCCACTCCTCTTTGCAGATCATCTCTAAATCATTAAGATTTTGAGGCTGTTAATTGTCAACTCGGAGCTTCAGCTCCCTCCATAAGTTTTCTATGGGATTATGGTCTGGGGACTGGCTAGGCCACTGCATGACCTTAATGTGCTTCTTTTTGAGCCACTCCTTTGTTGCCTTGGCTGTATGTTTTGGGTCATTGTCTTGCTGGAAGACCCAGCCACGACCCATTTTTAATGTCCTGGCAGAGAGAAGGAAGTTGTCACTCAGGGTTTTACGGTACATGGCTCCATCCATTCTCCCACTGATGCGGTGAAGTAGTCCTGTGCCCTTAGCAGAGAAACACCCCCAAAACATAATGTTTCCACCTCCATGCTTGAGTGGAGACGGTGTTCTTTGGGTCATAGGCAGCATTTCTCTTCCTCCAAACATGGCGAGTTGAGTTAATGCCAAAGAGCTCAATTTTTGTCTCATCTGACCACAGCACCTTCTCCCAATCACTCACAGGATCATCCAGGTGTTCATTGGCTAACTTCAGACGGGCCTGTACATGTGCCTTCTTGAGCAGTGGGCCTTGCGGGCGCTGAAGTATTTTATACCTTTACGGCGTAATGTGTTACCAATGGATTTCTTGGTGACTGTGGTCCCAGCAGTCTAGAAATCATTAACAAGTTCCCCCATGTAGTTTTAGGCTGATATCTCACCTTTCTTATGATCAAGGATACCCCACGAAGTGAGATTTTGCATGGTGCCCCAGATTGATGTTGATTGACAGTCATTTTGCATTTCTTCCATTTTCTTATTATTGCACCAACAGTTGTCTCCTTCTCACCCAGCGTCTTACTTATGGTTTTGTAGCCCATACCAGCTTTGTGCAGGTCTATCATCTTGTCCCTGACATCCTTATAAAGCCTTTTGGTCTTGCCCATGTTGTAGAGGTTAGAGTATGACTGATTAATTTAGACTGTGGACAGGAGTCTTTTATAAAGGTGACTATGTAAGACAGCTGTCTTTAATGCAGGTAACGAGTTGATTAGGAGTGTCTACCTGGTCTGTAGAAGCCAGAATGGTTGGTAGGGGAGCAAATACTTATTTCTCACTGCAAAGTGCAAATAAATTTATATAATTTATACAATGCGATTTTCTTGATTTTATTTTTGATATTCTATCTCTCAATGTTAAAATTAACTGTAACAACTCTGCCGGCATCACTGCATGGCCTTCCATCCCCCATCTGCCTGATACATCAACTCACTCACCCTGTTGTGAGATCTGTCTGCTGCTGGTTCCATGCCATGTGCTTCATGGCCACTTGCTCTGTATACACTTCCTGTCTGTGTGCATAGGAGGGCGGCGCTGGCAAATCCAGATTCATATTGAATCTGTGGGCACCTCCCTATGGTTTTCCTGGTCAATCGCCTAGAGGCCTCTGATACTTAAACAGTCCTCACCCATTGGAGGACGCCTGAGCAAACTATCTCTCTCAGTTAGCATCTTGCTACTGAGGTGCCAGGTCCCGTCTCTGTCCTCCTTGTCAGTCACCCAGTAGGGCGTCGTACCCTGGCCTGAATCTGTATTCTGTGTCTGACTCTGAGGCCTGCAATCCGCAGGTCTATATCCGTGTCCAATTCTAGTATCTGTGTTTGTTCCTGTCTGAACTCTGGTCAAATGTCCGTTCCTGCTGTTTTTCTGTTTGTTTGCCATTTTCCACTCTGCTGTGCGTACCTCTTGGGTTCACTCTCCTGCTCGCCACTACCTGTGGCTCTGCATCTCTCTGCTCTGCTCGCCACTACCTGTGGCTCTGCATCTCTCTCCTCTGCTCACCACTATCCGTGGCTCTGTGCCTCTCCGCTCTGCTTGCCACTACCCATGGCTCTGTGCTTCTCTGCTCTGCTCGCCACAACCTGTGGCTCTGCACCTTCTGGCTCTAGGCTCCACCTCCAGCGGAATCTGCTCTTGGCTCTGCCTAAAGTGGGTTCCGCTCTTGGCTCTGCCTCCAGCGGATCAGCTCTTGGCTCCGCCTCCAGCGGATCAGCTCTTGGCTCCTTCTCCTTCTCTGCTCTTAGCTCTGTCTTCTCCTTCTCTGCTCTTAGCTCAGCCGCCTTCTCTGTTCTTGGCTCCGCCTCCTGCTCTTGGCTCCACCTCCTGTGTATCTGTTCTTGGCGCCACCTCCTGCTCTTAACTCCGCCTCCTGTGGTTCTGCTTTTCATCCGCTCTTGTGGTTCTGCTCTATCTCCGTTCTGCAACTTGCCGCACAGGCCTCTACCTGTTTTTTATATTCACCAGTCCGAACAGGCATTTACCTGTTTCCTTATACCCTCCAGTCTGAACAGGTTTTTACCTGTTTCCATACACCCACCTGTATTCCAGCTCCTACCAGCGTATCAGATCTGTCTGTCTGACCAGGCAGAGTGCCAGCCGTGCCCGCCTGTCTGCCAGAGTGCCAGCCGTGCCTGCTTGCCTGTGTCTCCGTCAAGCCCGTCTGCCCATCAGGGTCTCTGCCGTACCTCTCCGCCAGCCAGTGTCACAGCCGTGCCTGCCTGCCTGTGTACTTTTACCTCAGTAGGATCAGCATCCACAGCCAGACTCCACCCTGGAGTGGTACCTGGTAGCTACCTGCCACACAAGTCTGACCTCATCAGAGGCTCCAGCGAATACCAAGGAAGCTACTTAGTTACGCCCCTTCCAGCGAAGTCTGGACAGTGGTCCACTGGAGCTAGTTAACCCCTTCAGTGAACACTGTAAAGAAAAAAAAAACGAGGCAAAAAACATTGCTTTATTATCATACCGCCGAACAAAAAGTGGAATAATACGCGATCAAAAAGACAAATATAAATAACCATGGTACCGCTGAAAACATCATCTTGTCCCACAAAAAACGAGTCACATACAGCATCATTAGAGAAAAAAAAAAAGTTATAGTCCTCAGAATAAAGCGATGCAAAAATAATTAATTTTTCTATAAAATAGTTTTCATCGTATAAAAGCGCCAAAACATAAAACAATATATAAATGAGGTATTGCTGTAATCATTCTTACCCCAAGAATAAAACTGCTCTATCAATTTTACCAAACGTGGAATGGTATAAACGCCCCCGCCCCAAAAGAAATTCATGAGTAGCTGGTTATTGGTCATTCTGCCTCACAAAAATCGGAATAAAAAGCGATAAAAAAAGTCACATGCCCAAGAATGGTACCAATAAAAATGTCAACTCGTCCCGCAAAAAACAAGACCTCACATAACTTTGTGGACCAAAATATGGAAAAATTATAGCTCTCAAAATGTGGAGACGTAAATACTATTTTTTGCAATAAAATGCATCTTTTAGTGTGTGACAGCTGCCAATCATAAAAATCCGCTAAAAAACAGCTATAAAAGTAAATTAAACCCCCCTTCATCACCCCCTTAGTTAGGGAAAAATATTAGAATTGAAAAAATGTATTTATTTCCATTTTCCCATTAGGGTTAGGGTTGGGGCTAGGGTTAGGGTTAGGGTTAGGGTTGGGGCTAGGGTTAGGGTTGGGGCTAGGGTTAGAGTTGGGGCTTTGGTTAGGGTTGGGGCTAGGGTTAGGGCTAGGGTTAGGGCTAGGGTTAGGGTTGGGGCTAAAGTTAGGGTTAGGGTTGGGGCTAAAGTTAGGGTTTGCATTACATTTACAGTTGGGATTATGGTTAGGGGTGTGTCAGGATTAGGGGTGTGGTTAGGATTCGAGTTGGGATTAGGGTTAGGGGTGTGTTGGAGTTTGGGGTGTGGTTAGGGTTGACATTAGGGTTAGGGGTGTGTTGAGGTTAGGGGTGTGTTGGGGTTAGGGGTGTGGTTGGGATTAGGGTTGTGGTTGGGATTAGGGTAAGGGGCATGTTCAGGTTAGGGGTGTGGTTAGGGTTACGGTTGGGATTAGGGTTAGGGGTGTGTTGGAGTTAGGGGTGTG
The DNA here is from genome assembly GCF_051348905.1 of Ranitomeya variabilis. Taxonomy (NCBI): domain Eukaryota; kingdom Metazoa; phylum Chordata; class Amphibia; order Anura; family Dendrobatidae; genus Ranitomeya; species Ranitomeya variabilis. The sequence continues at coordinate 595,994,628 of NC_135235.1, read as the reverse complement.
GTTAGGGTTGGGATTAGGGTTAGGGGTGTGTTGGGGTTAGGGGTGTGTTGGGGTTTGGGGTGTGATTGGGATTAGGGTTGTGGTTGGGATTAGGGTTAGGGGCATGTTCGGGTTAGGGGTGTGGTTAGGGTTATGGTTAGAGTTGGGATTAGGGTTAGGAGTGTGTTTGGGTTTCAGTTAGAATTGGGGGTTTCCACTGTTTAGGCACATCAAGGGCTCTCCAAACGCGACATGGCGTCCGATTTCAATTCCAGCCAATTCTGCGTTGAAAGAGTAAAACAGTGCCCCTTCCCTTCCGAGCTCTCACGTGCGCCCAAACAGGGGTATCAGAGTACTCAGGACAAATTGGATAACAACTTTTGGGGTCCAATTTATCCTGTTACCCTTGGGAAAATACAAAACTAGGGGCTAAAAAATAATTTTTGTGAAAAAAAAAAGGAGAATTTTTAATTTCACGGCTCTGCGTTATAAACTGTAGTGAAACACTTGGGGGTTCAAAGCTCTCACAGCACATCTAGATAAGTTCTTTAGAGGGTCTACTTTCCAAAATGGTGTCACGCAACATGGTGTCCCATCTCAATTCCAGTCAATTTTGCATTGAAAAGTCAAACGGCGCTCCTTCTCTTCCGAGCTCTGCCATGCGCCCAAACAGTGGTTTACTCCCACATATGGGGTATCGGCTTACTCAGGACAAATTGTACAATAACTTTTGGGGTTGATGGGGAAATCAGGGACCATCTTGATATATTCTTATAATTAATACACATATATATATTTCTTAGTTTAACAGAATATGCCCGACATGCCTAGATTTGCTAAGTCATTAACTATTGATTATCAATTAGAATTGCTGACAAGGGTGCGGCTAATCAGATGAACTTTAAGAGCATACGTGTCTGTCCGCAGGTTACCTCTTATGTAAGAATTACCTGATGAATTAATGATGAATTAATGATGGTCTCATATGTAATAAACAGTTGATTCGCGCACAAGCATAATGTACACGCCTACTCAAAAGTGTATATAACTGCATGTAACCAGTAAACTTTATGGCATCTGAGACAGATTACATCTGTCTCTGTCCATCATTGCTCTGGAGCATCCTCATATCTGGCAGCCATCCCATATCCCTGAGGGTCTGACTTGCAGACCACCCTAACAGGGTCCAATTTCTTCTCTTACCCTTGGGAATATAAAAAATTTGGGGCGAAAAGATCATTTTTGTGAAAAAATATGATTTTTTATTTTTACGGCTCTGCATTATAAACTTCTGTGAAGCACGTGGTGGGTCAAAGTGCTGACCACACATCTAGATAAATCCTTAGGGGGTCTACTTTCCAAAATGGTGTCACTTGTGGGGGGATTTCAATGTTTAGGCACATCAGGGTCTCTCCAAACGCAACATGGCGTCCCATCTCAATTCCAGTCAATTTTGCATTGAAAAGTCAAATGGTGCTCCTTCCGTTCCGAGCTCTGCCATGCGCCCAAACAGTGGTTTACCCCCACATATGGGGTATCGGCGTACTCAGGACAAATTGTACAACAACTTTTGGGGTCTAATTTCTTCTCTTACCCTTGGGAAAATACTAAATTTGGGGCGAAAAGATAATTTTTGTGAAAAAATATAATTTTTCATTTTTACGACTCTGCATTATAAACTTCTGTGAAGCACTTGGTGGGTCAAAGTGCTCCCCACACATCTAGATAAGTTGCTTAGGGGGTCTAAAAAATCGAATTGCCAGAATTACATTTTTCAGGAGCCGCAACAGCTTATCTACTCCAAAATGAAATCAGTAAAAACATCAGCTCAGGGTAGAAAAACAAGACCTCACATAGACCCACCTCTCAAAAATTGAAAACTTTGCGGCTCTTGAAAAATTGCATCACAAGAACTTTTTTTTTTTTTTTTACAAATTTCACATTTTTTTCACCACTTAAATAAAACAAATATATGCATGTTTAGTATTGCCGTAATCATACTGACCTAGAGAATCATATTGCCATAAAATGAATACAGTAAATAAAAACCCCAAAAGCCAATTTTGTTCTCTATTATGCCACACTTAGAATTTTTTCCCTGCTTTACAGTACAACACATGATAAAATAAATGGTGTCATTCAAAAGTACAAATCGCCCTGCAAAAAACAAGACTTCAAACGGCTACGTTGATTGAAAAATAAAACAAAAATCGGTCTTGGAATAAAGGGAATAAAAACAAACAGAAGAGCAAAAATGGAAAATCGCCTGGTCGAGGTGCAAATCATACAAAGCTTTTTAGGAGAGGTGCTTAGACAGACAACCTGTGCTTGATCTGCACCATGGAAGTGAACAGAACTGAGCTCAGATACCAATGCCATTGCTGTTTTTGCGTCCCAACACCATTAACGGTTCATAGAGAGCTATCCGCTTATTAATCGTCGCTCAGAAAGTTCTAATAATTGTCAGCAGATGATTTTTTTTTAAAAGGTTTATTCTCTGAGAAATTATTTAAAAAAAAATTCTGGAAGATTTTCCTGTCAGGAGAGAGATAAACTATTACAAATTGATCAAACACACCTATTCCAGAGCCACTCGTACAAATGACAATATGAACTTCACAGGGAAATATCCGGCCGCCCCCATGAATGGAATTAAAACTAGATGCTCAGCTCCATCATGAAAGGAAGATTGTGCGAGGCTGCAGACAGGAACATCATTTAAAGATTCACAAATGAGCCTGGATCCCGTTCCGAAAGGCGCTGCAGTGTTTGCCAGTCTGATTTGAAATTCATATTTTTTTCCATTGTTCTGACTCAATTATCATATTAGTGAACAAGAGCATCATTATCGCATTTCATCTCCGACACACTTTGATAAGATGTTTGCAAATGTGAATAGCAGAAATATATCTTATTACGCCGTGGCAAATAGGAATTTAAGCAGTTAGTAATTAAGGGGTAATATGGAGGATGCTGTGTTCATTTGTTCATATAAATATTCATACTTCGAACGCCGAGCGCGTTTAATAAACATTTTTCTCGGTTACAAAGATATCAAAATCGGCGTCCTGAGCCGCCAAAGTCGGATTACGCCTGCTTTACGGCCTGGAATGGCCCGCAGGATAATTGAGTGATTTTCTGTCATTGTGGAGACTTTCAGCTCGGCTTGCATCTGACACTCATCCTGACCTTAAATCGCACAATATTTGCAAAGTGAAGAAATAAAGATTACGTGAAGAAGAACCATAAGAAGGGGAGGTGTGGATGACAGACTGAGAGGAAATGGTGGAAGGAAAAGCCAGAAGAAAGAGATGATGGGAATCATGTGTGATAATAATTCTAGTCAGGCTAAGGTCACACTATCAGTATTTGGTCAGTATTTTACTTCAGTATCTGTAAGCCAAAACCAGGAGTGGGTGATAAATACAGAAGTGGTGCATATGTTTCTATTATACTTTTCCTCAGATTGCTCCACTCCTGATTTTGGCTTACACATACTGATGTAAAATACTCAGCGTGTGACCGTAGCCTCATACTGATACCGCAAGGTCTAAATTTATCTATTTGACACAGAAATCATTAACTTGGATTCCATTGCACTCAGATTGGGCAGTGGTCCCCAGCTCCAGTCCTCAAGAACCACCAACGGGTCATGTTTTCAGGATTTCCTTAGTAGTGCACAGGTGATGGAATTCTTGGCTGTCCAGGTGATGCAATTATCACCTGGGCAATACTAAGGAAATCATGAAATCATGGCCTGTTGGTGGCTCTTGAGGACTGGAGTTGGGGAACACTGAGTTAGGTTATGTGCACACAGTGGTTTTTTTTTTTAGATAAAAAATTATGAATTTTCAGGTAACTCCCAATTTTAAGGAATTTTTGGAAGAGTTTTCTGCTACCTTAAGAGCTTTTAACCATTTTTTAGGCTATATTCCCAATGACTTTTTCAAGCAGATACCTCTGCAGGAAAGTATTTTTGAGTTCATCTTTTCCTAAAGCGGTTGTGAAGAATTTTTAGAAGAGTTTTTTTTTTTAAGTGTTTTCTGCAGCATTTTAATTGGACAGTGTCTAGTTTGGAGTATGTGCACATGGCGCCTTTTAGAAGCCAGCCTGCCTGCATCAATTTTAAAGCAGAAGACTTCACGAAAATTTTGAGGTAACTTTGTCGCTGGATTTTTTAAAATGATTTTTTCATGTATAAGATAATGGTAGTTTCCATGCGGAAGCCACCTGAAGAATGAATCAGTCACTTCTTTTAGCTGCTTCATGGCTTTCCAAGTTTGAAGTTAAAAGAAGTGTCAAAAGATCGAACATATGCAGAGCAAGGTGTTTTGGCATTGCGGTGCATTAGGTTAATTCTTTGTAGCATTTTTTAGCTCATTTTCAGATGGGTTACACACAAAATCCACTTGAAAAAAAAATTACATTTGAACATACCCCTAGACGTCATGTATAAATGACCTTGGTATACAGTTGCACAAAATTTGCACATTTGTAAGCCAAAACCAGGAGTGAGTGAAAAATTAAGTGGTGACATATTTCTATTAAACTTTTCCTCTGATTATTCCTCTAATAATTTTGGCTTAAAAAAATACTGACCAAGTAGTGAATGTATGAACACATCCTTAAAGTAGAAAAGTCACACTTCTTCTCCATTGATTTAATCCTTAGGACTCGTGCACCAAACTGATTTTCTAGTATAAATGCTATCCATGGTTTGCACAAGGTAAAAAAAAGTGGTAAAGAGCTTTATAAAATAGCTAGTTGGTATGATTTATATAAAGATGGAACCCACCAAAATGTAAAGCTGAGTGATAGTGTTGACTAGAAAGAAGCCAGTAGGTGAGCCTGTAATTAGTAAGTAAATAAGGAGTGCTCCTGATCAGCAGATCGTTAACAGCTATTAAACAGATGGTAAGTATCGCCGTTACCCAGAATCCCTTGCACAGTGATTTTTAGCAGCACGCTCTGAACTCTAGAAATTGCAAATCAGCATAACTTAACAGGAAGAAAAATAAATCTCCAAACTTTAATATCTACATTCCTGAGTCCTAAATAGGCCCCTTTGGAAAACAATTTTATTGTTTCTCATTAAATTAGAATTGTGCTGAGGTGCATCTATCCCGTCTCCGATTATTATTAATGTACACAATGTGCGCATATTCAGCACTTTTACTCTTAAAACCAAAGAAGCGAAAAAAACTAACTCCTTGCTGATTTTTTTCATCTGTTTGGGGGGCTTTTTTCATGATTGCACACACTGGAAGCATAGACAAAATCATCCCTAATTAATGGCTGTTAGATTTACCTCCTATTGAAGGAAAATTTATGTTCTGCTATCAGCGTCCTTCCTGCCCTAGGAATGATCAGTTATGTGATTGGCAGTGAAGGAAATTAAGTACGGAGAACCAAATATTGTTGAAAAAAGCCACACATTGTCATTGATATGTCCACAGCAGCGCAGTGTGTGTGTATATATATATATATATATATATATATATATATATATATATATATAGTTAGTTAGTTAGTTAGTTAGTTATGATGTTGCTCTATGAGGTTCATGAGAGTTTTATTAGCACTGGCTCCCCATTACCCAAAGATTCCAGTTCAAAACCCTAACCATGGCATACAAAGCCATCCACAACCTGTCTCCTCCATACATCTGTGACCTCGTCTCCCGGTACTTACCTGCACGCAACCTTCGATCCTCACAAGATCTTCTTCTATATTCCCCTCTTATGTCCTCTTCCCAAAATCGCATAAAAGATTTCTCCCCCGCATCCCCCCTACTCTGGAACCCTCTACCACAACACATCAGACTCTCGCCTTCCATCGAAACCTTCAAAAAGAGCCTGAAGACCCACCTCTTCCGACAAGCCTACAACCTGCAGTAACCACCGATCGACCAAACCGCTGCACAACCAGCTCTATCCTTACCTTCTGTATCCTCACCCATCCCTTGTAGATTGTGAGCCCTCGCGGGCAGGGTCCTCTCTCCTCCTGTACCAGTTATGACTTGCATTGTTTAAGATTATTGTACTTGTTTTTATTATGTATACCCCTCCTCACATGTAAAGTGCCATGGAATAAATGGCGCTATAATAATAAATAATAATATTAGCAGCAATTATTTTATTACCCAGACATTTTATGCCCTTAATAAGGCTTTTATGTGGAGCTTTACTATAGTGTACAATTTCTATTAAAGTCAGAGCTATTCTTGTACAATAGCATGAGTTCAGACACTGAATGAGATTTACTCATCCCAGGGCTTCATGTGCACTAATGTTGTTATGTATCTTTCTTGGCTCCAGGGCCGGACTCTGCTTCTTTCTTCTATGGCCGCCACATTTTGCTGTGGTCCATGTCGAGTTTGACAAGTTGCCTAGTGTAGCTTACAGACATAATCACTCAGAGTTTTGAAAGGTTGATTCTAACACACTCAACTTTGTGTTCACTTACTGTGTTTTGGAGTTTGTCACTATTTAGTTCTTTCAACTGCAATCATCCCTACAAACTCCTGTTTCTACAGCCTGCATATACTTCCTGGTTGAGAACTGCTGAATAACTCTTCATCTGCTGTAAGCATTATGAACGCCTTTCTAGAGACTGTATACATTAATATCACTACTGCGCAATGTGTGACTTCTTCATAAACAAGTTTACCCCTTTATCTCTGCTGTCAACGCTATCAATCATTTGTCTAGTAACCTTTCATCTGCTGAAAGCATTACAAACTTACCTCTAGACTAGTTCACATTGCAAACGCTTCTGCGATTCCTGGTCTGTTTGTATATCTTACGTAGACTGCCTGTATGTCCCTCACACTGTCCCGTAGAAAACCCATGTTCCCTTATAAGCTCTACACTTGACAGCTCACAGATATGATATGTAATTTATGTTATATGTAATATCATCTTTTGCCTAAAAGCTCTCAGTATCTATTGTCTTTGATTAAATTAAGGAAAATTCAATACTGTTTAAGCTGTTTTGGTCATTTTTTGTCACCTGATCCTCCTGGTATATGCTGCTTGCTTTCATTAGGAATTTGGGGGCGTTAATTTGGCACATAACTACATTTCCCTGTTTTGCAACAAATCTGCTATCCAGCTTGTTTACTGGATGTTACTTATTACACATGCATATACGTTGTTAGGACTGGCGGAACGCACCAAATATTAATTAGAGGTGATATAAAATGCGTTCGCAGTCCGGGGTCCACCGTGCAGAAAAGACACCTGCTGCTCTGTAATGACAGACTATATGGCGGTATTAAGAGAAGACACACACGGGTTAGCTTCACCCGGTATGAAGGAAGCGAACCCTGTTGTGTCACAAGGCTTCGATACCACACAGAGAGTGCAAGTAAGGAGTCACAGAACTCTGCCCCAAGACTCAGGGTAAGAGTCCCTCTAGACCTCTTGCGCTCGACACCGCTACAGTGGTGTCAGAGAATAAACTAAACTAAAGATTTACTGCACAAGAGTGCATGCAGTGCCGCTCTGGCGGGCGCCACTAACAACCCTAACTTGGGCCAGGAAAGTGCACTATTTGCGCAGGGCGCTGCACTGGCGGTCACTGCTAATACACGCTGTCTCTTGTGTTAAATGTGCAGGATCACACTGTCAGGCGCTCGGTAGCTCCACCATTCGCGAGCAGCCAACAACTCTAGGAAGGGGAATGATTTGGATCTTTCATACATTAACAGGCATACATCCACACACACATGTTGACAGGTTTACACTAGCGCATGGCCGAGAGGCCATGCAAACCTTTTATAGTAGTAGCGCTCCGGGACCTTCCTGATGGTCCAATAGGAGTCGCAACAGGACCTGAGCATGTGACCCCCGACCTCCAATGGGAGTTCGTCCCATGGGCATGCTCAGTATGGGAAAAACAGGACTGAAACGCCTGCTTGCTGCTGATCAGTGCTGGCTACAAAGGCAGAGCCTGGAAAGGCAGCAGTAACCAAGCGCACAGTATCAGCTTGAGCCAGACGCTGAGATCGCAGGCTCCACTGCGGCTGAAGGAGAATGGGAGACTGCAGCGGACATGGTTCGAGATTCCCCCTGTACAGCAGCGGGAACTCGACACCTAACGTGGCCCCCCCTCCTTGGGCCTCACTACGTTCAAAGGCTGCAATGAGCAGCGGAGTCCGAATGTGCCCCACAGGTTCCAAGTTTCTGTCCTCTGGGCCGTGACCCTTCCAGTCCACCAGATAGCACTTTTTGCCACATACCATCTTGCACCCCAAGATAGAATTCACCTCGTAATCGTCCGTGGACGAACCCGATGTCCCGGCAGATGACTCGGAAAACCGGGACATATATATGGGCTTTAAAAGGACTCTGTCACCTGAATTTGGCAGGCTATGTAAATGCCCTGTGTCTGGTCCGATGGGCGGTGTTTCCTCTTCTTTCATTCACCCCTTCCTTTCCCGCTGGCTGCAATATTTTCTTGAATTTCAGTAGGTTTCCTCCGTAGGTCACGCGTGCGCAATGCAATCTTGCCTTGCGCACGTGCAGTATGCTTTGCCCAACTGCGGGCAAAGCCGAAAAGCATTAGTGCGCATGCGCCGCCGCACTATGTCCCGGAACACAGCAAAATACTTCCGGGACATAGTGCGCCGGCGCATGCGCACTAATGTTTTTCGCCTTTGCCCACAGTTGGGCAAAGCATACTGCACGTGCGCAAGGCAAGATTGCATTGCGCATGCGTGAACTACGGAGGAAACCTACTGAAATTCAAGAATATATTGCGGCCAGCGGGAAAGGAAGGGGTGAATGAAAGAAGAGGAAACACCGCCCATCGGACCGGACACAGGGCTTTTACATAGCCTGCCAAATTCAGGTGACAGAGTCCCTTTAAGAGGGACACATGAATGGTGTCGGTGATATCCAGGCGTGGAGGAAGAGCCAGACGGTAGACCACAGAGTTAACCTGTTACAGAACCTTGAAGGGCTCTAAGTAGCGAGGCGCAAACTTAGTGGACTCAACTCACAACCTTATATTGCAGGCGGAGAGCCACACTAAGTCGCCAGGAGTAAAGGTCGGAGCGGGGCGCCGATGTGCATCAGCAGGGACCCTCATTCTCTCCTTGGAGGCCCGGATGGCATCCTGTGTGCGGTCCCAGATGTCCTGCGCTTCCACTGCCCAGTCTGCCACCCTAGAGTCAGCAGAGGACATGGGCATGGGCACAGGAATCTGCAGACTTAGTGGACTCAACTCGCAGCCTTATATTGCAGGCAGAGAGCCACACTAAGTCGCCAGGAGCAAAGGTCGGAGCGGGGCGCCAATTGTTGTGAATTCTGCTCTTGGGTTCCCTCCGGTGGTTGTTGTTAGTAATGCAGTTGTCCCTGGGTTGCAATCCTGGGCAGGTGTCCCTGCTGATTGCAGCTCTGACTGGGATATTTAGGTGTGCAGGATTCATTAGCCCTTGCCAGTTGTCCATTGTTCTTGGAGGTTTTGCATCTCTGTCTGGTTCCTCCTGCCCTGCTGCCAAATCAGCAAAGATAAGTGTCTGGTTTTGTGTTGTGAAATTGGATTTTGGGCTCCCCCGGTGGCCACTGGTGGAATTGAACTGGTGTGCATCATCCCCTCTGTTCACCTGTTTCCATCAGGATGTGGGAGTCGCTATTTAACCTGGCTCCTCTGTCACTTCCATGCCGGTCAACATTGTAATCAGAAGCCTTTCTGTGCATGTTCCTGCTGCTAGACAACTCCCAGCTAAGTTGGACTTTAGTCCTCATTTGTTTTTGCATTTTGTTCCAGTTCACTGCTGTAGTTTCGTTTCTGTGTCTGGAAAGCTCTTGTGATCTGAAATTGCCACTCTGATGTTATGAGTTAATACTAGAGTCTTAAAGTAATTTCAGGATGGTATTTTGATAGGGTTTTCAGCTGACCATGAAAGTGCCCTTTCTGTCTTCCTGCTATCTAGTAAGCGGACCTCAATTTTGCTAAACCTATTTTCATACTACGTTTGTCATTTCATCTAAAATCACCGCCAATATATGTGGGGGCCTCTGTCTGCCTATCGGGGAAACTTCTCTAGAGGTGAGCCAGGACTATATTTTCCTCTGCCAGGATTAGTTAGTCCTCCGGCCGGCGCTGGGCGTCTAGGGATAAAAAACGTAGGCAACGCTACCCGGCTACTGTTAGTTGTGCGGCAGGTTTAGTTCATGGTCAGTTTAGTTTCCATCCTTCCAAGAGCTAGTACTTATGTTTGCTGGGCTATGTTCTCTTGCCATTGAGAACCATAACAGTTTGACCGGCCAAAAAAGGGTTAAATTAATTGACAGAGAAAGGAGAGAAAAGAGAAGTCTGCTGAAGATTTTTTTTTTTTTTCCCCTTCCCTTCAGTTCTGAGTGTGCTTGTAATTGAATCTCTTGCAAGTCTGCCTATATTGCAGCCTTTCTCTCTCTCTCTCTCCTTCTAATCCTGGAATGGCTCTGTGTTCACCTGTTTAAAATGGATATTCAGAGTTTAGCTGCAGGTTTGAATAATCTCACCACGAAAGTTCAAAATTTACAAGATTTTGTTGTTCATGTTCCTATATCTGAACCTAGAATTCCTTTGCCTGAATTTTTCTCGGGGAATAGATCTTGCTTTCAAAATTTCAAAAATAATTGCAAGTTGTTTTTGTCCCTGAAATCTCGCTCTGCTGGAGATCCTGCTCAGCAGGTCAGGATTGTGATTTCCTTGCTCCGGGGCGACCCTCAGGATTGGGCTTTTGCATTGGCTCCAGGGGATCCTGCGTTGCTCAATGTGGATGCGTTTTTTCTGGCCTTGGGGTTGCTTTATGAGGAACCTCAGTTAGAGCTTCAGGCGGAAAAGGCCTTGATGTCCCTATCTCAGGGGCAAGACGAAGCTGAAATATACTGCCAGAAATTCCGTAAATGGGCTGTGCTTACTCAGTGGAATGAGTGCGCCCTGGCGGCGAATTTCAGAGAGGGTCTCTCTGATGCCATTAAGGATGTTATGGTGGGGTTCCCTGTGCCTGCGGGTCTGAATGAGTCCATGACAATGGCTATCCAGATCGATAGGCGTCTGCGGGAGCGCAAACCTGTGCACCATTTGGCGGTGTCTACTGAGAAGACGCCAGAGAATATGCAATGTGATAGAATTCTGTCCAGAAGTGAACGGCAGAATTTAAGACGAAAAAATGGGTTGTGCTTCTATCAGACTCTCACCTACCATCGAAACCTTCAAAAAGAACCTGAAGACCCACCTCTTCCGACAAGCCTACAACCTGCAGTAACCACCGATCGACCAAACCGCTGCATGACCAGCTCTATCCTCACCTACTGTATCCTCACCCATCCCTTGTAGATTGTGAGCCTTCACGGGCAGGGTCCTCTCTCCTACTGTACTAGTTATGACTTGTATTGTTCAAGATTATTGTACTTGTTTTTATTATGTATACCCCTCCTCACTTGTAAAGCGCCATGGAATAAATGGCGCTATAACAATAAATAATAATAATAATAATAATAATAATAATAATATTGCGGTGATTCAACTCATGTTATATCAGCATGCTCTAAGCGTACTAAGAAGCTTGATAAGTCTGTTTCAATTGGCACTTTACAGTCTAAGTTTATTCTATCTGTGACCCTGATTTGTTCTTTATCATCTATTACCGCGGATGCCTATGTCGACTCTGGCGCCGCTTTGAGTCTTATGGATTGGTCCTTTGCCAAACGCTGTGGGTATGATTTGGAGCCTCTTGAAACTCCTATACCCCTGAAGGGGATTGACTCCACCCCATTGGCTAGTAATAAACCACAATACTGGACACAAGTAACTATGCGGATTAATCCGGATCATCAGGAGATTATTCGCTTTCTTGTGCTGTATAACCTACATGATGTGTTGGTGCTTGGATTGCCATGGCTGCAATCTCATAACCCAGTCCTTGACTGGAAAGCTATGTCTGTGTTAAGCTGGGGATGTAAGGGGAAGCATGGGGACGTACCTGTGGTTTCCATTTCATCATCTATTCCCTCTGAGATTCCTGAATTCTTGACTGAATATCGTGACGTTTTTGAAGAACCTAAGCTTGGTTCATTACCTCCGCACCGGGAGTGCGATTGTGCCATAGATTTGATTCCGGGTAGTAAATACCCTAAGGGTCGTTTATTTAATCTGTCTGTGCCTGAACATGCTGCTATGCGAGAATATATAAAGGAGTCCTTGGAAAAGGGACATATTCGTCCTTCGTCATCTCCCTTAGGAGCCGGTTTTTTCTTTGTGGCTAAGAAAGATGGCTCTTTGAGACCGTGTATTGATTATCGGCTTTTGAATAAAATCACGGTTAAATATCAATATCCGTTGCCACTGCTGACTGATTTGTTTGCTCGCATAAAGGGGGCCAAGTGGTTCTCTAAGATAGATCTCCGTGGGGCGTATAATTTGGTGCGAATTAAGCAGGGGGATGAGTGGAAGACCGCATTTAATACGCCCGAGGGCCACTTTGAGTATTTGGTGATGCCTTTTGGTCTTTCAAATGCCCCTTCAGTCTTTCAGTCCTTTATGCATGACATTTTCCGTGATTATTTGGATAAATTTATGATTGTGTATCTGGATGATATTTTGATTTTTTCGGATGACTGGGACTCTCATGTCCAGCAGGTCAGGAGGGTTTTTCAGGTTTTGCGGTCTAATTCCTTGTGTGTGAAGGGTTCTAAGTGCGTTTTTGGGGTTCAAAAGATTTCCTTTTTGGGATATATTTTTTCCCCCTCTTCCATCGAGATGGATCCTGTCAAGGTTCAGGCTATTTGTGATTGGACGTAACCCTCTTCTCTTAAGAGTCTTCAGAAATTTTTGGGCTTTGCTAACTTTTATCGTCGATTTATTGCTGGTTTTTCTGATGTTGTTAAACCATTGACTGATTTGACTAAGAAGGGTGCTGATGTTGCTGATTGGTCCCCTGCTGCTGTGGAGGCCTTTCGGGAGCTTAAGCGCCGCTTTTCTTCCGCCCCTGTGTTGCGTCAGCCTGATGTTGCTCTTCCTTTTCAGGTTGAGGTCGACGCTTCTGAAATCGGAGCTGGGGCAGTTTTGTCGCAGAGAAGTTCCGATTGTTCCGTGATGAGACCTTGTGCCTTTTTCTCGCGTAAATTTTCGCCCGCCGAGCGGAATTATGATGTTGGGAATCGGGAGCTTTTGGCCATGAAGTGGGCTTTTGAGGAGTGGCGTCATTGGCTTGAGGGGGCTAGACATCAGGTGGTGGTATTGACTGACCACAAAAATCTAATTTATCTTGAGTCCGCCAGACGCCTGAATCCTAGACAGGCGCGCTGGTCGTTGTTTTTCTCTCGGTTTAATTTTGTGGTGTCCTACCTGCCGGGTTCTAAGAATGTTAAGGCGGATGCCCTTTCTAGGAGTTTTGAGCCTGACTCCCCTGGTAACTCTGAACCTACAGGTATCCTTAAGGATGGAGTGATATTGTCTGCCGTTTCTCCAGACCTGCGGCGGGCCTTGCAGGAGTTTCAGGCGGATAGACCTGATCGTTGCCCACCTGGTAGACTGTTTGTTCCTGATGATTGGACCAGTAAAGTCATTTCTGAGGTTCATTCTTCTGCGTTGACAGGTCATCCTGGAATCTTTGGTACCAGGGATTTGGTGGCAAGGTCCTTCTGGTGGCCTTCCCTGTCTCGAGATGTGCGAGGCTTTGTGCAGTCTTGTGACGTTTGTGCTCGGGCCAAGCCTTGTTGTTCTCGGGCTAGTGGATTGTTGTTGCCCTTGCCTATCCCGAAGAGGCCCTGGACGCACATCTCGATGGATTTTATTTCGGATCTTCCTGTTTCTCAGAAGATGTCTGTCATCTGGGTGGTGTGTGACCGTTTCTCTAAGATGGTCCATTTGGTTCCCCTGCCTAAGTTGCCTTCTTCTTCCGAGTTGGTTCCTCTGTTTTTTGAAAATGTGGTCCGTTTGCATGGTATTCCGGAGAATATCGTTTCTGACAGAGGAACCCAATTCGTGTCTAGATTTTGGCGAGCATTCTGTGCTAGGATGGGCATAGATTTGTCTTTCTCATCTGCTTTCCATCCTCAGACTAATGGCCAGACCGAGCGGACGAATCAGACCTTGGAGACATATTTGAGGTGTTTTGTGTCTGCAGATCAGGATGATTGGGTTGCTTTTTTGCCTTTAGCGGAGTTTGCCCTCAATAATCGGGCCAGCTCTGCCACCTTGGTGTCTCCTTTTTTCTGTAATTCGGGGTTTCATCCTCGATTTTCTTCTGGTCAGGTGGAATCTTCGGATTGTCCTGGAGTGGATGCTGTGGTGGAGAGGTTGCATCAGATTTGGGGGCAGGTAGTGGACAATTTGAAGTTGTCCCAGGAGAAGACTCAGCTTTTTGCCAACCGCCGGCGTCGGGTTGGTCCTCGGCTTTGCGTTGGGGACTTGGTGTGGTTGTCTTCTCGTTTTGTCCCTATGAGGGTTTCTTCTCCTAAGTTTAAGCCTCGGTTCATCGGCCCGTACAAGATATTGGAGATTCTTAACCCTGTGTCCTTCCGTTTGGACCTCCCTGCATCTTTTTCTATTCATAATGTTTTTCATCGGTCATTGTTGCGCAGGTATGAGGTACCGGTTGTGCCTTCCGTTGAGCCTCCTGCTCCGGTGTTGGTTGAGGGCGAGTTGGAGTACGTTGTGGAAAAAATCTTGGACTCCCGTGTTTCCAGACGGAAACTCCAGTATCTGGTCAAATGGAAGGGATACGGTCAGGAGGATAATTCTTGGGTGACTGCCTCTGATGTTCATGCCTCCGATCTGGTCCGTGCCTTTCATAGGGCTCATCCTGATCGCCCTGGTGGTTCTGGTGAGGGTTCGGTGCCTCCTCCTTGAGGGGGGGGTACTGTTGTGAAATTGGATTTTGGGCTCCCCCGGTGGCCACTGGTGGAATTGAACTGGTGTGCATCATCCCCTCTGTTCACCTGTTTCCATCAGGATGTGGGAGTCGCTATTTAACCTGGCTCCTCTGTCACTTCCATGCCGGTCAACATTGTAATCAGAAGCCTTTCTGTGCATGTTCCTGCTGCTAGACAACTCCCAGCTAAGTTGGACTTTAGTCCTCGTTTGTTTTTGCATTTTGTTCCAGTTCACTGCTGTAGTTTCGTTTCTGTGTCTGGAAAGCTCTTGTGATCTGAAATTGCCACTCTGATGTTATGAGTTAATACTAGAGTCTTAAAGTAATTTCAGGATGGTATTTTGATAGGGTTTTCAGCTGACCATGAAAGTGCCCTTTCTGTCTTCCTGCTATCTAGTAAGCGGACCTCAATTTTGCTAAACCTATTTTCATACTACGTTTGTCATTTCATCTAAAATCACCGCCAATATATGTGGGGGCCTCTGTCTGCCTATCGGGGAAACTTCTCTAGAGGTGAGCCAGGACTATATTTTCCTCTGCCAGGATTAGTTAGTCCTCCGGCCGGCGCTGGGCGTCTAGGGATAAAAAACGTAGGCAACGCTACCCGGCTACTGTTAGTTGTGCGGCAGGTTTAGTTCATGGTCAGTTTAGTTTCCATCCTTCCAAGAGCTAGTACTTATGTTTGCTGGGCTATGTTCTCTTGCCATTGAGAACCATAACAGTTTTGTTTCTGCAGCACACATGCTGTGTGCCTTACAATTCAGTACTATTCAATGTTTTTTCTTGCCCAGCTTAGACTGTGTTTGGATATTTCAGTCAAGTTGGATTCTCAGGAGATGCAGATATACATTCCATGTCTTTAGTTAGATGGTGGAATTTTTGTATTATCTGCTGTGGATATTTTTAGGGTTTTAATACTGACCGCTTAGTATTCTGTCCTATCCTTTCCTATTTAGCTAGCGTGGCCTCTTTTGCTAAATCCTGATTTCTGCCTGCGTGTGTCTTTCCTCTAATACTCACAGTCAATATTTGTGGGGGGCTGCCTATCCTTTGGGGTTCTGCTCTGAGGCAAGATAGAATTCCCATTTCCATCTATAGGGGTATTTAGTCCTCCGGCTGTGTCGAGGTGTCTAGGATGTGTTAGGTACACCCCACGGCTACTGCTAGTTGCAGTGACAGATTAGGGTTTGCGGTCAGTACAGGTTCCACCTACTCCTGAGAAAGTCTCATGCGGCTCCAAGGTCACCGGATCATAACAGTACAACTGGCCAACAATGAGTTAAATGCATCTCAGAAGAAGGGAAGAAAGAGCCATTTTTTTTCTGTAGCCTGCTTTGTCTTTTCTTCCCTCTTTTTCTCTGGGTGGCTGAGGAGTCTTGTGCTAGCATGGATGTTCAGGGATTAGCTTCTAGTGTAGACCAGCTTGCTGCTAGGGTACAGGGTATTTCTGATTATATTGTTCAGACTCCAGTTTTAGAGCCTAAGATTCCTACTCCTGATTTGTTTTTTGGGGACAGGTCCAAATTTTTGAGTTTTAAAAACAACTGTAAACTGTTTTTTGCTCTGAGACCTCGATCCTCTGGTGATTCCATTCAGCAGGTTGAAATTGTCATCTCCCTGCTGCGTGGTGATCCTCAGGATTGGGCATTTTCCCTGGAATCTGGGAATCCGGCCTTGCTTAATGTAGACGCCTTTTTTCAGGCTTTAGGATTATTATATGATGAACCAAATTCTGTGGATCAAGCGGAGAAGACCTTGTTGGTCCTGTCTCACTGTCAAGAAGCGGCAGAATTGTATTGTCAGAAATTTAGAAAATGGTCTGTGTTGAGTTGACTAAATGGAATGATGATGCTTTGGCGGCAATTTTCAGAAAGGGTCTTTCTGAATCCGTTAAAGATCTTATGGTGGGGTTTCCCACGCCTTTCGGTCTGAGTGATTCTATGTCTCTGGCCATTCAGATTGATCGGCGTTTGCGGGAGCGCAGAACTGTGCGCGCTGTGGCGTTGTCCTCAGAGCAGATGCCTGAGTCAAA
The DNA here is from genome assembly GCF_051348905.1 of Ranitomeya variabilis. NCBI lineage: Eukaryota > Metazoa > Chordata > Amphibia > Anura > Dendrobatidae > Ranitomeya > Ranitomeya variabilis. The sequence continues at coordinate 595,977,748 of NC_135235.1, read as the reverse complement.
TGCAGTGTGATAGGATTCTGTCTAGAACGGAACAACAGGGATTCAGACGTCAGAATAGGTTGTGTTTTTATTGTGGCGATGCTTCTCATGTCATTTCAGTCTGCCCTAAGCGTACAAAGAGGATCGCTAGTTCATTTACCATCAGTACTGTACAACCTAAATTTTTATTATCTGTGTCCTTGATCTGCTCATTGTCATCATTTTCTGTCATGGCGTTTGTGGATTCAGGCGCCGCCTTGAACTTAATGGACTTTGAGTTTGCCAGGCGTTGTGGTTTTTCCTTGCAGTCTTTGCAGAACCCTATTCCTTTAAGGGGCATTGATGCTACACCTTTGGCTAAAAATAAGCCCCAGTTCTGGACACAGGTGACCATGTGCATGGCGCCAGCCCATCAGGAAGATTGTCGATTTCTGGTGTTGCATAATTTACATGATGCTATCGTGCTGGGTTTTCCGTGGTTGCAGGCACTTAATCCTGTGTTGGATTGGAAGTCTATGTCTGTGACTAGTTGGGGATGTCAGGGGGTTCATAATGACGTTCCTTTGATGTCAATCTCCTCTTCTTCCACTTCTGAAATCCCAGAGTTTTTGTCAGATTTTCAGGATGTATTCGATGAGCCCAAGTCCAGTTCCCTTCCACCGCATAGGGACTGATTGTGCGATTGACTTGATTCCAGGCTGTAAGTTTCCTAAGGGCCGACTTTTCAACCTGTCTGTGCCTGAACATACCGCCATGCGGAGTTATGTTAAGGAGTCTTTGGAGAAAGGACATATTCTGCCATCTTCTTCACCGTTGGGAGCAGGACTTTTTTTTGTTGCTAAGAAGGATGGCTCCTTGAGACCCTGTATTGATTATCGCCTCTTGAATAAGATCACGGTCAAGTTTCAATACCCTTTACCTCTGCTTTCCGATTTGTTTGCTAGGATTAAGGGGGCTAGTTCGTTTACGAAGATTGACCTTCGGGGGGCATATAATCTTGTTCGTATTAAGCAGGGTGATGAATGGAAAACTGCGTTTAATACGCCCGAAGGCCATTTTGAATACCTTGTGATGCCATTCGGGCTCTCTAATGCTCCATCTGTTTTTCAGTCCTTCATGCACGATATCTTCTGGACGTATCTTGATAAATTCATGATTGTATATTTGGATGACATTTTAACTTTTTCCGATGATTGGGAGTCTCATGTGAAACAGGTCAGGATGGTATTTCAGATCCTTCATGATAATGCTTTGTTTGTGAAGGGGTCTAAGTGTCTCTTTGGAGTGCAGAAGGTTTCTTTTTTGGGCTTCATTTTTTCTCCCTCATCTATAGAGATGGATCCGGTTAAGGTTCAGGCCATTCATGATTGGATTCAACCCACATCTGTGAAGAGCCCTCAGAAATTTTTGGGCTTTGCTAATTTTTATCGCCGTTTCATTGCTAACTTCTCCAGTGTGGTTAAACCCCTGACCGATTTGACGAAGAAAGGTGCTGATGTGACGAATTGGTCCTCTGCGGCTGTCTCTGCCTTTCAGGAGCTTAAACGCCGATTTACTTCTGCCCCGGTGTTGCGTCAACCGGATGTTTCTCTTCCGTTTCAGGTTGAGGTTGTCGCTTCTGAGATTGGGGCAGGGGCCGTTTTGTCTCAAGGGGATCCTGTTGGTTCCTTGATGAAACCGTGTGCCTTCTTTTCCCGTAAGTTTTCGCCCGCTGAACGCAATTATGATGTCGGCAATCGGGAGTTGTTGGCTATGAAGTGGGCGTTTGAGGAGTGGTGACATTGGCTCGAGGGAGCTAAGCACCGTATTGTGGTCTTGACCGATCATAAAAATCTGATTTACCTCGAGTCTGCCAGGTGGCTGAATCCTAGACAGGCTCGATGGTCCTTGTTTTTTTCCCGTTTTGATTTCGTGGTCTTGTATCTTCCGGGTTCTAAGAATATTAAGGCTGATGCCCTCTCTAGGAGTTTTTTGCCTGATTCTACTGAAGTCCTTGAACCGGTCGGCATTCTGAAAGAAGGGGTGGTCCTTTCTGCCATCTCCCCTGATTTACGACGGGTTCTTCAGGAATTTCAGGCTGACAAACCTGACTGCTGTCCAGTGGGGAAACTGTTTGTTCCTGATAGATGGACTAGTAGAGTGATTTCTGAGGTTCATTGTTCTGTGTTGGCTGGCCATCCTGGTATTTTTGGTACCAGAGATTTGGTTGGTAGGTCCTTTTGGTGGCCTTCTTTGTCACGTGATGTGCGTTCTTTTGTGCAGTCCTGTGGGACTTGTGCGCGGGCCAAGCCTTGTTGTTCCCGTGCTAGTGGGTTGCTTTTGCCTTTGCCGGTCCCTGAGAGGCCCTGGACGCATATTTCTATGGATTTTATTTCTGATCTTCCGGTTTCCCAGAAGATGTCTGTCATCTGGGTTGTTTGTGACCGGTTCTCTAAGATGGTCCATTTGGTGCCTTTGCCTAAATTGCCTTCCTCTTCTGATTTGGTTCCGTTGTTTTTTCAGCATGTGGTTCGTATGCATGGTATTCCAGAGAATATTGTGTCCGACAGAGGTTCCCAGTTTGTTTCTCGGTTTTGGCGGGCCTTTTGTGCTAAGCTGGGCATTGATTTGTCTTTTTCTTCTGCATTTCATCCTCAGACAAATGGCCAGACTGAGCGAACTAATCAGACTTTAGAAACTTAT